>NC_138778.1:87405420-88005420 GCF_965119305.1 Pelophylax lessonae
TAGAGTCCCTCGGTTGAGTGGGCTTTCCCCCTCCCCCATCTGGACTGGTGGGGTTCCCAGGGCAGGCAGCCGAGAACCCTTGGGGTCTTCTCTACAAATTCACTTTTGTTAAGGTGGTACGTGTCTTGCCCTGAGGCTGTAGAGGGCGTAGCGGAGACCCCTAGGTGCATGTCCTACTGTGTGTGGGTATGGTGCAGTTCAGGTGTCCCCAGTGCAGAGGGCGCAGCAGTGCAGAGCGCATAGGGTTGCGGTAACTGTTGTCCCTGCCTCAGATGTGCAATACCTTTTAGTTGGGGTCGTCCCCCGTAGAGGTTTTGCAGACACAGAGTGTTCCTGGGTAGCATGCTTTCGGCAGCCATGTTTGGGAAGTCCGATGATGTCACAGTGGCCATTTTCCCTCAGTTGGCGAGACGCTGAGGAGGGCTGAAACCTCGTGGAGAGGCCGGAGCTCCTCCTCTTCCTCCTCAGTCTCCGCTTTCTGCTCTGGGGTATATGAAGCAGATGTCCAAGGGTCGCTGGGTCCGAAATGCAACACTCCTCTGGTCGGTAGAGTAAGTCCTTGGGGGGTCCCTGTTATCTCTCTTTCTGCTGATAGGTACCCTGAGCTTGGGGGGATCCTTTAGTTGTGCCAAAAGACTAATTGTACTGCAATGTCTTCCTTTGCCTATGGAGCCTCAGGGTCACTTCTCCCCCACGGACCCCTTATGGAGGTGGCTTATCCCTCAGAACACCAGCTTCCCATTGTTTCGCTGATGGCGGTCCTGCAATCTTTAATATCCCAGGTGAAAGTGGTGTGTGGAAGAAGGCCCAGGAGGAAGTGTCCCCCCGCCTTCCCCTTTATCTGATTCTGAGCCTGATGCCGCCATGGACACGGCTTTTCCAGGGGGGCTTAATATCACACCCCCAGATCCATCTAATAGTGAGGATGATTTTTCCATGGTCGCAGCAGCTGGTAGATGCACTTATTAATGCAGTGTGTGAGACTTTAAAAATGGAGGATGCGGCTGATCTGTCCACGGACATAGCCGTGTATTTTGGTACGCATAAATCACCTCGCACTCCAAAAGTGTTTCCTTTTGTGCCTTATTTTGACAGGTTTACCTATAAGGAATGGGAACAACCAAAGTTGCCCTTTGTGGTCCCCAAACGTTTTGCAGTACTTTACCCTTTTGAAGAGTCACTTTTAAAAAAAGTGGACTAGTCCACCAGTGGTGGACCCTCCTGTTTCCAGGTTGAATAAAGCAACCATGATCCCAGCAGAGGAATCCCCTTTCTTTAAAGACCCAGCTGAGAGGAAAGCGAAGGCTGTTGCACGCAGCAGAGATGCCGATCCACGGGACTGGCGGTACCGATTGCTGCCAGGCACCCCTGATTGCTCCCCGCTGAGAGAGAACAACGATCTCCTGTTGTAAACACAGCAGACCCTTCTCTCTGAAATGATCACCGAGCGCCTGTGATCCACCTATTTAGGATCACAGATCTCTGTGTTCATTTCGCAAGTCCCTCCCCCATACATATAGAAAACACTCCCCTAGGCTCACACTTAAACACTTTGATCACCTCTGGGTTAACCCCTTCCCTGCCAGTGTCATTATTGCAGTGCATATTTTTAGCACTAATAGTGAAAAAGGCCAATGCGCTAACAATAGAATGGATGTGGTATAAAGGGTAGTCAATAATAGTAATATAGAAAATGAAATTTCTCTTACGTCCTCCGACAGTCGCCGCCTCCTCTAAGTCATCACTGTTGGGTATTGTCTTCCTATCCGTAGGAATAGCTAGGCATATAGACTTAGTCCAAAGACATTAGCATATACACACCCATGGGGGCTGTCCCATCCAGTCAATACCCCCCCCTGCATCACCACTCCCAACTCAGTTTTAATCTGCCTAGCGTCAGGAATAGTCAGGCTTACCTTGTGCTGGGGCTTCAGTCTCAGCCTTCCTAATCTTTTATTTGATTTTCTTTGAAAATGTCAGTTTTTTTCTCTCACTTTACTAGCTGTTTATTTTGTCAGCTCTAGTGTTAGTCTTCTCTTCGGATTAAGATGGATCATGCGGTGCTGGGATTCGGACTGACCGCCCTGGTTCTCCAGGGCACAGAGGGTCAGATGGACCCCCAGCCCGCCATCGAGCGTTCAGCTATTGTTCGCCCTGGCATTACGAACGACCCATCCCTGTTCGCTGCAGGGATGCAGCCGTGAAGTGGCTACCTCACAGGACTCGTCTGCGATGCTGCAGCGCCATGTCCCTGGCTCACGGCACTCCCTGTCAGATGAGGACAGAGGTTTTCCATGCATAGAGGCTCCCCCACACCATCTGGTACAGGTAAGTACTTTTCTGTGTGGGGCCTCTGTTTGGGTTGACAGTCTGTGTTGCTGTATGTTTCCCCGTGTCTGTGCCTGTGTGACTCCCTGTGCGATCCCTGCGGGGTTCACTTGTGCACTTCTGTATGTTGCCTTGGGGGTCCCTGTCCCTGTGTCACCTTAGGTGCATGTTGGGGGTGCAGACGTTTGTGCTTGTGCGGCGACCGCAGCGCTACATTTTCGCGCGGTCCGCCATCTTTACTGTGGGCACACATGTATAGCTCCTCTGGGGCGATCAGGCATGTCATTTTGGCGCCATCCGCCGCCATTTTGTGGGCGGTGGAACGATCGGTCCGGCCGCATGTCGGCGGCCATTTTGGCGTAGCCTCCAATGCATCCCTATGGGGCAGCCATTTTCCCGGGGTCTGGCTTATAGTCCAGCCCTCTCCAGCAGCACTTCCTTTTCCATCAGCAGCAAGGACACTGGCAGCAACGCTCTGCGGGCTCTGCAGGTTATTCCTCTCAATTTCCCTCTGTATATTGCTTCTGGCTCAGTTTCTTTTCTCCTTTGGGGGTCTTTCATAGCTGTGACCGTAGCGGTGGGCTGCGCACACCGTAGCGCTTTTTTAAGGGGACAGTACACTTTTTTTGCACTGTAGTTGTTTTGGATAACTTGAGCCATGGATTCTCAGGAAAGCAAGTTTCCTCCAGCTCTAGTGGGGGGCCCCAGTTCTCCTGTGGCCCCGCTGCGACCTGATCTGGCTGCTGTAGTTGCGACTTTGGTGGCAAATATGGAAATGCTGATGTCTGAATGGGCTGCGAGAAAGAGGCCCAGGTTGTCTCTCTCTTCTGATTCAGATGGGGATATGGCTGCTGCTGCTGCGAGCGTGCCCTTTTCAGGGTCCCACTCATCTTTAGACCCCCCCAGGGTCTGAGGGGGAGGCCGACATGGAGGGTGTTGACACATCCTCCCCAGGGTCACCTGAAGAACGGGTGACCATGGATGAGTTAATTGTTTCTGTTAAAGAAACCATACATTTAGAGGATGAGTAGAAAAACAAAATTCGGTGTAACCGAAAAAAGAACTGCGCAAATGGAGTGATATTTAACAATAAATATATAAATGTGAAAAATTAGGGAATTTCTTCCTCTAGCGAGCAGCAATAAAAACGTGAAAACGCAATATGTGATAGTGAATGTGGGTTATTGCGCTCAGCAGTATACTCACAATAAAGTGCTAATGCATAAATAACATAAACATATGAACCAATTATTTAAAGGTGAATATTCCAATGAATATAGCAATAATAAAAATAATAAACATAGTCCTTGAAAAGTGCTCGGTGCAAACTTTAAGTTCCAGCAGCAAATACAATTGGACTTGATGTGAAATGCCTTCACCAATCACCATACACCCAGTGCTCGGATAAAATACTTCTTACCAAAAGAAGTTGACCCCTTAATTATAGGGGGTCATGATCGCAATGTATCTCCACAAGAGCTCCAAAATCTCCTATTACAGTCTTCACATCCAGTGTGTGATAAGCCAGAAGTAAACAGATGACTCCGAGACTCCGGACTTTGCTATAGTCATGCAGCTGTCCTCAGGTGCTGCCCTGTACACGGCCCGCTGCAGCACTGCTCTGGGATCACACACAAGCCCCGCCCACTAGCCCAATGCTGCTCCACACTGGCAGCTCTCCTCTCCTCAGGCTGCTCCTCTCTGCTATCCCCTTGCAGGAGCCTGCAAGGGGATAGCAGAGAGGAGCAGCCTGAGGAGAGGAGAGCTGCCAGTGTGGAGCAGCATTGGGCTAGTGGGCGGGGCTTGTGTGTGATCCCAGAGCAGTGCTGCAGCGGGCCGTGTACAGGGCAGCACCTGAGGACAGCTGCATGACTATAGCAAAGTCCGGAGTCTCGGAGTCATCTGTTTACTTCTGGCTTATCACACACTGGATGTGAAGACTGTAATAGGAGATTTTGGAGCTCTTGTGGAGATACATTGCGATCATGACCCCCTATAATTAAGGGGTCAACTTCTTTTGGTAAGAAGTATTTTATCCGAGCACTGGGTGTATGGTGATTGGTGAAGGCATTTCACATCAAGTCCAATTGTATTTGCTGCTGGAACTTAAAGTTTGCACCGAGCACTTTTCAAGGACTATGTTTATTATTTTTATTATTGCTATATTCATTGGAATATTCACCTTTAAATAATTGGTTCATATGTTTATGTTATTTATGCATTAGCACTTTATTGTGAGTATACTGCTGAGCGCAATAACCCACATTCACTATCACATTTAGAGGATGAGCCCTGTCCTCCGGGCGTTGTGTCCTCATTTGGGACGCACAGGACCCGCAAGTCTGCGCAGGTTTTTCCCTGCCCAGCTGAATTTCATTACACTGTTAATGAAATGTGGCGCACGTTAAAACGTCCATTCCTGGTACCTAGTCGGTTCAAATTGCTTTATCTTTTTGCGCCGGCTACGGAATCACGAGGGTGTGTGCCTCCACAGGTAGACCACACTGTGGCCGTGTTGAACAAGGCTACCTTGGTTCCTACTGAGGATACCCCGTTTTTCCGGGATCCCACGGACCGGCGGTTGGAGTCTCTAGCCCGCCATTCTTATACGGTGACGGGTTCGTTGCTCAAACCCGTTTTCGCGTCCGTTCTGGTGCCTCAGGCGGTGGCTGATTGGACTAAGATGCTTAGAAGCAATCTCGTGTCTGATGACGCGTCGCCTGCCCGACTGGAAATGGTGGATCAGATCCACCAAGGAGTCATGTATTTGTGTGATGCAGCCTTAAATGAGGCCCCCTTGGTGGCTCGCCTCTCTAGTGTCGCGGGACTTAACCGGCGACTGATATGGCTGAAGAGCTGGTCGGCCGACCAGTCCTCACGGAAAACAGTTGCTGATTTTCCCTATGCTGGCTCTCGCTTTTTTGGCGAGGCGTTGGATACCCTAGTGAAGGGCGTCACGGGGGGCAAGAGCACTATGCTGCCCCAGAACCCGAAGAACAAGTCTTTCTGAGGCAAGCGGGGTTCTGCGCCTAGATCCAATCAGGGGTCCTTTCGTGCCTTTCGGAACCAATCCAAGGGCAAGCCCTTCAAGGCCCAGGGCAACCAGAAGAAAGCCTGGGCAGGTAAGCAGAAGGCCGGCAATGCCGGCTCGGCGGGACTATCCGCCTCTGCCTGAAGGGGCGCCCTCACCCATTTCAGGGGTGGGGGCACGTTTGCGTGGTTTCCTCCATGCTTGGCTGCTCCTGATATCGGACAGGTGGGTCCAGGAAATTGTTCGATCAGGTTACAAGATCGAATTCCTTTCCCGGCCGGCGGACAGATTCTTTCCCTCCAATCTCCATCTGCTTCCGGGGCGTCTGCAGGACTTGCATCAAGCGGTGCAGGACCTGCTTGCTCAGGGAGTGATTGTCCCGGTGCCTCATCGGGACAGGTTTCGGAGGTTTTATTCGAATCTGTTCACTGTGCCCAGGAAGGAGGGCAAAGTGCGTCCTATTCTGGACCTGAAAGCGCTGAACCGCTTCGTGCGTGTTCGGAAGTTTCGAATGGAGTCTCTCTGTTCGGTAGTGGCCTCCTTGAGTCCAGGAGAGTCCCTGGCTTCTATAGATCTGAAGGATGCGTACCTGCACATCCCCATTTTCGAGGGTCATCATCGGTACTTTCGGTTTGCTATCGCAGAGGACCACTACCAGTTTGTGGCGTTACCTTTCGGTCTCGCTTCGGCACCAAGGGTGTTTACCAAGGTGTTGGCACCGGTCCTGGGCCTGCTGCGGGCCCAGGGCATTGCGGTCCTGGGGTACCTGGATGATCTGTTTCTGAGATCGCATGCCAGCCAGGACCTTGTGCGCGATCTGTCCATCACGGTACAGACGCTCCAGGAGTTCGGATGGACCATCAATGTTCAAAAATCAGCTTTGTCCCCGTCGCTTCGCCTTCCCTATCTGGGAATGGTTCTGGACTCTGCTCAGGCGAAAGTTTTCTTGCCGGAGGACAAGCTCCGGACTTTATGGGACGAACTCAGGTCCCTCAGGGACAATCCTCGTCACTCAGGACCTGCATGCGGGGCCTGGGGTTGATGGTGTCGGCCTTCGAGGCGATACATTTTGCCCAGTTCCACACGCGGGCTCTCCAGACGGAGATCCTGGCCAGGTGGGACAGACTACCTCAGTCCTTGGATCTGGATGTCTCCTTGAGTCGCCAGACCAGATTGGCTCTTCTGTGGTGGATCCAGTCCCCGTCGGTGGCGGAAGGCAAGTCCTTCCGCCGTTGGTGTGGACAGTGGTTACCACGGACGCCAGCCTGTCTGGCTGGGGTGAAGTCCTGGGCAAGCTGTCTGCCCAGGGCACTTGGTCGGAGGAGGAGTCCTCCCTCCCGATAAATGTGCTGGAACTACGAGCGATAAAACTCTGTCTCTTCCAGTGGTCGGACCGTCTCCAGCCTGTTCGCGTACAGACGGACAATGCTACCGCAGTGGCTTACATCAACCACCAGGGGAGCACCAGGAGTGCTCGAGCGGCCCGGGAGGTGACCGACATTCTGTCTTGGGCCGAGACTCATGTCCCGGCGATCTCGGCAGTTCACATTCCGGGTGTGGACAATTGGCAGGCCGACTATCTGACCCGCCAGACCCTGGACCAAGGGGAATGGTCCCTACATCCGGAGGTCTTTCAGATGCTGTGTGCGAGGTGGGGATCCCCAGACGTGGATCTGTTCGCATCCCGGCTAAATCGAAAGGTGGAAAGGTTCGTGGCAAGAACGTGCGTTGGTGGCCCCTTGGCATCAGTATCGTCTGATGTACGCCTTTCCTCAGATTCAGTTGCTATCCCGGTTCCTTCGCAGATTGGTCTCGGAACCGCACATGGTGATTCTGGTGGCACCGGACTGGCCTCGCCGGTCCTGGTACGCCGACGTTGTTCACCTGGCAGTGGCGCCTCCGTGGCGTCTGCCTCTGCGGGAAGATCTCCTGTCTCAAGGTCCGATCTCCCATCCTGCTTTACAGTCGCTGGCTTTAACGGCCTGGCTGTTGAGACCCGGGTCTTGAAGGACAAGGGTCTATCCCCTGAGGTTATCCCTACCCTAATCAAGGCTAGGAAATCCTCCTCTGGTAAGATCTATTACCGTACCTGGAAAGCCTATTTCACCTGGTGTGAGTCCAGGGGGTTCTCCCCTCGTTCTTACTCGGTGTCGCAAATCCTGGCTTTTCTCCAGTCTTGAGTGGACCAGCGCCTGGCGCTGGCCACGATAAAGGGCCAGGTGTCTGCACTGGCTGTCCTTTTCCAACGCCCTGTGGCGTCTCATTCCTTGGTGCGCACTTTCATTCAAGGTGTGCAACATCTGGCTCCTCCCAGGAAGGAGCCTTTACCTCCATGGGACTTGAACTTGGTTCTGTCCGCGTTACAGTGTGCTCCCTTTGAAAACATCAGGGAGATATTGTTGCCTCTGCTGTCAAAAAAGGTTGCCTTTTTAGTGGCGATCACTTCTGCTCGCAGAGTGTCGGAGCTGGCGGCGTTGTCTTGCCGCTCCCCTTACTTGATCATTCACAAGGATAAGGTGGTTTTGCGACCACCCCCATCCTTCCTTCCCAAGGTGATTTCTGAATTTCACCTTAATGAGGACATTGTCCTGCCTTCGCTTTGTACGAAGCCTAAACATCCAAAGGAGATTGCTTTGCATTCCTTGGATGTTGTCAGGGCGATCAGGGTTTACCTGTCGTCTACGTAATCCTTTCGGAAGACGGATTCCCTTTGTCCTTCCTGAGGGATCTCGGAAGGGCACGGCTGCGTCCGCAGCCACTATTGCCAAATGGATCAGACAGACCATTGAGCAGGCTTACGCCTTGAAGGAATGGGTTCCGCCTTTCCCTGTTAAGGCGCACTCTACTAGGTCTTTGAGTGCTTCCTGGGCCTATTGGCATCGAGCCTCGGTGGCTCAGGTGTGCAAGGCGGTGACTTGGTCGTCCGTGCACACTTTTTCCAAGTTCTACAAAGTAGACGTTCTGGCATCAGCTGATGCTTCTTTTGGCCGCAAAGTTCTCAGTGCGGCAGTGCCATGATGGACCCTTGAATTTTTCTCTGGGTCCCTGGCTGTTGGCATTTGCTTTCCTGGGCTGTTGCTCCTGTTGAGCATTGTTTTTTTCTGTTGCCCAGTTGGTTCTCTTACGGTGCATGTAAGATTCCCTTCTCTGATGTGGGTACTGCGTTGCCTTTTTTCTACGGTTGCGTCTCCCACCCCACATGTTTATACTGCTTTGGGACATCACAACAGTGATGACTTAGAGGAGGCGGCGACTGTCGGAGAACGTAAGAGAAAACTGAATTTTTGTAAAATCTTACCTGTAAAATTCCTTTCTCTGAGTCCTCCGACAGTCGCCGCCCCCGCCCCTCTTTCTGGGGTTCTTATTACCTACTGCTATGCTACCAAACTGAGTTGGGAGTGGTGATGCAGGGGGGGTATTGACCGGATGGGACAGCCCCCATGGGTGTGTATATGCTAATGCCTTTTGTCTTTGGACTAAGTCTATATGCCTAGCTATTCCTACGGATAGGAAGACAATACCCAACAGTGATGACTTAGAGGAGGCGGCGACTGTCGGAGGACTCAGAGAAAGGAATTTTACAGGTAAGATTTTACAAAAATTCAGTTTTTCTAAACTAGGCATGCCAATATCTTCTATGCAGGATGTGGAAACCTTACAAGCGGACCTGAACAAAATAATGGGGTGGGCAACTACATGGCAGATGAGGTTTAATGTTGAAAAATGTAAAGTAATGCACCTGGGTGCCAGAAACCAGAAAGCAAGCTACTCACTAGGGGGGGAACCTCTGGGTGAGTCTAGGATGGAAAAGGACCTGGGGGTACTGGTAGACAACAGGCTTGGCAGTGGCATGCAATGCCAAGCCGCTGCAAGCAAAGCCAACAGAATACTGGGATGCATAAAAAAGGGGATTCACTCCAGAAATAAAGAGATTATTCTCCCGCTCTACAAGACTCTGGTCCGGCCACATCTGGAGTATGCTGCCCAGTTCTGGGCATCGGTCCTCAGGAAGGATGTGCTAGAACTGGAAAGAGTCCAGAGAAGGGCAACACAAATAATTAGGGGAATGGAGGACATCAGCTATGAGGAAAGACTACAAGCACTGAACTTATTCTCTCTAGAGAAGAGACGATTGAGGGGGGATATGATATCAATGTACAAATACTGTACTGGCGACCCTAGCATAAGGAACAAACTATTCAGAGAAAGGAAATACAATAAGACACGTGGCCACTCACTAAGGTTAAACCGCTTTTCCTCTAGTTTTAAAGTGCGTAAGGGGTTCTTCACTGTAAGAGCGGTAAGGATGTGGAATTCTCTTCCACAAGCAGTCGTATCAGCAGGGAGCATTGATAGTTTCAAAAAACTATTAGATGGGCACCTTAAAGACCACAACATTAAGGGGTATACAATGTACGGTTAACAGCAAACACACACACACATAGGTTGAACTGGATGGACGGATGTCTTTTTTTCAACCTCACTAACTATGTAACTATGAAATGAAGATGGAAAAAAGCTGCCATTGAGGTCTTCTGAAGCTTCAGAAGACGCCCAGTAGGAGGGGCAAAACGCGTCAAGCTGTTGCTTGTACGTCTGACGTCCCTTCCGGTTCCGGTGGTTGGAACGCAAGCGGAGAGAGCGGCATCTGCCACGCAGAAGAAGAGCGGGTTTTGCATTGCAGTATTGTAAGTGCAATTTATTTTATTTAATAAAGTGATATTCTAATTACTACACTATGGAGAACCTTTTCTTCTTCATGGCTATATTCAATGGGGGATATTAAGGAAAAACCCCGGAATCCAAGGAGATACGTAATCCTTGCAAGATCACTGTGTGTGGCCACCCACTACATATCTGGAGTATTTTACAGAGGATTCCAGGCCAGTCAGGGGCATTGTGATTTACGGGAGCTTATACTCTGTTCCGGTGAGTGAGGGACTGAGAGGGGAGCACGCAGTGAAAGCACCTGGCACTGAGCAATATTGTGTGCACAAAAGACTTTGTGTGGGACTCTTGTTAGCACAGATTGCACCATTTTTATAATAGTGGAACACTCTGCACTGAGCACTTTTGTATATTGTACAAGAATTTTTGATATTGATGTCAGCACTAGCACTTATTGTTGTTATTATACTGATTGTTTATAAGTATATTGTCACTTGGCACTTTCTATTGTTTAAACGTATGACTTCTCACTGGTTTAGCATTCGGCACTTTATATAGAGAGAGGTTTTTTTTGCACTATTATTGCACTTTATATATCCGTATGTGTTTGTAATATGTATGGTTTATAAATATTAGGTATTTATTTAGGTGCACGGTCATTCAGCACTTAAAGTGGTATACACATATACATATATTTTTTTATATATAGATAACACTCTGCACAATTATTGATTGAGCAGCGCTGATATATATATTTTATTCACTCCAGAAAGGATTTTCCTTTTTCTCAGCAGCAGCTTTCCATACAGAGATAATTATACACACGATTGTATTGTGCAGTACACATTCCTGAGTGCAGGTACTCATACACATCATAGATAAAGTGGTTCTTCGTCCCTGTCCGTCATTCTTTCCCAAAGTTGTCGCTGACTTCTATTTGAATGAGGACATTGTGTTGCCTTCCTTGTGTCCCAATCTGGCTCATTCTAAGGAATTTTCTTTTCATACCTTGGATGTGGTTCGAGCGATTTAAATGTATCTGGCAGATATGGAGTCCTTTCGGAGGTCAGACTCACATTTTGTGGTTACAGACGGACCAAGGAAAGGGCTGGCTGCTTCTTCCGCTACCATCCCCAGATGGATCAGACAGATGGTGACTTAGTCCTATTATATTAAAAATTGGGTTCCTCTTTTCCCTGTCACTGTCCATTCTACTTGGGTGCTGAGTACTTCTTGGGCCTTCTGTCATCAAGCATCAATATCGCAAAATTGCAAGGCAGCCACTTGGTCGTTGGTGCGTACCTTCACAAAGTTCTGCAAAGTAGACACTGCATTTGCGGATGCTTCTTTGGGCCGCAAAGTTTTTCAGGGGCTGTTACCTCTTTAGGGGTGTTTTTCTTAAAATTTTTATTTTTCAAATGAGGCTCCTGTGACCCAGGTTAAGGCTCCCATGTCCTGATTAGGGCTCTTATGTTTAGCCTTGGGTTATTTTCCCCAGCCCTCATTTTCTTTTTGGCACTGCTTTTTGGATGTCCCAGTAGTTATGATTTATGGAGCGCTGTGTCTTTCGATGAACAAAAGAGAAAATGGGATTTTTGTACTCATTGTAAAATCCATTTCTCTGAATTCATCGATGGACACAGCACCCACCCCTCTAAGGAGATTTTGATACTTCTAATAGTGCTTGCTACTAAACTGATTACCTAGAGCAGAGGGGGGTTATATACCAGCTGAGGATGGCTGAGGATGGCTCATGGGCGTAGCCAGGTGTTTTTCTCGTTCTGCCTAGTCCTACTCCTGGAGGAGGAACTATAATCCAGTAGTTATGATGTATGGAGTGCTGTGTCCGTCAAACTCGGAGAAATGGATTTATGGTAAATACAAAAATCCCATTTTTTTACTTTACCTGTAAAATCCTTTTCTTCATCAGGTTAAGTAATCAGGGTGTATTTGTTTGAAAAGAGGAAAGGATTGGGACTTTAGATGAGGTGGAAACCAGAACGCTGGGAAATATGAGCAATGGAAACATTTTATTGCTATACTCCAGCATTTAAAGTACAGCATATGAAATATCAATTCATGTATAATTAATACAATCAAAACACTTGGATCAGTCTGATATATGTGCAGGTACCCCTAACTGCCGGGCTGTGTGACTGAGAGTGCTGTGCGACTGAGAGTGTTGTGTGACTGACCAGGCTGTGCGATTGTGAGTGTTGTGCGACTGAGTGTCAAGTGAGTGTAGCGGAGTACAAGAGAGTGAGAAGGCAGAGTTAGGAAGCCAGGAAACAGCCACACAGGACAGACTTTAATTACTAAATCCCCATTAGATTAGTAGGTACAATGCCCGGCGGGTGTGGAGATGCGACACGGTGTACATCTTGTGATATGTATGCGTTCCTCGATCATGCGATCGAGGGCGAATACAAATGCGCAAAATGTAAGCAAGTTGCTTCCCTGGAAGCTCAGGTCCTGAATCTAGGGAAGCAGCTGGCAACACTGAGCCAAATGTCCATACCGAAGGAGAGCCAGGATCGTACCAGTCAGGCGCAGGCAGGGGCCTGCACAGAGGTGGGCGGAGTATTGGAGGTGCAGGCATCAGAGCAGAGTAGAGGGGTGACAGGAGGGGTAGAAGGGGACAAGGCAAGGAGGCTGGTCCCGGGCTGGAGCACCCCAATAGATACGCCACGTTGCGTGATGTTGGGAAACCAGTCAGGGACCAGCATTGCTGGAGCAGAGCGACGCCCCTAGCTGCCAGGGGAAGAACTCCTCCAGTGAGGCCGGTAGAAAGGGAAAGGAAAGACAGGTGCTGGTGGTAGGGGACTCAATTATTAGAAGGACAGACAGTGCAATCTGCCACAAAGACCGTGTGCGCCGAACAGTCTGTTGTTTACTGTGCGCTCGGGTTCGGCACATCGCGGATCGGGTGGACAGATTACTGGGTGGGGCTGGGGAAGACCCAGCTGTCATGGTACAAGTGGGTACCAATGACATAGGCAGAGGAAGACGGAGAGTCCTAAATGATTTCAGGGACTTGGGAGCTAAGTTGAGGAGTAGGACCTCCAAGGTAGTATTTTCAGAAATACTACCTGTACCTCGAGCCACACCAGAGAGGCAGCGGGAGATTAGGGAAGTCAACAAGTGGCTGAGGAGCTGGTGTAGTAAGGAGGGTTTCGGGTTCCTCTTTGGTAGGGACGGATTGCACCTAAATGGGGAGGGTGCAACCGAACTGGGTGAGAAGATGGCCGAAAAGTTAGAGGGGCTTTTAAACTAGGTGATGGGGGGGGGGGGGGGGAGGGTACAGATGTAGAATTAGACAGTGGAAAGCAAGATTCAGCAGAGGGCAGAAATGGGGACATTAGCGGTAGGGTGTTCGGAGCTCCTAAACCCAGGGGGGGTATGGGGAAAAATCAAGAAAGCAGCCTAAAAACATAAAATGAGGATATATGTAACCGGTCAAAATAACGAGGCTTGTATACCAATCCCAGAAGCCTGGCTAACAAGATGGGAGAGCTGGAGCTGCTGATGTTTGAGGAGGACTTCGATTTTGTGGGAATGACTGAGACTTGGTTTGACAGCTCTCATGACTGGATGGCGACCATTCAGTGGTATTCCCTTTATCGCAGAGATAGAGAAGGTAAAAAAGGGGGAGGGGTATGTCTGTATATTAAGAACAGTATACAGGTAAATATGAGGGATGATAATAATGGAACTATGGACGAGGCAGAATCCCTATGGGTAGAACTTCAAAGGGAAGGCACTGTGGGGAAGGTAAAATTGGACGTATGCTATAGGCCCCCCAAGGGAGGAGGGGGAGGCGGACCTCCTTTTACAGATAGGATTGGCAGTAAGGATGGGAAATGTCATTATAATGGGGGACTTTAATTATCCAGATATAGACTGGGCAGAAGGAACCGCGCATTCAGCCAAGGCTCGGCAGTCCCTAAATGTTTTGCAGGACAATTTCATGGGTCAGATGGTGAATGCACCGACAAGAAACAATGCGGTACTTGACCTACTGATTACCAACAATACAGACCTGCTCAAGGATATAGAAATAAGGGACAACTTAGGAAACAGTGACCATAGGTCAATTAGTTTCAGTATGAATTATAGTAATAGTAAACCCAAGGGCAATATAAGGACACTGAATTTCAAAAGAGCCAATTTCTCAAAACTGCGCTCTCTGCTAGAAAATATCAAATGGGATAGAACCCTGGGAACAAAGAACACGGAGAAAAAAGGGGAGTGCTTCAAAAGCATACTTAACAAAGGGATTGACCAGTGCATTCCAAAGCGAAATAAATTTAAAAGAGCAAAACTAAACCTTGAGTGGCTAAACTCCAACATAAAAATGCATATTAATGCTAAAGCAAAGGCCTTCAAAAAATACAAGACTGAGGGGTCATTGGCAGCATTCAAGCATTACAAAGAGTGTAATAAGAAATGTAAAGACGAAATCAGGGCGGCTAAAATAGAACACGAGAGACATATAGTGGAAGAGAGTAAAAAGAACCCCAAGAAATTCTTTAAGTATATAAACAGTAAGAAAGCAAGGCCAGAACACATTGGCCCCATAAAAGACGATAAGGGAGTTTTGGCCACAGAGGACAGGGAAAAGGCGGTAGTGTTAAATGTAGTGTGGGGGTGATGGGTTGGAAAACGGCGCTACCTACCGCATGTGCAACAATGCGAGTGAAGAGGAGAAAGTGCTTAGTGCATACAAAAAGTGCAAGTTGTGACATATATAGTTAATTTTGTTAGTGAATAAAATATAAAAATACAATAAATAAATAAAACCATATAATAAATATATTGTGTGTGAGGTATGGTAAAAAGATAAATATAGATACCAAATTAGTGGTTATTAATTTCCAATGGGAAATGCTAAGTGAATAAGTTGTGAATCAATCATAAATGCAGTGAGAATGCCAGTTTGTATACCTTTTAGGTTTTAATGCTCCTGTAATGTTCCGATTTAGACACTAGAGGTCACACTTACCCCGAGGCCACAGATGTTATGTGTGTAAGCAGGAAACAGGATATGGATGTAATCCTCAAACCTGCTTGCTGACGGTCCCTAAGGACCAAAGAGATCCCATCTGGGTACAAAGGGAAGAGAAAAAACCTCTTAGTGTAACCAGTGTAGAGCAGGTATACAAGATAATAGTAGCGACTCACGCATTAAGTAAATGCAGCAGATCTCTTCAGATAATGGCAGTCTGCGCCGGGGAAGCTTCAGCGTTCCTAGCATAGGCGAGCTGCGGACCGGAAGTGACGTGGGTAGTGTTAAATAATTTCTTCTCTTCAGTCTTCACAAAAGAATTGGGGGGCTACACTAACCCAGCTTGTAAGGCCAAACTAAACAACACACCTCAGGAAATACCGCCATGGCTAACAGAAGATAGACTTAGAACTATACTAGAGAAACTTAACATAAATAAATACGGGGACCGGATGGCTTGCACCCGAGGGTTCTTAAAGAGCTCAGCCAGGTGATTGCCCGACCATTATTCATGATCTTTAAGGATAGTTTACAGACGGGTATGGTGCCAGCTGATTGGGAAAAAAGCCAACGTGGTACCAATATTTAAAAAGGGGCCGAGATATATCCCGGGTAACTATAGGCCTGTCAGCCTAACATCAGTAGTCTGCAAGATTTTGGAGGGGATATTAAGGGACCACATACAAGACTTTAGTAATGAAAACGGTATTATTAGTAGTAATCAGCATGGATTCATGAAAAATCGTTCTTGCCAAACCAATCTATTATTCACCTTCTATGATGAAGTGAGCTGCCACCTAGATAAAGGTAAGCCTGTGGATGTGGTGTACCTGGACTTCGCATAGGCCTTTGACACCGTTCCCCAAACGCTTACTGTTCAAACTAAGAAAGGTGGTATGGACCATAAGGTGAGTACCTGGATAGAGAACTGGCTCCAGGGGAGGTTGCAAAGGGTGGTGATTAATGGGGAGTACTCAGATTGGGCGGGTGTGGAAAGCGGGGTCCCCCAGGGTTCTGTCCTGGGGCCAATCCTGTTTCATTTATTCATAAATGATCTAGAAGAGGGGATATTGAGTAAAATCTCAGTATTTGCAGATGATACTAAACTAAGCAGGCTAATATCTTCTGGGCAGGATGTGGAAACCTTACAAGCGGACCTGAACAAAAATTATGGGGTGGGCAACTACATGGCAGATGAGGTTTAATGTTGAAAAATGTAAAGTAATGCACCTGGGTGCCAGAAACCAGAAAGCAAGCTACTCACTAGGGGGGGAACCTCTGGGTGAGTCTAGGATTGCAAAGGACCTGGGGGTACTGGTAGACAACAGGCTTGGCAGTGGCATGCAATGCCAAGCCGCTGCAAGCAAAGCCAACACAATACTGGGATGTATAAAAACGGGGATTCACTCCAGAAATAAAGAGATTATTCTCCCACTCTACAAGACTCTGGTCCGGCCACATCTGGAGTATGCTGTCCAGTTCTGGGCACCGGTCCTCAGGAAGGATGTGCTGGAACTGGAGAAAGTCCAGAGAAGGGCAACAAAAATAATTAGGGGATTGGAGGACATCGGCTATGAGGAGACTACAAGCACTGAACTTATTCTCTCTGGAGAAGAGACGATTGAGGGGGGATATGATATCAATGTACAAATATTGTACTGGCAACCCTAGCATATGGAAAAACCTATTCAGAGAAAGGGAATACAATAAGACACGTGGCCACTTGCAGGGGGTTCTTCACTGTAAGAGCAGTAAGGATGTGGAATTCTCTTCCGCAAACAGTGGTATCAGCAGGGAGCATTGATGGTTTCAAAAAACAATTAGATGGGCACCTTAAAGACCACAACACACAGGGGTATACAATGTAGGGTTAACAGCAAACACGCACACACATCATAGGTTGAACTGGATGGACTGATGTCTTTTTTCAACCTCACTAACTATGTACACAAATGATATGTATATATCAAGAGTATAGGGACTAACGGCACTCTGTATAGGCCACACAGTCCCTAATTTTTCCATTGTTGCCATATTATAGATAGTCTGTAGGATACACCATGGCAAAGGCAATGAATGCTGAATGATCAACTTGCTGCAGCAGTCATGGACCTAGTTTGTATTGTGTATAAAAAAATACAATAAACATACATAAAGTAAGTAATCATTAAATTATTAGGTAGCGATGGAGTCCTGTATGGTTGAAAAATTGATGACATCCCTGTTGCTCTAAGTGTTTCGTGGTTTAATACCACTCTTCAGGAGCGGATGCCAAAAACTGTAATAAAAAAAAAAAGTATAAATGTTCCAATAATCTATTGGTCGACTAAAATTGCATACATTCAAATTAAAGGGAGGAAATTGTTGTCCAAACCCTATTGTTACTTACAAAGTGACTGTCACTGGCAATGTGCAGTCCTGTGGACGCAGGGCATTGCATGTGCCTCCCCAGGGAGCTATGGTGGTAATCCCCGCAGTCCTGCAAAATGCACCACACACATCCCCATATAATAATGAAGTGCAATGATGGAAGAAAGTAAGTGGTGACTGTGTTTCTGTGAAAAAACAAAAAAAACTGTACATTTTTCTGTGCTCCATTTAAAGTCCCAACTTCTCGTTTCTTTTATTAGGGTGTATTTGTTATTTTATTCTTTTTTGTGATTCTTCTTTTTTCACATCTCTACCTTACTTTTCAGACAGGACCACTGCCTCTCAAGTATCGTGTACAGCCGACCTGCAAAAGATTACGATTTAGCCGCCCAAGAAGCCTGCAGGAGCCAAACCGAGCAACAAACTCAGAAGGGGATTCAGCCAGTGACAAGGCTAACAGCCCAGCACCAGTTCCCTCCACTTCCTCATCTCTACCCAGCCCTTCAACTCCCTGTCAGGGTTCTCCAAGCCCCAACACTGAACTCCCTCCTGCCCCTTCCCTCCACAATGGGCACTCGGCTAGCAAGGGCCGAAAAGTTTCTCTCAATGGAGCACCGGGACCACCCCTCACTTGAGCGGTCTGCCCAATCAGAGCTTTTTATACATATGTACATAGAAAGAAGGACTTTTTATTTTCTATGAATAATACAAAAGTAATTTAATCCCTGCTTACACCCAAAATCTTTTTGTAATATTTTGTATTATAATTTATAAGAGGGAAGGGAGAAAATTCACATTCTTGTTTGAATGATGCTCCTCCAATGCCCCATGGCAAGGTTGGTTTAAAACTCCCATCTGGTTACCGCATATAGTCATGTGAAAAAGTAAGTACATCCCATGAGAAATGTTGACTTTTTCAACAGGCAAGCATTTGGTCTGCATTCAGTGTCTACAAGTATAGGTGACACATACAAATGACATGGTGTCTTTTATTATCATAATCTAAATCAGGGGTGGGCAACTGTGGCCCTCCAGCTGTTCCAGAGCTACAAGTCCCATCATGCCTCTGCATCTAGGAGTCATGCTTCCAGCTGTCAGTTTTGCAGTACCTTGCGGGACATGTAGTTCCACAACAGATGGAGGGAAACAGTTGCCCACTCCCTGATTTAAATTTTAAAAAAATAAGAATTGTTGTGTGGAAAAAGTAACTACACCCCTACATTTACCACCACTAAATTCATGAAATTGGAATGAGGTTTTCCAGATTACGTGCTAATGTTGCAATTTTTTGTCACACAATATTATCCCAACTGTTTGTCAAACCTGTATTTTGAGTAACAAAATATACTCATTTTAGTGCACACAAACACAATATTTTACCCATTTTGTGTGGCAAAATATCAAAGTTAAGATTGTGTTGAGTAAATAGATACAAATATGTCAAGCCTTGTGAAAAAGCAAACAACTAAGATATCCATACTTGTCCATAGGCAATGCTTTAAAAGACTTTGTCATGATTTACTATTTCTTTCTTTGAAAGTTTGTAAAATACCCTCCCAAACCATACATTTTCCGAAAGCACAGGACCTGTAGGATAAAAAGAATGTTGCTGCTGATTTTGTACATCCCATGATAGTTGCATGAATGTTTGTCAAAACAATATTTTGTATAAAAATGCATCAAAATCATTATTGGCACACATACAATTCTTACTAAAAAAAAAAAGAAAAAAAAAAAAATCAACAATACACAAAACTGTGTGAATAAGCAACTTATGCTAAAAATGTGGAGGTTTGTTTCACACCTATGTCTTGTAGTAACACCCCATCCATAGTGTTGGGTGTGC
Source organism: Pelophylax lessonae (assembly GCF_965119305.1). Lineage (NCBI taxonomy): Eukaryota > Metazoa > Chordata > Amphibia > Anura > Ranidae > Pelophylax > Pelophylax lessonae. The sequence continues at coordinate 87,424,669 of NC_138778.1, forward strand.
TAAGCTTTTAATGAATGGCTATGATCAGTGGCTTGTAAGCTGCTGATCACAGCTATTAAATATTCAGCAGACCAATCAAACATGTACGAATAGAACACTGACCACTATAATTGACCTGCTTGTGATTGAGAATCTCAGTGTCCCCATAGCAGAACAACCTAGCTGGTAAGCGAGGAGTTTACTTCTGGGTATGGGACCGCCTTGTGTATTGGGCCAGGTCGTTAGCCTCGATAGAGGACGTTGACAGTTCCAGCCACAAGTTTGTCCCTGTACCGTAGCTCCAAGTTTTAGATCTTATGAGAGTAAGATTCTGTTTGTGGTTGATAGCGAGGTGCAGCTTCCCAGTTTTAACTGTTAGGAGGATATGTTTTTTAATAAGGTATTACCTGTTGATAATGCACTAGTACCCTATGTTGTTATTCATTCCACCATAAAGCAGCTGGGACCTAGTGTAACCACCCAGCCTGCAGAGTGCCTCTCCACTGCCAAATGTTTTTTCAGGTCTCCTTTTCTTGATTTATTGGATTCTCCTTACGATGACTATTGCTATATAAAAGATTTATAGCCATTCTATATTAATTCATCCACTAGGAATCCTTGTGCTACTTGTAAGTTTTTTTGGGGTTTTGTTTTGTATAGATTTTTTTTCCTTTAACATTTTGTGTAACTGCAGGACCCTAGAGTTTAGGCCCCTTGCAACCAGGGCGTCATATTTTACTGATATTTCTTTTACTCAGGAACTTGTGACGCCCATGTGCAAAGGGCCAAAAACTGTGTGTAAAGATCCGAGTAATGTATAGCCGAATAAAGGTACATAAGCATATAGACAAGTAAAATTCTTCTTTATTGCCAGTATTGTAATATACTCATTTATATTTGCATACACGAGTATGCAAGTAAATTACTGCAGTCAAATGAAAATTGTTCTATTTTTGTTTTACTGCTCTGTACTCAAAGCTGTATTCCTGATCTGTGTGTAATGTCCCATAGACAACAATGCATCTCATTTCAGATCAGTAGAAAACTCAGCATATTCTAGTCCCATGTGCAGGAGGCCTTAATTATTGGTTTTGGAGTCTAGGGAATTCTAGCACATGGTCACTGCACTGAACTATGAGCTTATAGCAGAAGGGAATTTAGCAGACATAAGGCTTACTGATCTGGCCAGCAGCAAGCTGTTAAATTCTGCAAAAACCTTATGTTGAAACTGGCAATTCATGGAGGAAATCAAACAGAAATTTAGATCTAAAGGAATTTTGCACAGTGGAGTGGTCAAACATTTAAACGGGTCTAAGACATCAAGATTAGCAGGCAGTAATACTAGCCGCTGAGGCAAGGGTGTACTTACTTTTTCCAGAGTGCACCACTACATTTATTGATATTTTTGTTAAATAAATATTTAAAAAAGCCAAATGTTCCTGGTTTTTATTCACGTATATATAGTATGCTTTCTTTGTAAGCATTGTTAAACTGAATATCTAATGGTTTGTCTGTTCATGTCCAATGTTTTGTCTGTTTTGTACTTACTTATTCATATTACTGCATTTGTACTTGGGAATTAAGGGAATGCAGAAAACTATTTTCTAAAACTGAGAAACCCTTGTTACATGTTATTGAGTATTTCTGTAGCATGGTTAACCTATCATAAGTGTGTATGGACAACTGGAGACCCTATAATGATTAAGCACTTTTGTACAATATGCAGTCAAAGGTGATGCTGCTGCCCTGCTGAATGTATGTATTACCAGTACCCTCTATGAAAACAGTCTGGCCACCACAGAATATAGCACAACAGGGTCCCTCTGTTCTTATCCTTCCTAAAAGGTTTTGTGTTCCGTTCATGGGTGGAATTTGGGGTTGTGGTTGTCTCTTCTGTGATTAATAAAGAAAAACAACCTTATCTGTGTGCGTCACTGACTGTATATATTATAATGCCACTAACTACACCAAACTCTGGATTACTGGGTTTGTGCTTCAAGCAGAATGCCACTTTTTTGAAGAAAATGAAATGAGGAGAATAATGGTCTTTAGCAGCTTTTATCATCTGTATGGAAACAATGCAAAAAGACATTGCATTGGAAAAGCAGTCTTTGTTTTACATGGCCTAAGGCTTCTACATTTAGATATTTGTAAGCAGATGGTATTTAATTAACAATGATCTTATTTCTTAATTGTACAGTACAGGACCCAGGCTTTCATTAATTAAGGCCATGATCTGTATGTTGCCACTTTCAGGTAGGGACACTGGTTATCAAAGCTGTTACGATGGCCCATATAAGCCCAACCACTCCCAGCAAATCCCTAGTTTTTTGCTAATGCCCTTGAGTGATGGATGACCTGTTTCTACTGAGAACAGATTTCTACCTTATAATTCCCATTTCTGCCTGAAAAATTGGGAAGACTATGCACTATTCTTCATATGGAGTAGGAGAAGAAAAGCAGCGCCACCTCAGTGTAGATTAAAAGGTTATTTATTACATAAAAACAACGTAGTAACTCACACAGAGGAAATCGTTGATCAGCAAATGGTAATAGTTCTTCTGCAACACTGCAGGGATGTTCGGGAAGTACACTGTGGCGGCCGTGGTCCTGGCTGTGCCGGTGGAGTCCGACACTTCCTGTGGTTCTGGCAGCGTTCAGTATCCAGGCTTACATCCAATAGTGGCAGGGGGGTGCTCGCGTTCGGAGCATGCGTGCTCCTTCCTCAGGCAATGCTGATTTGTGTGACAGACTGGGAGTTTTATAGCTGAGGGACTCAGGGGGCGGGAGCTTGTTGCTGTGGAGATGCGATATATACAATGAGTCATCAGGTCAGAACAGGAAGTCATATGACAGAAAGTCTCCGGGGTGGGGGCCTGTTGCTGTGGGGATGCGGTATACACAATGAGTAATCTGGCCAAAAAAGGAAGTCATGTGACAGAGAGTCTCCGGGGGTGGGGGCCTGTTGCTGTGGAGATGTGGTGTATACAATCAGTTGTAAAAAAAAAAAAAAAAAAAAAAAAAAATATATAATAATAAAAATGAAAATAAAAATAGAAAAAAAAAAAAAAAAAAAAAAAAAAAAAAAAAAAAAAAATATATAATATAATAAAAATGAAAATAAAAATAGAAATAGAAAAAAAAAAAAAAAAAAAGAAATAGAAAAAAAAAAAAAAAAATATTATGAAAAAACTGATAATATTTAACCTAGAAAAAATAATAAGAAATAATGCATATATACTACTATGTATAGGCGCGTAAAGATGGGAATGAAATAAGTCCATGACGGAGAGGGGCTTCTCATAGTTAATTGAGATGAGGGTGGTAGTATTTAAAGGTAGAGGGAAAAGCAGAATATGAAGTATTCTGGAGAAATAATGCAGGATGTGAAGTATTGCTATATTTAGGATACTCAGTAGTAGTTTTAAAGTAGTGGGTTCACCTCAATTTCTTCGTTTAAGCCCCCCGGTGTCAGGGAGTCCAGGCGATATATCCAATAGGATTCTCGAGCACACAGGCGTTTAAACCTTTCTGCTGGAGGAAGATTTTTCGGTATGGATTCAATAATCCACACTTTTAGGTCCGCTGAAGATTGGTGGTGGTGCTGCAGGAAGTGTTTGGGGACGCTGCGTTTGTCGTTGCCAGCTTCAACAAACCTTCTGTGTTCCCCAAATCTTTTGCGTAGAGTGCGGATGGTGCGGCCTACGTAAAGTAGGCCGCATGGACATGACATACAGTATATTACGAACTCCGTGGAACAGTTGAAAAAATCTGGAATGGTATATTTTTGTCCTTTTGTAGAAAATTCTTTTAGGCCGTGTGTAACATGCTTGCAGGTGAGACATAATTTTTTGCGGCATTGGAACATGCCTTTGATGTTTAGAAAGGTTAGGGGTGCACTTGGTGTAGTGGGAGATTTTTGGATTTTACTTGGAGCGATATTGTTCTTTAGATTCCGAGCTCTTCTGTATGACACCAAAGGGCGGTCAGGGATACTGGCTTTTAAATGTGGATCGGCTTGGAGAATGGGCCAATGTTTCTTGAGAATGTGTTCCATTTGTTTGTACCGGTTATGAAATTTGGTGGTGAATCTCAGTGGTTGTGTATGTGGATCGAGGAGGTTTCCTTCTTTTGTGTTGTTTCTTGGTTCATTTTTTTGATAGAACGTGAAGGCGTCATCTATGAGTTTTGGTGGATATCCCTTTTCTAAAAATTTTTTTGTCAGGTGATTGCCATGAGTGGTGAAATCCTCGGTTCGTGTGCAGTTGTGTCTGAGTCGGCAAAATTGACTTTTTGGGATGTTGTTTATCCAGCGGGGGTGATGGCAGCTTTTGAAGTGCAAATAGGAATTGCCCGCTGTAGGTTTGGTATAATTTTCAGTGAATATTGTTTGTTGGTCGTGGCAGAGTAGGAGGTCCAGGAAGGCTAAAGAGTCTTGATTTTGTACTGAAGTGAAGGTAAGGCCCATATTGTTTTGATTGCAGTGATCTATGAAGGGTTGGATGGTGGGGGGTGTACCATCCCAGATAATCACTACGTCGTCAATGTAACGGCCATAGAATATAATCTGGGAGGAAAAAGGATTGTTGGACCAGATGTATCTCTTTTCCCACAGGCCCATGGTCAAGTTGGCATAGCTGGGTGCGAAATTCGTACCCATAGCTGTGCCATGGGTCTGTAGGTAGAAGTCGCCGTTAAACTCAAAATAATTATGAGTTAGGCAGTATTCTGTGGCTTCCAGGATAAATTGTGCTTGGCGAGGATTCATGTTTGAGTCTTCTTCTAGAAAATGTTTGACTGCTGATAGGCCTACATCATGCGGTATTGATGTGTATAGGGAGCAGACGTCCAGTGACAGCCACATGTAGGAGGGTTCCCATGTGTAGTTGGCTAGCATGTCGAGAAGATGTAAACTGTCTCTAACATAGGATGGAAGATTTTGTGCCAGTGGTTGTAAAAACTGGTCGATATAAATAGAAAAATAGCTAGTGACACTCTCCATGGCTGCCACGATGGGTCTGCCGGGTGGATTGATTGGGTCTTTGTGAATCTTCGGTAGGTGATAGAAATATGGTCTGCTGTAGAGATCATGTTTCAAGAAGGCTGTTTCTGTTTTGTTAATAATTCCTTCTGATGAAGCATTATTGATGAGTTGGTGTGCTTCTGAGGTGAATTCTGGTAAAGGGTCTTTTTCTAATTTGGTATAGGTGTTTGCATCTGACAATAGTCTGGCTGATTCTTGAAGGTAGTTGGATCTATTTTGGACCACGATCCCACCACCTTTGTCGGCAGACTTAATGATGATGTTGTTGTTTTTGGTGAGATTAGCCATGGCTAGACTTTCTTCAGTGGAAAGGTTGGAGTGGGAACCTCGAGTGGTACGGTTTTGTTGGCAAAGTTTTTGGATGTCTTTATAAACTACCTGGTAGAAAGTTTGTATGTAGGACCCTTTGGAGGAGGTGGGGTTGAAGATGGATGGTGGGCGAAGTGACGTGTGCGACACTGGTGGAGAGGTAGGCAGATGTTGGCTAAGAAATTCGACATATAGGTCCTCATTCTCGGTGTATAGTTGCTCCAGATGTAGTAGGGCTGTTAGATCGGAGGGAGTTGAATTTAGGTCCTCGGAGTCGGGGATAGGGTCGAAATCAAGCGTTTCTTCTGTAATCTTGTTGTCATCGTTTTTTTCTTCGATTTTCATATGAAAGAAGCGTTTTACAGTGAGATTTCTGATAAACCGGTTAAGGTCTACGAAAAGTTGGAACGGGTTGGGGCCAGCGGTTGGAGCAAACGTGAGACCCCTGCTGAGCAGAGATACTTCAGGAGGTGTTAGGGTGTGGTTGGATAGATTGAAGATTTTAATGGTCATCTGGTCTTTCGTTTTTTGTCTTTTGCGTCCCCCCCGTTTGCCTCTTCTGTGTTTTTTCTTTTTGGAGACGGACGGGGGGTTTGGGCTAAAAAAGACAAATTTTCCAGACAGCTGGGTAGTGTGGGTTGAGCTGAATTTGAGCCTTTTGCGACATTGGTGTCTGGTTCCTTTGAGGTCTGGGTAGAAGTGGGATGATTAGCCTTCGTCCTCTGTTTAGGGTTGTCACAGGAAGATGAGGAGGTTTTTTTGTTGTTGTTGTTTTTGGACTTTGGTGTTGAGCTGTGGCTGGATGCAGGCAATAATTTAGTAGTTGTAGAATGTTTCTTAGGGTGGATTTTCGGACTGCTGACGGGGGGTGGACGAGTGCTCTTAGGGAGCAGTGCTGTGGGTTTGGATTTAGGTTGAGAGGGGTGTGTTGAAGGTTGCTCTGTAGAGCGAATGGATGGGAAAGATAAGGACAGTAAAGGCTGAGGGGGGGGAAGGGTAGGTTTTCCCTCAGTAATGGGATGTTTGGTGGTGATGTTATTTGTGCGTTTCCATTGGAAGACGCGGTTGAAGTTGTAATCGTCAAAGTCTCTACGTATTTTCTTGAGTTTGATGCCTAAGAAGGAATCTTCGTACTGTTTTGTGTGCCATTTGAGTTTCCTAAGCCAGGAGATGGGTAGATGCGGGGTATTTTGAATGAGAGAACCTACTTGATTTTGAATGTTCTTTAGAAGTTCTGTATATTTTAATTCTCTTTGTTGAGTGATAATCGTTATCCATTTTTGTGTGCAAAATTCAGCCACACTGGACCATTCCGTTGAGAGGGAGGGGGATAGGAAGGAACATGTCTTGGTGTTCCTTAAACCTCTTGGGCTGATTTTGTGCAGTGAGTATTTTTGCAGGAAGAATTTGTCCCACCATTGGAAGTTAATCATGTTAATCGTATCTTCAATTTTCCGGAATTGTGTGCATAATGGCCTGTATGAAGGGCGAGGTACTGAATACCTGGCTATAAAGAAATCTGATGGGAATAATGTATATAGTTCATCTAATATCCCAAATTTGGATGCTTCTGCCTCATTAATAATATCCATCTGGAAAAAGGTGTGTGGGGGGGGGGGGAAACTGGGGGTGGTATGGGGGGAGGTACTGGGTGGAGGGAGGTGTGGGGGCAGTGGTAGCAACAAGGTGTATAGTAAAACAATATATGAAACAATATTAAAGCAGTGTTTAAATTCCTAGTAACATGAGAGTTTGTATCATGAGCAATGGGTACATGGCATCAGATACAAATCACACATGACATCGCAGTGGTATTCACATATGTTGGACAGACAGCAAGGAAATGGACTACAGTAGAATAGGTACCAGAGATTTCACAGCAGCAAAAGGTCGCTTCTATTTGGAAATAACAAGACAGGTACATATACACAACGTTCGACCTGCGCCAGTGAAAGAGTCAAGTACATTCGATCTTATGAAAAAAGTTTCAACTGTGGCTGTAGTTAGTCTTTTTAGGAAGTATGCAGGATAGTTCAATCCCTCGGGTTAGTGGAGATGGATGGTGGAGGTGGCTGCAGGCTTCATACAGAGCTAGAGGGACTCTGCAACAGACAAAAAGGGGTAGGAGAAGAAAAGCAGCGCCACCTCAGTGTAGATTAAAAGGTTATTTATTACATAAAAACAACGTAGTAACTCACACAGAGGAAATCGTTGATCAGCAAATGGTAATAGTTCTTCTGCAACACTGCAGGGATGTTCGGGAAGTACACTGTGGCGGCCGTGGTCCTGGCTGTGCCGGTGGAGTCCGACACTTCCTGTGGTTCTGGCAGCGTTCAGTATCCAGGCTTACATCCAATAGTGGCAGGGGGGTGCTCGCGTTCGGAGCATGCGTGCTCCTTCCTCAGGCAATGCTGATTTGTGTGACAGACTGGGAGTTTTATAGCTGAGGGACTCAGGGGGCGGGACAAGCTCCCGCCCCCTGAGTCCCTCAGCTATAAAACTCCCAGTCTGTCACACAAATCAGCATTGCCTGAGGAAGGAGCACGCATGCTCCGAACGCGAGCACCCCCCTGCCACTATTGGATGTAAGCCTGGATACTGAACGCTGCCAGAACCACAGGAAGTGTCGGACTCCACCGGCACAGCCAGGACCACGGCCGCCACAGTGTACTTCCCGAACATCCCTGCAGTGTTGCAGAAGAACTATTACCATTTGCTGATCAACGATTTCCTCTGTGTGAGTTACTACGTTGTTTTTATGTAATAAATAACCTTTTAATCTACACTGAGGTGGCGCTGCTTTTCTTCTCCTACCCCTTTTTGTCTGTTGCAGAGTCCCTCTAGCTCTGTATGAAGCCTGCAGCCACCTCCACCATCCATCTCCACTAACCCGAGGGATTGAACTATCCTGCATACTTCCTAAAAAGACTAACTACAGCCACAGTTGAAACTTTTTTCATAAGATCGAATGTACTTGACTCTTTCACTGGCGCAGGTCGAACGTTGTGTATATGTACCTGTCTTGTTATTTCCAAATAGAAGCGACCTTTTGCTGCTGTGAAATCTCTGGTACCTATTCTACTGTAGTCCATTTCCTTGCTGTCTGTCCAACATATGTGAATACCACTGCGATGTCATGTGTGATTTGTATCTGATGCCATGTACCCATTGCTCATGATACAAACTCTCATGTTACTAGGAATTTAAACACTGCTTTAATATTGTTTCATATATTGTTTTACTATACACCTTGTTGCTACCACTGCCCCCACACCTCCCTCCACCCAGTACCTCCCCCCATACCACCCCCAGTTTCCCCCCCCCCCCACACACCTTTTTCCAGATGGATATTATTAATGAGGCAGAAGCATCCAAATTTGGGATATTAGATGAACTATATACATTATTCCCATCAGATTTCTTTATAGCCAGGTATTCAGTACCTCGCCCTTCATACAGGCCATTATGCACACAATTCCGGAAAATTGAAGATACGATTAACATGATTAACTTCCAATGGTGGGACAAATTCTTCCTGCAAAAATACTCACTGCACAAAATCAGCCCAAGAGGTTTAAGGAACACCAAGACATGTTCCTTCCTATCCCCCTCCCTCTCAACGGAATGGTCCAGTGTGGCTGAATTTTGCACACAAAAATGGATAACGATTATCACTCAACAAAGAGAATTAAAATATACAGAACTTCTAAAGAACATTCAAAATCAAGTAGGTTCTCTCATTCAAAATACCCCGCATCTACCCATCTCCTGGCTTAGGAAACTCAAATGGCACACAAAACAGTACGAAGATTCCTTCTTAGGCATCAAACTCAAGAAAATACGTAGAGACTTTGACGATTACAACTTCAACCGCGTCTTCCAATGGAAACGCACAAATAACATCACCACCAAACATCCCATTACTGAGGGAAAACCTACCCTTCCCCCCCCTCAGCCTTTACTGTCCTTATCTTTCCCATCCATTCGCTCTACAGAGCAACCTTCAACACACCCCTCTCAACCTAAATCCAAACCCACAGCACTGCTCCCTAAGAGCACTCGTCCACCCCCCGTCAGCAGTCCGAAAATCCACCCTAAGAAACATTCTACAACTACTAAATTATTGCCTGCATCCAGCCACAGCTCAACACCAAAGTCCAAAAACAACAACAACAAAAAAACCTCCTCATCTTCCTGTGACAACCCTAAACAGAGGACGAAGGCTAATCATCCCACTTCTACCCAGACCTCAAAGGAACCAGACACCAATGTCGCAAAAGGCTCAAATTCAGCTCAACCCACACTACCCAGCTGTCTGGAAAATTTGTCTTTTTTAGCCCAAACCCCCCGTCCGTCTCCAAAAAGAAAAAACACAGAAGAGGCAAACGGGGGGGACGCAAAAGACAAAAAACGAAAGACCAGATGACCATTAAAATCTTCAATCTATCCAACCACACCCTAACACCTCCTGAAGTATCTCTGCTCAGCAGGGGTCTCACGTTTGCTCCAACCGCTGGCCCCAACCCGTTCCAACTTTTCGTAGACCTTAACCGGTTTATCAGAAATCTCACTGTAAAACGCTTCTTTCATATGAAAATCGAAGAAAAAAACGATGACAACAAGATTACAGAAGAAACGCTTGATTTCGACCCTATCCCCGACTCCGAGGACCTAAATTCAACTCCCTCCGATCTAACAGCCCTACTACATCTGGAGCAACTATACACCGAGAATGAGGACCTATATGTCGAATTTCTTAGCCAACATCTGCCTACCTCTCCACCAGTGTCGCACACGTCACTTCGCCCACCATCCATCTTCAACCCCACCTCCTCCAAAGGGTCCTACATACAAACTTTCTACCAGGTAGTTTATAAAGACATCCAAAAACTTTGCCAACAAAACCGTACCACTCGAGGTTCCCACTCCAACCTTTCCACTGAAGAAAGTCTAGCCATGGCTAATCTCACCAAAAACAACAACATCATCATTAAGTCTGCCGACAAAGGTGGTGGGATCGTGGTCCAAAATAGTTACATAGTTACATAGTTACATAGTTACATAGTAGGTGAGGTTGAATAAAGACAATAGTCCATCCAGTTCAACCTGTGTAGGCATGTGTGGCTGTAATCATCTCCCATACCCCTGAATGTTCTGATCCTTGAGATGTAAGTCTAAGAGTCTTTTGAAAGCCACCATACTACCCGCAGAAACCACCTCTTGTGGTAGAGAATTCCACAATCTTGTTGCCCTAACAGTAAAGAACCCCCCGCGTTGCCTGAGGTTAAAACGCTTCTCCTCTAATCGCATTGTATGCCCTCGAGTCCTCATGCAATCCCTTCGAATGAACAGCTTTTTTTCTAAGCTGGGATCCCCATTAAGATATTTATAAATTGCTATCATGTCCCCCCTCAGACGTCTCTTCTCCAGGGAGAATAAATCGAGCGATTGTAGACGCTCTTCATAGTCAAGGTCCTCCAATCCCCTAATTAGTTTAGTTGCCCTTCTCTGTACTCTCTCCAGCTCCAACACATCCCTCCTGAGGACTGGCGACCAGAACTGGACGGAATACTCCAGATGCGGTCGGACCAGAGTTTTATAAAGTGGAAGGATTATAGTCTTATCTCTGGAATGCATCCCTTTCTTTATGCATGCTAATATTCTGTTGGCTTTGGAAGCTGCCGCTTGACATTGCATGCTGTTTCCTAATCTATCATCAACCAATACTCCCAGATCCTTCTCCATTTTTGATTCCCCCAAGGGCTCCCCTCCTAACGTGTATTGTGATTTTATGTTTTTAGTCCCCAAGTGCAAAACCTTACACTTCTCCACGTTAAACCTCATTTGCCATGTCGTTGCCCACTCTGTTATTTTGTCCAGGTCATTCTGCAGGATATCTGCTTCATGTTGTGAAGTTATTGCCCTGCCCAATTTTGTGTCATCTGCAAAAACTGATATCGAACTACTGATCCCGACCTCAATGTTGTTTATGAATAAATTGAACAAGGTTGGTCCCAGGACTGAGCCTTGGGGGACCCCGCTTACCACCTCAGACCAGTCTGAGTATGCGCTGTTTATTACTACCCTTTGGACCCGCCTTTTTAGCCAGTTCCGTATCCAAGAGCAAACCCTGCTATCGATACCTGCAGACCTTATTTTATAAATTAAGCGCTTGTGGGGAACTGTATCAAACGCCTTAGCGAAATCCAAGTACACCACATCCACTGGTCTCCCCCTATCTAGCTCACAGCTCACCTCCTCGTAGAATGTAAGGAGATTGGTTTGACAAGAACGCCCATTTGTAAACCCGTGCTGATTACTGCTGATGATGTTGTTGTCCTTAGCAAACTCTACAATATAGTCCCTTATCATCCCCTCCAGAAGTTTACATACTACTGATGTCAAACTGACAGGCCTATAATTTCCCGGGATATGCCTCTGGCCCTTTTTGAATATTGGAATCACGTTAGCTTTCTTCCAATCCCCTGGTACATCTCCTGTCCTAATACTGTCAGCAAAGATCAGGAACAGTGGTCTCGATATAACTTTACTGAGTTCCTTGAGTACTCTCGGATGTATGCCATCCGGTCCTGGCGATTTGTTTGTGTTAAGTTTATCCAGCCTTTCCCTGATTTCCCCCTCTGTTAGCCATGGTGGCAAGTCCTGTTTATTACTACTAACCATACAGTCATGGTCAGTGTACCCCTCCTTTTCCTGTGTAAAGACTGACGAGAAAAAAGCATTTAGCACGGTTGCTTTTTCAGTGTCCTCTGTAACCATCCTCCCATCATTGTTAATTATGTGTGCAATATGCTCTGCCTTAGTTTTTTTGCTGTTGATATATTTAAAGAATTTCTTTGGGTTTTTTTTACTATCCTCCGCTATTTGTCTCTCAAAGTTGATTTTAGCCATCTTGATTTCTTGTTTACTTTTCTTATTTGCCTCCTTGTATTGCTCGAAAGCCGATACTGTGCCCTCTGATTTATACTTCTTGAAGGCCAATTTTTTCCCCCTAATAAGTTTTATGACGCTACAGTTTAGCCAGCCAGGTTTGGCTTTGTCTCTTCTAAATTTATTTCCCATAGGAATGCACTGCAAGATGCCTTTGCCTAATATGTTCCTAAAGCATTCCCATTTTTCCTCTGTGGTCAGGGATCCCAGGGTTTGGTCCCAGTTTACCTTTTCCATCATTGAGTACAATTTTGGAAAGTTTGCCCTTCTGAAGTTTAGGGTTCTTATGTTCCCCACTTGTCTTGTTATGTTGTTATTTACACTAAATGTGATCATCCTGTGATCGCTAGAGCCCAGGTTGTCCTGGACTCCTACCTCCGAGATTATGTCTGGGTCATTAGTGAGCAATAGATCCAGGACTGCGTTTTCTCTGGTGGGGGAATCCACCAACTGTGACATGTAATTATCCAGTAAGGTTTCCGTGAATAGGCGGGCCTTCTGTGAGTGTGCAGTCCCCTCTTCCCAGTCAATGTCGGGGTAATTGAAGTCCCCCAATACGATGACTGATCCCAATTTTGCCACTTTACCCATTAGTGCTAAAAATTCCAGCTCTACCTCCTCCCCTTGGTTAGGTGGCCTATAGCAAACCCCCACAATTACTTTCCCCTTTTCTCCTTCCCTATGGAGTTCAACCCACACAGATTCTAAATCCATGCTCATCCCATCCGTAATGTCACTCCTTTCTGTCACCTTTATATTGTTCTTGACATAGAGACATACCCCTCCCCCTCTTTTTCCTACCCTGTCCTTCCGGTACACCGAATACCCTTGGATATTGGCCAGCCAGTCATGTGAGGGGTCGAACCAAGTCTCTGTTATTCCCACAAGGTCTATGTCCTCCTCATGTACTAACATTTCCAACTCATCCATTTTATTAGCTAGGCTCCTGGCATTAGCATATACCCCTCTTAGTTTTAAGGAAGTTAAGCGCAATTGGCGGTTATGTTTATTCCTGTTTGGTCTGAGGTTCTCCCGCACAGACCCGCCAATTGACCTTGTGGACCTACTGTCGCTGCTGACACTACAGCTGCCTTCAGTCCTCTGCTTCCTCCTGACTGACTCTACTTCTGAGCCCTCCCCCCCGTCTCCTAGTTTAAAAGCCCCTCCAACTTGGTGGCCATCTTTCTCCCCAAAAGAGCTGTACCGTCCCCATTAAGGTGCAGCCCATCCTTACTAAAGAGCCGGTAGCCGACTGAGAAGTCAGCCCAGTTCTCCAGGAACCCAAACCCCTCCTTCCTACACCAATTCCTCAGCCACTTGTTAAGTTCCCTAATCTCCTTCTGCCTCTCCTGTGTGGCTCGAGGTACAGGCAGTATTTCAGAGAAAACCACCTTGGAGGTCCTTTTCCTCAATCTATTACCTAAGTCCCTGAAATCGTTCTTAAGGATCCTCCACCTACCTTTAACTTTGTCATTAGTGCCCACATGCACCATGACCGCTGGGTCATCCCCAGCCCCGCACAACAATCTGTCTGCCAGATCTGCGATGTGCCGAACTCGGGCGCCCGGTAAACAGCAAACTGTTCGGTTCACGAGATCTTTTTTACAGATTTCCCTCTCTGTCCTCTTGATAATTGAGTCCCCAAATAGATCCAACTACCTTCAAGAATCAGCCAGACTATTGTCAGATGCAAACACCTATACCAAATTAGAAAAAGACCCTTTACCAGAATTCACCTCAGAAGCACACCAACTCATCAATAATGCTTCATCAGAAGGAATTATTAACAAAACAGAAACAGCCTTCTTGAAACATGATCTCTACAGCAGACCATATTTCTATCACCTACCGAAGATTCACAAAGACCCAATCAATCCACCCGGCAGACCCATCGTGGCAGCCATGGAGAGTGTCACTAGCTATTTTTCTATTTATATCGACCAGTTTTTACAACCACTGGCACAAAATCTTCCATCCTATGTTAGAGACAGTTTACATCTTCTCGACATGCTAGCCAACTACACATGGGAACCCTCCTACATGTGGCTGTCACTGGACGTCTGCTCCCTATACACATCAATACCGCATGATGTAGGCCTATCAGCAGTCAAACATTTTCTAGAAGAAGACTCAAACATGAATCCTCGCCAAGCACAATTTATCCTGGAAGCCACAGAATACTGCCTAACTCATAATTATTTTGAGTTTAACGGCGACTTCTACCTACAGACCCATGGCACAGCTATGGGTACGAATTTCGCACCCAGCTATGCCAACTTGACCATGGGCCTGTGGGAAAAGAGATACATCTGGTCCAACAATCCTTTTTCCTCCCAGATTATATTCTATGGCCGTTACATTGACGACGTAGTGATTATCTGGGATGGTACACCCCCCACCATCCAACCCTTCATAGATCACTGCAATCAAAACAATATGGGCCTTACCTTCACTTCAGTACAAAATCAAGACTCTTTAGCCTTCCTGGACCTCCTACTCTGCCACGACCAACAAACAATATTCACTGAAAATTATACCAAACCTACAGCGGGCAATTCCTATTTGCACTTCAAAAGCTGCCATCACCCCCGCTGGATAAACAACATCCCAAAAAGTCAATTTTGCCGACTCAGACACAACTGCACACGAACCGAGGATTTCACCACTCATGGCAATCACCTGACAAAAAAATTTTTAGAAAAGGGATATCCACCAAAACTCATAGATGACGCCTTCACGTTCTATCAAAAAAATGAACCAAGAAACAACACAAAAGAAGGAAACCTCCTCGATCCACATACACAACCACTGAGATTCACCACCAAATTTCATAACCGGTACAAACAAATGGAACACATTCTCAAGAAACATTGGCCCATTCTCCAAGCCGATCCACATTTAAAAGCCAGTATCCCTGACCGCCCTTTGGTGTCATACAGAAGAGCTCGGAATCTAAAGAACAATATCGCTCCAAGTAAAATCCAAAAATCTCCCACTACACCAAGTGCACCCCTAACCTTTCTAAACATCAAAGGCATGTTCCAATGCCGCAAAAAATTATGTCTCACCTGCAAGCATGTTACACACGGCCTAAAAGAATTTTCTACAAAAGGACAAAAATATACCATTCCAGATTTTTTCAACTGTTCCACGGAGTTCGTAATATACTGTATGTCATGTCCATGCGGCCTACTTTACGTAGGCCGCACCATCCGCACTCTACGCAAAAGATTTGGGGAACACAGAAGGTTTGTTGAAGCTGGCAACGACAAACGCAGCGTCCCCAAACACTTCCTGCAGCACCACCACCAATCTTCAGCGGACCTAAAAGTGTGGATTATTGAATCCATACCGAAAAATCTTCCTCCAGCAGAAAGGTTTAAACGCCTGTGTGCTCGAGAATCCTATTGGATATATCGCCTGGACTCCCTGACACCGGGGGGCTTAAACGAAGAAATTGAGGTGAACCCACTACTTTAAAACTACTACTGAGTATCCTAAATATAGCAATACTTCACATCCTGCATTATTTCTCCAGAATACTTCATATTCTGCTTTTCCCTCTACCTTTAAATACTACCACCCTCATCTCAATTAACTATGAGAAGCCCCTCTCCGTCATGGACTTATTTCATTCCCATCTTTACGCGCCTATACATAGTAGTATATATGCATTATTTCTTATTATTTTTTCTAGGTTAAATATTATCAGTTTTTTCATAATATTTTTTTTTTTTTTTTTTTTTTTTTTTCTATTTCTTTTTTTTTTTTTTTTTTTTTTCTATTTTTATTTTCATTTTTATTATTATATATTTTTTTTTTTTTTTTTTTTTTTTTTTTTTTTTTTCTATTTTTATTTTCATTTTTATTATTATATATTTTTTTTTTTTTTTTTTTTTTTTTTACAACTGATTGTATACACCACATCTCCACAGCAACAGGCCCCCACCCCCGGAGACTCTCTGTCACATGACTTCCTTTTTTGGCCAGATTACTCATTGTGTATACCGCATCCCCACAGCAACAGGCCCCCACCCCGGAGACTTTCTGTCATATGACTTCCTGTTCTGACCTGATGACTCATTGTATATATCGCATCTCCACAGCAACAAGCTCCCGCCCCCTGAGTCCCTCAGCTATAAAACTCCCAGTCTGTCACACAAATCAGCATTGCCTGAGGAAGGAGCACGCATGCTCCGAACGCGAGCACCCCCCTGCCACTATTGGATGTAAGCCTGGATACTGAACGCTGCCAGAACCACAGGAAGTGTCGGACTCCACCGGCACAGCCAGGACCACGGCCGCCACAGTGTACTTCCCGAACATCCCTGCAGTGTTGCAGAAGAACTATTACCATTTGCTGATCAACGATTTCCTCTGTGTGAGTTACTACGTTGTTTTTATGTAATAAATAACCTTTTAATCTACACTGAGGTGGCGCTGCTTTTCTTCTCCTACCCCTTTTTGTCTGTTGCAGAGTCCCTCTAGCTCTGTATGAAGCCTGCAGCCACCTCCACCATCCATCTCCACTAACCCGAGGGATTGAACTATCCTGCATACTTCCTAAAAAGACTAACTACAGCCACAGTTGAAACTTTTTTCATAAGATCGAATGTACTTGACTCTTTCACTGGCGCAGGTCGAACGTTGTGTATATGTACCTGTCTTGTTATTCTTCATATGGAGAAGTTCTTTACACCTAGCTGTATCTACAGCAACTATGGCTAATTGTTGCTGCTTCCATGCTAATAATAAAACAGTGCTTCCACAAGAATTATATAAATATGTATCCACGATAAAGTGCTAAAAAAAATATGTATCCACGATAAAGTGCTAAAATTTATATAAGTGCAATAGTGCTCCAAAATGTCCACAAAATATGCATATAAGTGCATTAGTGCTCCACAAGGTCCATAAAGTGTATGAAAGTGCTTGAAGGTAAAGAAAGTGCTGGAGTGCTTCAAACCAATCAGGCAGTGCAGGGTGTTTCACTCCCTTCCTGAATCCCCACTCACCAGCAATAATGGACCCTTTTCAGTCTGGGGGTCAAAGAAGCTTAAAATTGGTGAGATGAATCGTTATTCCATCTGTCTGTCACTGGGCATCGCCTTGCAAGGGGTCTTTAGGGCTCAAGCAAAGGTAAATATTGCTGCTTCCAGACTGATGACTCCTCAGGAAACTTTACCCGGCTCCTTCAAGATGGAAGATACTTGGCCAGTCTAACATTGCTTCCTACACTAGACTGCATTTATCACTCAACCATGGTACATTAGTACAGCAAGGTTCAGTTAGTTGCAGGGTGATCTACAGCAGTGGTCCTCAACCCTGGTCCTCAGGGCCCACTAACAGGCCAGGTTTGCAAGCTAACTGAAATACATCACAGGTGATATAATTTGCTGCTCAGTGATTGCAGTACTCTAGTCTGCATCTCCCCAAGGTAATACTTAAAATCTGGCCTGTTAGTGGGCCCTGAGGACCGGAGTTGAGGACCACTGATCTACAGGTCCAGACAGTGGTTATCTGCAATGGTGTGACCCTCTCCATGGAAGAGGAGGCAAGCCATCCTAAAGCAAACGAAGCAAAGAGTCCCCACCTGATGGGTTCCCCGCTGGGAAGGAGCTGGTACCGTGGTGTGGCGAGTTCTGGGCTTTGCCCATTCCTCTGTGGGATCTCTCACCAACTTGCTGTTGTGGAAATGTTATTAGGACTAGTGTGGACACTTTTCTGGATGCTTTATTTAGATTGTCAATATGGCTCCTGTTGTTGCTTTGCTTGCAATACGCTCATTAGAGCGTGTACGGGTGAACCGGCATTGAGGAAAGACTACTGGCAATGAAAACCTTCCCTTAGATGTGTACTCATTCGCTCTACATAGATCTCTCCACCGGTAAACACTCCATTCACTATGCGTGGATCTGTTTGCCGTGAGAGATCTATGTGTATTGCAGTGCGGAGTTCAAGGATCAAGCAGCAACTATATGACCACCAGCAGGGGGCGCCAGTATAATGCGCAGATTTTTCTGCTTGGCAGGGAAATGTTTGCTCTGTGAAGTCAATATAGTTTTGATATCTATCTGCCCTTATGAAGGGATACACACTCATGTCTTTCTACTGTGCCTGATCACCATAGTGGAAACAGTATGACTCTTTCCCTACGTCTATGGAAACAGTGTTCTCTGAGCTTTGCTGAATTAGATTCACGCCAGTAGTAGTAACAGGAATACATGCATGAGTTTGATCAGAGCAGTGTTCACGGTTCTACACGCTGGTTTCATTGTGTAGTGTTAGCCAGGAAGCCGTGCACTCTGTTCTGCTCATTCACGATCGTGTACTCCCCCTTTCTTTTGTATATTTGAATGTATACAAGTGTGTCATAAGCTGATTCTATGTGAGTAACTTGTGTCATGTGACTGTACATTTGGAACTGATTGGCTGATGTTGTATAGCCATCACTTCCTGCTGCTGCCCCATTTGTTAAACGGAGCTCCTTGCCTTAACCAGGACATTCTAACGAGCATCCAACGTGATAGCAGCCTTTGTGTCTGTATTACTGGGTACTGCTGAGCCCGCTCAATATACAAAAGAGCTGAGAACTGTGCTTTTTAGCACAATGGGATTGAATCCACTTGGTGTATATTAATATCCAAAAGTGCACTTATTAGCACAAGTTATTTGTGCATCAAGCGTAAATTAATTTCCAAGACACTTCTCAACCGGTTCCCCCCCTTTTTGAGGACTTTCCCTAGACCCCATGCCCTACCTTGTGTACATAGAGGTGGGCAGTGTGATTTCCTTAGGCCAAGAGCAATTTGTCTCCTACAGACAAACACTTCAACTTCAAAATATACCCTGTTCCAAATTGTGGCCCAGGTCTCTGCATCTCCCTTTACCGGGTCGTCTCACAGTCTTCAGTCATGAGACAACTGGGCACTTCTGCCCTGCTGCAACCAGTTGTGATCTCCTCAATTTAATGGCAGAAATGACGCTCATATAATAAGGGGTCAGGCCAGCACACACTGTGCACAGGCTTATGATTAAGATATTTCGTGTTTGCTCTGGTACTTTGGATCTCAGTCTTCAACTGTGGCATCTCCCCCTATCTCCTCAGATTCCTCCATTCCTCCTTTTTAAGTAGAGAGGCATATTCAGCCCCTATGGTAGATATTATTGTCTTCCAGTTGGCATCCCCTGCTGAGTCATTTGACTCGACCATGGAAGGATTGTTTCTTCCCAATGAAGGTAAAGAGTGGGAGGAATATGGGAAAAGTTCTGGGAGGGTGGGTGGTTTCCCAAAAGAAACCAGAACAAAACCATTAGGATTCTGGTGGACAAGGTACACTCCCGTTTGAAGTTAGAGCTATCCCCACTATCTGGACCTTAGGTCACCAGCATGGGATCTCTTCTCATATTCAACAAAGACCTTCTAACTAGGTCCTTACTAGTTCACCAACTAGAAAAGGACGTGCGTACTCACTCCTCCCAAGAGGTTTTATAACCACAGTGACCAGCTTACCACACAGCGTGGAAAGTTCCCAGTGGTGGATCCCGCTATTTATTACATAAACAAATCCCTGAACGTTCTGGTTGTGGATATCAGAGTCTTCAAAGACCCAGTTGACAAGAGGTTAGAGGTCCTCAAAATCAGTTTTGCTCTCTTGAGCCTAGCCATATAACCGACCGTGTGGACCAAATGCATAGCATGCAACCCTGACAGATCCTGCAGTACTCCAAAAGTTGGAGCTCCGCCTAGCAGCTTTGTGCTACTGCATAGGCAGTTTGGCTCCCTGTGCCAAAATTCTCACCTGGCTATTATGCACAGGATTCTCTGGCTGTTGAACTGGTCTGTAGAAAACATCTGGAAAGAATTCTATTTTACAGAGAACAACTCTTTGGGAGTCCCTAGACATCTTCATATTGAGGTTACAGGTGCAAAGAGCATTACCTAGTAAGAAGAAACCTAATGTGTCTCCACTGCAAAATTTGGAAGAGTTCCTTTTGTCCCTCTCAGCTCTCCACTTCTAAAGTCCTCCACCAGTTCTGTTGCAAGTCCTGGACATCCCAACAAGTCAAGTCTGGCACCAAGTCCTCCTGGTAATAAAGGGGCATCCCCACTTATATAAGTGCAGGGAAATCTATTGACTTTTTCAGCTGCCTGAACTTTTCATATCTTGGAGAAGTAGTGTCCTAAGGATACAGGCTTGGATTTCGATCCATGCCTCCTCCCTGCTAAATGCTCTCAAACCTTCCCACTTCTCTGACTATCATCCACATACAGAAATAGAAGGAACAGTTTAAATCAGTGGCGTACCTAGAGCATTTGGCACCCCCCCCCCCTTGTCTCCCTAATCACAGTGACACTGTTTACACTCTCTGTCTCACCTGCACAGTCCTACCTTCAGCATAAACAGATTCTAATACTATTAGCAATGTGTTTAAGTTTGAGTAAGAGATTGGAGACATGCTACAGGAGACGGTCAGAGGCTGCGGAGACATGATACAGGAGGTAGTCAGAGACTGCGTACATGATACAAGAGATGGTCAGAGACTGCAGACATGATACAGGAGATAGAGACCGCAGACATGATACAGGAGGTGGTCAGAGACTGCGTACATGATACAAGAGATGGTCAGAGACTGCAGTTATGATACAAGAGATGGTCAGAGACTGCAGACATGATAGAAGAGCACTAGGGGGGCTGGAGAGCACAGGGGGAGCAGAGAGCGCTGAAGGACATGGGAGGCGGGGACTGGAGAGCATTAGGGGGTCTGGAAAGCATTGCAGGGGGGTGGAGAGTACTGGGGGGTCAGGGAGAACCAGGGGGATAGAGAACACGGGGGAGGGGGGAGAGCACTTGGGAGCCAGAGAGCACTGGGGTGAACTGGAGATCACTGAGGGGGGGGCAGCACTGGGGTAGCCAGAGAGCATAGGGGGGCTGGAGAGCACAAGGGGGGGGCTGAGGAGCGGGGGGGCTGGATAGCACTGGGGGGCCAGCAAAGGAAGTTGGGTAGGAGGAGCAGTGGGGCAGCTGCATATAGAGGTATAAATCTTTCCATATTCCTCCTGCAGCTGCTGAATGCCTGATTCTCCTCCTGTCCCTCCTGCAGGCATTCAGTGGCTGCAGGAGGAATATGGAAAGATCAATTCCTCTATATGTAGAAAGGGATTGGTTGGTGAAATAGGGAGTTAATGGTTAAGACCGCATCCCGAAACAAAAAAAGGCCAGAGGAAAACCCCCAATGGGACTTTTAAGGTCTTAGACAATCATTTGCTGCTAAAGTAGCAGTGAAAAAATAGTAGTAATAGTTTTATATAAAAAATATTAATTTTATTACAAAGATAATAAAAGGACAAAAAACACATATATAGATATATATATACACACATATAGGTGTATTTATCCCTACGGCATTTGTCTGTTTTGCTATTATGTACCCTATTTACATGATGTGGTCATTTTTGGGTTAGCCACCCTATGGTTTTGTCTTTACATGTTCTATATATGTGTTTTTTGTCCTTTTATTATCTTTGTAATAAAATGTATATTCTTTATATAAAGCTATTACTACTATTTTTTCACTGCTACTTTAGCAGCAAATGGTTGTCTAAGACCTTAAAAGTCCCATTGGCGGTTCTCCTCTGGCCAATTCCTCTATATGCAGCTGCAGGGCTGCTGTTGGAAATCATGGGGCCCCCTACCCTGCCACTTAACCCACCCCCTGATCCTATATACCTGCCTAAAAAATGCAATCGGGGCGATGGGGGGTCCTGGTGCTTAGTGAGGAGAGAAGGGGGATCCTGGTGCATACTGGGTAGAGATAGGGGGTTCCGGTGCACACTAGGGCGAGATGAAGGGGGGGTTCTGGTGCTTAGTGGGGAGAAAGGGGGGTCGTGGTGTTTAGTAAGGAGAGATGTGGGGTCTTGGTGCTTAGTGGGGGGAGATGGGGGTCTTGGGTGATTTATGGGGGGAGATAAGGGGTCCTGGTGCTTAGTATAGAGAGATGGGGAGTCTTGGTGCCTAGAGGGGGAGATGGGGGCCTTGTTGCTTAGTGGGGAGAGATGGGGCATCTTGGTATTTAGTGGGGAGATATAGGGGGCCTTGGTGTTTAGTGGGGGAGATGGGGAGTCCTGATGTTTAGTGGGGAGAGATGGGGGTCTTAGTGCTAAGCGGGGAGAGATTTGGGTTTTGGTGCCTACTGGGGAGAGATGGGGTCTTGGTGCTTAGTGGGGAGAAATGACGGGTCTTGGTGCTTAGTGGGGAGAGATGGGGGTTCTTGGTGCTTTGTGGGGAGGAGATGGGGGTTCTTGGTGCTTCGTGGGGAGAGATGGGGGTCCTGGTGCTTAGTGGGGGAGATGGGGGTCCTGGTTCTTAGTGGAGAGAGATGGGGGGTCTTGGACTCTAGTGGGGGAGATGGGGGTCCTAGTACTTAGTAGGGGCAGATTGGGGGCACTGCCATTTAGTGGAGGGGGGGCACTGGTACTCAATACCTGGCTGCATGATCCATCTGGAACCCCTGTGGAAGATTCATCCCTTCTCACTTTTATTGTCTGCTGATTTTTCTTGTCTGAAGGGATGCCGGGATATCAGTGCAGTGATAGCTCAGACAATCTCACAATGAGCCAAAAGCAAAAGAAAACTTCCTCTACTAACCTCTCTGCCAGGCTCTGAATGATAACTCATCTATTGCAGAGCCCAGCAGCGGAAGCCAGTGGTGGAAGTTTTCCTTTGCTACTGCCCTTTGTTTACTTGGCTGAGCTGTCACTGCAGTGGCTTCCTCAGAATCCCCCCAGGCATGCCAGCCACAGGAGCAGTGATACCGCTGTCACTTCTGTCAGCGGTTGTGCACCCTCCCTTCCCTCAATGCGCACCTGGGGTCCTCTGGATGGAAAGATGACGCCACCCCCCCCCCCCCAGGCAATATGAGTTACTACCTGTGGGGTCACAGGAGAACAACACTATGTGCTCACAGTAAGCGGGTGAGCAGCATGGGGTGAAGGAGCAGCTCCTGAAGCGGCTTTCACATGTACATGCGGGCTGGCCCGGCGGCGCCAGCCTGAAACCCCATCCAGTGTCCTCACTTAAAACTGGCTGCATATATAACCCCTGGTCTTGAATTATTGAAGCCTGCATCCTGTACTGTAGTCCAAGAAACTGAGAGATTTTTTTATAGATAAATCAAAAATCCTTATGTCCTTACAAGTCAAAAATCCTTATGAATAAACAAACAAATAAAACCCCCTGCACACACCAATATAATGAAAAAAAATAAATAAAGTGCTGCCCCTAAAATATAGGAGTATACCACTTTCTCGCAAGTGCCAAAATATTCACAAACAATACTGATTCAGTGCTACACCTGTACATAAATACACAAATACATAAGTTGAATCTGCAAATAATAAACAAATGATAATGCTGGGTGTCATCTGGTGAAAACAGAGCAGGAAGAGAAAAGAGGAACATTTTAACCCAGATATTGCCCTTAAAAGGGACAAGCATGTTCATGTGATATCAGTTTAAAGTTCTCAATATGTGACATGAATAACGAAGTTTGAAAAGGCTTTGCAAAGTTTTTTGTTTCAAGATATATCCCGGGTACCTATAGGCCGGTCAGCCTAACATCAGTAGTCTGCAAGATTTTGGAGGGGATGTTAATAGACTACATACAAGACTTTAGTAATGAAAACTGTATTATTAGTAGTAATCAGCACGGATTCATGAAAAATCGTTCTTGCCAGACCAATCTATTAACCTTCTACGATGTAGTGAGCTGCCATCTAGATAAAGGTAAGCCTGTGGATGTGGTGTATCTGGACTTTGCAAAGGCATTTGACACAGTTCCCCACAAACGCTTACTGTACAAACTAAGGAATGTAGGTATGGACCGTAAGGTGAGTACCTGGATAGAGAACTGGCTCCAGGGGAGAGTCCAGAGGGTGGTGATTAATGGGGAGTACTCGGATTGGGCGCATGTGGAAAGTGGGGTCCCCCAAGGTTCTGTCCTGGGACCAATCCTGTTTAATTTATTCATAAACGACCTAGAGGAGGGAATATCTAGCACAATCTCGGTATTGGCCAATGATACTAAACTAAGCATGCAAATATCTTCGATGCAGGATGTGAAAACCTTACAAGCGGACCTGAAGAAAATAATGGGGTGGGCAACTACATGGCAGGTGAGGTTTAATGTTGAAAAATGTAATGCACTTGGGCTTCAGAAACACGAAAGCAAGCTACTCGCTAGGGGGGGAACCTCTTTGTGAATTTATGATGGAAAAGGACCTGGGGGTCCTAGTGGACAACAGGCTTGGCAGTGGCATGCAATGCCAAGCCGCTGCAAGCAAAGCCAACAAAATACTGGCATGTATAAAAAAAGGGGATTCACACCATAAATAGATTATTCTCCCACTCTACAAGACTCTGGTCTGGCCACATCTGGAGTATGCCGTCCAGTTCTGGGCACCGGTCCTCAGAAAGGATGTGCTGGAACTGGAGAGAGTCCAGAGAAGGGCAACAAAAATAATTAGGGGAATGGAGGACATCAGCTATGAGGAAAGACTCCGGGCACTGGGTTTATTCTCTCTGGAGAAGAGACGCTTGAGGGGGGATATAATATCAATGTATAAATACTGTACTTGTGAGGACCTTAGCATAAGGAACAAACTTTTCAGAGAAAGGGAATACAATAAGACACGTGGCCACTCACTAAAACTAGAGGAAAAAGGGTGTAACTTAAAAATACGTAGGGGGTTCTTTACTGTCAGAGCAGTAAGGATGTGAAATTCTCTTCCTCAAGCAGTGGTATCAGCAGGGAGCATCGATAGCTTCAAAAAACTATTAGATGGGCACCTTAAATACCACAACATAAAGGGGTATACAATGTATGTTTAACATCAAATCACACACACACATCATAGGTTGAATTGGATGGTCTTTTTTCAACCTCACAAACTATGTAACTATGTAATGTTATGAAAGTCTAATGATCTGTCTTTTTCATTCTGTGTTTGATCTATTTGCGTTGGACTTGATGTTTTGCATCATTGCTTTCTTACACATTTTTTGTACTCTTTGTTTACTTTGCATTAATAAAATATAAATTAAAAAAAAAAAAAAAAGGGACAAGCATTTTTAGACCCATCGTCCATAGATCAAAATATGAGGTGAGTGATTGGAGATGGTCACACATGGTGTGGAGATTTTTTAGGAATTAGCACGCATTGAAGGGATTAAAGTTTTTGGTGAAAGAGCACATTCACGTGAGCTTTTTTCCTATATTTATGTTGTTTATAAATATATATTTTATTAGTTTTGTATTTTTGGACTGTTCATGTTTTGTGGAATGGTGAGAGTTACATATTGAATTTTTACGCTGGATGGATTTGCAGATTCAATTTACTGTATATATTTGTGTATTTATGTACAAGTGTAGCGCTGAATTATTATTGTTTGTCAAAAATCCTTATATCGCATAGATCAAAATATGACTGACATATAATGTTTGTGAAAAGCACTAAGGTGTAGATAATTAAAACATAGTCATCAAAGTCTTATCAATAAGTCAACATTTGAAGTCTAAAACTACCTTAAATGAGATTGTTACCTTTGCACACATTTTTTACTGTCTCATGAAAACAAATATCCCCATTGGACATGCTCCAAACCAATAAAACATGAGAATTACATCATATTGAATACATTGATTAACAAAAATAGCCTCCTACATGTCAAAGTGAAAACAGACCTTTGCTTGCAGCTGTTTAAAGCTTGCTGAAAGCTTTGCTAATAATCTGCATCAATTAACTGTACACAGTTTATATACAGTACAAGCTAAAGCAGGGGTTTGGCTGAGAGAGCCATTAACACCACATATTTTCAAATGTAATTCCATGAGAGCCATACACTATATTTCAGGGGTTGGGAACCTTTATTTAATATTCATATTCATGGAGCCGAGTGAAAGTGCCTGGAGTCCAATTGGGAAGAGAGCAGAGCAGGAAGGTATGCAATGAGGCCGGAGTGGTGAAACGCCTGCAGGCCTGCGAGTGATGGAGGTGAGTATAGGCCCTGAGAAAATGGCGGTGCTCCCGATTAGCCAATTCGGCCCTGCTTACCATCACCACTCATCCTATTCCAGCCCACCACCACTGCCACTTATCCCATCCCACCATCACCACAGCCACTCATCTCAGGGGTGTAACTACAGGGGTCCCAATTGCAATGGCCCATGTGTTGCCCCTGTACTTCTGGATGGGGGGGGGGGATATAGAGAAACAAATCCCCATTTTTCTCCTGCAGCCACTAAAAGCCAGCTTCTACTCCTCTCCCTCCCATAGGCATTCAGAAGCTGCAGGAGGAAAATAGGGATTTTGTTCCCCTATATGCCACCCCTGCTGCCGCTCCTATACAGGTCCTGCTGCACCCAGGATCAGTGGGGGTCAGGGGGGCCCTTTAGGGTTCTTGCACAGGGGCCCTAAAGGTTCTAGTTATGCCTCTGTGACATCTGTGATCAGCTGCCATTGGACACAGCGCTGATTGGCTCTTTACCTCAATCTGTGATCAGCAGGTGGGCGCGATCACGGGAGGTCATCATATGACTGCTTTCCAGAATTAGCCGGCCACGCTGTAATTGTCATTTAGCTATAGCAAGGTCGTGGTTGACATGGAGCATTGGATGCTTTAAAAGTTTTACCCCCTTCAGGGCCAGGCCATTTTTCTGCAATACGGCACTACATTTCCTTAACTGACAATTGAGGGGTCATGCGTCACTGTACCCAAATAAAATGTATGCCTTTTTTTCCCCTATATTTAGTATGAGGTGAGGTGGTATTTGATCATCTCTGTGTTTTTTCTTTTTCGCTCTAAAAAAAAAGACCAACAATTAAAAAAAACAAAAAACATTAACAATATTTTAAACACTCTGCAATAAAAGATATCCAATAAAAAAAAAAATCGAATTTCTTCAAACATTTAGGCCAATGTGTATTCTGCTACAAGTTTTTGGTGAAAATAAATCACAATAAGTGTATATTAATTGGCTTGAGCAAAAGTTATAGTGTCTACAAACTATTAGATATATATTTTTTTTTTAACTGCGATATTGTGGTGGACATTCAGGCATTAACTGACACTTTTTGGGGACCAGGGACATTAATACAGTGATCAGTGCTAGCATCAGGTGTCCTCTTTTATATCAGAGTTCCCTTCACATTAGCAGTGTCTCCTTAGAACAGGAGCCACTTACATCAAGGGCCCCCTTTTAGCATCAGATTCCCTTTTACATCAGAAGTCTCCCTTTACATCAGGAGCTCCCTACTTTGCATCTGGAGTCCTCCTTTAACACCAGAGTCCCCCTTTACATTAGTATTTTCCCCTACATCAGAAGATCCCTACATAGCATCAAGATTTCAAGATCATCAAAATCAATTATATCAGGAGCCTCCCTGTACACCAGAGTTCCCTTCACACCAGCAGTGACCCTTTTAATCAGGAGTCGTCTTGAAATCAGAAATCTCCTTCATCACATCAGGAGACCTCCTTTCACATCTTTTGCCCCCTAATTAACATCAAGAGTCTCCTTTTACTTCAGAGTCCCCCTTTGCATTAGTCATTAGTAGTCCCTACTTACATCAGGCATCCCCCTTTTGCATTAGAGTCCCTCTCTACTTGCACGAATAGCCTTCTACTGAACATCAAGTGTCTCTCTTTATGTCAGAATCCCTGTTTAGATCAGAAGTCTCCCACTTCACATTAGAAGTTCCCATTTACGTCAGTGCCTTCCCCCATTTATTATCAGAAATTCTCCTGCACATCAGCAGCAACTATTTAAACCATATACCTTATACAGCAGCTGGCCTTACACTCCAGTAAGGTTGGCCATACATTATACAATTTTCCTTTAGATTTACCAAAATTATAAATACTTTTAATATGTATGCAATCAGGCAGGCCCTTGCACTACATAGTTGAAGGTAAATCTAAAGGAAACTGAATGAGAAAATTGTATAATGTATGGCTATCTTAAGTTTACTCCATGGAACCAATCAGAAGCCCTGGAACTGCAGCCAATTAAGAAAGGTCTACCACTGTCACATGACAGTATCAGAATTTCCTGATTAGATGCAGTTCCAGGACATCTGATTTAGTACACATAACAATTACAGCGTAGCTTACAGAACTGCGGGATCAGCTGTCATTTCCCTGCAGTGTGCCTGTGAGGGAGAACAGTGAGTGGGGCAACAATGTGATGCAGGATAATGCTCTGCTGTGCAGGAGGAGTTCAGACTGCGGGAGGTTCCCCACACACGGCTAATGTGTAAGGTAAAGTCTACAGGCTTGGAAAGATCAGTTTGTAAATGGATAGAAAATTGGCTAAATGATAGAATTCAGAGAGTAGTGGGTAATGATTCTAATGCCCCATACACACGTGCAGATTATCTGAAGACTTTTGTTTGTAGACTTACCAAAACCATATAATATGAGGTCAAACCTAAACACTTTCAATTTGTATGCAATCCGGCAGGCCCTTGCACTACATAGAAAAGGTAAATCTGAAGACAAAAGTCTTCAGATAATCTGCATGTGTGTATGGGGCATTACTCTGAATGGTCTAAGGTTATCAGTGGTGTACCCCAAGGTTCAGTGTTGGGACCCTTACTTTTTAATGTCTTTATAAATGATATAGGATCTGGGATTAAAAGTACCATTTCAGTCTTTGCAGATGACACCACGCTTTGCAGTGGAATAACTTTTTTACAGGATGTCACCAACTTACAAGCTGACCTCAATGCACTGTTTCATTGGGCAACTATGTGGCAAATGAGGTTTAATGTTAATAAATGTAAAGTTATGCAGTTGGGGGCAAAGAATATGCATGCATCATACATACTAGGCGGAGTAGAACTGGGGGAATCCATAGCGGGGAATGCCAAGCTGCTGTTTCCAAAGCAAACAAGTCCTTTCTTGTATTAACAGAGGCATGGACTCCAGAGAGAGATATATAATTTTGCCCCTGTACAAATCCTTAGTAAGACCTCATCTGGAATATGCAGTTCAGTTTTGGGCACCAGTCCTTAAAAAGGATATCGGGAACTGGAGAAAGTGCAGAGAAGGGCAACCAAACTGACAAGAGGAATGGAGGAGCTCAGCTATGAGAAAAGATTAGAGGAACTGAATTTATTCTCTCTTGAGAAGAGGAGATTAAGCGGGGATATGATCAACATGTATAAATACATAAGGGGTCCATATAGTGAACTTGGTGTTGAGTTGTTCGCTTTAAGGTCAACACAGAGGACAAGGGGGCACTCTTTACGTCTAGAGGAAAACAGATTTTGTCTCCAAATAAGGTTTCTTCACCGTAAGAGCTGTGAAAATGGGGAATGGACTCCCTCCAAAGGTGGTTCTGGATTGCTTTAAAAAAGGCCTGGATTCTTTCCTGGGTGTACTTAATATAAGTGGGTACTAATATTTAAATATTTGGTAAAGTTAATCCAGGGAATATCAGATTGCCTCTCGGGGGATCAGGAAGGAATTTTTTTCCCCCTGCTGTAGCAAATTGGATCATGCTTTGCTGGGGTTTTTTTTTATTTTTTATTACCTTCCTCTGGATCAACTGCAGGTATAGGATTATGTATATGGGATTGTATGGTTGGGTTTTCATTACTGTTTTTTTTTTTTTTTTGTTTTTTGTATTGGTTGAGCCAGATGGACTCGTGTCTTTTTTTAACCTGACTAACTGTAACTATGTTTGTCAGAATCAGTCAGTCCCGCCCATTCCAAGGCTGGTGGGAGGAGGTATGATTAGGTCACTGGTTGCTAGACCCCAGGTGATTTTTGCAACCAGTAATTTGACAATGGAGGCCAGTGGACAGCAGCAGCCAGTGGCAGAACTGGGACTCAGGACTAGTAGTTGTGCTGTGAGTGTAAACCACAGGAGAAATCAGCCTTTGCATTTTTATGGACAGATTTCTCCTGTCTACGAACAACTACGGACAGGAGAAATCAGGGTGTTTTTTTACAAAATTGTCCGGAAATTTACTGACAGTTAGCAGCACTGGTGGTGCTGAATAAATTGAGTATTGATCGAAGCAGTGTGGCCAATTTACGGGCAGGGCCGGATCAAGAGCATCATTGTCCTGGGCCTTGTGCTGGTGCTGAGGATTAAGGTGGGTCTTTTTAGGCCTTGGGCCTTGTTAAAACAAATTAAATATTTTAATTACTATCCCAGACATTAGTGCCAGTTTAAAAATAATAACCTCTGGCATAAATGTCAGTTTCCATAATAATAACCCCCAGCATAAGTGCCAGTTTACACAAAAATTTGTGTCAGTAGCAGCAATAATAACCCTTAACATCAGTGCAAGTTTTTGCAATTATATTTACCAACATCGGTTTTAAAATAATATCCAGCATTAATGGCAGTTTCCATAATAACCCCCAGCATCCGTGCCATTTCACACAATAATAACCCACAGCATTTGTGTCAGTAGCAGCAATAATAGCCCCAGCATCATTGCCAGTTTCTGCAAAAATAATTCCTAGCAATGATGCCAGCTTACGTAATAACCCCCAGCACTGATGGCAGGGGGAGGTTAATTAACAATGCTATTTGTAATATTCAACATGAATGGGGTAAGTGCACTGCCACTGGTCACTTATGCATTAGTGACCAGTGTCAGTTAGTTACGCACTTTGTGCTGCATTAGTGGCACCAGTAGGTTAATTAACACTGACACTGGAGCCATTAATGCACCACAAAGGGATTAATTAACTTGGGTGCAGGAGCACACTTGGTGCACTGGCACTGCTGTAGGCAGCTCTGCAACTATTGTAGTGTAGTGGCGGCTGGTGGCAAGCTGCCCCCCAGCCCAGTCCACCTCTTTGTACAAGGCCTTAAGGTGTATTTAGACCAGGGGTCTTCAAACTATGGCCCTTTAGTTGTTCAGGAACTACAAATCTCATGCCTAGTCATGTCTGTGAATGTCATAGTTTGACAATGCCTCATGGGATGTGTAGCTCTCCAGGGGGGTTCTGCACCCCCCACCTCAAAGCACCTTGCCCCCATGTTGATGAGGACAAGGGCCTCATCCCCACAACCCTGGCCGGTGGTTGTGGGGGTCTGCGGGCAGGGGGCTCATCGGAATCCGGAAGCCCCCTTTAACAAGGGGGCCCCCCAGATCCCGAATCCCCTCCCTATGTGAATGGGTATGGGGTACACTGTACCCCTACTCATTCACCGCATAAAAGGCAGTGTGTGGAAATAACGACAGGAGACGTTTTGGAAAGTTTATTAAAAATCTTCATCTGTTCTTCTCTGGTCTTCTCTCTCTCCTGGTCTTCTGCTCTTTTGCCCTCGGCTCTTCTCTTCTCTTCTTCTTCTTCTTCCTCCGGTCCTCCTCCGACGATGTCTCCGATGATTACGGTCTCTGCAGCTTGTTATATAGCCATTAGGGGCGTGGCCGCTCGGTGACGTCATCGGGAGACCTCCACCCCCTTATGTCACAGATGACGTCATCTGTGACATAAAGGGGGCGGGTCCTCCCGATGACGTCATCGGGGGCCACGCCCACAATGGCTATATAACAAGCTGCAGAGACCGGAGACCAGCATAATCATCGGAGACATCGTCGGAGGAGGACCAGAGGAAGAAGAAGAAGAAGAGAAGAGAAGAGAAGAGCCGAGGGCAAAAGAGCAGAAGAACGGACAGCAAAAGAGCAGAAGACCAGGAGAGGGAGAAGTGGGGCTACCCTCAAATTCCATACCAGACCCGAAGGGCCTGGTTTGGAACCTGGGGGGACCCCACGCCGTTTTTTTCCCATTTTGGTGTGGTGTTCCCCCTTAAGATTCTCACAGCGCAAGTCGTCCCGCAAGTCGGATCCGACTTGCGGTGCGACTTCCATTCAAATCAATAGGCTCCCATAGGGAACCATTGATTTTGAATGGAGGCAGAAAAAAACGCTGCTAAAAGCAACGTGGCAAAACGTGCAATAACGCCAATGGAAAAAGCTCCTGAAAGCACGTTTTTACAGCTGCTTTTTCCGGCATCAGAACTAACTTTGACGCACGTTTTTTCTAATGGCCCGTGTGCATGGGGCCTAATTGTAAGTGCAGATCTAGATCCCATCTTAGGTTTAACCCCAGAGGTGATCTAGAATTGAGTCTGAAAATCCACCATGCCTCTCCTCCAGGTGAGGGAGGCAGCCATTCTATTCCTCTTAAACGAAATGAGGAAAGAACACCCTGATGGCATTCCCTAAAGTGACGTGTTGCATTGGAAATATTTTTAACATTTAATTTATTTGTGTCACAGTAGTGTTCCCCTATTCAGGTTCTCAAGGGACGTGTGGTGCAGCCCACATATTATAGGTTGCATGATTTGCAAATAATCAGATAAACTACAAAATTTGTGCCACAGTTGACATATTGTTGTATGGTAAACTCCTCACCAGTAGCCGTGGCAACAAAAGTTTTGCCCTGCACACTCATATGACAGTACCTAGTACCTACAAGTATTAATATTACAAGGATAGTTCCCAGGGTATGCCAGGTGGGTTGGCATTGTTTGGATGAGAAAATACTAGGTGATGAAGCATTTTCCAATGTGGGTGCTTTTCGACTGGAAAAGCGGTAGCCTGCTTGCAATATCCCATTTAAACCTTTGCCTGTATAAAGTATAGGCAAATTCTTTTTTATTATTTTAGTTTTTTGATGATATTCTTGAGAAAATGTAGTTACAAAGTTAACTGTTCTGTCCACCAGACTTCTATTTTGATTACTTGTGTTTATGTTGTTTAAAATAACATGTTGGGTTTTCTTGATTCACAGAAGTTAGTTATATGCAGAGTGTAGGCGCCATCTACTGTCCTTTTTTGGTATAACTTCAGTTGTTCTGCATATGTTGTAAACTCAGAATGTGTTTAAAAAAGTTGTTAGTAAGCAGGGCATTTTGGGTAGAATCTCTACAGCAAGTGAATCAGCCACCATTTTGAGAAGATACAGAAGAGCAGCAAGACATGTTTTTATCAATCTCTCGTCATCACCCCTGAGAGAGCTTAAAAAGATGAGTTCCTGTTATCCCATCCTGTATTATAGATCATTGTTTCTTTGTTGTATGCAATATTGTACTAAATGATGTTTATTTTTATCAATTTGTAGTTTCACCTGGCTTGTTCTAATAAATTTGAGATCCTAGAGACAGAACAGTAACGGATTGGCCTATTACATTGTTTCTGGTAGTTTGCGGTTTACCTCTATTACCTTTTCTATTCCTGGATGTGTTTACTAGCGATTCCTCTATATTCTTCATCAGAGTTCTTTCTTGATGTACAGTATCTCACAAAAGTGAGTACACCCCTCACATTTTTGTAAATATTTTATTATATCTTTTCATGTGACAACCCTGAAGAAATTACACGTTGCTACAATCTATTTGTAAAGTAGTGAGTGTACAGCTTGTATAACAGTGTAAATTTGCTGTCCCCTCAAATTAACTTAACACATAGCCATTAATGTCTATACCCCTGACAACAAAAGTGAGTACACCCCTAAGTGACAATGTCCAAATTGGGCCAAAAAGTGTCAAACTTTTGTCTGGCCACCATTATTTTTCAGCACTACCTTTTGGAGGTGTGTTTGGGGTCGTTATCCTGTTGGAATACTGCCCTGCGGCCCAGTCTCCGAAGGGAGGGGGATCATGCTCTGCTTCAGTATGTCACAGTACATGTTGGCATTCATGGTTCCCTCAATGAACTGTAGCTCCCCAATGCCAGCAGCCCCAGACCATGACACTTCCACCACCATGCTTGACTGTAGGCAAGACACACTTGTCTTTGTACTCGTCACCTGGTTGCTGCCACACATGCTTAACATCATCTGAACCAAATAAGTTTATCTTGGTCTCATCAGATCACAGGACATGGCTTCAGTAATCCATGTCTTTAGTCTGCTTGTCTCCAGCAAACTGTTTGCGGGCTTTCTTGTGCATCATCTTTAGAAGAGGCTTCCTTCTGGGACAACAGCCATGCATACCAATTTGATACAGTGTGCGGCGTATGGTCTGAGCCCTGACAGGCTGACCCCCCCCCACCCCTTCAACCTCTGCAGCAATGCTGGCAGCACTCATACGTCTATTTTCCAAAGACAACCTCTGCATATGACGCTGAGTACATGCACTCAACCTCTTTGGTCAACCACGACGAGGCCTGTTCTGAGTTAAGCCTGTCCTGTTAAATCGCTGTATGGTCTTGGCCACTGTCCTGCAGCTCAGTTTCAGGGTCTTGGCAATTTTCTTATAGCCTAAGCCATCTTTATGTAGAGCAATAATTCTTTTTTTTTTCAGATCCTCAAAGAATTCTTTGCCATGAGGTGCCATGTTGAACTTCCAGTGATCAGTATGAAAGAGTGAGAGCGATAACACCAAATTTAACACATCCGCTCCCCATTCACACCTGAGACCTTGTAACACTAACAAGTCACATAACACTGAGGAAGGAAAATGGCTATTTGGGGAAAATTTGGACATTGTCACTTGGGGGTGTACTCACTTTTGTTGCCAGCGGTTTAGACATTAATGGCTGTGTGTTGAGTTATTTTGAGGGGACAGCAAATTTAATTTGTTATACAAGCTGTACACTCACTACTTTACATTGTAGCAAAGTGTAATTCCTTCAGTGTTGTCACATGAAAAGATATAATAAAACATTTACAAAAATGTGAGGGGTGTACTCACTTTTGTGAGATACTGAAGGTCTATAACTGGAACATTGAGTATTATCCTTACCTTCCTTTGGTATCACAGTAATGTATGCCAACAGAGATTCCCTCCTCATCTCACCTCCCTTCTCAAGGGAGTTACAGTAAGTACAGAGTTTTGGGTTTTAATAATTCTTTATATTTTTTTATAATATATTACCGTGAAATCATCAGGTCCTGGGCTCTTCCCTATTTTTAACTCTTTTAACACTCTGTTTAATTCCTTTATATACATAGTTACATAGTAGGTGAGGTTGAATAAAGACAATAGTCCATCCAGTTCAATCTTTGTAGGTGTGTGTGGCCGTAATAATCTCTCATACCCCTGAACGTTCTGATCCTTGAGATGTACGTCTAAGAGTATTTTGAAAGCCACCATACTTCCTGCAGAAACCACCTCTTGTGGTAGAGAATTCCACAATCTTGTAGCCCTAACAGTAAAGAACCCCCCACGTTGCCTGAGGTTAAACGCTTCTCCTCTAATTGCATTGTATGCCCTCGAGTCCTCATGCAATCCTTTTGACTGAATAGCTTTTTTTCTATGCTGAGATCACCATTGAGATATTTATAAATTGCTATCGTGTCCCCTCTCAGGCGTCTCTTCTCCAGGGAGAAAAAATCAAGCAATTGCAGACGCTCTTCATAATTAAGGTCCTCCAATCCCCTAATCAGTTTAGTTGCCTTTCTCTGGACTCTCTCCACCAGAACTGGACAGAATACTCCAGATGTGGTCGGACCAGAGTTTTATAAAGTGGAAGGATTATAGTTTTATCTCTGGAATACATCCCTTTCTTTATGCATGCTAATATTCTGTTGGCTTTGGCAGCTGCCGCTTGACATTGTATGCTATTGCCTAGTCTATCCTCTACGAAGACTCCCAGATCTTTCTCCATTTTTGATTCCCCCAAAGTTTTCCCCCCTAAAGTTTATTGTGCTTTTATGTTTTTAGTCCCCAATTGCAAAACCTTACACTTCTCCACATTAAACCTCATTTGCCATGTCGTTGCCCACTGTTATTTTGTCCAGGTCATTCTGTAGGATATCTGCTGTGCAGTTATTGCCCTGCTCAATTTTGTGTCATCTGCAAATCTGATATAGAACTACTGATCCCGTCCTCAGTGCTGTTTATTAATAAATTGAACAAGGTTGGTCCCAGGACTGAGCCTTGGGGGACCCCGCTTACCACCTCAGACCAGTCTGAGTATGCGCTGTTTATTACCACCCTTTGTACATGCCCTTTTAGCCAGTTCTGTATCCAAGAGCAAACCCCGCGGTCGATGCGGTCGATGCCTGCAGACCTTATTTTATAAATTAAGCGATTGTGGTGAACTGTAACAAACGCCTTAGCGAAATCCAGGTACACCACATTCACTGGTCTCCCCCTATCTAGCTCACAGCTCACCTCCTCATAGAATGTTAAGAGATTGGTTTGACAAGAACGCCCATTTGTAAACCCGTGCTGATTACTGCTGAAGATGTTGTTGTCTTTAGCAAACTCTAAGATATAGTCCCTTATCATCCCCTCCAGATATTGCGATATTAATAAAAAAAGAGCGACAATTTTGAAAAATAACAATATTTTTCTACTTTGACAGTTAAAAAATATCCAATATATTCAATTATTGTCATATATTTAGGCCAAAATGTATTTAGCTACATGTCTTTGACAAAAAAATTCTCAATGAGCGTATTTTTAACCGCTTTAAGACCGGCAGATTTTACCCCATTCCGTGCAACACTGTACCCAAATTAATTTTTTGTCTTTTTTTCCCCACAACTAGAGCTTTCTTTTGGTGGTATTTGATCACCTATGCGATTTTTTACTTTTTGCGCTATAAACAAAAAAAGAGCGATAATATTGAAAAAATAACAATATTTTTCACATTTTTTTATATGAAATCCCCCCCCCCCCCCCCAAAAAATGTAAAAATCAAAATTTTTTAACATTTTAGGCCAATTTGTTTTCTGCTACATATGTTTGGTAAAAAAATCACAGTAAGCGTATTTTGATTTTGGTTTGCGCAAAAGTTATCGCAGCTACTAACTACGGGACATTTATGTCATTTTTATTGTTTTTTTTTTTAACTAGTATTGCCAGCGATCTGCAAATTTTTTGCGGGACTGCGACATTGCGGCGGACAGATCGGACCACTAACTAAGATAATTTTTTTTATTTTTTTCAAATTTTATCTTTATTTAAGTTCAGTTACATGTATAATCTATGCATTACAATCCGTCTTTAAATTCCCCCACATCATAACAAAGAGAACATGTTAATCCATTCTAGGAACAGCTTACTTATATATATTTATAACCGATCCCAAATCACCTTTTCTTACTCTTTCCTCTCAACTAATATAACAAATAACCCCTATAAAACCCAAAAGAAAAAAAAAATGTAATGTAAAGTAAATATAAACTAAACCATGGAGGCCATACGAATATAAACATTCCATTAATCGTTTTCCACATATCCCTTTTCCATCAGTAGTTTTTATTCTATGATTAAAGCGGAGTTCCGGCACAGAAGTCATTTTTTTACTAAACATACCCCCGGGACAGTCAGGGCTAGCACATTCCACAATGGCTAGCCTCTGATCTGTCCCGGTTCGCACTTACCTTTTAGAAGAAATACTTACTTATAAAATTTCTTCCACAGCGTTTCCATCTCTCTTGTGGGCAGCTGAAGCCGGCGCGGTCCTCTTCTGCGTCTTCTTCCGCGTCTTCTTCTCCCAGAATGCGCCTGCACCGGCCCCTCTCGTCACTTCCGGTGCGGCGCCGCATTCCTAAACAGCTTCTGGGCATGCCCAGAAGCTGTTTAGCAGAAATGACGAGCAGGGCCGGTGCCGTCGCATTGATTCCTGGGAGCTATGACGTTCAGCTCCCAGGAATCATAGTGAGACAGGAAGTGACGGGGTGAGCCACGGCTCCGAGGGAGGAAGTACTCTGAGGTGAGTATCTTCGATCTTCAATTACAAGGTAAGTAAACAAAAAAAAAATAACTATCCAATTCCTTTTCAGGTGAGGTCTACCTAGCGGAGGGGCACAAAAAAAAATATCGTTTTTGTGCCCGGAACTCCGCTTTAAAGATTGGCACTCTTCCGAGTTAACATAGTCATTCCAATGTTTCCATTTCTCCCTATATTTATCTAGCTGTTGATGAGCAGATAATACTAAATTCTCTAATTTATTTATTTCTTCAACCTTTTTTATCCACAAATTAACATTAGGTGGATCCATTTCTCTCCACTTAAGGGGGATACATATTTTAGCAGCGTTTATCAAATGTGGGATAATAGATTGTTTGTAATTTTGAATTGGTGTGCTGGAGGCGTGTAACAGAAAAAGGGCCGGTTCTTTAGGAATTTGATATTTCGTAATTCTCTGAATTATATTCCAGATCTGCTCCCAAAATATCTCTAGCTTAGAACACGACCAGAAAATATGGAGCATTGTCCCCCTCTCTGTTCCACACCTCCAACACCGGTCAGTGTTTGTTGCGGAGACTTTATTCATTCTTACTGGGGTATAATACCATCTAGTCAATATTTTATAATTTAATTCCTGTACTTTTGTACAGATTGATGTTGAGAATACTGATTTAATTATTCGGTTTTCCCATTCCGTAGAAAGGGTAATATCCATTTCTCTTTCCCATTCCTTTAGGAAGGGCAGTTGACCTCGTTCTACCGTTGTCTTTATTAAGAGATATAGTTTAGATATTATATGGTCCACTATTCCGTCTTGTGTACATAATTTTTCATAGGATGTTAACTCTTGATCTCCTCTATTAGGGAGCTGTAGAGATCCTAAAAAGTGGCGCAATTGGAATGACATTTTTGACACTTTTGGGGGTACCAGAGACATTACTACAGTAATCAGTGCTATAAATATGCACTGTTACTGTAATAATGACACTGGCGGGGAAGGGGTTAACTTTATTGGTGATGAAGGGGTTAATGTATGCCTGGTGCTTTCTGACGTGTGTGGGGGGAGGGGACTGTGTGACACAGGCACAGATCGCAGGTTCAGCTATGCTGAATCCTGTAATCTGTCCCTGTCTGTCACATAGGAGATCCGCCCGCTTGACGATCGAGGAAGAGCGGCGGTGATCACTGCCTCTCCTCCCCTGGCCCGACTCCCACTGTGTCTGAATACAGCGGGAGCGAGCCTCCGGCGGCGCGCGCGTGCCGCCCACAAGGGAAGGAGTCCAGTGACGTAGGTCTACGTCGCTGAACGATAACGAGCCACTTTGCCGTAGTACGCTCCGTGTGAGCGGTCGGCAAGTGGTTAAACATATTTTGCTTTTTATGTGCAAAGCAGTGGGTGTATCAGCAGTGTCATACTACACCTTGTTTGTTTAAACATATGTTCGCAAAACAGTAGGTGCATCAGTTATGTTAAGTCAGTTATGTTAAAGCACCTTGTGCTTTAAAAATTTCTCTTTGCCTGTGCAAAACAGCAGGGGTATCGGGTATGTTAAAGCATACCTTGTTTGTTTAAACATTCACCCTGTTACTGTGCTGATCATCTGAAAGGTATCAGCTGTGACAAAGCACCTGTCTGCCTAAGCTGCTCTAATCCCATGTCGTTGGGATGTTGTTTTCGCCTTGGCGCGAAAGTGCCCACGCATTTGTCTCCTCGGAAAGCTCTGGTCAAGCAACGCCTTCAGTGGCGTGTTTGTAGCCAGAGATTGTTCGCGTGTGCATGCGAATCTTCGCCATTTATACACAAGAGTACGCTTGGAGCAAGAGGGGCGTGTATAGACGTGATTGGCGTGCACGTGGATGCTACTTAGCACGCCGCGCATGCGCAGTACAACCACAAGCGACGCGATTCTTAAACAGGAATTTCTGTCAAAAGGCTGAAGGGATCACAG
The DNA here is from genome assembly GCF_965119305.1 of Pelophylax lessonae. Taxonomy (NCBI): domain Eukaryota; kingdom Metazoa; phylum Chordata; class Amphibia; order Anura; family Ranidae; genus Pelophylax; species Pelophylax lessonae. The sequence goes on from NC_138778.1 coordinate 87,464,579, forward strand.
AGCAGCAGCAGCTGGCTTGCGTGAGTCACTGTGGTGTATTTTACCTGGCACAGACAGGTTCTGTATCTTTGGGATAATCAGTGCTGTATGTGATAAGCTGTATAGCTTGGCACAAGCCTTGAGTACAATAAACTTAGTAACTCAAGTTTGTCTTTTATCTACTCATTCACTCTCACCTTGCACCTCCCTTTTTTCACCATTTTCACCTATATTCCTTCACATCTTACTATTTCTTTGCATTATTGGGTCCCCGTATTATTATTTGTACTATACAAATATATGAGCTATTGCAATCAATTGCTACTCCTTCATTAAGTATTTATTATTAGTCCTATTACTGGGGCCCATTCCTCACTATTGTTATTTATGTATTTTTTCCCCTTTGGAGGTGTCTGTATGCACTCTGGGCTCATATCCTCAGTCCCTTTACTACAGCTCCCGGTGCAGACTACATGGGCATCCCCTCTTTCGTGACGGGTTACCGTCCCATATACAGTGGCTATGTAAGTACTACACAGGGAAGGTTCACTTTTTCCCTCTCTGGTTACCCTGTTACCTCCCCTTTCCCCTAAGTGTGGACCTATCAGTTATTCTTACATGTTTTATTTTAGAACAATGATGCATTCGCCCCTGAAGAAGTGATGATGATCACGAAACGCGTAGGGCCTTATGATGCATCTGAATTTTACTATACTATACTAGTTGCTATCATGATGGCACACTGCTATGCTCTACGATATGCATGTATAAACAGCATTAGATGTCAACTCTGGAATATGTTATGTCTCTGTTATTACCAAATGGGCTCCAATTATGTATCCCTATAATTATATAATGTACTATTTTACCTTGATTGTCTACTGTACTGCTGGGTGTTATACATGTGGTAGTGCATATGGATGCTGCCATTGATATATGTTTTCTATATGTTATTATTTAATAAACATATGGTTCTCAACCATGATTAATCTTCCAACGCCATCTTGCCTCAATTAAAGTCCCAAATTTTTCCCCTTGTTTTCATATTGATCCAGGGATGGAGACTTCCTTACTATATGTCTCATATAAAGTCCCAAACTTTCTTTCTCCTTCATGATTTTAGGGTAAGATTGCTGGCATGATTGCAGCATTGCAAGGAGGGAGGAAACGTGATAGATCCCCCTCACCTGAGCCACCACCTGAATCAGTTCAGGATTGGGCAGAGGGTGTGGAAGAAGCAGCTGTGGAGGACCCTATAGAAGGTTAAGCTGAGTCAGGATCTGAGAAGTCATACTCAGCCTCTCAAATCCAGAGATTTTTAATTCAGTCTCTTACTGAAATGGTCCGGTTTGAATACAAATTACCTCCCTTAGAGATGTCTGAAGTCTCTTTTTCCTCTCTAGGCTTATTGCGCCCTCCTCATAGTCCTCAGGCTTTCCCCTTACATCCGCTCTTGGAGCAGGTAATGTATTCTGATTGGGATTATCCTGATAGGATTTTTGTTCCTCCTAAAAGGTTTTCACTATTGTATCCTTTGGAGGAAAAATTCACAAAAAAATGGAGTATACCCACTGTGGATGCTGCCATTTCTTTAATTAACAAAAGTTTACCTTGTCCTGTGGATAGTGCCCAAGTTTTTTAAAGATCCAGCTGATAAGAAGTTGGAATCTTTACTAAAAGCCTCCTTTGCTGTTGCAGGGTCTGCGATACAACCATCAGTGGCAGCTATATGAGTTTGTCAGTCTTTAAAAGACCGTATTAGGCGAGGGTCAAGCACGGTTCCTTCTCAAGGACGGTCTGTGGAAGATTTGAAAGATCTACCTTGTACTTTATGTTTTGCAGTGGATGCTCTTAAACAGTGGTCCTCAACCCTGGTCCTCAGGGCCCATTAACAGGCCAGGTTTGCAAGATAACTGAAATACATCACAGGTGATATAATTTGCTGCTCAGTGATTGCAGTATTCTAGTCTGCATCTCCCCAAGGTAATACCTAAAATCTGGCCTGTTAGTGGGCCCTGAGGACCGAAGTTGAGGACCACTGCTCTTAAAGATGCCACATTTTGCTCTTTTAACCACTTAAGCCCCGGAGGATTTGGCTGCTAAAAGACCAGGGGGTTTTTTGCGATTTTTTACTGCGTGACTTTAACGGACAATTGCGCAGTCGTGCGGCGCTGTACCTAAACGAATTTGACGCACTTTTTTTTCCCACAAACAGAGCTTTCTTTTGGTGGTATTTGATCACCTGTGCGATTTTTTGATCATGCGCTATAAACAAAAAAAGAGCGTCAATTTTGCAAAAATAACAATATTTTTCACATTTTTTTATATGAAATTCCCCAAAAAAAATGTAAAAATCTAAATTTTTTAACATTTTCGGCCAATTTGTTTTATGCTACATATGTTTGGTAAAAAAAAATCGCAAAAAGCGTATTTTGATTGGTTTGCGCAAAAGTTATCGCGTTTACTAACAAAGGGAAAGATTTTTGTCATTTTTGGTGTTTTTTTTTAACGCGTAATGGCGGCGATCTGCAATTTTTTTTGCGGGACTGCAACATTGCGGCGGACAGATCGGACCCTTGACTGACATTTTTGACACTTTTGGGGTCATTACTGCAGTAATCAGTGCTATACATATGCACTGTTACTGCAAAAATGACACTGGCAGGGAAGGGGTTAACTGTATTGGACAGGGAGGGGTTAAGTGTGTCCTAGGGGCGTGATTCTAACTGTATAGGGACATTGCTATTGGTGTAAAAACAAAGATCAACGGTCCTACATAGTAGAACCGTCTGATCTTCATTTTTACACCAGGGAGAATGACGGGCGGCTTGTTTACATAAGCCGCTCCGCCTTTCTCCCTTCACCGGAGCGATCGTAGTGTGACCGGCGGACATCGGGTCCACCGGTCACACGCACTGACTTGTCAGTGAACGAGCCGCGGCGGGCGCGCGCCCGCCCGCAATTGGCTCTCAAGTCAGTGACAGGCGAGTGACGTATCCATACGTCACTCTGCCTGGCTGGGGCTGACCGCCGCAGTATATAGTCGTACGGCGGTCGGCAACCGGTTAACATTGCATATGCGCAGAATCCTTTGGGTAAAAAAAGCTGGCCTGTGGAATTACTGTGTAAAAAGTTGCTGGCTGGCTTTCCCCTTTGTGGAGAATGCCTATTTGGTGATGATCTGGATAAGTATATCCAAAGGATTTTGGGGGGGGGGGGGGAGAGTGCGTTGCTACCTGTTACGAGGAAAAGCAAACTGTTTTTGTTAAGATCCCCAGCACTCACACTCCTGGTGCTTCTAATCCCAGGCATTTGCGACGGCCCCAGCTATCTGGAAGAAGCAAAAGAAACCCTGGGCCCAGAGATCTACCTTGTGAAGAGGTGCCCCCCACTCAGTTGGGTAGGGGGAAGGCTGTTACGGTTCTCAAAGTTCTGGGTAGAAATATTACAGTACAACTGGATTATTTCCACCATCTCACAGGGATGCAAACTGGAATTTCGGGTATTCCTGCATCCTCGGTTTGTAAAGTCGAACATACCTGCAGATCCTCTAAAAAGAAGATCTCTCTTTCTGGCTTTGGACCAGTTAAGGTCCCAAATAGTTTCTGGAGGGCGAAAGATTCAGGGGTTTTTACTCAAACCTTTTCGTAGTCACCAAGCTGAATGGAGATGTGAGACCTATTCTGGATCTCAAAGCTCTGAACCAGTTTCTGAACATTCGTACTTTCCGTATAAGGTCAATTCGGTCAGTCATGGCCTGCCCAAAGGGAGAAGAATTTCTAGCATCCATATGCTTGCATATCTTCACGTGCCTATATTTCAGGCCCATCAAAGGTTTTTATGCTTTGCAGTAGAAAACCGTCATTTTCAGTTTGTGGCCTTGCCCTTCGGGTTGGCCATGGCTCCAAGAGTGTTCACAAAGATCCTAGCTCCAGTATTGGCTGTTCTAAGGTCTCTAGGGATATCTACATAGTTACATAGTTACATAGTTACATAGTAGGTGAGGTTGAATAAAGACAATAGTCCATCTAGTTCAACCTGTGTAGGTATGTGTGGCTGTAATCATCTCCCATACCCCTGAATGTTCTGATCCTTGAGATGTAAGTCTAAGAGTCTTTTGAAAGCCACCATACTACCCGCAGAAACCACCTCTTGTGGTAGAGAATTCCACAATCTTGTTGCCCTAACAGTAAAGAACCCCCCGCGTTGCCTGAGGTTAAAACGCTTCTCCTCTAATCGCATTGTATGCCCTCGAGTCCTCATGCAATCCCTTCGAATGAACAGCTTTTTTTCTAAGCTGGGATCCCCATTAAGATATTTATAAATTGTTATCATGTCCCCCCTCAGACGTCTCTTCTCCAGGGAGAATAAATCGAGCGATTGAAGACGCTCTTCATAGTCAAGGTCCTCCAATCCCCTAATTAGTTTAGTTGCCCTTCTCTGGACTCTCTCCAGCTCCAACACATCCCTCCTGAGGACTGGCGACCAGAACTGGACGGAATACTCCAGATGCGGTCGGACCAGAGTTTTATAAAGTGGAAGGATTATAGTCTTATCTCTGGAATGCATCCCTTTCTTTATGCATGCTAATATTCTGTTGGCTTTGGCAGCTGCCGCTTGACATTGCATGCTGTTTCCTAATCTATCATCAACCAAGACTCCCAGATCCTTCTCCATTTTTGATTCCCCCAAGGGCTCCCCTCCTAACGTGTATTGTGTTTTTATGTTTTTAGTCCCCAAGTGCAAAACCTTACACTTCTCCACGTTAAACCTCATTTGCCATGTCGTTGCCCACTCTGTTATTTTGTAATAGGATATCTGGACAATCTATTACTAATAGATAGATCGGCTTCGGCTTTAAGCCAAAATGTCCTTCAGATAGTACAGTTCCTAGAACGTCTGGGTTGTATACTGAGCTTAGCAAAGTCAACATTACAGCCAGTCCAGCGTCTGGAATATCTGGGTCTTCTTGTGGACATGGTACAGGCAAAGATATTCTTGCCAACAAGAAGGGTCACGGACCTGAAGGATCTGGTTCGGTCCATAGTAAGGCTGAGATATCCTTCTATACGTCTTTGCGTGAGGTTACTAAGGAATTCAGGGGTTACTAGGGGAGGCCATTTTGGATTTGGTATTCACAAATGGGGATTCGGTATATGATGTCATTACAGGCGAAAACTTGGGATCTAGTGATCACCAGTCAGTGTGGTTTAATATAAGAACTGTGAAAGAGTCACACCACACAAAAACAAAAGTTTTAGATTTTAGAAAAACAGACTTTTCAAAAATGAAATTAGTCATAAATGAGTCCTTATCAGACTGGAATGAATTATATGGAGTCCAGGAGAAATGGGACTACTTAAAAGGTGCATTATTGAAGGCAACAGAAAATTGCATTAGACTTGTCAGTAAAAGCAAAAAAAGGAAGAGACCACCGTGGTACTCAGCAGAAGTGGCCCAAATCATTAAAAATAAAAAGCTAGCATTTTGTAATTATAAAAAAACCCAGAGCAATGAAGATAAGGAAATCTACAAGATTAGGCAGAAAGAGGCCAAGCAAGTTATAAGAACTTCTAAAGCGCAGGCAGAAGAAAAACTAGCTCAGTCTATGAAAAAGGGGGATAAGACATTCTTCAGATATATAAATGAAAAAAGGAAATTAAAACAAGGAATAACTAAATTAAAAACAAAGGACGGAAGGTATGTAGAAGAGAATAAAGGGCTAGCCGACTGCCTTAATGAATACTTCTGTTCAGTTTTTACAGAAGAAAAAGAAGGAGAAGGACCTCCACTCGAAAGGATGACTAATGAATCATTTGATGCATGTGTCTTTACAGAGGAAGACGTTCTAAGATTGCTGTCTAAAGTGAAGACAAATAAGTCACAGGGTCCTGATGAGATACACCCAAAATTATTAAAAGAGCTTAGTGGTGAGCTGGCAAAACCATTAACAGATTTATTTAACCAATCATTAGTAACAGGAGTCGTCCCGGAAGATTGGAAATTGGCAAATGTCGTGCCCATTCACAAGAAAGGTAGTAGGGAGGAATCAAGCAACTATAGACCAGTGAGTCTGACATCAATAGTAGGCAAATTAATGGAAACCCTATTAAAGGATAGGATTGTGGAACATCTTAAATCCCATGGATTGCAAGATGAAAAACAACATGGGTTTACTTCAGGGAGATCATGTCAAACAAATCTTATAGATTTTTTTGACTGGGTGACTAAAATAATAGACGGTGGAGGTGCAGTAGACATTGCATATCTAGATTTTAGTAAGGCTTTTGACACTGTCCCACATAGAAGACTTATCAATAAACTGCAGTCATTGAGCATGGACTCCCATATTGTTGAGTGGATTAGGCAGTGGCTGAGTGACAGACAACAAAGGGTTGTAGTCAATGGAGAACATTCAGAACAAGGTCATGTTACCAGTGGGGTACCTCAGGGATCTGTACTGGGACCAATTTTGTTTAATATCTTCATAAGTGATATTGCAAAAGGCCTCGATGGTAAGGTTTGTCTTTTTGCTGATGACACAAAGATATGTAACAGGGTTGATGTTCCTGGAGGGAAACGCAAAATGGAAAAGGATTTAGGAAAACTAGAAGAATGGTCAGAACTCTGGCAACTGAAATTTAATGTGGATAAGTGCAAGATAATGCACCTGGGGCGTAAAAACCCAAGGGCAGAATATAGAATATTTGACACAGTCCTGACCTCAGTATCTGAGGAAAGGGATTTAGGAGTAATTATTTCAGAAGACTTAAAGGTGGGAAGACAATGTAATAGAGCAGCACGAAATGCCAGCAGAATGCTTGGATGTATAGGGAGAGGTATAAGCAGTAGAAAGAGAGAAGTGCTTATGCCGCTGTACAGAACACTGGTGAGACCTCACTTGGAGTATTGTGCGCAGTACTGGAGGCCATATCTCCAGAAGGATATAGATACTCTAGAGAGAGTTCAGAGAAGAGCTACTAAACTAGTACATGGATTGCAGGAAAAAACTTACCAGGAAAGGTTAAAGGACCTTAACATGTATAGCTTGGAAGAAAGAAGAGACAGAGGGGATATGATAGAAACTTTTAAATACATAAAGGGAATCAACTCGGTAAAGGAGGAGAGCATATTTAAAAGAAGAAAAACTACCACAAGAGGACACAGTTTTAAATTAGAGGGGCAAAGGTTTAAAAGTAATATGAGGAAGTATTACTTTACTGAGAGAGTAGTGGATGCATGGAATAACCTTCCTGCAGAAGTGGTAGCTGCAAATACAGTGAAGGAGTTTAAGCATGCATGGGATAGGCATAAGGCTATCCTTCATACAAGATAGGGCCAGGGACTATTCATAGGATTCAGATATATTGGGCAGACTAAATGGGCCAAATGGTTCTTATCTGCCGACACATTCTATGTTTCTATGTTTCTATGCTAGACCCTTACAGAACAACATTCTGTCTACATAGACCGGAAGGGTTCAGTCTCTGGTACCAAGAAGATGTCAGAGTCTAAATTGGTGATTGTTGACCAGATATCTGGAGAAGGGGGAATCCTTTCTTCCAGGGACCTGGAAAGTGGTGCTACAGATGCCAGTCTCTTCGGCTGGGGAGCAGTTCTGGAGGAAGTCACTGTCCAGGGGAAATGGTCTTGGGTAGAGAGACGTCTCCCCATCAACATTCTGGAAATCCGAGCAGTCAGTCTGGCTTTAAATACTGGACGCCCAGACTTTGGGATCACCTTGTCGGGGTGCAATCCGACTATGCCATGGTCGTGGCTTATATCAACTATGAAGGAGGCACAAATCAGTCAGCCCAGAAAGAGGCAGAAAGCATCCTATCCTGGGCAGATAAGTTTGTGCCATGCCTGACAACAGTTTTTATTCCTAGAAAAGAGAACTGGCAGGCAGATTTTTTGAGCCGTCAACAGATGTTTCCGGGGGGGAATGGTCCTTACATCCCGATACATAATCAATCTGCCTACGCTGGGGGGTCCCAGACATAGATCTGTTGGCATCCAGGTTCAACAACAAGTTGAAGAGATTGTGTGTGGGGGAAAACCAATGCGCTACCTAAGGTATAAGACCAATAATCGGTAGAAAATGAGGTAAGTACCAACAATGGAACTGCTGCCAATTTTAATCGGTGTTACCACCGTGATATCAAATAGAGAAGAAAGAAAAATTGGCGCACGTTCCTGGTACAGGTGGATAATGCAATATTCTGATGATGTACAGATGGATAAATGTGCACAATGTGTAAAAGTGGAGAAAGAAAAGATACAGGAACTCTTATGAATCCGAGCGGATTTCTCTAAGTAAAACTTAAGTGCACGCTTTACATCAAGAGGATGCAATAACCTTGAAGAGCGAAGATCTGGAAAAAAGGAAGGTAGTATAATGTCCTGATTCAAATGAAAGGCGGACACCACCTTAAGCATAAAACCTGGGTGTGGATGTAGAATCACCCTATCTATTTTTTTTTCAGCATTTGCTGACTGCACCTTATTATAGTGCGTTTGTTCACTTTCTGCACTGAACTAGTATCTATGTGCACTACAGGGTTCTTTACTATTTGATTGAAGATTTATCATAAGACTGAGAGCTTGTTTGTGCTGCCAGAAGGGCCCAGGAAAGGGTTGGCAACATCTAATTCTACGATTTCTCATTGGATTCGCCAGGTTATTACCCAGGCGTATGGTTTAGAAGGGAAGGTTCCATCTTTTTCTGTAAAGGCACATTCTACCAGAGGAGTCTTGGGCACATCGCCATCAAGCCTCTATGGCTCAGGTTTGCAAGCCCGCGACCTGGTCGTCGGTGCATAAGTTCACTCGTTTCTATCGAGTGGATTTTGGGACCCAGGAGGAATCTGCATATGGCCACAGTGTTGTAATGCTTTTTGTGGTCGGATGGCGGTATTTTTTGGTGTCCCCCTCCCCTCAGATGCATTGCTTTGTGACATCCCTTATGTTATGATTTATGGCTCTGTGTCCCGTGATGTACGAAAAGAAAGATTGATTTTTTAATACAGATTTACCTGTAAAATCCATTTCTTGAAGTACATCACGGGACACCTCTTCTATGGAGTCTTTATTGCTTGCTACAAAACGGAGGTACTTCTTGTGTGGGAGGGGTTATATAGGGGGTTATCCTTTCTGATTGGTTGCCAGTGTCCTTTACCTAAAGGTGGCTATATAACCCATATGTTATGATTTATGACTCTGTGTCCCGTGATGTACTTCAAGAAATTGATTTTACAGGTAAGTCTGTATTAAAAAATCCATTTATTTTATTTAATTTATATTTTCTTTTTTTCTCTTTTTTTACGTTGACAGTGATGTGTTTGTGAAGGAATTTTTTGCCCTGGAATTTAATCTAGAATCTGAGTGTTTTGAGACTTCAAATCTTTGTTAAATTCCTAACACTTCCTGTTTTTTTTTGGTCACATTGATTTACTAATTCTATATATATTTCTATGTAATTTGTAACAATTTGCTGATATTGATATCTATTTATATATCTGTAATGTGCTGGGTATAAATCTGTGCATTGGATGTCATGCCCCTAGGTTCTTTCTTCAGTGTTAGTTCATCCCTTGGGCCTTTTTGCTGAGTGACCCCAGGTGCCCAGCACGTGTAGCCCCATCTTGGGTTGCTTACCAAAGGGGGGGCACTCTTGGTGTTTGTCAGGATGCCTTTGGGTGTCCTGCACCCACCTGGTGTCTTGGGTGGCACTTGTAACCCAATTTACTCCTCTGTGTCAGCGCCGTCCATCACCGCAACCACCCAAAATGGTGGCGGCTGCACTTCCGGTTCCGGCAGTGATATCACCACCCCCCCCCCGGCGATGACGCACATCCGGCTGGGTTCGACATCCGGCTTTAAACAGCGGGGGACAACAGGAGACATCTGTCTCCAATTTTAGCAGCATTCTAGGAGGCGTCCTTTAAACTTTCCTACTAAATAGGCCAGCTGGAACTGGATGCCAGCAAGAAGGAAGGGATTGGCTCTGCCGAGTCGCATGACAGAGCCTCTACCACATTTAAGGGGTTGTGTGTATGGCACTGCTCTCTCTTTGCTATTTGCAGTTGCATGGTGGTTGCATGCTAGACCTGTGTGTGCTAATCCGCGTCATGTGTAAGACCACATTTAAAAGAACTTTCTGTTTTTACCTTTGCAGACCTTATGAAAGCCTTATGTGCTTGGTTGACTATCGTTTATTGTGTGATTCAGGTGGAGCTGTGCCTCTCATTTGTGTGCTTGCTCCCACAGGGACACACAGCTGTATTTTGTGACTAGTTTCCACACATATTTATGTGATGTTTTTCAATATATCACTTTATTCTAAATTTTTAACCACTTAAGCCCCGGAAGATTTTACCCCCATTCCGACCAGGGGGTATTTTGCGATTCGGCACTGCGTGATTTTAACGGACAATTGCGCGGTCGTGCGACGCTGTACCTAAACAAATTTGGCGTCCTTTTTTTCCCACAAACAGAGCTTTCTTTTGGTGGTATTTGATCACCTGTGCGATTTTTTGATCACGCGCTATAAACAAAAAAAGAGCGTCAATTTTGCAAAAATAGCAATATTTTTCACATTTTTTTATATGAAATTCCCCCCAAAAAAAATGTAAAAATCAAAATTTTTTAACATTTTCCGCCAATTTGTTTTATGCTACCTATGTTTGGTAAAAAAAATCGCAAAAAGCGTATTTTGATTGGTTTGCGCAAAAGTTATCGCGTTTACTAACAAAGGGAAAGATTTTTGTCATTTTTGTTGTTTTTTTTTTTAACGCGTAATGGCGGCGATCTGCGATTTTTTTTGCGGTACTGCGACATTGGGGCGGACAGATCGAACGCTTGACTGACATTTGTGACACTTTTGGGGTTACCAATGACATTTCTACAGTAATCAGTGCTATACATATGCACTGTTACTGTAAAAATACACTGGTAGTGAAGGGGTTAACTTTATTTGGGAGGGAGGGGCTGTGTGTATCCCTAGGGGCATGCTTTCTACTGTGATTGGCTGTGGCTTGAGCTGTAAGGACACTGATCAACGGATCTACATACTAGATCCGTGTGATCAGTGTCTTTACAGCGAGGAGAATGACAGGTGGCTTGTTTACACAAGCTGCCTGACATTCTCCCTCTCCCCCGCCGATCGCCGAGTGACCGGCGGACATCGGGTCCGCTGGTCACACGCGCGGGGGGGTCCGTGACCACGCGGGAGCGGGAGCGCGCCTCCGAGGGCGCGCGCTCGCTCCCTTGACCCTCACAAGCTAGTGACGTAGCCCTACGTCACTTTGCCTGTGAGGGGCTGACTGCCGACGTAGATTGGCGTTAGGCAGTCGGCAAGTGGTTAATGTAGTATAATTTGTTGGCCTAGGATTGGTATTCCCATAATTCCCCTTATGAGGGATATGACATTTCATTCATATACAGTTGTGTTCAAAATTATTCAACCCCCACTGAAATGGATTGTTTTGGCCAGTTTGACATTGATTTTGATCATTCAGTCATCCTGCTTACAATTTAATCAAAGAGGCACCTGTAGGTCAGACAAATATAACATAACATTTATAATGAAATAACCACAAATGTCTTTTCTGTGCTCACATCATTATCAGTTTTATTCAACCCCCAAGTGGCATTCAATCTTAGTACTTAGTACAACATCCTTTTACAGTTATAACAGCTTTTAAATGTGAAGCATAGCTTGACACAAGTGTCTTGCAGCGATCTGCGGGTATCTTCGCCCATTCGTCATGGGCAAAAGCCTCCAGTTCAGTCACATTCTTAGGCTTGTGCACTGCAACTGCTTTCTTTAAGTCCCACCAGAGGTTTTCAAAGGGATTTAAGTCTGGTGACTGTGATGGCCACTCCAAAATGTTCCAGCCTTTAATCTGCAACCATGCTCTAGTGGACTTGGAGGTATGCTTGGGATCATTGTCCTGTTGAAAGGTCCAACGTCTCCCAAGCCTCAGGTTTGTGACGGACTGCATCACATTGTCATCCAATATCTCCTGGTACTGAAGAGAATTCATGGTACCTTGCACATGCTGAAGCTTCCCTGTACCTGCAGAAGCAAAACAGCCCCAAAGCATGATTGACCCCCCGCCATGCTTCACAGTAGGCAAGGTGTTCTTTTCTTCATAGGCCTTGTTCTTCCTCCTCCAAACATAGCGTTGATCCATGGGCCCAAATAGTTCTAATTTTGTTTCATCAGTCCACAGAACACTATCCCAAAACTTCTGTGGTTTGTCCACATGACTTTTGGCATACTGCAGTCGACTCTTCTTATTCTTTGGAGACAGCAAGGGGGTGCGCCTGGGAGTTCTGGCATGGAGGCCTTCATTACGCAGTGTGCGCCGTATTGTCTAAGCAGAAACTTCAGTACCCACATCTGACAAATCTTTTCTCAGTTCCTCAGCAGTCACACGGGGACTTTTCTCCAATCTACGCTTCAGGTAGCGCACAGCAGTCGAAGTCAGCATCTTCTTTCTGCCACGACCAGGTAGCGTTTCAACAGTGCCCTTTGACTTGAATTTGCGAATGATGCTTCCTATGGTGTCTCTTGGTATGTTTAACATCTTTGCAATCTTCTTATAGCCATTGCCCTTCCTGTGAAGAGTAATCACCTCTTCTCTTGTCTTCCTGGACCATTCTCTTGACTTCACCATGTTTGTAACCACACCAGTAAATGTCTAGAAGGAGCTGAGTATCACAGTCATTTTAAAGCTGCCTAATTGGTGCTTATTAGGCTTTATTGCTGCTCCCTGACATCCACAGGTGTTTTTAATACCTGATTGAAAACACTTCAATGTATACATGTATTTGAATATGTTATATTTTCAGAAATATCAGTATTATCCCACTGTCCAGCATCTCCCTGAAGAAGACCTGGATAAGTTGAAACGCGTGGGGCTTTGGACAAGAGCCAAATGGGACTGTACCCTGCTGTGCACTAACACTGTCAGGCCCATCCTGTGATGTGCTACATGGGTTTTTGTTTGCTTATGTGGTTGTTTTAACCATTTGTCTTTTGAGTCCCATGTTAATAAATGCATAACTTTTTATATAACATTGCGCCTATTGATTACATGATTTCTGGCATCACTCAAAGTCCCATCTCTTCCCCTTCTGGTCTATTTGGCAATTTTTTCCTTTCCTGAGATTAAGATTACGGGTCGACAACCAAACCCTCTCCCCGACCTCATATGAAGGAACAAATAAACGTCTCCCATCCGCCTGGAGCTTATGATGCTGTGCAGAGACCCGTAAAGACTCTTGAATCTGCACCCAAGAGGAACGGAGGGCACAAAGATGATCCTCCACAGCCGGGATGTCCTGTGGCAAGAAGGACTCGGGCAACACAGCGTGTTGGAACACATAACTGGCCATGAATGGAGACAGTCCGGAAGACAAGTTGATGGCAGAGTTCCTGGCAAACTCTGCCCAAGGTAGCAGATCAACCCAATTGTCCTGATGATCAGAGATATAGCAGCGGGGAAATTGCTCCAGAGCTTGGTTGGAATGCTCAGGGGCACCATTTGACCGCGGATGGTAGCCCGAGGAGAAGGAGAGTCGAATACTGAACTGGGAGCAAAAGGTGCGCCAGAACCCAAAGACAAACTGGCTCCCACGGTCCAAGACAATCTCCTTAGGCAACCCGTGTAAATGGAAGACCTCCCTGGCAAACACTGAGGCAAGCTCCTGAGCGGTAGGCAGCCTCTTAAATGGAACACAGAGGCACATCTTGGAGAACCACTCAACAACCTTGAGACGTGGAAAGTTCCACAATAAAATCCATGGCCAGGTGAGACGAGGGAAGCTCCCCATTGGGAATGGGATGCAGAAGGCCCAAGGGAAGGTGCCAAAGAGATTTGTTCTGGGCAAAGACCGAACAAGCAGCCACATACGCAGCAACATCAGTGCGAAGAGACGGCCACCAGAACTGACGGGAAATAGCCCAGGACATCTGGTTCTTATGGTGCCTAATAGGGCTGAATGATATTCAATGTTCACATCGACATCGTGCTGTGAGCGTGGGCGATAGTCACATCGCCGGAACATCCGATGGAAGACACAGTGTGGAAGGCAGAGAAGTCGGGACTCACAGTGAGTAGAAGTCTGCCCTGCAGCTAGTTCTCCTGACTGAGCGGTAAGCAGCGCGCCGTGAGCAGCGGCACAGCGAACCAATCACGCGTGCCTGCACATGTGATTGGTTCGCTGTGCCGCTGCTCACAATGTGATTGGTTCGCTGTGCCGCTGCTCACAGCGCTCACCGCTCAGTCAGGAAAACTAGCTCCAGGGCAGACTGAACATGTCAGGGGACGGATGTCAGGCTGTGTTCTTCTAGAAAGTTACTGTGAGTCCCGACTTCTCTGCCTTCCACCACACTGTCTTCTTAACCTGCTGTGATACTTCCCAGTTCCCTACATTAACATTAACCCTGGCCTGTATGGTACAATCAGAAGAAGGCTGCACTACTTCCCTACTGTAACATTAACCCTGTATGGTACAATCAGAAGGCTGCACTACTTCCCTACAGTAACATTAACCCTGTATGGTACAATCAGAAGGCTGCACTACTTCCCTACAGTAACATTAACCCTGTAAGGTACAATCAGAAGGCTGCAGTACTGCCCTACATTTACATTAACCCTGTATGGTCAGAAGGCTGCACGTTCCACGTGCCTGCAAAGTCACACTTCATTGGTTTGCTGTGCCGCTGCTCACGGCGCTCACCGCTCAGTCACAGCCAACATTCACAACATTCATCACTACTAAAAATGCGCGACCAAGAGGATCCGCCGCATAAAAATATCGCAATATATATAGTAAAAAATTATATCGCAATGTGATTTTTTTTCAATATCGTGCAGCCCTAGTGCCTAACCACATCTGGTTCTTACCAGGATGACCAGAAGTCCTGGAATTGTGGTATGTGCGCAGCAGTCTGATGTGCAACCTCTCAGGTACAAACATTTGCCAGCAGGACTCTCTGTGGGAGCATCAGGTTGAGTAGCCAAGATCTGTTCCCTAAGAGGAGAGGTTAAGTTGGTGCGGATAGCAGCCATGATATGATCTGAAGGTATGACTGGGTCGGCACTGAGTCTTCACTGGACAACTCAGAATACTGGTGAGACAAGGCATCAGCCTTAACATTGTTAGAGCGGGGCAAATAGGGGACCACATAGTTAAAACGAGACAAGAAAAAGACCCATCTGGCCTGATGGGGTGTGAGCCTCTTGGCCTCCGAGAGATACGTCAGATTCTTATGATCGGTGAGAATGAGAACAGGAACCACAGAACCTTTGAGTAAGTGTCTCTACTCCTTGAGAGCCAGGATAATGGCCAAGAGCAGTCTCCAATCTCGTAATTGCATTCAGCTGGAGACAGCTTCTTGCAGTAGAGCCCGCAAAGGAAGTAAGGGTCCATCAGGAGTCCGACGCTGGGCACCTACTGATGTCTCAGACACATCCACCTCTAGGACAATGGGCAAACAAGGATTGAGATGAGACAGAATAGGAGCTGGAGCAAAAGCAGACTTGAGGGCCTCGAAAGCTTGGATGGCAGCAAGCGTCCAATTGTGGGAATTGCTGCCCCTCTTGGTCAGATTAGAGATTTGGCCAAAGAGAAAAAGTTCCTAGTGGAATTCACATTTCCAGGTGGAATTCACATTTCTCAAGCTTACAGAAAAGCCCATTCTCACGTAACCGTTGCAGCACCCGTCTGACATCCAGGTAGTGTGATTCAATGGAGTAAATCAAGATGTCGTCCAAATAGACTACCACACATTGCTGCAACATATCACGAAAGACATCATTGATTGAACTCCTGGAAGACAGCGGGCGCATTGCACAAGCCAAAGGGCATAATCAGAGATTCGTAATGACCGAGTCTGGTATTAGACGCTGTCTTCCACTCGTCACCCTCCTTGATCCTTACGAGGTTATACGCGACCCTTAGGTCAAGCTTGGTAAAGACCATTGCTCCCTTAAAGCGGTCATACAACTCAGTAATCAACGGAAACGGGTATGCATTCTTGACCGTGATGCGATTGAGGCCCCTATAATCAATGCAAGGTCTCAACTCACCCCCCCTTTTTTTTTTTCCAAAGAAAAAAAACGGCACCCGCTGGAGAAGTAGACTTACGAATTTGCCCCTGGGCAAGCGCATCCCTAATGTAGTTCTCCATGGCCTTATTCTCCGCAGCCGAAAGAGGATAAACCCTGCCACGAGGGGGAATGGCACCAGGTTGCAAGTCTATAGCACAATCGATGAGGAGGAAGGGTACCAGCGCGCACCTTGTCAAATACACCTTGATAATCACAATATTCAATAGGCAACAGTGAATGCGAGGAGGTACAAAGTACCCTAACACACCCACCGATACAAACAGTGCCACACTGAGGAGACCAAGCGAGGATCTCGACCGAGTGCCAATCAAAGGTCGGATTGTGCTTCTGAAGCCAAGGGTACCCCAAAACAGCGGAGTAGTGCGGGAACGAAATAAACTGGAAACAGGTCGACTCCCAGTGAACAGCCCCTATTGCCATATCAACTGGAACAGTCAGTCTGGTTAACCTGTGTCGGTTGCAGGGGTCTGCCATCAATGGCCTCGATAACCAGTGGAGAAACACAAGGCTGCAAGGGTATGGAATTCGAGCAGCAAATGTACTGTCAATAAAATAACCACCAGAACTGGAGTTTACCAACGCCTGAGTAACCACCAAACACACTGCCCAGGAGAGGACAACTGTGATTAGCAGTTTATCTTTGCGGGAAACCGGGGACGAGGAAATTCCATCTAAGATCTGCCCCCCGACAGGACCTTAGGTGCGAGTGTTTCCTGGACGGGTCGGATAAGATTTCAGGAAATGCCCACCAAGACCGCAATAAATGCACTGGCCCTCCCTTGGAAAGGCGAGTGAACCCCAGCTGCATGGGTTTACAGCCAGATGCACCATCTCCAGGAGGCGTGGGAAGTGAGGGAGGAATGGGTGGGAAAGAAAACATAGGAGCCAATCTGGTAGGAGGCCTCCGCCAACGCTCCTTAAACGATAGGCTCTCCCTGAGTCAGGTATCAATCAAAATCAGGAAGGAAATGAGAGCTTCAAGCGCGTCAGGGAGATCCTTGGCCGCAATCTCGTCCTTCAAAGCATCAGAGAGACCATGAGAGAAGACAGCCACCAGAGCCTCATTACTCCAGCCCACTTCTGCTGCCAGGGTAGGAAATTCATATGCATACTCAGCAACGGTTCATATACCCTGTTGGATGGACAGGAGCAGCTTTGCAGCAGAAGGAGAGCGAGCAGGCACATAGAATACCGTACGAAAAGAGGCAACAAAACTTGGGTAATCCAATATCACAGGATTATTGTTCTCCCAGAAGGGATTCGCCCAGGCCAAGGCCTTTTCCTGAGAGCAACAAGATTAGGAGGTCCACCTTGGACCTATCATAAGGAAACGCCTGAGAAACCATCTCATAATAAATGCCCACTTGGTTTAGGAAGCCACGACACTGACTCGGATCACCCCCATAGCGCTGCGGAAGGAGGGCTGAACCAGTCATTCCTATGGTCACAGTGACTTCAGCTGCAACTGCAGGAGCGGCAACAGGGGCAGCAGCAGGAGCAAC
Source organism: Pelophylax lessonae (assembly GCF_965119305.1). NCBI lineage: Eukaryota > Metazoa > Chordata > Amphibia > Anura > Ranidae > Pelophylax > Pelophylax lessonae. The sequence goes on from NC_138778.1 coordinate 87,482,205, forward strand.
AACAGGAGGAACCACCGGCCTAGCAGCACCAGGTGCAAGGTGTGCTGTGCGTACAAATGAAGTCTGCAACGCCTGAGTGAACTGACCCAAAAGGTGATCTTGTTGATTGAGCCTGGTAACCAGCATGGGAGCGTGGGAGTACCTGCATTGTCAGGATTCATGGCCCTTGCATACTGTTGGGGTGCCAGGAAACCAGACCACACGGAGATGCAGGTAAAATAATGGAATTTTTGTAAAATCTTACCATAAAATTCCTTTCTCTGAGTCCTCTGACAGTCGCCGCCCACTCATACAGTCTTCACCAATGGGTATTGACCTCTTATCCACAGGAGCATGGTAGGCATAAGACTTGTTAAAAACAAAGTAATTTACATAGACACAACTGTAGGGGGCTGTCCCACTGGTCCAATACCCCCCTGCTATCAGCATTCCCAACTCAGTTTGGTAGCAAGCAGTTAAAGTCCAAAAAAACCCCAAAAGAGGGGAGGGGCCGGCAACTGTCAGAGGAGTCAGAGAAAGGAATTTTACGGTAAGATTTTACAAAAAATCAGTTTTCTCTTACGTCCTCTGACAGTCGCCGCCCACTCATACAGTCTTCACCAATGGGATCTCCCAAAGCAGTGTAGACATGAGGGGTGGGAAGCGCAACCGTCACAAAGGCAACGCAGCACCCAGGTCAGAGAAAGGAACCTTATCTGAACAGAAAGGTAGACCCTCTGGGTAACAGAAAAGCTCAACTGGAGCAACAACCCAGGAAAGAAAATAACCAAGGGGAAAACAACCCCAACAGACAGGGACCGGCAAAGCCAGGGCCCCCTAAAGGCACTGCCGCATACAGAACTTTGCAGCCAAAGGAGGCATCTGCCGATGCCAAAACATCAATTTTGTAAAATTTGGAAAAAGTGTGCACAGACGACCAAGTCGCAGCCTTGCACACCTGGGCCAACAAAGCCTGATGCCGGAAGGCCCAGGATGCACTCACCGCTCTGGTAGAGTGCGCCTTGACAGGGAAGGGTGGTACCCATTCCTTAATCTAATAGGCCTGTACAATCGTCTGTCTGATCCATCTAGAAATGGTTGCTGCAGACGCAGCCATACCCTTCCGAGGTCCTCAGAAAGGACAAAAAGAGAATCCGACTTTTGAAGGATTCAGTGGACGACAGGTAGACCCCAATCGCCCGGACTACATCCAAGGAATGCAAAGCAAACTCCTTAGGATGCTTTATGATTCGCACACAGCGAAGGTAAGACAATATCCTCGTGAAGGTGAAAATCAGAGACCACCTTAGGAAGGAAAGATTGGTTAGGTCGCAAGACCACCCTATCCCCATGAACGACCAGGTAAGGGGAGCGGCAAGACAAGGCCGCCAACTCCGACACTCTGCGGGCAGATGTGATCGCCACCAGAAAGGCACCCTTTCTTGACAGCAGAGGCAGAGAAATTTCCCTGATGTGCTCAAAGGGAGGACATTGCAAAAACGGACAGAACCAAGTTCAAGTCCCAAAGAGGTAAAGGTGCTCTCTGAGGAGGAGCCAAATGACGCACCCCTTGAATAAAGGTGCGTATCAAAGAATTCAACACCAAGGGGCGCTGAAAAAGGACTGCCAGTGCAGATAACTGGCCCTTAATCATGGTCAACGCAAGACGCTGACCCACACCAGATTGTAGGAAAGCCAACACCCTCGCCACCGAAAAGGGGGAGGATGGATGCTCCTGGATTCACACCAGGAAAAATAAGCCTTCCAGGCCCGGTAGTAGACCTTACCGGACGAGATCGTCCTAGCCTTGAGTAAGGTAGGAATGACCGCCGACGAGAGACCCGATCTCTCAAGACCTGGCTTTAAACAGCCACGCCGTTAAGCCAGCAACCGTAAAGCAGGATGGAATATCGGCCCCTGAGACAGCAGATCATCTCGTAACGGGCGCTGCCATTGAGGCTCGATGACCAGTTGTATGATGTCCACGCACCAAGACCGGTGCGGCCAGTCTGGTGTCACCAGAATCACCAGAATCACCAACTTCGGTTCCAAGACCAACCCGGGAAGGAACCTGGACAACAACTGAATCGGGGGGAAGGCATAAATCAGACGATACTGAGTCCAAGGCACCCAGCGGATCGTGCGTTCTTGCCACGAACCTTCCCACCTTGTTGTTTAGCCGAGATGCGAACAGATCCACATCTGAGGATCCCCATCGCGCACATAGCATCTGGAACACCTCCGGGTGGAGGGAACATTTGAATACCGTCCACAACAACGGGCGGAAGAATTTTCCCTCCGTCAGTGCCGGAGACCGGAAACACCACAGAAGATCGACGTGGCGACTCAAAGACATCCTCCTTTCCAAGGATGGAGGATACCTGTCCCACCTGGCTAGGATCTCCGCTCGAAGAGATCGCGTGTGGAACTGAGCAAACAGTATCGCCTCGAAGGCCGATACCAACAACCCCAGGGACCACATGTAGGTCCTGGGCGATGAGGAATCGTTGTCTCTGAGGGACCTGACCCCATCCTGAAAAGTCCAGAGCTCCTCCTCCGGCAGAAAAACGTTTTCCTAGACCGAGTCCAGGACCAGTCCCAAGTAATGGAGGCGAACAGAAGGGGACAAGGTCGACTTCTGAATGTTGATGGTCCATCCGAACTCCTGGAGCGTCTGAGCGGTAGTCGACAGATCGCACAACAGACTCAGGCTTGCACTCGATCTTAACAGGAGATTGTCCAGATATCCCCAGATCGCAATCCCCCGTGCCCATAACAGGGCCAGAACAGGAGCTAGCACTTAAGTAAACACCCTTGGAGTCGAGGCAAGACCGAACGATAACGCCACAAACTGACAGTGATCCTCCGCGAATACGAATCAGAGGTACCTCTAATGACCCTCGAATATGAGGGTGCGTAAATACGCAGCCTTGAGGTCGATAGAAGCCAGGGAATATCCCTGGCTCAAAGAGGCCCCCACCGAAAAGAGGGATTACATGCGAAACATTTGAACCCGCACTAAGTGGTTCAGAGCCTACAAGTCCAGAATCGGACGTACCCTGCCCTCCTTTCTGGGTACAGTGAACAGATTTGAGTAAAACCCCCGAAACCTGTCCCGATGAAGCACCGGGACGACCACCCCTAGAAGATCGAGCAACTGTTCCGGGGTCAAACGAAGATTTGAGGGAGAAAATCTGTCCGCCGGACGCGAAAGGAATTCGATCACGTATCCTGATCGAATGATTTCCTGAACCCACCTGTCCGGAATCCAGGGCAGTCAAGGTTTGAGAAAACCACGCAGGTGCCCCCCCACCCCTGGAATGGGTGAGGGATGCCCTTCAGGCCAGGGCGGAGGGATCCGCCGAGCCAACGTGGGTGGATTGTGACTCCCCCGCCCAGGGCTTCTCCTGGCCACCCTGGCCCTTAAAGGGTTGCCCCTTGTCCTGTGCCTGGAAGGCACGAGAGGACCCCTGATGTGGATTAAAAGAAGGGCCCCGCTTACCGCGGAAGAACTTACCCTTGGGGTTCTGGGGCAGCAGAGTGCTCTTGCCCCCGATGACCACTTTAATCAATTCGTCCAGGGATTCCCCAAAGAGACGATTCCCCACATAAGGAATGTCAGACACCGTCTTTCTGGAAGACTGGTCAGCCGACCAGCTCTTCAGCCATACCAGACGATGGATTAGCACCGCGACACCAGACAGCCGTGCTACTAGAGGATCCTCATCCAAAGTCGCATCACACAGGTACAAAACCGCCTGATGCATCTGATCCACCATCTCCACAGTAGTCGGAGGGGTGGAATCCGCCTCTAGAGTGCGTTTTAGCACCCGGGCCCAATCAGCCACAGCCTGAGAGACCATAACAGAGGCGAAGATGGGCTTCAGTAAAGAACCCGCCACCATATAAGTGTGGCGAGTAAGAGATTCCACCCGCCTATCTGTAGGGTCCCTAAACACAGGAAAATCCTCCGAGGGCATAAGAGTGGCCTTGTTCAACCTGGACACAGTGTGATCCACTTTAGGGGACACAGTCCAGCGCGAATCCGTAGGAGACGCAAAAGGGTAACGGAACCGAAACCGTTTTGGTACCACAAAAGGGCGCTTTAAATTACGCCATTGTTCGTTCACCGTTTCCTGAAACTCAGCGGGACAGGGAAACACCTGTGCCGCCTTCTGGGTCCTGCGAGTCCCAAAGGAAGACTGCTTACCCGGCGGGGTTGGGCTCATCCTCTAAATGTAGTGTATCCTTAATAGAAGCAATAAGCGCAGACACAGCAGCGTGTTCTTGGCCGTTTCAGGGGAAGAATCATCCCCATCCACCTCCCCATCAGAAGGAAAGGACTGAGACCCCTCAGGGGGTACACTGTCCAAGGCAGCCATATCAGACTCAGAATCAGAGGAAGGCGAAGGCCTAAGTCTCTTTCTAGAAGCCCGTTCTGACATCAATAAGTCCACCTTGGACGCTAAAGTTACAAGTGCAGCAGCAAGAGAAGGAGAAGAATCAGGAGTACCTGAGTCATTCACCAAGGCTGGGGGAAATTTGCTGTCCTGGGACTCCATTACAATTACTAGGACGCTGGCCCTTTAGGACGCGATTGCGGCGACCCACCGCAATGTACTGCAATCTAAAGTATCCCACTGAGATAGGAAAGGCACCAAAAGCAGAGGAATATCCCCAAAAACAGCAAAAAAGACCACTAGGAGTGTTACCATGCTGCTGAACGATCTCTCTTCATGCAGGAAAGGAAGTAATGTCACACCGCTAGAGGATCAACAAGGTCTTGGCCTAAGGGAAAATGGTTGCCTATGTATATGAATGGGAGGCTCCGGGAAAATGGCCACCGAACATGTGCAAGAAAAAACACCTTGCCACACACAAGATGGCGCCCGAAGGCGCCAAAACACTACATAGAGAAGCTGCAGAAGTGCCCACAGTGAGGCCAGAGCAGCTGCCCACACCTAAAATGGCAGACCCGCGGTTTTTGCACCGCAGCGGTCCACACCACCATGTCTGTACCCCCAAATCACACACTAACAGCGCGGACAGGGTTAGGGACCCCCACACAGCATAACATGCTCTTAGAAGCCCCCACAGTTACCGGGAGGGATGCGAGCCCCGGATACAGACATGAGGGGAGACAGACACAAGCAGAATATAATCCCCAGACAGAGGCCCCACACAGAAGTTACTTACCGCTCCATATGGCGCGGGCGCCTCTAGATCGCGGTAACCCCCCCACCCCAGATGGCGGGGGGCCGGCAGCCAAAATAGGATGCGTCGCACAGTCAAAACCGCTTGTTGAGGCATCCCGGCGAGGTAGCCACCTCGCAGGCTTTTGCCCCTGAGGACAGGGGCAGGTCGTTTGCTAGGCCAGGGCGCACGCATAGCCTGCTAAACGCTCGATGGTGGGCTGGGATTCCCTAAGATCCTCTGTCCTGGAATGCCAGGACGACCAGTCCGATTCCCAGCTCTGCAAACGCTGTAGTATTCTGAAGAACCGAATAATTATCCGCAGAAACAAATAAAAAGCTAATAGTGCAAAGAAAAACACATTTGCAGAAAATAAAAGTAATAAAACAGAAGAAAGGCTGAGACCGTAGCCCCAGCACAGGGATAGCCTATCTTACTCCTTAACTAGGCAGAAGACAAACTGAGTTGGGAATGCAGATAGCAGGGGGGTATTGGACCAGTGGGACAGCCCCCTACAGGTGTGTCTATGTAAATTACTTTGTTTTAACAAGTCGTATGCCTAGCTTGCTCCTGTGGATAAGAGGTCAATACCCATTGGTGAAGACTGTATGAGTGGGCGGCGACTGTCAGAGGACATAAGAGAAAAAGCTATTTATTGGAGCAAACAACAACGCACACCAAGTGTGAGAAGCAAGATCAGGAACAAGCCGGGGTCAATTCCAAAATTGGGTAGTCATCCAAGCCGGAGTTCGAGTCCAGAAGTGGAATGCCATGGGGAAGCCGGGGTCAAGTCCAGAAGCGGGTAGTCATCCAAGCGGGGGTCGAGTCCAGAAGCGGATAGTATGCAGAACAAACAAAGAGCTGGGGGGGCACACCCTGAACATGCATTTCTAAAGCTGGTGCAGCTATGAACCAAGCGACATGCATATTTACAGAGAATAGCGCACACATGCAAAATAAATGACTATCAAATATAAAGTGGGGATTTGGTTCCACCATATGGCCATATCGTGCTCAAGCTCACCACTATGTCAAAGTACCCCATTGTCAGTGGGTCCTACACTATCCATAAAAAGAAGGATGAATCCAACCTCTCACCATTGGAGATACTTGCTCCTTACTGGGAGAGATGTGCAACTGCACTATAAGGTACTCCTCCTATATCTGCTTGCTAGTGGACACTGATAAAGTACAGGTGTGGGAGGGTGGGGTGCTCAACCCCAGAAGTCTGGTCAGGACCAAATACATTACAAACAAAGAGCTGGGGGGGGGGGGCACACCCTGAACATGCATTTCTAAAGCTGGTGCAGCTATGAACCAAGCGACATGCATATTTACAGAGAATAGCGCACACATGCAAAAGAAATGACTATCAAATATAAAGGCAAGAAATGGGGATAGTATGCCGATGCAGGGTCGAGAGCCAGGAGTGTCGTCAGCCAAGCCTGGTCATACAAGGAGGAACACGGATAACAGAAGACTGCTAGCAGTAATTGGAGCACAAATGCAAGGGCAAGGACTGCAACCCATCGAGTGATTGATATAGTCAGGTGTGCAGCATCATCACTGTGCGTCACCAAAGCAGCAGCCAAGTGATAATGCAATCAGAGTTTATAAAAGGCAGCAGTCTGCACATGTCCAAGATAGCTGCCAACAGGGGGGCAAGGTAAGACCTTGACATCATCTTCCTCTTGACAATACCCCACAGATTCTCTATAGGGTTTAGGTCAGGTGAGTTTGCTGGCCAATCAAGCACAGTGATACGATAATCATTAAATCAGGTATTGGTACTTTTGGCAGTGTAGGCAGGTGCCAAGTCCTGCTGGAAAATTAAATCAGCATCTCTATAAAGCTAGTCAGAAGAGTGAAGCATGAAGTGCTCTAGAATTTCCTGGTAGAGGACTGCACTGGCTTTAGACTTGATTAAACACAGTGGACCAACACTAGCAGATGACATGGTTCCCCAAAACATCACTAACCGCGGAAATGTCACACTGGACCTCAGGCAACTTGGATTCTGTGCCTCTCCACTCTTCCTCCAGACTCTGGGACCTTCATTTCCAAATGAAATGCAAAAATGTACTTTAATCCGAAAAGACGACTTTGGTCCACTGAGCAACAGTCCAGTCCTTTTTCTCCTTAGCCCAGGTAAGGCACTTCTGATGTTGTCTCTGATTCAGGAGTGGCTTGACACAAGGAATACGACAGTTGTAACCAATGTCCTGGATACCTCTGTGTAAGGTGGCTCTTGAAGCACTGACACAGTCATATTCCACTCCATGTGAATCTCCCCCAAATTCTTGAATGGCCTTTGCTTCACAATCCTCTCAAGGCTGTGATTATAACTGTTGCTTTTGCACCTTTTTCTACTACACTTTTTCCTTTCATTCAACTTTTCATTAATATGCTTGGATACAGCACTCTGTAAACAGCCAGCTTTTTTAGCAATGAACGTTTGTGACTTACCGTTGTGGAGGGTGTCAATGACTGTCTTCTGGACAACTGTCAAGTCAGAAGTATTCCCCATGATTGATTAACTTACTAAACCAGACTGAGAGACAATTTACAGGATCAAGAAACCTTTACAGGTGTTTTGCATTAATTAGCTGATTAGAGTGTGACCCCATGAGTCTACAATATTGAACTTTTTTTACAATTTCTAATTTTCTGAGATACTGAATGTTGGGTTTTCACTAGGTGTAAGCCATAGCCATCAACATTAAAAGAAAGAAATTCTTGAAATATAGCACTGTGTGTCATAAATCTATACAATAGGAGTTTCACTTCTTGAATTGAATTACTGAAATAAATTAACTTTTGGATGATGTTCTAATTTTTTGAGATGCACCTGTATATATCATTTTTTTTTGTGCCACTGAGAAACTTTTAAAAACTCTATCCAAATCTGTGTTTTTTTTGTAGCAGTTTCTGCATTAGTTGTGATGTTAGTCTGTCATAACGTAATGTATGGGAAATGACTAAGCTCATTTTAAATGTTTATTCATACTGGTCTTGTATTTGAAGAGTGCTTAGAGCTGACGCTGACAGACCTACACTATTGTGTACATGGGTTAGTTGATATTGCTTGTATTATTTTAAGAATGAGTCTTCCATCAGTGAACATGCAGAGAACTCTGGTTGAAATGTCGGTCTACGGAATAGAAATGTAGAAAGCCTTTTCTGTGTATGCTTTTGAGCTGCCTTAGACACTCATACATACCTATTATATTAAAAAAGAATAGCGCACACATGTAAAAGAAATGACTATCAAATATGGAGACAATCCATAAATAAAAATGTGGATTTGGTCCCACCATATGGCCATATCGTGCTCAAGCCCACCACTACGTCCAAGTACCCCATTGTCAGTGGGTCCTACACTATCCATAAAAAAGGGGTGAATCCAGCCTCTCTAACCTTTTGGAGACAACACTCCTTGCTGGGAGAGATGTGCTAATGCACTACAAGGGACTCCTCCTATATCTACTTGATAGTGGTCACTGATAGAGTACAGGTGTGTGTGGGGGGTGCTCAACCTCAGAAGTCTGGTCAGACCGAATACATAATAAACAAGCAAAAAATTGGGGGAGCAAACCCTGAACATGAATATCTAAAGCTAGTGCAGCTATAAACCAAGCGACATGTATATTAAAAAAGAATAGCGCACACATGCAAAAGAAATGACTATCAAATATGGAGACAATCCATAAATAAAAATGGGGATTTGGTCCCACCATATGGCCATATCGTGCTCAAGCCCACCACTACGTCAAAGTACCCCATTGTCAGTGGGTCCTACACTATCCATAAAAAAGCGGTGAATCCAGCCTCTCTAACCTTTGGAGACAACACTCCTTGCTGGGAGAGATGTGCTAATGCACTACAAGGGACTCCTCCTATATCTACTTAAAAGTGGACACTGATAAAGTACAGGTGTGTGTGGGGGGTGGGGTGCTCAACCTCAGAAGTCTGGTCAGACAGAATATATAATAAACAAGCAAAAAATTGGGGGAGCAAACCCTGAACATGAATATCTAAAGCTAGTGCAGCTATGAACCAAGCGACATGTATATTAAAAAAGAATAGCGCACACATGCAAAAGAAATGACTATCAAATATGGAGACAATCCATAAATAAAAATGGGGATTTGGTCCCACCATATGGCCATATCGTGCTCAAGCCCACCACTACGTTAAAGTACCCCATTGACAGTGGGTCCTACACTATCCATAAAAAAGGGGTGAATTCAGCTTCTCTAACCTTTGGAGACAACACTCCTTGCTGGGAGAGATATGCTAATGCACTATAAGGGACTCCTCCTATATCTACTTGATAGTGGACACTGATAGAATACAGATGTGTGTGGGGGGTGGGGAGCTCAACCTCAGAAGTCTGGTCAGACCAACTACATAATTAAGCCCCATACACACGTACCGATCATCGGCCGAACAATCGGCCGTCTTTTGTCCAGGGCTGTCGTGTCTGTTGAAAACTGCAAAAGACTGCACACGAATTTTGTCGGCCAACAACAGCCGACTGCAGAAGTGATGTCATGTGATGGTTAACTTTCCTTGTCTTTTTTCTTTTCTGAGCATGTCCAGTCTTGCTAATCTGCTGTGTGTCGGCCGAAATCTGTACTGACTGGCAAACAATCGGCTGTTCTGGTGTTGGCCAACAAAAATTTTCATGCCTGCACGACAGATTCTGTTCGGCCGAAAATGCGCTGTCGGCTGTCGGAAGCATCATACTAACAAGTCTATAATCGGCCGATCGGCCGAATATTTACGGCCGACAATCGGTACGTGTGTACGGGGCTTTAGCCTTTATTATGTATTTCATCACCCCTTTTTTATGGATAGTGTAGGACCCACTGACAATGGGGTACTTTGACGTAGTGGTGGGCTTGAGCACGATATGGCCATATGGTGGGACCAAATCCCCATTTTAATTTATGGATTGTCTCCATATTTGATAGTCATTTCTTTTGCAATGTGTGCGCTATTCTTTTTTAATATACATGTCGTTTGGTTCATAGCTGCACCGGCTTTAGATATACATGTTTAGGGTTTGCTCCCCCAATTTTTTGCTTGTTTATTATGTATTTGGTCTGACCAGACTTCTGAGGTTGAGCACCCCACCCCCCACACACACCTGTACTCTATCAGTGTCCACTATCAAGTAGATATAGGAGGAGTCCCTTGTAGTGCATTAGCACATCTCTCCCAGCAAGGAGTGTTGTCTCCAAGGGTTAGAGAGGCTGGATTCACCCCTTTTTTTATGGATAGTGTAGGACCCACTGACAATGGGCTACTTTGACGTAGTGGTGAGCTTGAGCACGATATGGCCATATGGTGGGACCAAATCCCCATTTTTATTTATGGATTGTCTCCATATTTGATAGTCATTTCTTTTGCAATATGTGCGCTATTCTTTTTTAATATACATGTCGCTTGGTTCATAGCTGCACCGGCTTTAGATATACATGTTTAGGATTTGCTCCCCCAATTTTTTGCTTGTTTACTCATACATACCTCCCAACATTTGAACTTCCAAATGAAGGACACTTAAGACAAGGAAGAACCTGCGGCACTTGCCAGGGCAAAATGTGAATGTGGCCAAACTCTTGCCAGTGTGAGGGGCTTATGGGGCGTGGTTAAACAAAACCCAGGCTTCATTGTAGAAAATATGCTTTCATTGCTTTGTCTGAGCCTACCTTAAAGAAGAACTTCATTAAAATATTCAGGACTGCATAGCAACTATTGAAACAATGAATACTTTGGTGAGAAGTATATAATGTACAGAATTGTGCATGTATATAGTGCAGGAGTGTGTGAGGCAGAGCACAAGAGTCAAGAATGTCCAATTCAAATAGTGCTGCAGTCAGTGTTGGGTTTAGGATACATAACGCAGCCTGCAGGGGTCCAGGGTGTATAATTCAACTTGTTCAAGGATCAGGAGTATGTACCATACAAAGTGCTGTAGTCAGTGCTGGGTTTAGGAGCACATGACACACAAAGAGCAGGATCCAGGAGTACATAATGCACAAAATGCAGGGGACAGTAGTATGTAATGCATAGAATGCAGGGGTCAGGAAAGTGTAATTCACAGAATGCAGGGGTCTGCATTCTTTATCCAAAAGGCAAGGCCCCTTCTCATAGCTGGGTAATGGCAGGAGATCACAGAGCTGCTCCTGCTCCTTCCAAAGTATGTTTGCTGTCCGATGCAGCTGTCCCTGGCTGCCTGCACCTCCTGCCTGCCCTCATTCTCTGGCCCTGGTCAGCCTATCCATCAGTTTTTGGAGTTGGGAGGTCCTCAGAGCTCTTCTCCCTCCATGGCAATAGGTCCTGGTTGCCCTTGGTGCTATTAATCCCCGCTACCTCTTGGAGCCAGGTGCTATCCCATTCCCTGCACCCAATTTGTCAGAGTGCCAGTTGGGGGAGGTAGAGGCACCAGTGCCGACAGGGAGCTGCAGGGAGAAGTGTGCGGCATCGGCTAAAAAAAGACCCACTGGTGCCCGTAGCAGCACTCCCCCCCCCCCCCGCCAGGAAATTTAATGGAGCCATGCTGGAACTTGTTCCAGCCCTTGGCTCTTGTCCAGGACATTGCTTTGATTCGCTGGGACTTTCTGGGAGGGTCCCAGCAAATTCTGGGAGGGTCCCAGCAAATCCGGGGCGGTTGGAAAGTATGCTGATAAAAGATATCGCTGGGGATAACAGTGCTTTTTTGTCCCAGCTGAAGAAGACTAAGCTTCAAACTAGGAAGATTTCACTTCTCTGAGGCCAAAGAGAGTTCCTTTTGTTACTCCCAGGCTTTAAACTCCAAGCCTCGAACAAAGCCAGGGGCCCAGTTCTACCACAACCCCTGAGACTCAAAATCTCCCAAACCAGCAGATAAGCCATCTTTTTGTTCTTTGCTCCCTCCCCACTTTATCCCACATGCCTCTGTCTCTGTACAGACTAGCAGACCTCTATACTTCTCCTGAAGATCTTTTGAATTTATGAGTTAGTGCCAAAGTTTTAATTATAAACCATCAGGAAGGAACCATACGTCTTGGTATGGCAAGAAAATAAGTAGTTTCTGTCCTGGCAAGGGAAATTTCTCAGTTTTTTTGCCTTTATTAAACCAACCTCTAAATTAGGATGTTCAGGCACCATCTGATATTTCCTTCAGGCATAAGGTCCTATAGGCAGCTCTTTGAATCCTATGTTCCTAAATACCGGGTGCCTGATGTGTGGTCTTCTGGGTGCAGCGCATGGTGCTGGCCACTGAAACAGACTGTACTGTGGGCGGAGTTACTGCCACTGACCACCAATGCAAGGGGAGTTGACCTTTTTCGCTGCCAAAGTCAATTCTGCATTTTTTTTTACACAAATCCCCAAATAATTTTCTGAACGCAGACACCCTAGAGCACTGATGGCGAATCTTGGCATCCTTGATGTTTTGGAACTACAAACCCAATTCCAAAAAATAAAAGGTAAGAATTCCGCACTTATGGATGAAAATAAGGCTGCAGCCCACCTCAAAATATAGTCCCAATATATATAGAAGATATATATATAGAAGCAATCAAATCCTTAGAGGACAAAAAGGAAGTTGTGATCCGCCCCGCGGACAAAGGGGGTGGACTAGTGATACTAAAAAAACAGGATTACGAGGAAGAGATGAACAACCTTTTAAGAATTCCAGACACATATAAAAAACTAAGGAGCAATCCGAGGAGAGAATACAAGAAAAAATTAGAAAAGTATGTAAAAAAGGGGAAAGACATCGGCATACTTACGGAGAAAGAAGCTACTTATCTATTACCAAAATCGACTAAGACTCCGGTTATTTATCATCTCCCCAAGATACACAAGAGGATTGAAAAACCTCCCGGCCGACCCATTATTAGTGGGATAGATTCCCCTTTTTTCCAGACTGGGAGAATATTTAGATACCTTCCTCCAACCTTTAGTTAACAAAGGCAAATCCTACCTCAAAGATTCTACCCAATTGATTAGGGAATTACAGGATTTTAAAATAGAAGACCATTGGCTCCTTGCCACCATCGATGCAAACTCGCTGTACACCAGCATCAGGCAAGAGGACGGGCTAGAGGCAATTAAGAGAGCCTTGTTTGAATATTCGGATCTGAAACAAGCCCAAACCCAATTTATATTGGAGGGACTAGACCTAGCCATGTCCCATAATTATTTCTGGCATGACAAAACTTTTTATGTACAGAAGAAAGGAGTTGCCATGGGGGCTCGGAATGCCCCCAGTGTCACCAACGTGTTCATGAATATGTTGGAGGACAAGTTAATCTATGGCAAAAATCACCCACAACTTCGGTTTTATCGTCACTACATAGACGATATCGTCTTAATGTGGGATGGACCACAGGAGTCATTGGAATTGTTTTTAAGTGATCTTAATAAAAACCAGTTTGGAATTAGTTTTACAGGCAATTTTAGCAAGGACAAAATTGATTTTTTAGATCTTCAGATTTTAAAGGAAGAGGACCATGTTTATACAAAAACTTTTTTTAAATCCACGGACAAGAACGGTTATATACCGACATCAAGCTGTCACCATCCAAAATGGAAGCAGAACATCCCCAAAGGACAATACATGAGGATCAGGCGTAATTGCTCGAAAACTGAGGACTATGAAACCCAGGCAGAAATATTAACCAAAAGATTTGAGGAGAAAGGCTACGATAGATGCATCCTAGAGAAAACTAAGAATCAGATCAATGATATGCGGAGGGAAGATTTACTGACCCCAAGGGCAAGGACCGAGAAAGACAATTTTGACTGTGCCTTCATCACCGGTTTCAATAACCAATATAAATCAGTTGAGAAAATAGTGAAGAAATATTGGCCGATCCTTAAGTCAGATAGGACTTTCTCTCGTATCCTACCCAATAAACCGAAATTCATCTATCGGAAGGCCCCGTCATTACGAAATAGACTAGTCCACAATGTGGTGGACCCACCAAAACAAGTTAATATTTTCCCACACTTGAAGGGTTTCATTAGGTGTCGGAAATGTATGGCATGTAAAAACAATCCAGCACAAAGTAAGAAGACTATGCACTTTAAATCCTTTGCCAACAAAAGGACATTTCAGATTAAGAGCCTCATTACATGTCACACGACGCATGTGACATACGTTATTGAATGCCCATGTGGGCTTCAATACGTGGGGAGAACCACTAGGCCAGTGATGGCGAACCTTGGCACCCCAGATGTTTTGGAACTACATTTCCCATGATGCCCATGCACTCTGCAGTGTAGTTAAGCATTATGGGCACTGTAGTTCCAAAACATCTGGGGTGCCAAGGTTCGCCATCACTGCACTAGGCCATTATGTCTCCGAATCAGAGAGCATTTGAATAATATAAAAATTGGCTTCCCCAAACACAGCCTATCAAGGCATTTTCGTGATATACACCAACGTAGCACTAAAGGTCTAATATTCCATGGGATAGATACTATCAAAGAAAACTCGAGAGGAGAAAATAAAATGAGAAAAATATCACAAAATGAGACAAGGTGGATATACCAACTCGAGACACTCCAACCCAAAGGAATTAATAGGGATATAGATTTGAATTGCTTCAATATCTACTTTTTAATTCTTGAATTGTCCCTTATTAATAATTTATTCTTTATACTATTGTGATGGAGGTCTCCATATAAATCTCTGGAACGATAATCCGCCAAAAAGTTTTTGTACCTACCTTTTTAGTCTCTAATTTTTATACTAGTATCCAAAAAATAAATTTTTTTTTAATAACTCCGATACCAGATTAATAATCCTTTATCTTCCTTTTGTAAGCAGCTTGTTTTATATATTTTATATATGTATATTTTTATATACACTTTTTATATCTAATACTGACGACACCATGGTCCTTTTATATTTTGCCACTAAGATTTTGTTAATTATTATTATTTTGATAGAATGATACTTTCTGACAAATAATACAATATGTTGTGGATATGGGTCACATGCAGATTGGTGGAGTGGGACATTTAGAGTTGTACTGGTTACCAGAACATAGGACCATATATAGACTGACCACACAGTCATTTCGGTCGTAATGGGTTACCAATCCCCTCTATTCATTTACCCCTTTTCCCTCACTATGATATGGAGATCTATACTATCTTTTAAAATTTATTTTAATTTAGTGATTTTTGCCTGGGACTATTATCTATTTATACATACTGATACTTGCTTGGAATACAATTAATATTTATTATTTAATTTATATATATATGTATTTTTGATTTATATATATATATATATATATATATATATATATATATATATGCATATATTTTACAATTCCTTTTTTACCTCCAATTCCCCTACCAAGATATGTATTATTCTGAACATCTTAGATTTTATTGTAATATTCCCTTAACATATTCCATCCATTGCCTTTTTATTTATATATTTTGGACATAAATAATTTTCCCCTGATCCAAAATGTTTATACATTTTTTCCCCTTATATATTATGCAGAGTACGGGCTTTGGTTTAATAAGTATTGCTCCTATCGGCCATTGGTCTGACCAAATTTCTCCAATGGTTATTTACGAGTGGGGCTTACTACTATTCTGCCTAGCAATAGATGA
The DNA here is from genome assembly GCF_965119305.1 of Pelophylax lessonae. Taxonomy (NCBI): domain Eukaryota; kingdom Metazoa; phylum Chordata; class Amphibia; order Anura; family Ranidae; genus Pelophylax; species Pelophylax lessonae. The sequence goes on from NC_138778.1 coordinate 87,498,006, forward strand.
CATACCATTGTTTTTCACAATTGGCTTAGGAAGTTCGGTTATATTAGAAACACCCATATAACATTTCCTTAAATATATTTCATGAATTGCACCTTCTAGTTAAAAAAAAAAAATAAATACATTTCGGATATAATAATTCCCTGCATAATTTCCCCTAATATACTTTGCCGTAACAAATACACTCTTTTCGGCTATCGCTCTGATTATGTCTCTCAATGAGCATTTACGGAAGGGACTTACCACTATTCTGCCTAGCAACAGATGACTCATCATTGTTTTTTACCATTGGTTTAGTAAGTCCGGTTGCCTGGTAACCATTCAACATAAATAGATTGCGGGAATGGCGTGACCATATGCACCTGATGACGTCAGCTGTGATGAAACGCGTCGTGCGTGGTTACGTCATTTCCGCCCCACTGGAACGCAGATCCGGTCGCTGATTACTGTAGCGTCCCGGAAGTAGCCGCCAACGAGGGACTCGCGGCCCCTACTGCTTCTTATGTTGTACCTGCTCGTTTTTAAATGTGAGTACCTGTCTTATTTTATGATTTAATAAACGGATCAAACAGTACTTCACCATATGAGGTCTTCCTTTTTCTATATGCTATCCTGGGATATCTCCCTACATTGGAGAATGGAGTAATAAGGTGATCTTGCTTATTGGGGATTCCTGACCGCGCTGAGAGAGGACACCCAGGTATATTTCCACCTGAAAGCCTATTATTGGGATTTCCAGGAAAAGGCTATTACCCTAAGGCTTACTACCCCTGTAGGGGTATATATCTCTGGTGAGTGCAGGATACACTGGAGGGGTGCATGATTGTTCCCACCTCACACTTATCACCGGATCACCCCCTGAATAATATTGAATCACCACGTTTTTTTGAATCACAGTTTTTCCAAGCACCTTACGGACTGAGTTTGGACTTATATATATATTTAAACATATTTATTTAATATTTTTTGGTGACTGTATTGGATATAACCACACCAGCACTGTGTTATTGTCACTTTATTTGCACACATCACTTTAAGTTCACTACATATGTGCTTACTTTTTATTTTTAAGTTATATATTTATGTGTATTTTGTATCACAATTTGTCCAAGTATTTATTTTCTTATAGAGATCACAGTATTTTACATCTAATTGCACACTAGGAATTTATTACTTTTATCCCTTCCATTTATCCTTTTATAGGCAGCGCCATTTTACCTCATTTTTACTCTTTTACCAATTCCAAAAAAGTTGGGACACTGTACAAATTGTAAGTAAAAAAGGAATGGGCTAGTTTACAAATCTCATAAACTTATATTTTATTCACAATATAATATAGATAACAAATCAAATGTTGAAAGTAAGACATTTTAAAATGTCATGCCAAATATTGGCTCATTTTGGATTTCATGAGAGCTACACATTCCAAAAAAGTTGGGACAGGTAGCAATAAGAGGCCAGAAAAGTTAAATGTACATATACGGAACAGCTGGAGGACCAATTTGCAACTTATTCCGTCAATTGGGAACATGATTGGGTATAAAAAGAGCCTCTCAGAGTGGCAGTGTCCCTCAGAAGTCAAGATGTGCAGAGGATCACCAATTCCCCCAATGCTGCAGCGAAAAATAGTAGAGCAATATCAGAAAGGAGTTTCTCAGTGAAAAATTGCAGAGTTTGAAGTTATCATCATTTACAGTGCATATCATCCAAAGATTCAGAGAATCTGGAACAATCTCTGTGCGTAAGGGTCAAGGCCGAAAAACCAAATTGGATGTCCGTGATCTTAAGGCCCTTAGACGGCACTGCATCACATACAGGAATGCTACTGTAGTGGAAATCACAACATGGGCTTAGGAATACTTCCAGAAAACATTGTCGGTGAACACAATCAACCGTGCCATTCGCCGTTGCCAGCTACAACTCTATAGGCCAAAAAAGAAGCCAAATCTAAACAGGATCCAGAAGCGCAGGCGTTTTCTCTGGGCAAAGGCTCATTTAAAATGGACTGTGGCAAAGTGGAAAACTGTTCTGTGGTCAGACGAATCAAAATTTGAAGTTCTTTTTGGAAAACTGGGACACCATGTCATCTGGACTAGAGAGGACAAGGACAACCCAAGTTGTTCTCAGCGCTCAGTTCAGAAGCCTGCATCTCTGATGGTATGGGGTTGCATGAGTGCGTGTGGCATGGGCGGCTTACACATCTGGAAAGGCACCATCAATGCTGAAAGGTATATCCAAGTTCTAGAACAACATATGCTCCCATCCAGATGTTGTCTTGCAGAGAAGACGTTGCATTTTTCAACATGACAATGCCAGACCACATACTGCATCAATTACAACATCATGGCTGCGTAGAAGAAGGATCCGGGTACTTAAATGGCCAGCCTGCAGTCCAGATCTTTCACCCATAGAAAAAATTTGGCGCATCATAAAGAGGAAGATGCAACAAAGAAGACCTAAGACAGTTGAGCAACTAAAAACCTGTATTAGACAAGAATGGGACAACATTCCTATTCCTAAACCTGGGCAACTTGTCTCCTCAGTCCCCAGATGTTTGCAGACTGTTATAAAAGGAAGAGGGGATGCCACACAGTGGTAAACATGGCCTTGTCCCAACTTTTTTGAGATGTGTTGATGCCATAAAATTTAAAATCAATTTATTTTTCCCTTAAAATGATACATTTTCTCAGTTTAAACATTTGATATGTCATCTATGTTGTATTCTGAATAAAATATTGCAATTTGAAACTTCCACATCATTGCATTCTGTTTTTATTCACAATTTGTACAGTGTCCCAACTTTTTTGGAATCGGGTTTGTACATTGCCCATGATGCTTATTGCTTAACTACACTGCAGAGTGCATGAGCATCATGGGAAATGTAGTTCCCAAACATCTGGGGTGCCAAAGTTTGCCATCACTGCCCTAGAGAATAAAATAGTGGTAGTTCCAATTTTTTATTTCACATATTACTGCAAAGGTCTACCAAATTTTAGGTAAAATATGAAACCCCAGTTTGCATCTATACCCAACACGCCAAAACTTAAATTTGTGTGGACCTGTGAAATGACAACATACTTCAGTACCCTATATTTTCTAAAAGCTCCCTATAGGTTATCAGTTAAGTGTTACAGAATTTTTGCTCTCACTCTGGCGTGCGAGGTATTATGTTACATGTGTATTGCAATCAATGTTTTCATGCATAGGTACCCCTAACGTTCGTGCATCTATATATGTTGGGGTGAGGGGGGGCCTAAAACATTTTTGAGGGAGATTTTATGTGCCAGTAAAAGTGCTGCAAAAAGGTAAATCAGCACAATTAAATATAAAGTGGTATAGTGTTAAGACCCAATAATTTGGGGCACATAAAGAAAATACAGCAGCTATATAGAACCTCCTTCACTAACGGGAGAATTGAACTATAGACATAATATTTATAAAGCGCTATATAAAATCAAATAAAGTGACAATGTGCATCATATAAATCAATAAACTCGCTTACTGTGCAATATATATTCCTCTTAGGTGCAATATAGAACGTCCATAAAGTGCATTCAAAGTAAAGTGCATAAAAATGGATTTTTGTAAAATCTTACCATAAAATCCTTTTCTCTTAGCTCATTGACAGACGTAGTCCTCGGTGATTCAACACCCTCGGGTTATGCTGCCCTCTACAGGAGTAGGAATAGACAGGAAAGAAAACGTTCTGGCCACACCCTAGGGGCAGTCCCAGAGGGTATATCCTCTCACTTCCTGCTCTAGCAAATCAGTTATGTCACAAAGCAGTGTTTAGAGAATTTAACCCAACCCAACTCAAAAACAGAGGGGCGGGTACTACGTCTGTCAATGAGCTAAGAGAAAAGGATTTTACAGTAAGATTTTACAAAAATCAATTTTTCTCTATCGCTCATTGACAGACGTAGTCCTCGGTGATTCAACACCCTCGGGACGTCCCAAAGCAGTACCACAAATGAGGGGTGGGAAAATGGAAATCAAATCCAATCTAGAAGGCCCAACCGGTGCCAACTAGAAGTTTACAATGCTCATCCTCAATGATGAGACTCAACAGAAATGTTTCAACAGAAAAAAACCCCAGAGGTAGACCACCGGTCTCCTCAAATTGCGGCCTGCAAAACCTTGCGGCCAAATGAGGCATCCGCCGATGCCATCACATCAATCTTATAAAATTTTGTAAAGGTATGTACCGACGACCAGGTGGCCGCCTTACATACCTGGACCACTGACGCCTGATGGCGATAGGCCCAGGAAGTACTGAGCGCTCGAGTGAAGTGCACCCTAACAGGGAACGGAGGATTCCTTAATAGAATAAGCCTGTACCACCGTCTGACTGATCCATGTAGATATGGTCGCGGCAGACACAGGCAACCCCCTTCAAGGGCTATCCGTGATCACAAAAAGTGAGTCCGTCTTACGAAAACAAGTTCGTAGTAGTCAAGTGTATCCTTCTGAACCCCATCCAAGGAGTGTAATGCAAACTCCCAAGGATGGCTAGTCTTAGGACACGGGGAAGGTAACACAATACTTTTATTCAGATGAAAAACTCTGAAAACCACTTTAGGAAGGAAGGATGGATTCGGAAGAAGAACCACCTTATCCCTATGAACCACCAGATATGGGGAACGACAAGATAATGCGGCCAGTTCTGACACCCTGCGTGCAGAAGTAATGGCCACCAAGAAGGCCACCTTCTGGGATAATGTAAGCAAGGGAATCTCCCTAATATCTTCAAAGAGAAGTTTCTGAAGAACCGACCACACTAAATTAAGATCCCAGGCGGTAAGGGTGCGCGCACTGGCGGAGCCAGATGTCGCACCCCCTGGATGAAATTCCGCACCAAGGAATGATTAGCCAAAGGTTTCTTGAAAGAAGTTTGCTAACGCCGAAAACCTGACCCTTGATCGTGCTCAAGGATAGTTTCTGCTCAACCCCTTGTTGCAGACAGACCAAAATTTGGGTCACCGAATAGGTATTTGGGGGAAATCCAATAGATTCACACCATGCAATATAAGACTTCCATGTGCTGGAAGTCGCTTTCCTTGCTTTAACTGGAGGTAGGAATAACTGAAGCTGACACTCCCTTGTCCTTCAGTACCTGGGTCTCAATGGCCAGGCCATTAAGCCAGCGACTGTAAAGCAAGATGGAAGATAGGTCCCTGAGACCGCAAATCCTCCCTGAGAGGAAGTCTCCAAGGAGCGTCCGCGACTAGCCTCACCAAGTCGGCGTACCAGGCTCGACGAGGTCAGTCCGGAATTTCCAGAATAACTGGAATTCCCTCCACCTCTATCCTGCGAAGAAGTTCCAGCAGCAACTTGAGAGGATGGAAGGCATGCCGTAGCTGATACTGCCCCCACGGGGCGATCAGCGTTTCTGCTGCGTCTGCTAGAGGATCGCGGCGCGAGCTACAAACCTCCTCACCTTCCTGTTAAGCCAAGGTGCCAACAGATCCACATCCGGGATGTCCCAATGAAGGGACAGCTAGTGGATGAAGAGGCCATATGCGATTGGATCCGAATCGGGCTGCTCTAGAGCTGCTCGATCCAGTAAATCAGACAAAATCTGATCGCTCTCAGTTCCGATACCCTTATTGGTAATCTGGATACTATCGGAAGAAATGACTTCCCCTGGTTGAGCATCGGAGACTTCCTGGTCTACTCGCTCAACCGGATCCGATTGTCCAGGGAATCGGAATTCTGATTCCATTAAAAAAGAATCTCCTTCAGGAGAATTCGGGTATGAGACTGGGTATACGGTACTGCCTCTAAGAAGGCCACCATCAGTCCCAGCCAATTGACGGACAGCAACATCCGAATCGTTGACTGAACCTTCTGGAGTTTCTCCGCAAGGAGAAACTCTCTTGCCCAGGATGTATCCAACCTTAGGCCCAGATAGTTCAGTCTCCTGGTGGGAACCAGGGATGATCTTTGGGAAAGCGAAAAAACGCTGATGTCCTGCGATGATGGGGATATAAAGATAGGCCTCCTAAATGTCTATGGACGCCAGGAAATCCCCCTGATGCAGGGAGGCCACCACTGTACGGATGGACTCTATTTCTTCCCAAGTCCAGATTTGGACGCACCTTGCCCTCTTTCCTGGGAATTGTGAATAGGAAAACCTCAGACCAAACAGGAATAAACATAACCACCAATTGCGCTCAACTTCCGTAAAACTAAGAGGGGTATATGCTAATGCCAGGAGCCTAGCTAATAAAATGGATGAGTTGGAAATATTAGTACATGAGGAGGACATAGACCTTGTGGGAATAACAGAGACTTGGTTCGACCCCTCACATGACTGGCTGGCCAATATCCAAGGGTATTCGGTGTACCGGAAGGACAGGGTAGGAAAAAGAGGGGGAGGGGTATGTCTCTATGTCAAGAACAATATAAAGGTGATAGAAAGGAGTGACATTACGGAAGGGATGAGTATGGAGTTAGAATCTGTGTGGGTTGAACTCCATAGGGAAGGAGAAAAGGGGAAAGTAATTGTGGGGGTTTGCTATAGGCCACCTAACCAAGGGGAGGAGGTAGAGCTGGAATCCTTAGCACTAATGAGTAAAGTGGCAAAATTGGGATCAGTCATCATATTGGGGGACTTCAATTATCCTGATATTGACTGGGATGAGGGGACTGCACACTCACAGAAGGCCCGCCTATTCACAGAAACCTTACTGGATAATTACATGTCACAGTTGGTGGATTCTCCGACTAGAGAAAATGCAGTCCTGGATCTATTGATCACTAATGACCCAGACATAATCTCGGAGGTAGTAGTTCAGGACAACCTGGGCTCTAGCGATCACAGGATGATCACATTTAGTATAAATAACAATATAACAAGGCAAGTGGGGAACATAAAAACCCTAAATTTCAGAAGGGCAAACTTTCCAAAATTGTACTCATTGATGGAAAGGGTAAACTGGGACCAAACCCTGGGATCCCTGACCACAGAGGAAAAATGGGAATGCTTTAGGAACATATTAGGCAAAGGCATCTTGCAGTCCATTCCTATGGGAAATAAATTTAGAAGAGACAAAGCCAAACCTGGCTGGCTAAACCGTAGCGTTAAAAAACTTATTAGGGGAAAAAAATTGGCCTTCAAGAAATATAAATCAGAGGGCACTGTACTGGCTTTCGAGCAATACAAGGAGGCAAATAAGAAAAGTAAACACGAAATCAAAATGGCTAAAATCAACTTTGAGAGACAAATAGCAGAGGATAGTAAAAAAAACCCAAAGAAATTCTTTAAATATATCAACAGCAAAAAAACTAGGGCAGAGCATATTGCACACATAATTAACGATGATGGGGGGATGGTTACAGAGGACACTGAAAAAGCAACCGTGCTGAATGCTTTTTTCTCGTCAGTCTTTACACAGGAAACGGAGGGGTACACTGACCATGACTGTATGGTTAGTAGTAATACACAGGACTTGCCACTATGGCTAACAGAGGGTGAAATCAGGGAAAGGCTGGATAAACTTAACACAAACAAATCACCAGGCCCGGATGGCGTACATCCGAGAGTACTCAAGGAACTCAGTAAGGTTATATCCAGACCACTGTTCCTGATCTTTGCTGACAGTATTAGGACAGGAGATGTACCAGGGGATTGGAAGAAAGCTAACGTGATTCCGATATTCAAAAAGGGCCAGAGGCATATCCCAGGAAATTATAGGCCTGTCAGTTTGACATCAATAGTATGTAAACTTCTGGAGGGGATGATAAGGGACTATATCGTAGAGTTTGCTAAAGACAACAACATCATCAGCAGTAATCAGCACGGGTTTACAAATGGGCGTTCTTGTCAAACCAATCTCTTAGCATTCTACGAGGAGGTAAGCTGTGAGCTAGATAGGGGGAGACCAGTGGATGTGGTGTACTTGGATTTCGCTAAGGCGTTTGATACAGTTCCCCACAAGCGCTTAATTTATAAAATAAGGTCTGCAGGTATCGATAGCAGAGTTTGCTCTTGGATACGGAATTGGCTTAAAGGGCGTGTCCAAAGGGTGGTAATAAACAGCGCATACTCAGACTGGTCCGACGTTGTAAGCGGGGTGCCCCAGGGCTCAGTCCTGGGACCAACCTTGTTCAATTTATTCATAAACAGCATTGAGGACGGGATCAGTAGTGCGTTATCAGTTTTTGCAGATGACACAAAATTGGCCAGGGCAATAACTGCACAGCATGAAGCAGATATCCTACAGAATGACCTGGACAAAATTACAGAGTGGGCAATGACATGGCAAATGAGGTTTAACGTGGAGAAGTGTAAGGTTTTGCACTTGGAGACTAAAAACATAAAAACACAATACACGTTAGGAGGGGAACCCTTGGGGGAATCAAAAATGGAGAAGGATCTGGGAGTCTTGGTTGATGATAGATTAGGCAACAGCATGCAATGTCAAGCGGCAGCTGCCAAAGCCAGCAGAATATTAGCATGCATAAAGAAAGGGATGTATTCCAGAGATAAGACTATAATCCTTCCACTTTATAAAACTCTGGTCCGACCGCATCTGGAGTATTCTGTCCAGTTCTGGTCGCCAGTCCTCAGGAGGGATGTGTTGGAGCTGGAGAGAGTCCAGAGAAGGGCAACTAAATTAATTAGGGGATTGGAGGACCTTGACTATGAAGAGTGTCTACAATCGCTCGATTTATTCTCCCTGGAGAAGAGACGTCTGAGGGGGGACATGATAGCAATTTATAAATATCTTAATGGGGATCCCAGCTTAGAAAAAAAGCTGTTCATTCGAAGGGATTGCATGAGGACTCAAGGGCATACAATGCGATTAGAGGAGAAGCGTTTTAACCACAGGCAACGTGGTGGGTTCTTTACTGTTAGGGCTACAAGATTGTGGAATTCTCTACCACAAGAGGTGGTTTCTGCGGGTAGTATGGTGGCTTTCAAAAGACTCTTAGACTTACATCTCAAGGATCAGAACATTCAGGGGTATGTGAGATGAGTACAGCCACACACACATATCATAGGTTGAACTGGATGGACTATTGTCTTTATTCAACCTCACCTACTATGTAACTATGTAACCCCTGAAACCGTTCAATGTTAGAAGGGAAGAATCGCACCGGTGGAAGTGATCGAAACTCGATCCTGTGTCCTCCAGAAACCGGTGAAGACATCCCCCCCACCCCAGAGATGGGTAGGGGCGCATCAGGCTGTATCTTCAGGCTTGGCTGAGCCGGACTTTTTGTTTAGCCGACCAGCGCCCTTTGAAACCCCTCTAAAGGGGCTTTGGAGGGTTTCGCCTTATCGCCCGCCCACGCGGAACGAACAACTCTTTATGAGCAGAAAAGGAAGGTCCTCGTTAGTTACGAGGTCCTTTTATCCTAACAGTCGGTGGCAAGACAGTAGGTGGTACCGTCTATCCTATAAAGAGGAATTCCTCAAACGGATAGCACCTAGCCATGCGTTTGGAAATAACAGGGGTTCGTTTCACAACGACCCCATTTGGGTAAAGGAAAATCCTTCGCCCTTTTGGTAGGCTAACAAGTACCAAAAAGGAATCTCAGTCTCAGCTACCTCTGCCGGTGTAACCTCAAGACTAAAGGTTTCCCGGATGGACACAACTAGTGCATCCACCACTCTTGTGCTATGGCGGAGGCAGAAACGTGCTCCTCACTGCTGAGGAGATATTACCCGAGACAACAGCCCCTGAAGTATCTGATAAACAATAGGGGTAGGCGGGGGTCGCTTCTTGACCCCCGTCCCTAAAAGGCCACCTCCACCCGGGATACCAAAGACTCCAAAACCTATGCGGCAGGGTCAATGATTATACAAGACACTTGCCAGCGACAAAAAATGACAAAGTAAAAAACTTTTTTTTTTTTTTGTGTCCCCCAGTCGCAACAGCGCCCCTCAGTGTTACCTGCCTTTTTGGACCCGAGAGAGAGAGAGAGAGAGAGAGAGAGAGACCCCAAGGCTCATCCATGATGCACAGAAGTTTTCATCAGCTTGCTCAGTGCTTGTCTTGTTACAGACAGGAAGTCTTTGGCCCTATTTCCTGGGTAAAGGAGGCGGCTCCGCCCCTTAACACGCCTGCCGGCGCCTCCCCCTGGCTCCATGAGGTGTTTGAGTCACCTCAAACATGGCCGCCCCCATGCTGGAGACACGAGGCTACACCAAAATGGCGGCCTCGTGCGATCTACTAGACAATGGCGGCGGCCTGCACAGAATAGCGGCATGTCTGCAGAAGGATCTCGGCCTCACAACCCTTCACCCTCATGGTGGTCAGCGTGGTCGGCGGTACCGGACCCTGGCGGGCCGTATGCGGTCCGTGGCCGTCGGGAGGCATCTGCTTAGCTGGAGGAATGATCTGGAATGCAGTATACATGTATAGACATCGCCCTGTGGCTTCTGACAGGTAGGATACCTTATACTATCACAGTAAAGTTCTAGTACTGCCACTGACTACAATCATTTTCACATTTTTACAATTAGATTGTCAGCTCCCAAACCAAGCCTCCTGGCTTCTTGTACACAAAAATCACACTCAATTAGAGGGATCTGTGACATGTTATAGGATAGAGGGGAACCCATCCTTACCATTACAGAGAGGGGCCCGCGTTCACCACAAGACCCGTCAGGGGGAAAGGGGGAACATACTACTCACCATACCGGAACCAGGCGGGCGCCAACTCCTGACAGTACCCCTCTCCACCGAGGTAGGAGGGCTGTCGACCAATACGGACGCCGTGACTCATGGTCTTTGGCGTTTCAGCGAGACGTTTAACTCGCAGGGTCAGTCCCCGTCCAGTGGGACTATGTCGCGGCCGACCCAGCGTGGAGCTATGGCCTGCACGCGCTCGTAGGCTGAACTGGGGTGACCACTGGATCTCAACATCCAGCCCGTCGCCCAGTTCAGCTTTCTTGCTTGAAGATCTCACAGGAACACTGGGGAAAAAAAGCTGTCTAAAAATCTTCTAAGAAAAAAATCCTGCCAGGACCGAAGATCCCAGCAAGGTATCTAGGTCCTTACTTCTAACTAGACAGAAAAAAACTGATTTGCTAGAGCAGGAAGTGAGAGGATATACCCTCTGGGACTGCCGCTAGGGTGTGGCCAGAACGTTTTCTTTCCTGTCTAGTCCTACTCCTGTAGAGGGCAGCATAACCCGAGGGTGTTGAGTCACCGAGGACTACGTCTGTCAATGAGCGATAGAGAAAAGTCCACTAAAGTATAAATATAACCATGGTTTAAAATTCAATGAAGTGCTTGATAGATATTTCCATTTAAAAGTGCAAGTGACACCACCACCGTTTAGCCACCAGATGGCCTCTCACCTCACTGAAGTATTAAACCAGCATTGAATTCTCAAAAAATGCCACTTCCTGGATCGATCTCTCACCATTCCATGGACATGATATGTGAATAAAGATAATGAGGCATCTAAGTGTACACTGCTATTATCCTTTAATTGATTCACATTCAAAGTAGAATTGCACTCACATGAATCAGCACATTGGGCTTGTGCGGACCGTACACGCCAAAAACAGTAGCTGTCGGGACCCGTGCTGGTGGGTCGCCGCTCGTCCGTCCAGGTCTCCGTCCCCTATACGCGTGGCGCCTTATGCTTTTGCATCACGACTTCCTCAGTAGGGGGTGGAGCTAATGACGGACCAGCATGCTTATATACACTACACTCTAAAGGCGCGGTCTCCGGGTGTCCCCGGAAGCCGGAAATGTAGGTAGCTAGAGGAGGAGGAGGAGTGTAGTGTATATAAGCATGCTGGTCCGTCCTACTGAGGAAGTCGTGAGCCCAAATTCATACCTTGCCAGACCAATCGAGTGGAAACCTGTCACGGTTTCGAAATGTAAACCTTTATTGGGCCTAACTCTTAACATGGGCATTACAAAAAATAATTAATTGCAGTAATATTGGTACACAGATCTGATACATCAAATGCCTGGGTTCTTTGCTGCAATGGCCAGGCATAGATATAAGCATATATTGCGTTTCAAGCATTTTAATGACAATACCCTTTATCGTTCCCAGGGACCCCTCGTAAATTTACGCAAAAATATGCAGATGACTATAGGCCCCAACAAAACATCTATGTAGAAGAGTCCCTAGTTGGCCAGATAGAGATGCAAACAGTATAAGCTCTGTGAAAGAGTCACAGGCTATACATATCGTTATAGAATTTACAAGGGAAAAAAAAAAACACTCAGCTGGAGCCCCCCCCCCCCCCCACCTCCCCGATGCCCTGACTATATAGGGAGCAGTGGCATGATAGTATGGAAGTTTGATGTCACCCTTGTTCCTAAAGGGGTACCATTTGTACATAACCAACTTTTATGCAAATGTGCTACTTTTTTATTATTTGTTAATTATAGAAATTGGCTTCTCTTGCACCATGTAACCCAGTAGTAGGAGCTTCCCCCAACACCATACTTAGAAAGGGGAGGGAGCCTGCTTGCGGAATGCTGAAATACTCGCAGTGAAGTGGAAGTACAAAAGGGATGTGTTCATCCCGTCTTCCATTCGCTCAGACAACAGTCCAAATTAGCATGGCATCTGGTGGACACTGAAAAGCCACTCTGTGTCCACAAATGTAATCTTTATATGGGAAAAGTAGACTTCAATGACCAAATGATGAAGCTGTATTTAGCGTGCCGCAGAGCTAGACACTCGTACAAAAAAGCGTCTTTAAATTTTTTTAATTGGCTCTATATAATGCTTATGTAATATGCAAAGCAACTGGAAGAATCGGATCCTTCAGGAAGCAATCATCACAGCCCTTTTGTATCCAGAAGGCACTGTGGCCCAAAGTCCAAATCCAAATGCATCTAAGCCGGCATTTTTCAGATGTCCTCTCAGGTACCCAAGGGTCACCCCCAAAAAAGATGTATCTGTGAGAGATATGGAATAAGATGTGATACCTGTTTATTGTCCCACCTGGCCTTTGCATCAAGGACTGCTTCCTTCGCTACCACAAACTAGTGGAGTATTAGTCTTGGGTACAATCTAGGGCATACAATTCTGCACAAGAAAGGTCTCAAAAGATGTTATTCAGGATACTATCACAATTTGGGAGACCCTAAAATCAAAGCCTGGAAACGTTAGGGTTCTAAAAAGTGGTTTTTAAAAAAAAGCTGTTTTATTGAGTTAATGTTATTTTGTTACTGTGTGTTGTTATTAACTGTAGTTCACTTAGCAGGAACGCCAATCAGCTGCAGCACTGATCTTTTTATTCTGAGGGTGCTGCTCTCAGGATACATACGTCAGTGCCTGCAGTGCTGCAGGAGGAGATTTCTCATCCACAGTTTAAAAAAAAAAAAAAAAAAAGAACTTGCCCAAGGAGTAGGTGTGTGAGGTGGTCAGCAGGTGGTAGTTCCTATGCTTTGGCACATCCTTTTTTTTTGTTTGCTCTTTTTCTGGCTGAAAAAAAAAACACATTACATGTATGCCCAACATTAGGAGTGTGGCAGAAAGTCCTAATTCTGGCCATACATGTAATGTTTATAAAGGCCCTAAAAATGCCAGGATAGTTCAAATGCCCCCCCCCCCAAAATTTCCTATTTTTTGGAAAATAGACACCCCAAGGTATTTGCTGAGAATGAAAAAAACATTTTTTTTTCTTTTTTTACATGAATTGTAATTTTACTGAAATATTTCTCACATACATTGTGGGTATACAATGAAATAAACCCCAAAACACATTCTGCTACTTCTCCCAAATATGGGGATGCCACGTGTGTGCTTTTTAAAATAAAAAAATAATACATTTAAATATTTATATTGGAAAATTAATTGTGCAATGTAAAAAAAGCGTTTCAAAGAAACCTTTGGCTTAGATTTAAAAAGACTACAACTGAACTGAATCTCCATTTATTAACAAAGGTCTGTAAGTTTTGGCTTTGACCTCATTGAGACTATACAGCAAAATTTTGCACAAGACTCTTGGAATCCCCCTTTGATAGCACAGGTCTGTGCATTTTGGCTTGCTATTTATTGAGATTGCACAGCAGAATTTTGCACATGACTCTCTTTGTGTGTGCCATCACAATACGGTGGAGACTTTGTCTGTTTGCAGCCGCAGAGCCATGCTTCCTTGTCTTCTGTGAGGGTGAAACGTAGTGGTGAGAGACCAGGAGCTTGTGTTCGATGAGAGCCATCACAGAAAGGCTGAAAAAGAGATTATACATATAATACTTTTTCTACGTTACAGACTACATCACTGAAACAAAATTTACTATGCAAAACTCTAAAAAGGTCTTCACAAAAAGTGCGCTCAGTAGATTATAAAATGCACCTAAACCATATACATCCCAAAACAAAAATGCACCATATTGCAGTTTACCGCTCCTTTTTTATTTACCTGATGACACTACTAGTCTTAGAATCAATAACTTATAAAGTGTTGCACAACATTTATGTAGTCTTAATCATCAATACAATACCACAAGAAAAGTGTGATGAATACCTCAGTCGTGATTTCAATATTTTACCACTATGTATACATATAGACCCATATCCAATATACAGTGGGTACGGAAAGTATTCAGACCCCCTTAAATTTTTCACTCTTTGTTGTATTGCAGCCATTTGCTAAAATCATTTAAGTTCATTCTTCTTCCTCATGAATGTACACATAGCACCCCATACTGACAGAAAAACACAGAATTGTTGACATTGTTGCAGATTTATTAAAAAAGAAAAACTGAAATATCACATGGTCCTAAGTATTCAGACCCTTTGCTGTGACACTCATATATTTAACTCAGGTGCTTTCCATTTCTTCTGATCATCCTTGAGATGGTTCTACACCTTCATTTGAGTCCAGCTGTGTTTGATTATACTGATTGGACTTGATTAGGAAAGCCACACACCTGTCTATATAAGACCTTCCAGATCACAATGCATGTCAGAGCAAATGAGAATCATGAGGTCAAAGGAACTGCTTGAAGAGCTCAGAGACAGAATTGTGGCAAGGCACAGATCTGGCCAAGGTTACAAAAAGATTTCTGCTGCACTTAAGGTTCCTAAGAGCACAGTGGCCTCCATAATCCTCAAATGGAAGACGTTTGGGACGACCAGAACCCTTCCTAGAGCTGGCCGTCCGGCCAAACTGAGCTATCGGGGGAGAAGAGCCTTGGTGAGAGAGGTAAAGAAGAACCCAAAGATCACTGTGGCTGAGCTCCAGAGATGCAGTCAGGAGATGGGAGAAAGTTGTAGAAAGTCACCCATCACTGCAGCCCTCCACCAGTCGGGGCTTTATGGCAGAGTGGCCCGACGGAAGCCTCTCCTCAGTGTAAGACACATGAAAGCCCGCATGGAGTTTGCTAAAAAACACCTGAAGGACTCCAAGATGGTGAGAAATAAGATTCTCTGGTCTGATGAGACCAAAATAGAACTTTTTGGCCTTAATTCTAAGCGGTATGCGTGGAGAAAACCAGGCACTGCTCATCACCTGTCCAATACAGTCCCAACAGTGAAGCATGGTGGTGGCAGCATCATGCTGTGGGGGTGTTTTTCAGCTGCAGGGACAGGACGACTGGTTGCAATGGAGGGAAAGATGAATGCGGCCAAGTACAGGGATATCCTGGACAAAAACCTTCTCCAGAGTGCTCTGGACCTCAGACTGGGCCGAAGGTTTACCTTCCAACAAGACAATGACCCTAAGCACACAGCTAAAATAACGAAGGAGTGGCTTCACAACAACTCCGTGACTGTTCTTGAATGGCCCAGCCAGAGCCCTGACTTAAACCCAATTGAGCATCTCTGGAGAGACCTAAAAATGGCTGTCCACCAACATTTACCATCCAACCTGACAGAACTGGAGAGGATCTGCAAGGAGGAATGGCAGAGGATCCCCAAATCCAGGTGTGAAAGACTTGTTGCATCTTTCCCAAAAAGACTCCTGGCTGTATTAGATCAAAAGGGGGCTTCTACTAAATACTGAGCAAAGGGTCTGAATACTTAGGACCATGTGATATTTCAGTTTTTCTTTTTTAATAAATCTGCAACAATGTCAACAATTCTGTGTTTTTCTGTCAGTATGGGGTGCTATGTGTACATTCATGAGGAAGAAGAATGAACCTAAATGATTTTAGCAAATGGCTGCAATATAACAAAGAGTGAAAAATTTAAGGGGGTCTGAATACTTTCCGTACCCACTGTACACCATATTACCAAAAGTATTAGGAAGCCTGACTTTAAAAGCACATGAACTTTAATGGCATCCCAGTCTAAGTCAGTAGGGTTCAATATAGAGTTGGCCTACCCTTTGCAGCTATAACAGCTTCAACTGTTCTCGGAAGGCTGTCTACAAGGTTTAGGAGTGTGTCTATGGGAATGTTTGACAATTCTTCCAGAAGTGCATTTGTGAGGTCAGGCACTGATGTGGACGATAAGGCCTGACTCGCAGTCTCCGCACTAATTCATTCCAAAGGTGTTCTATCGGGTTGAGGCCAGTAAAGTTCCTCCACCCCAAATGAGCTCATTCATGTCTTTAAGGACCTTGTTTGTGCACTGGTGGGCAGTAATGTTGGAACAGGAAGGGGCCATCCCCAAACTATTCCCACAAAGTTGGGAGCATGAAATTGTCCAAAATGTCTTGGTACCCTGACGCCTTAAGAGTTCTCTTCACTGGAACTAAGGGGCCAAGCCTAACCCCTGAAAAACAACCCCACACCATAATCCCCCCTCCATCAATGTATGAGCAAGTTTGGCGTGGAGGAATTTGACTGGCCTGCACAGACACCTGGCCACAAACCAATAGAACATCTTTAGGATGAATTAGAGTGGAGACTGCTAGCCAAGCCTTCTCATCCACATCAGTGCCCGACCTTGTGGACAGCCTTCCCTGAAGAATTGGAGCGGTTATAGCTCCAAAGGATGGGCCAACTCAATATTGAACCCTACGGTTGACTGGGGTGGCAATAAATGTATGTGCGTGTAAAGGCAGGCGTCCCAAAACATTTGGTAATATAGTGTATGTAGTATTCAAATACAGAAAAAAAAAATTAATTCAAGAGTCCCATCAATGTGCAAGCGAGAGGGTTCCACCACCGCTGTAATAATAAAAATATAATATAACGTTTATAAATTCCAGACCTTGATTATCCATACAAAAATTCCTATGTTACCCAATGTGACCAATCTTTAGTGAATTATTATTATTATACAGGATTTATATAGCGCCAACAGTTTGCGCAGCGCTTAACAAAATGAGGGCAGACATTACAGTTACACTACAATTTGGAACAAAAAGGAATCAGAGGGCCCTGCTCGTTAAATACCACCAGTCACTCACCACGCTCACCTTAAAGCGGAGTTCCGGGCACAGAAGTCATTTTTTAACAAACATACCCCCGGGACAGTCAGGGCTAGTACATTCCACAATGGCTAGCCTCTGATCTGTCCCGGTTCGCACTTACCTTTTAGAAGAAATACTTACTTATAAAATTTCTTCCACAGCGTTTCCATCTCTCTTGTGGGCAGCTGAAGCCGGCGCGGTCCTCTTCGGCGTCTTCTTCCGCGTCTTCTTCTCCCAGAATGCGCCTGCACCGGCCCCTCTCGTCACTTCCGGTGCGGCGCCGCATTCCTCCACAGCTTCTGGAGGAATTGACGAGCGGGGCCGGTGCCGTCGCATTGATTCCTGGGAGCGATGACGTTCAGCTCCCAGGAATCATCGCGAGACAGGAAGTGACGGCGGAGCCGCGGCGCTGAGGGAGGAAGTACACTGAGGTGAGTATTTACGATCTTCAATTACAAGGTGAGTAAACAAAAAAAAAAAAAAACCTAACTATCCAATTCCTTTTCAGGTGATGTCGAACTAGCGGACGGGCACAAAAAAATATATAGATTTTGTGCCCGGGACTCCGCTTTAACACCTATACCCAATATAGGTCACCGTGTGCTTATTGGCCACTCCAGGTACTTCCTCCAGATTCCTCCTCCAATACTGCCAATGATGTAAAATCAGTCAAGCAATCACTCCGTCATCAATACGACTCATAAGGAATAGAATCTGCACATAGTGTTTTACCACTTTAAAATACCATCAACCACTTACTAAAACACTAAAATACACTAACAATGTTGCTCCACTAATCCTCAGTAGTGCATCGCCTTTAAAATGAACTGTTATATATACAGTCGTGGCCAGAAGTTTTGAGAATGACACAAATAATAATTTTCACAAAGTCAGCTGCTTCAGCGCTTTTAGATCTTTTTGTCAGATGTTACTATGATATTTTGAAGTAGAATTACAAGCATTTAATCAGTGTCAAAGGCTTTTATTGGCAATGACATTAAGTTTATGCAATATTTGCAGTGTTGACCCTTCTTTTTCAAGACCTCTGCAATTCTCCCTGACATGTTGTCAATCAACTTCTGGGCCACATCCTGACTGATGACAGCCCATTCTTGCATAATCAATGCTTGCAGCTTGTCAGAATTTGTGGGTTTTTTGGTCTGGGGAGTTTCCTGGCCATGGACCCAAAATTTTGATGTTTTGTTCCCCAAGTCACTTAGTTATTACTTTTGCCCTATGGCAAGGTACTCCATCATGCTGGAAAAGGCATTGTTCATCACCAAACTGTTCTTGGAGGGTTGGGAGAAGTTGCTCTCAGGGGATGTTTTTGTACCATTCTTTATTCATGGCTGTGTTCTTAGGCAAAATTGTGAGTGAGCCCACTCCCTTAGCTGAGAAGCAACCCCACACATTAGTGGTCTCAGGATGCTTTACTGTTGGCATCACACAGGACTGATGGTAGCGCTCACCTTTTCTTTTTCTGGGCAAGGTTTTTCTCTGGATGCCCAAAACAATCACAAAAGGGATTCATCAAAGAAAAATGGGATTTTTGTCCTAGGCCTTATGCACACAGGGCGTTTTTGCAGCTGCTTTTAGGAGCGTCAGACGTTTTATTTTTTTGCAGCTTAAAAACGTCCCACCATGTATTCTTATGGCCTCATGCACACACACAGACGTTTTGCAGCTGTAAGTGGCATAGGCATTTTTAAGCTGCAAAAAAAACCCCAGGGCCAGTGCGTTCTGAGGACCAGTGTCAGAGCTGTAAAAACGTCTGACACTGCTAAAGGCTACTTAACGTTGCTTATACAGCGTTAAGCCACGTTATACCTCTTTTTTTTTTTAATGTGAAAATCAATGATTCCCTATGGGAGCCCATTGAAATGAATGGAAGTCGCATCCAAGTCGCATCCGACTTGTGGTGTGACTTGCACTCTGAGGATCTTTAGGGGGAGCACCACGCTAAAAATGGGAAAAAAACGGCGTGGGGGTCCCCCCCAGGTCCAAACTGGGCCCTTCGGATATGGTATGGATTTTGAGAGGAGCCCCATGCAAAGAAAACAACATGGGTTCCTCCCCAAAATCCATACCAGACCCTTTACATGAACATGCAGCCCAGCAGGTCAGGAAAGGGTAGGGGACTTTTTTCTGACGTTAGCAGTGGCTCTGCAACTTGTTAATGCCCTGTGTGCATGAGGCCTTACCGTAAAATCTACTTCTCTGATGTTCATTCACGGACACAGCTCCTGATCTTCCTAACAATTGGGCTATTCTGCCCCCTACAGGAGTAGGACACTAGGCAGACTAAAAGTCTGGCTACACCTATGAGCAGTCCTGGGGGGTATACTCCCCCTCTCTGCTATAGGTACTTTTTCTGCCTAGTCAGGAGTAAGGATCTAGTTCCTTGCTGGTGAAAGAAGAATTTTAGCAAGAGTTCTTCTTTATTAGTTTGTCTGAGCAATAGTTCAACCATTTTGATTTTCTAGCTGACATTTTATGAACGTTGAAATAATAAGTGTATTTCTCATGTATTTTGCTGAGAACAAAATCTAATTAGGTATCAGTGTTCTTTTATTGCCCTTATCTTGTTCTTCCCAAGCAATAGCTGTACAGTTCCCAGACACAGTTGGTTTTTGTCTCTCTACATAAAGTCATAATGAAACAATGTATTTTTGTGGGAACATCTCAGGTGACCAAGGGGAGGTGTAACTCTGTATGCATTGTTCTCCTGTTAAGGACATTTTTATCATATAAGCTGTATGGAAGGAATAAAGCGTCAGATGACTTTGAGCAATTATACGCTTCGGATGTCTCTTTGTTCAGAGTAGTCTCCGGGCCCGCTGAGGCTTGTGGTGCACCCGAGGCAGTCTATCAAGTCTATACTTCACTGGGAGTGATCTAATGCCAACAGTTTTGGAGGTCCCACACCGAGATGGTCAACAACGCCCATGTCCGGTAAGTGTTGAAATTTTTCTCTGCCTTGCCGTGACCTCTGGGTCCACGACCATATAGTCTAGAGTAAGACCTGTTGGCTGAATAGACTTGATAAGTGTTCTGGGAACACTAAAGAGGCCCTTGGAGGGTCCCAGGTCCTGGGTGACCTGATAGCTTTATGTTTATAGGTTTCCAAAACCTAAGTGTTCTGGGAACACTAAAGAGGCCCTTGGAGGATCCCTGGAAACCCTGATTCCTTTTGTTCCAAATTGTAGTGTAACTGTAATGTCTGCCTTCATTTTGTTAAGCGCTGCGTAAACTGTTGGCGCTATATAAATACTGTATAATAATAATAATAATATAAACATAAATCTAAGTGTTCTGGGAACACTAAAGAGGCCCTTGGAGGGTCCCAGGTGACCTGATAGGTTTTAGAAACCTATAGACATAGATTGGATCTATGAAATGTTGAAATAATATATACAGTACTGTGAAAATTGACTGACCGGTTGTAATCCACGAGACTCAGATCTTTTTCTCTTCTTTGCTTATTCTTTTCTGTCGCATAGAAGTATAAGATAATTTGTATTGTTTGTCTATAATGGTAGGAAAACTTTCTTGATAGCCACTGTACCTGGGAGGTATTGGTCAAGACTCGGAAAGGGTTTTTTCTTTTTTGTCCTAGAAGGGACACCCGAGTCCAAAAGTATACGGGTTTAATTTATATACATCAGTGGCTTGAAGGAGGGTTTTGAAACCATAAAGGGTTACCATGGTAACAAGTGATTATGTGAATGTGTAAATCATAGAGACATGTTTTATTGAATGAGAGAATGTTGGTATTTGTTTATTGTTTTGTTATGTAAATGGCCGGGAATATTTGGTGAGTAATATTCCTGGAAGTAAATTAAGGTAGAGGTTATTATTTCAGGACGGTTTACCTAAAGTTAGAGTATTAAGAATTAATGTACATTGTTATGTGAAATGTATTGAAGGATTTAGCCTAGAAGATATTAAGAGTCAGGTATATCACAGAAAAGAAAGCTTTGCAATCTGTCCGTATTATCTGTCAGGGAGAGATATTTGTGATATCCTTGGGAATGGGGAAAAGTCAGTCTAAGAACACCCCCCCACCCGAACCGGAGGAGACATGCAAAGCATATGTCGCCCGGGTATCGGGTGGATATACATATACAGACCCGTGGGTCGATAATTTAGCAATCTGGACAGAGATTAATAAAACAGACAAGAGGACAAAAAGGCCGAAAAGTAACCTGAAAGGCAAAGAAGCTCCAGGTCTCCACGCCGTGGAGAAACTGAGATTCTGCTCAAATACAGAAAAATCACATCTGGGTCATTCGGGATGTCCACCCCCGTATGCCCCTGGTGCCCCCATTGCTAGTCTATATCCTTCACTTGCCACAGCAATTGCTTGTAAGCAGAAGTCAGGTGAAACTGTCCTGGAGTTTTGGACAAGGTTTAAATGTATGGAATCATGAGGCCGGTTTAAGTGTCACCAAGGAATGGCACAGCCTCATGATTCAGACATTTATCAATAATTTAAAGTCCCAGTACATGTTAATTGTGAAACAGCAAGTTTCAGACTGGACAAACAAACAAAGACATGGATGGTTTCCAGGAAGCCATAACAGAAAAGGATGCAGCGGGATGTTTTGATCTCCCCAGAGAGAAACAGTCCATTGCTACACATTTTCAGACACCCTTTCAGGGACGCTATCAAAGTGGAAGAGGCAAGGGGGGATTCAGGGGCAGAGCAGAGCATTCTCAGAATAGGCCCCCTTTTAATAATAGATTTCTGCAAAGGAGTGGTTGTTTCAACTGTGGGGATCCAAATCACTGGAAAAGGGACTGCCCTTATGAGGACCGTTGTGTCAGTAATTCCCCCGCAGCTGACCAGCCACAGCAACAGAAGCCTAGAGTTAAATTTAACATTAACTAGCAGCCCCAACATCTGCAACAATGATGGTGCCCAGAAGGCGGGGATTCGGCATTTCCCCGTGTGTCTCTCAATTATCAACAACTGCCTATGATTTCACTTTGTGTAGATGGCATGAATCTTCCAATTCTCGTGGATTGTGGAGCGATTTGCAGCTCCATTATCACAAGAATTCTGGAATGGAGAGACATTAGAAGCCGAACCTCCAATGGGAATTAATTGGATCCCCACCAAGACATTTAGAAACCCCCCTTTGCCAATTATAGAGGAGTCAGGAGAGTACTCAATCATTTGGCACGGTTTCAGAATAATACCTAGGTGCCCACTTAGTTTGTTAGGGAGGATGGAGTCAGGCATACATTAGACAGGCTCTTGGCCGAAGGTACATTTAAAATAGTACTACCTCACAAGATAACATGGCGCCCCTGTTTTTTGTTGTTCTGAATATTCATTTTCCAAGCTAGACATACATAATTGTTTGAAACTGCGATGTTGGCTTTGACGTTGGTACATTTCTAGGGAGAGGTGGTTCCCACATTCCTAGGGAGGGGGGATCACTTCTTGCGCGGAGCCACACATATGCAATTATTTTTTTGTATGGAATTTTTGGACTTTTTCCATTTATACATTTGTGCATAAAGCATAGGAACCTCTGGGAAGAGTAATAATAGTGAACAAAAACAGTTTTTATCAGGCAAAACATAGTTCGCCATAGTCGGCAAGATATTTTGAGTTTTTTTTTATAGAATTATAGATAATGAGAAATTACATTCTGCAAATGTGTCCCTAAATGTAAAGGGAGCTCTGGTGCAAAATTTTGACCTATTGGCACCGAGCCAAAAGTTTCAAATCAGATTACCTTTTTATCTGATTTCAGTTTTTGGGTGATATTTTAGGGGTGTCCTCTATTAAGGAAGGGGAACCTCAGGACAGGTTTTTGTTAGATTGGCACAAGGCCAAAAAGTTTTTTTAGTAAGATTGGCACGGAGCCAAAAAGTTTTAGTTTTATTTGACTGTAGTATGCAAGTGGTATCTGATGTGCCATCTCTACTGATAGCCATACCATTCGATGCTACCCACTTTACAGTGATTGGTTGAAGTAATGCGTTTTTTTTAGCGTCCTAGTGGACAAGGAGACACAGCCATCTTTGTTTCTTGTTTTTTTTTTCAGTCCAGGTAACTGACCTGGTGTAGAAATGCCTCAGGGCCAAGTAGACAGTTTTAGTTGTCTGCTCTATAGTTCTCCAGACCACGCAAGAGGGGATGGACACCTGCTCATGCGTCAGTCCCGCTACAATATGTGGATAACATATGTAGTCACTCTGTGGAGGCCAGTCAGAGCGAGTGAGTTCATTGAGAAATTTACATGTACGTGGACACAAAGTGTCACAGGAATAATGACAATGGTGTCAGGAAAGTGTTGTTTACCTTGGTTTTGTTCTCACAGAGGGGGAAAAGGAGAGTCAGTCACGTGGGTCTTGCCAGCCCACAGTGGGTCTTGCCCGCCAACAAAAGCCGGATCATTGATTGCAATGGATCCGACTGCTCCTATTTTATGACAACATTTTGAGACAAGCCACAGGTCCAGAAATGTCACAAGTAATGTTGAATGCGTTTGTGTATCTGAAAAATGCTATGGTTGTAGCGCCTGCACTGGGCCTCCCAAATTATGGAAAAATGTTTTGTGTTTATGCAAGGGACAATTGTAAGACCATGACAGGTGTACTTGCCCAGGAGTATGGTGGTAGACTTTGCCCTATAGTTTTGTCCAAAGATGGTCGCAGTCCAGGCCTAAGGCATGCCTGAAGTGACTCCAAACATAGCATCTTGTGAGATGGTAATGGGGATGGCCACATCATTTGCCCTAGGTAGACCCCAGTTTTAAATGGGTTACTGGGATTAAAGAGTGTGTTACACCACAACATGATTGTATAGCATAATATATCAGGACAGCCATAGAGGGAACAGAGGATGTTTTTGTAGATGGTTCCTGGTTTTGGAGCTGAAAGTCAGGCCAAAAGATCACACATTATTAGAGCTACAAACGCATGCTACAGAACAGGTTTAAGGAATTAGGTGATGGTTTAGAAAAAGTTGAGAATAGCCTTTTTCTAAAAGAGGGGAGATCTTGTATCCCCGCAGCTAGCGCCCCACTGTCTATTGCCTAGTATGATGGAATAGGACACAGGGGGTGGGAAAGAACATATGAAGTATTACTGAAGTTTTTTTACTGAAGTTTTTTTTGCATTTACAGGCCTAAATTAGTGAAAGCATATGTTGCTAGGTGCATCACCTGTATTAGGAACAACACAAACAAACACATAAGGCCAAACATGAACATATACAAATAGATTTCACACATAAGTCCAACACAGGGTAGAAACAAGAGTTAATAGTGGACATGTTCAGCAGATGAGTGGAAGCTTTTAGGGCCACAAAAGGGAGATGCCCACACGGTGGCACGCATTCTCAATCAGGAGATTATTCCTGGATGGGGATGCCTGCTTTGAATTAGTTCTAATAATGGTTCAGCTTTAATATTAAAAAGAATGCCAGGAACTAGTTAAAATCCTGAAAATAGATGGTCATCCACAGAGTTCAGGTATAGTGGAAAGGATAAATAGGACAATCAAAGAAGAGTTGAGAAAAAGTAATTAGAATTTTGAATCAAGTGGAATGAAAAAGTTGCTCGCACCTTTCTTTTTTCCTCATAGATACCAACTCATCCCTTCAAGGTGGGAGATGAAGTAGTGGTCAAGCTGTTGCCACATCACAGGACCAAGGCTGGATTTCGTTTTGGACCAAAAGACAAAGGTAGTCGCAGTGACCAGAATCGCTGTCCTTGTGGAGAACCAACAAGCCTGGATCCATGCCAGTCGAATAAGGTGGATTGTGCGAAGCAAGGCAAAGATAAAGACACAGATAAAGGAGGAGACGCAGGTGTTGAAAATCCTCGAAGAGCGAGTGAAGCAGGTGTTATAGTCTCTGAAAATTAGCAAAATGACTGTATTCATAGCAAGGAACTAGTGTTCACTCCAACTTGGATCATAACTAACTGTATATATCACCCAGAGGACTTAGGCCCCCTTGAAGGACTGTGTGGAGGCCAGAACAGCACACCCTCTGCCGAAGAGGGGAATGAAGAAACAAAGATCCCTGTAGCACAGAGACTTGTTAGGAGGAAAAGAGCTGCGTCAGCCCCTTCCAAATATCCCCACATAGCTATTATGAAAACAGGCGATGTAACCACATTTTGGTATAATTCTTCAAACATTCAAGTAGCCACTTTCATTTTTGAGTATTGTGACATAGTACCTTGTCCTTGCTTGGCTATATCACTGGTGTAAGGACATTCCAGAGTCTAGGGATATCTATGTGTGTGTCACGAATGAATACTGGGGGAATGAATGTGGACACTGGGGATTAGTGGGTTGGAACACGGGAGACAATTAGGAGTACAAACCTACTACTAGCAAGGATAAAAGTGTAAAAGTGGGAAGACACTTATAAGCAGAATGACAATTGTTAAACATGTTCCCGAGCAATTTAGACTGACCATAGGAAAAATCTAGTCCAGAAGATAGTGGAACTTACGTTTTGGGTACCTGGTGGAGATCAGGGTACACTAGCTTCAGAAAGCCTTTTCAGCTAAGAGATATGTATGGCCCTATACAGGTACAAGAGACCAATCCTTTAAGGCCCCGTGTACAGACTTTGGGAGAAATGATAGCTATAGCAGACCCCACTTTTGAGGATACTGTGGCCGTAGAGCGGTGTTTCTCGGCTCTGTTTCTCGGGGCGCACTAGCAGGCCAGATTTTAAGTGTTGCCTTGGGGAGATACGGACTGGAGTGCTGCAGTCGCTGAGAGGCAGATTATGTCACCTGTGATGTGTTTCAGTTTTCTTGCAGACCTGGCCTGTTGGTGTGCCCTGGGGACCGGAGTTGAGAGGCACTGCTGTGGAGACAGGGTTCTCTGATGTAAACTTATGGTTAGAATGGATGAGGTATAGTGCTAGCTCACATAACATGTCAGATTGTTATGTTTGTGGAGGAGCTAGGCCACACTTGGGTACGGTGCCCCTTAACATCACTGAGAATGTAGAAACTTGTTTTACCAATACCTCTAGTAACCATTCTAACTGTGAAACATGGAAAAAGGAATATCCCATTATAACTAAAGAATCTAGGCCCACTGGATCTATCACCATTTACCCAGATAGCTACACATGTTATTCCAGACACAGTGGTGGGGGTAGATTTTTAGGAAATTTTACAGAGGGTTACTGCTCCACCTACAGGTCTACTGTTATAGAGAATCAAACAATGTCTTTGGGAGACATATATTGGATATATGAAAATAAGGACTAGGCTGTCCAGAAAGTGGACAGGACAATGTGCCCTTGCTAAAACAATAATGCCCCTACACATATTCACTGAGAAGGACGAAAACACACATCAGCTTAAGGAGAACACTAGAACTACAGGGAAACAAAAGAGAGGTCCCCATGGGTAGTTTTGACCCACATGTTTATGTAGATGCCATAGGTTTTCCAAGAGGGGTCCCAAATGAGTTTAAGGCCCGAGATCAGGTAGCGGCTGCATTTGAATCACTGTTTCACATACTGTAGTTACAATTAATAAGAATGTAGATTGGATAAATGACATTTATTTTAATCAGCAGAGGTTTGTTAATTACACACGAGATGCCCTCCAGGGAATAGCAGAACAATTAGAGTCCACCTCACAAATGGCTTTTCAGAATCGGGTAGCATTAGATATGATGCTTGCAGAGAAAGGAGAGGTCTGTCACATGATAGAGAAAATAGGTACACGCTGCACATGCATCCCCAGTAATACTGGTCCCAATGGAAAGGTCACATTAGCTATCCGAAAGCTAGAGAGTTTGTCGGTTGAGCCCAAGAAGAATTCAGGCCTTACCAATCCATGGGATGAGTTTTTCTCGGGATCAAGTATTTTGGATGGTTAAAGGGGATCGCTACCAGCATAGTCTTAGTGGTAGTTTTCATTTTATTTTTGTATGCATTTGTCAAGTGCGCTATGGTATGCTTAGCAAAATGTGTTACACCCACTCCTCATATGTATATGCAATACTTACAGACTAGATGCCATGAAAGAGATATCGCTTCATAGGGAAACATGTTCATGTTTTAAGAACAACTAGAAGTTACCTCCCAGATGACATTCCAGAATAGAATGGCTCTGGATATGATCCTTGTACAAAAAGGTGAAACTTGTGTATATATTGATAAAGTAGATGGATGTTATATTTACATTCCTGATAGTGCTGGCCCTAAGGGTAAGGTCACATTGACAACCCTTGGGATCAATATTTTAGGTGATTGAATAGTTGGAAGCAAGCTTTGGTATAGCTAGGAATTATTATAATCGGTACCCTCATGCTTTGTGTGGTACCCTGCTTTAAGAAAATGCTTAGCAAAGGTATAGACAATTTATTCATGTATAACGGTAATGTTGTAGGACTAGATCTAACCACCATCTTACATCATACTTCACCCCATTCCTTAGACTATAAATGTTAAGAGAAAATCATTGTAAATAAATATAATAATTTTCAAGAGGGGATTGAAAGAAGAATTTTAGCAAGAGTTCTTCTTTATTAGTTTGTCTGAGCAATAGTTCAACCATTTTGATTTTCTAGCTGACATTTTATGAACGTTGAAATAATAAGTGTATTTCTCATGTATTTTGCGGAGAACAAAATCTAGTTAGGTCTCAGTGTTCTTTTATTGCCCTTATCTTGTTCTTCCCAAGCAATAGCTGTACAGTTCCCAGACACAGTTGGTTTTTGTCTCTCTACATAAAGTCATAATGAAACAATGTATTTTTGTGGGAACATCTCAGGTGACCAAGGGGAGGTGTAACTGTGTATGTTAAATTGAACATTTAACTGTGTTCTCCTGTTAAGGACATTTTTATCATATAAGCTGTATGGAAGGAATAAAGCGTCAGATGACTTTGAGCAATTATACGCTTCGGATGTCTCTTTGTTCAGAGTAGTCTCCGGGCCCGCTGAGGCTTGTGGTGCACCCGAGGCAGTCTATCAAGTCTATACTTCACTGGGAGTGATCTAATGCCAACAGCTGGGATCTCTGGTCCTGGCAAATTTTTTCTTTTTAGTAAAATTTTTTAACCTGTTTTTTTCCTGCGAGGTCTACAATCAACTGTACAGGAAAACACAGGAAGGAGGAGGGGCGGGTTCAGGGCACTGGTCTGAGAAGGACTTGTTCGAGGCAGCCGGGGAAGGAAAGATGCCGGAACCAGCTAGCATGTGTTGCTCGTGGCGAGCGGGAACCAAGCCGCCCGCACCGCCGCGGGAATTACAGGACTCAGCCCTGATTTGCCGGGACTCAGACCATTTTCCGGGATGGTTCCCTCCGAATCAGGGACAGTTGGGAGGTATGGTGTCACCCCTCTGGCGGGTGCCACCCAAGTGCGGTCCCCCCCCCCCCGCACCCCATAGTGGCACCACTGTAAAAGAATGTCTAACCCCTCTCTAGACAGCCCACTTTAAGGCCTCATGTACAGCTGCTAAAGTGAAGTTTAGGAGAAGTTGGGTGTTTTTTTCAGCAGACCCTGAACTCTCCTCTATGTTATCTTATTTGTACATGTACACTTAGTAGTTTATAGTAAACTGCTTTAATGAACGTTTGCGTTTATAAGCATTTTTAAAAGGGGAAAACATCAATGGATAAGTCCAGTAGCAATGAACTCTGGTACTCTCATGAAATTTTCAACGTCTTCGGAGCCTCAGCAACATCAGAAGCATTTCCTCACACATGGTCATTGAATGGCTGAAATAGTTAATAATGTACTTGTTTTTAATGCATTGTTGGATTTGGGAGGGTCTCCTGAGGTTAAATTTAAAAAATGCCTCTAACCAAATGCTCATAACCATTGCTAAATGTTGCGCAAAAACGTGGCATGTAAAAGGTGTAAAAATGTACGGGTTTTGCTGTTGGTTTCCAGCGTTCAGAAAAGGTTTTCAGCTGCCCTGTGTCCATGAGCCCTAAAATGAATGGGTTGCCTTAAGGCTACACATGTTAATGTACAACAGTGCACAGTATGTGGTAAAGTGGTTGTAAACCCTTACATATATCAAGTGAAGTGACTGGCTTCAGGTGATAGAGATATGAAACAAATCTAGAATTTATAAATCTTTTCTGAGCTGTAAGAAAAAGGGAGCAGAGATCTGAAATTACACTTTGCAGAGCTCAGTGAGGAGAGCTCTGACAGCTGATTGGGGGGGGGGGGGGAAGGGACCCCCCCCCCCCCTTTCACACAGCCCACAGGAACATAGCTGTGGTGGTCAAGCTGGAGATCCTTCCCCTATCACCTTTTTTCTCTCAGTGACAGGAAAGTTTGTCAGAAGTGATTCATGCTAATAGCAGAGGAACAAAGCAGGATACAGAAATGACACTTGGCGCTCTTAACCACTTAAGCCCCAGAAGATTTTACCCCCTTCCTGACCAGGGCCTATTTTGCGATTCGGCACTGCGTGACTTTAACGGACAATTGCGCGGTCGTGCGACGCTGTACCTAAACGAATTTGACGTCCTTTTTTTCCCACAAACAGAGCTTTCTTTTGGTGGTATTTGATCACCTGTGCGATTTTTTGATCATGCGCTATAAACAAAAAAAAGAGCGTCAATTTTGCAAAAATAGCAATATTTTTCAAATTTTTTTATATGAAATTCCCCCCAAAAAAATTTAAAAATCTAAATTTTTGATTGGTTTGCGCTAAAGTTATTGCATTTACTAACTAAGGGAAAGATTTTTGTTGTTTTTTTTTTTAACGCGTAATGGCGGCGATCTGCGTTTTTTTTTTTGCGGTACTGCGACATTGCGGAGGACAGATCGGACCCTTGACTGACATTTTTGACACTTTTGGGGTTACCAGTGACATTTCTACAGTAATCAGTGCTATACATATGCACTGTTACTGTAAAATTACACTGGCAGTGAAGGGGTTAACTTTTTTTGAGAGGGAGGAGTGGTGTGTGTCCCTAGGGGCGTAATTCTAACTGTGATTGGCTGTGGCTTGAGCTGTAGGAACAGTGATCAATGGTCCTACATAGTAGACCGTATGATCACTGTGTTTCTACACAGGGGAGAATGACAGGCGGCTTGTTTACACTAGCCACCTGCCTTTCTCCCTCTGCAGCGACGATCGCTGAGTTACCGGCGGACATTGGGTCCGCCAGTCACACGCGCGGGGGGGTCTGTGACCACACGGGAGCGCGCGCTCGCTTGCTCCCTAGACACTCACAGGGTCCCTAGACCCTCCCTGTGAGGGGATGACTGCCGACGTAAATAGTTGTGCGGCGGTCGGCAAGTGGTTAATTGAGACAAATACACACTTCTTAACGACCATGTCATCTATGGAATATCCTTTTTACTAAATATAACAGGTTCATAAGTCATATCTCCAAAATGTATTTGACCTTAACATCAACATTCATGAAACTTATCATACATGAAAAAATGGGAGCATGACCTATGCGAGACTATGGAACTCGATGAGTGGCACAAAATGGTGCAGTTTGCCTATAGATCACTCAAACACCTCGATAATAGAAGCCTATACATAAGAGAAACGACAGTATAAGGTGATGTTACAGTGGTACGTCAATGAAAGCTCTGAGAGATTCTATGAGTCTGTACAGCCACAAACCAGTGTAGTAAAAGTTGGTGGTTGGTAATTGTAGCTTCCAGCCACCAGCTTTCACAACACTGGTTTGTGGCTATACAGACTCATAGAATCCCTCAGCGCTTTCATTAAGGATATTGCTATGCTTGGGGGCACGGTTTGTCCTCCCAGCTACGAGGGGTTTCAGTTTTGTTCCACCATTTTATGAACTGAGTATCAATGCGCAGCGCCTGAATTGTCTATTTTGAAGGTTACCGTTTCTTTTTCAAGTTACAGTGGTACATGGTTCCTACCAGGTTGGCTTTTCATATCTGGTGGCAGTGCCCAAAGGGCAATGCTTTTGGATTTGCCTCTATAACTTGATTCTCTCAATCATAGAAACCTCTAAAAGCGCCCCCAACAAGCACCCTTATGTTATCCAGTGAAGGAGGCCCTGAGACATACAAGGAGATTGACTGCCTTTATATTTGTGGCCACAAAAATCTCCATAGCCAGATCCTGAAAGACACCCACAATTCCCTTTCAATTGGTGAAGGCCAAATTAATGTGGATTCTGGTCAATGAACGTCTTTCTGCTATCTTAACCGGCAAACCTAAATTGTTTCGAAGAATATAGGACCCCTGGATCTGCTACCTAATAGGGAATACATACCAACTTGACAATGTGCTCCTGAATTCCTCTCTACTGTTTTTCTTAGGTTAATCATTTTCTAGGTTGCAAAATTACCCTTAAGCAACACTGAGGAATAGCAGCCAATGAGCATAGGGTTTCTGTTATCACTTCAGGTGGGCCCCTTGGAGAACCATGTCTCGTTGCTAATGGTGTGTCCCCAAGTTAGCTATCTGTGTACATTGCTTTACATGAGGGGATAATAGACTGGCCATTTGATGGCATTTTTGCCCCTTTACATTTAGGTAACACTTTAACTGATTGCACAGCAGGATGCTGCAACTTGGGAATAACCCCATAGTCCTGGGGATGCAACAAATATGTCACTGTTAAACTTTGGAAAGATTATGATTGTGTTGTATCACCTCTATTTTTATGATTGTTCATTATTGTACTGACAAAGATCTATCTGTACTAAATAACCTAGTGCAATATGTGAAATGTTGTATTTTTTTTTTGTATTATTGTTTACTTGAAATTAAACCAATATATATTTTTTTTTTTGGAAAAGAGACAAGTACTCACTGCTGAGGGATATGCTTTGTTCATATTTCATGTCTGAAGTTTACAACCACCCTAACTTGTGTGGGTTATTGCAATGCACAAGAAAAGAAAAAAGTGTGAACGAGCCCTTACTGAATTCCCCAGTGTATGTGTGTGTGGTGGAGGACACCATAGGGCTGCTTTATGAAAACTAAAGCTGAAATTAAGTTGTTACTTGTCTTATATAAAACCTGGTTGAGTGCTGTGGGCAACAGCTGCCTTTTAGATAGATTTTTATAAATGAATAAATGGGTAATTGTACGAGTTGAGAAGTGTTATACAGTTACCTGTTTCTTGCTGTGGCCACAGCTACACCATGGGTACAGTTTCCCAGCCTTTAAATCCACTTTAAACGGATGTTTAGCTGCAATAACTGGAGTCACCTGCGAAGTACTGCACGTCTGTTAATGAGAGAGATTGTTACTAAGATCAAGATGTCTAAACTCTTCTAAAACCAAATTGGAATACTCTACTTAAAAAAAAAAAAAGTCACAGTCACATATTTTAACACCAAGGTTTATAATGCTTAAAGCATTTTTTTTTTTTTTTTACCATTTGGCACATTTGTCATTGCAAAGCCAACTAACAACCTCTCAGACTCTGCTATCATCAAACAGTTTAGTTGCAAGCAGTGTTTAGCAGACAAAGACCCCATACCTCAGAAGTAGAGGGGGCGGGTGCTGCGTCTGTGAATGAACTTCAGAGAAAAGGATTTTACGGTAAGTTCTTACAAAAATCCAGTTTTCTCTATCATTCATCGACAGACGCAGCTCTTTATCTTCATAGGAATGTCCCAAAAGCAGTAGAATCATGAGGGGTTGGAAACAGAGCAGAAACAAAACGTAAGTCCACAATAGCTAAACTTAGCCAACCAGTTAATATGGAGCTCAACCGGGAACAACTGGAGCTCACCCTGAAAAATGTAATCCTCAAAGAGAAACTAAACAGAGTTCTCTTTTTAACTGCAGTCTGCAAAACCTTGTGGCCAAAAGAAGCATCCGTGGATGCCAACACATCTACGTTGTAGAATTTTGTGAACGTATGCACAGATAGCAAGTTGCCGCCTTGCAAACTTGTTGCACCGACGCTTGATGGCAAAAAGCCCAAGAGACACTCAACACTTTCGTAGAATGACTCACTAGGAAAGGAGGAACCTGATCCTTCAGTGAATAGGCCTGTACCTCTGTCTGCCTCATCCATCTGGAAATGGTCGCAGCAGACGCAGCCAATCCCTTACGAGGTCCATCAGTAAGGACAAAAAGAACGTCTGATTTTCTAAAGGACTCAGAGGTCTCTAAATAAACCCTGATTGCCTGAACCACATCCAAAGAATGCAAGACATACTCCTTGTGATGCTGAAGCTTAGGACAAAGTGAAGGCAACACAATGTCTTCATTCAGATGAAAATCAGAAACCACCTTAGAAAGGAACGACTGATTAGGTTGAAGTACCACCAGATATCTAGTTATCCCTGTATGCCGCCAATTCAGATACCCTGCGGGCAGAAGTGATCCCCACCAAGAAGGCAACCTTCTGAGACAAAGAAAGCAGCAAAATCTCCCACATTTTTTCAAAAGGAGGCTTTTGAAAAACAGATAACACCAGATTTAGATCCCACGGGGGTAAAGGGGATCACCTCGGAGGAGCCAAATGGCGCACTTCCTGGATTGAAGTCTGGATTAGGACATGAGTGGCTAATGGGCATTTAAAATATATAGCCAAAGCCGAAACTTGGCCTTTGATAATACCCAAAGCCAACCACTGTTCAACCCCTTTCTGAAAAAAGGCCAAAACCCTAGCAATCGAAAACAAGCGAGGGTGTACCTTCAGCAATTCAAACCATGTAATGTACGATTTCCACATACAATGGTAGATCTTCCTGGAAGTTGACTTCCTAGCCTTTAAGAGTGTAGGAATCACAGAGTCAGAAAGACTCCTATCTCTCAACAGCAATGCCATTAAAGCCAGCGACTGTAAAGCAGGATAGAAGATAGGACATTGAGACAGCAGATCTTCCCTGAGAGGAAGTCTCCAAGGGGTATCAGTGACCAGCCTTATCAGGTCTCCGTACCAAGACCGGCAAAGCCAGTCTGGAGCCACCAGAATGACCAGAATGTTTTCCACCTCTATCCTGCACAGAAGCCTTGGCAGGAGTTTCAATGGGGGAAATGCATAAATCAGCAGATATCGACCCCAAGGAGCCACCTGTGGCGTCAGAGGATCTCAAGACCTGGCTACAAAACTCTGCACCTTCTTGTTGAGGGGAGAGGCAAACAGATCGACCTCGGGAGTCCCCCACCGAAACGCACAGGAGGCAGAACACCTCCAGGTGTAGGGACCACTCTCCTTGATCCAACACCTGACAAATCTGCCTGCCAGTTTTCCACACCTTGAATGTGTAGAGCAGAGAGGGCTGGAACAAAGCTTTCCGCCCAGGCCAGAATCTCAGCCACCTCGATACTCTTGGTGCCCCCCCTTGTGGCTCCTTGGGGTCGATATCGGCTGATTCATGCATTTCCCCCATTGAAACTCCTGCCAAAAGACGTGGCGTTGTCTGATTGAATCCGAATCGGACAACCTTGCAGACGAGTCGTCCAATGACTCCAAAACATTTATTAGAAATTTTGACTCTTTCATCGTCCAGGTACCCTGGGCACAGAGCTTGCCGAGCACCCCGCCCCAGCCCGACAAAACACCACCGTCCAAAACAACAGAAGGAAGGACTTGCCCTGGCACAGCGCTGGAAACTGAATCCACCACAACAGAGCAGATTTTGTGTTGTGGCTCAACTGAATCACAGAATTTTGGATCCTTGTTCCATTGGACAAGAATCTCCCTTTGCAAAGGCCTTGTAAGGAACTGAGCAAATGGAACCGCCTCGAAGGTCGATACCATCAGACCCCAGGCTCGCATTCAAACTCATAGAGAGGACAGATTGTAGTCAAACAACAACTGAATAGCCCCCCACAATTTTTTTTGCAGCTTGTCTGGGGGAAGAAAACCCCTCGCCAAGGCTGAATGCAGAGTCAAGCCCAGATAATCCAGTCTCAGAACCGGAGTCAGCGCGGATTTTACCTGAAATTGATGTTCCAGCCGAACTCCTGCAGAGTTCTGACCGTGATCGTCAGATCGCCCCAACAAGGCTAAATGAGAGTCCGCTCTCAACAGGAGATTGTCCAGGTACCCCAGTACCGCAATCCTTTGCTGGCGCAGCAGTGCTAATACCGGTGCTAGTACCTTGGTAAACACTCTGGGAGCGGAGGCGAGACCAAAGAGTAACGCCACAAATTGATAATGCTCCTCTGCTACCTCAAAGCAAAGAAACTGCTGGTGTCCAGCATAGATAGGGATGTGTAGATATGTGTCCTTGATATCTATGGAGGCTAAGAAATCTCCCTGATGCAGAGACGCTACTACCGTGTGGATGGACTCCATCCGAAACCTCTGTACCAGCACGAAGTGGTTCAGGGCCTTGAGATCCAGGATGGGACGCACCTTGCCTTTTTTTCTGGGCATGGTGATTAGGTTTAAATAAAACCCCTGAAAACGTTCCTGATCGGGAAACTGCACAATCACTCCTTGCGACAGCAAGTCGTGTACAGCCCCTTGCAATAATGGGGATAATTGAAGATTGGACGGGAAGAACCTGTCCGGCGGACGAGACCGAAATTTCGATCTTGTATCCTAATCGGATCAGTTTGTGCACCCATTTGTCCTCAATTAAGGGTACCTGAAGGAATCTAAGACGCCCCCCCCCACCCCAGACTCGGGTCCAGGTTGGCCAGATTTTTTCCGACCATGGCTTCATGGAACCCCCAGAAGACCTAAACTGTTTACCTATTTCTTGCGACCCGGAGGCACGAAAAAGAAGTTTGTGAGCAGTAAAGAAAGGCCCCCGCCTAGTACATGACGCCTTGACTTAGAGGATTGGGGCAGATTAGTGCTCTTACTCCCATGTGAAACTTTTGATCAACTCGTCCAGGGAGAATCCAAACAGCCTCTCCCCTGTAAAAGTAAGAGCAGTCACAGCCTTCTTAGAAACCTGGTCAGCCGACCAGCATTTTAGCCATACAATACGGCTAATAGCAATCCCTATTGCTGACGTATTGGCCACCAACAAAGCTGAGTCCAGGGACGTATCACACATGAACACCAGGGCTGGGGTCAACTGGTCTATTTGTTCCAGTACCGCAGAAGGAAGCTGTACCGTTTCCAAGTTACTTTTCAGTAACTTCACCCATTCAGTAGGTAGCCTTTAACATGTGACCTGCTACCACATGTAAATGGCGGGACAAGGATTACACCTGTCTATCCACGGGATCCGGAAAGGTTGGAGACTTCTACCGGTATCAGAGTCGCTTAATTCAAAATGACCACCGGAGAATCCACTTTCGGTGGTACAGTCCACCTACTGGACACAGCCTCCACAAAAGGAAAATGGCGTGCTAAATGCTTAGGCACCACCATGTGCTTAATGCATCGCACTTGTTCATCCACAATAGTATGAAACAATTCTGGACAAGGGAATACCTTGCCCGATTTACGGGATTTGCGGGAGACAAAAGACACCAGCATATCTGACGCTGTAGGTTCATCAGACAATTTTAGGATTTCCTGCACAAAAACTATCAGGGCTTCCACCAATGCGTGTTCCCGCACGGCGGCTGATGAGGACAGGTCCTCTTCACCGTCAGAATGTGAAGGCACAGACCCCTCAAGGTGGTCTGTGTCCATGGTGACCATATCTGTCTCAGAATCCAAAGACCCTGCCGATGGAGGTGAGGGCGGAGGGCGTTTGCGGCTGGCAGCACCAGATATGATAAAATCCACTTTTAACATCAGGCTTTGCAAAAAAAACTGTCTGTGACTGTGAACCAGAGGGTCCCGCAGTCGCTTCCAGGGGGTCTGCAGGTGCATTTTTATCCTGGGACTCCATTGTTTAAATAAAACATTTTTTGGTGTAATTTCCCTTTAAGACCTTGAAAACGCGGTCCCACCACTATTACTGCGGATTCACAATCCCTGATTATTATGTAATAATAGCAGAGCAGAAGAGGAAAAACCCACAGGGAAACCCAGGAATGTTACCAGACCACAGAGAAGCATCCAGCCTGATCAGTGTAAAAATGAAACACTGTCTGCAGAAGAAGAGGAAGAAGTCCTAGCCAGGGACCCACCCAGGACAATCCACCACCCTCAAATATGCGCCATAACGGCCACATTATTACTGCCCCCCAAGGTAAAACCTGCTAGGGGAAGGGAATTGCCAACTGGTGCACCAGACCAGTCCTCCGGGGTGCCAGGGAACCCCTAAGATCCGACCATTCCAGGGAAGGGCCCACGCCCGCCCCGCGGCCACCAAGGGTGTTTGGGGGGACAATTTTACTCACCATACCACGGTACCAGGTGGGCACCACTCCGAAACAGATCACTTCCCACCCGGGATGGGGGTGCTGTCAGCCAAGGGGAAGCTGCGACTCAGGGCGTTACAGGTGGATGCATCCCAGCGAGACTGTCCACTCGCAGGCTCGTCCCCATCCATCGGGGCACTGTTTTGGCGAGGCCTAGTTCTGGACTATAACCTGCTCATGCTTGCTGGCCAGGCTGGGAGACCTTAAGGATCTAGATTATCCAGTGTGAAACTGCAGCCAGCTGTTGCTTGTAGTTCCTCTGGATTTTGGTCCTCAGGAACTAACTAGTTAAAAAAAAAAAATCACAAACTTTCCCTGCTAAGACCAAAGTCCCAGCAGGGAGCTTGGTCCTATTCTTAACACTAGGCAGAACAAACTGTTTGATGATAGCAGAGTCTGAGGGGTTATGCTGCCTGCAGGGACAGCCCCCATAGGCGTGGTTGCGTTTTTTTTTCCTGCCTAGTGCCTATTTCTAGAAGGAGGAGCATAACCCTAAGAGTCATGAAGATAAGGACCTGCATCTGTCGATGAACGATAGAGAAAACAATATTTTTCACATTCTGCTATAGAACATTCCCCCAAAAAAATATAAAAATCAAAACTTTTCATACTTTAGGCCAATTTGTATTCTGTTACATATTTTTGGTAAAAGAAAAAAAAAATCTCAATAAGTGAATTTTGATTGGTTTGCGCAAAAGTTATTGCCTCTACAAACTAGGGGAAAGATTTATGTCATTTTATTTATTTATTTCTACTAGTAATGGCGGCGATCTGCGATTTTTATCGGGACTGCGACATTGCGGTGGACAGATCGGACCCCTAACTGACATTTTTGAGGGGACCGTTACTACAGTAATCAGTGCTAAAAATATGCCCTGTTACTGTAATAATGACATTGGCAGGAAGGGGTTAACCTAGGGGTGATCAAAGGGTTAAGTGTGAGCCTAGGGGAGTGTTTACTAACTGTATGGGGCAGGGACTTGTGAAATGACCACAGAGACCTGTGATCCTATATAGAAGGATCACAGGTGCTCTGTGATCATTTCATAGAGAAGAACGGTCAGCTGTGATCGACGCTGAGAGGGCTACATTGTTTCGTGCAGCCAAGCCAGCCTTCCATAGTAATACAGAGGCGGGAGGTCGGCAAGTGGTTAAGGGAAACCCAATAGGCTTTGTCGATAGGGCACCCTTACCCAGTTATTCTAAATCCTGTGTAATCTCCCTGCTGTAATATATTTAAGTATTGAATCTTATACAGGATTAATAAATGTGACTGTAACTCAAGCACTACATCCTAGAGGGAAGGGGGGGGGGGGGGGAGATTGCATGCTCTCCCATTCCCAAAAGTTACCCAATATTTCTAAATGCTTCTGCACATGAATGGAGTGGCAGAGGAGCATAGAGAAAAAAAAATTGGCAAAGCGACAGATTAAAGGAAATTACTCAAAAAAATGCTCCTAAGCCATATGTAACGGAACCGCAACCCACACTGTACTTGCGAACTTCCGTCAGTATACGGCTTCCTCCCAGTCGTGAACATAGATATCAGATTTTCCAGCCGCCCCCATACAAAGCTAGCCGACAACTTATCTTTTACTGTACATCATCTTTATTGAACAGTTTCACACTCAATTTATACACACATGAGCACATCCCCTTCCTGATCAGATTACCACACACAGGTCAGGGGTTGCCTGATTACATTATAATATGCAGATGAAATTGTATACAGAAATAGAATTAACCTGAATTATCTAACCATCTGGACAGAACAATATGTGAGTTCATTAACAACTAACAATGGGACAGACAGGCGTAACAGAATACACATCCCACCTCAATAGACAGACAATAGGAAAAGACTGCCAGTGACAGTCTGTCCGTCTCCTACATTGAAGTACATGGAATACACATCTAAGCATTGCTTTATTTATTTTGGAGTCACAGACTTCATGGCAACAGGCTATAGGTCTCAGTGTAAAGTGGGATTAAATCTTCATATTTCATGAGAGATATTGTTGATAAATATAACTCTCCCATTTGAAGTTATCCAAACCATTTTCTCAGTGTTAATTATCTGTCTTTCACTCCCAGTGACGGTGAGTTCGGTCACATATCTCCCCCCCCCCCCCCCCACAAAAGGTAGACTAACCAGGTACCAGACCTCCAAATCGGTCTGTGCCTGAGTTAGTCGGGTAACAAGTCCCAAAGAGTCAATCCATCATGGCAGCTTCCTTGACAAAGTTCCACATAGTTTGTAAGTTTGTCCCGGCAGGGCGCGTGGAGCTCTCATAGCCGATCAGTCTGTGGAAGTCTGGTTTGGGCAGGCCAGACTGGGCTTCTTGGTCACCCTGTGTCCCTGATAGACACAGGGTGACTTACACATAAGAGGGGCCTAGGGGACAGAGAGGGATTTCCCAACCTCTCTAAGGTAGGCTGTGTTCCACGGGCCCCCCAACCAAAGTGACTCCCGTCACATCTCTCCCCTTTTGGAAGGAGACTAACACAGGAGGGGATCCCAAATGGGTTGACTTTGAAGGTAGTCTGTAGTTCCAGTCCCCCAATGTCTGTATCCACACAGTACCCAAAGCAAATTGTACCAAACGGAGCATTACTCACCCAGCCAACCTCTGCCTCTCTCGTAGAACATACGCGCGGGGGAGAAGCGTGGACTGGCCCTTCTCCCTGGAGTCCTTTCAGCCGCTGGAGAGAAGAAAGGGTGGCTGGGCTCACTCCCTCATGCTGTTGGGGACCTGGGCCAACTGCCCAGCATCCCTGAGATATAGAGGTGAAGACCGCAGTCCCATCCACTACCACATGAACTCCATCTTTTGTATGTTGAGGGCAGAGGCCAGCCGCACTCTGCTCTGTTGCCAGCTCTTCTGTTGGGTTGGTGTCATTATTCTGGGGCACCAACTGCTGCTGGGAAGGGGAGTCAATTGCTCCATCATCCTTACCCTTATCTGGCGGTTGGGACAACCTTTCTCTGGTACTGTCTCCCAGATGTACAGATACTGGCTGGGGAGGGAAGACAGTTTTCTCCACTCTGAGTGTTGGGAAGGAGGACAACAACCTCCTCTCCCTTCTCACCCTGGGCCTCCGAACTGCCACAGGTGTGGGGCAGAGGTCGTTGACTCTGTCTGGCTGCCAGTGCTTCAGCTGTGTATAGAAGCTTCACTTCATCAGCTTGTCGCTGGGGCGAGGGGCCGATTTCCACAGCTTCCTGGAACTCTGTAGCTGTTGCGGGTGCTGGGCAGAGGTTGCCAGCACTTCTGCTGGGGACTCCACATAATCCGCTCCGGCTAATTGTTGGGGAGGGGGATCACCACCTTCTCACCCTGAGCCTCTTGTCTCAAGGAGGCTGAAGCTGCTGTTGGTGTTGGGCAGCGCTCAGTGATGTTAGGCCCTGATGCCAGCTGTTCTGCAGGAAAGTAAACTGAAAAGTCAGTGGCCTTGCACACATCTTCCTGGGTCATCAATTGTTGCAGGCAGAGGTCAGCAGCGCTATGCCTGGATGCCCGCTCTTCTGCTGTAGGCTCACTGGGATATTCCTCCTCAGCAGAAAAGTCTATTAAATCCCCAGCCTCTGGAATTGCTGAAAGACCAGGGCATGGTCTGGTGGCTCTTGAGCCCAATGCCAACTCTTTGGCAGGTGATTTATCATCCATATCATCTTCCGATGGAAAGTCCATTAAATCTGTGATCTGTGGTTGTGGA
The DNA here is from genome assembly GCF_965119305.1 of Pelophylax lessonae. Lineage (NCBI taxonomy): Eukaryota > Metazoa > Chordata > Amphibia > Anura > Ranidae > Pelophylax > Pelophylax lessonae. The sequence goes on from NC_138778.1 coordinate 87,539,215, forward strand.
ATGAAGATGGATTCCTCTTCTCCCATACATTTATTCAGCGGCTGGACAGATGCATTCCTCCATCCAAGCTCGTCCTGTGCAGAAACAGGTTCATCAAGGTGAGTTAGCACATCTGCCATAAGACCTCCGCATCCAAAACTGTGGGTGCAGGTGAGCAAAGCACACTGTGCCACATTGTTGATTCTTCAGTCAGGATTCCTCAGTCAGGATTTCTGGACTGTCAGCTGGTACTTCTGGATATTCCCAGGCAAGAGGAGCCCAGGCCCGGCACTGAGCAGAGTCTAGCAGCCGTCTGTAGGCGATCTCCAGCTCCCATTCCTGATTGGCTAGAAATTCCAAATCTTCCAGTGCACTTCTAAGACATTCAGCATCTGTTCTCTGTATTCCAAGATTTCCTCCAAAAGCCACTCCAAGTCGGGGTCCTTAGACAGCTTCTCTAATAACAGCCCCAGGCCGCCATAGCAAAAGCCTTCCGTTGGGCTGTCGCTGGCTGTCAATGGGCACACTTGGGTTACATAGTCAATCATCGAGAATCCGCGCACACTGATATAAGAGCAGCTGACAATAGATAGAATCAACACCTTTCTAAAACAACATAAATGTATAAAATTGCAGCACTAAAATGTATTAAGAGAATGAGAATGTGAAAGTGAATGTGTGAAGGAACCCTCCAAACAGCTGTAACGGACTTGCTTCTGCCTACTTCCTGCTATGACCTTGGCTAAGCTCCTGTTGCCGTTACCTGCCTGAACCCTTGGACTGTTCCTCTGTGTTTGACCCTCTGCTGGTCTTTACATCTGCTGCCTGGTTGCTCCAGTTATCCAGTCTTCCCGAGGATTTCCTGAGGAATCCAGTCCAGGACCCTTTTGGAAACCACCGGCCTACTCCTAGGACCCTGCTGGCAACCAGTGCTTCTGTGGGCGCTACATCTTCTGTCTCCACCTCAGGGGTGTGCCGCACTCAGCCGCAAGGGGAGCCCTCTTTGCATCTCAGCCTCGGTACATGATAACAAGGCACAAGTACAGGCCCATCTAAAGTTTGCCAGTGAACATCTAAACGATTCAGAGAAGGATTGGGAGAAAAAACGTGGTCAGATGAGACCAAAATTTAGCTCTTTGGCATTAACTCGACCGTGTTTGGAGGAAGAAAAATGCTGACTATGTCCCCAAGAACACCATCCCTACAGTCAAGCACAGAGGTGGAAACATTATGCTTTGGGATGGTTTTTCGCCTAAAAGGTACAGGCCGACTTTGCCAAATTGAGGGCCCAATGGACTGGGCCATGCATTGTAAAATCTTGGATGAGAACCTTCTTCCCTCAGCCAAAACATTGAAGATGGGTCATGGATGGGTTTCCAGCATGACAATGACCCAAAACCCAGGCAACAAAGGAATGGCTATATATCGTGAGAGAATTGTGATGCATTCTAAGCAAAAAAATCGTGATTCTCATTTTTGGCAGAATCGTGCCACTCTAATACTCTGATATATATAACACATACACAAATGTATTTTTACTCAGATTGAAAAGTGTGTATGTATAGATACACACACACACAGTATCTCACAAAAGTGAGTACACCCCTCACATTTTTATAAATATTTTATTCTATCGTTTCATGTGACAACACTGGGGAAGTGACACTTTGCTACAATGTAAAGTAGTGAGTGTACAGCTTGTATAAGAGTGTAAAATTCTGTCCCCTCAAAATAACTCAACACACAGCCATTAATGTCTAAACCGCTGACAACAAAAATGAGTTCACCCCTAAGTGAAAATGTCCAAACTGGGCCCAATTAGCTATTTTCCCTCCCCGGTGTCATGTGACTCGTTAGTGTTACAAGGTCTCAGGTGTAAATGGGGAGCAGGTGTGTTAAATTTGTTGTTATCGCTCTCACTCTCTCATACTGGTCACTGAAAGTTCAACATGGCACCTCATGGCAAAGAACTCTCTGAGGATCTGAAAAAAAGAACTGTTGCTCTACATAAATATGGCCTAGGGCTATAAGAAGACTGCCAAGACCCTGAAACTGAGCTGCAGCACAGTGGCCAAGACTATACAGCGGTTCAACAGGACAGGTTCCACTCAGAACAGGCTTCACTATGGTCAACCAAAAGAGTTGAGTGCACCTGCTCAGCATCATATCCAGAGGAAGTCTTTGGAAATAGATGTATAAGTGCTGTCAGCATTGCTGCAGAGGTTGAAGGGGTGAGGGGTCAGCCTGTCAGTGCTCAGACCATACGCCGCACACTGCATCAAATTGGTCTGCATGGCTGTCGTCCCAGAAGGAAGCCTCTTATAAAGATGATGCACAAGAAAGCCCGCAAACAGTTTGCTGAAGGCAAGCAGACTAAGGACACGGATTATTGGAACCATGTCCTGTGGTCTGATGAGACCAAGATTATTTGGTTCCGATGGTTTCAAGCATGTGTGGCAGCAACCAGGTGAGGAGTACAAAGACAAGTGTGTCTTGCCTACAGTCAAGCATGGTGGTGGGAGTGTTATGGTCTGGGGCTGCATGAGTGTTGCCGGCACTGGGGAGCTACAGTTCATTGAGGGAATCATGAAAGCCAACATGTACTGTGACATACTGAAGCAGAGCATGATCCCCTCCCTTCAGAGACTGGGGTGCAGGGCACTATTTCAACATGATTCTGACCCCAAACACACCTCCAAGACAACCTCTGCCTTGCTAAAGAAGCTGAGGGTAAAGGTGATGGGACTAGCCAAGCATGTCTCCAGACCTAAACCCTATTGAGCATCTGTGGGGCATTCTCAAATGGAAGGTGGAGGAGCGCAAGGTCTCTAACATCCACCAGCTCCGTGATGTCGCCATGGAGGAGTGGAAGATGACTCCAGTGGCAACCTGTGAAGCTCTGGTGAACTCCATGTCCAAGAGTGTTAAGGCAGTACTGGAAAATAATGATGGCCACACAAAATATTGACATTTTGGGCCCAATTTAGATGCTTTTACTTAGGGATGTACTCACTTTTGACATTATGGGTACAGATGAAGATGGGTACACTGTAGTCATAAAGGGATGGACATGGTCAGCAACAATACTCAGGTAGGCCGTGGCATTTAAACAATGCTCAATTGGTACTAAGGGGCCCAAAGTGTGCCAAGAAATTATCCCCAACACCATTACACCATGACCACCAGCCTGAAACGGTACAATGCAGGATGGATCCATGCTTTCATGTTGTTTACGCCAAAATTCTGACCCTACAATCTGAATGTGGCAGTTGAAACAGACTCATCAGACCAGGCAATTTATTTCCAATCTTCTATTGTCCAATTTTGGCGAGCCTGTGCAAATTGTAGTCTCAGTTTCCTGTTCTTAACTAACAGGAGTGGCACCTGGTGTGGTGCTCTGCTGCTGTAGCCCATCTGCTTTAGGGTTTATAGTGTTGTGCGTTCAGAGATGGTATTCTGCATACCTTGGCTGTAACAAGTAGTTATTTGAGTTAGTTGCCTGTCATCTCGAACCAGTCTGTCCATTCTTCTCTGACCTCTAAAATCAACCATGCATTTTTGTTCCCACAACTGCCACACACTAGATATTTTCTCTTTTTTGGACCATTCTCTGTAAACCCTAGAGATGGTTGTGCATTAAAATCTCAGTAGGCCATTTTTTAAATACTCAGACCAGCCTGTCTGGCACTAACAACCATGCCAGGTTCAAAGTCACTTAAATCCCCTTTCTTCCCTATTCTGATGCTCGATTTGAACTTCAGCATGTCCAAATGCCTAAATGCATTGACTTGCTGCCATGTGATTGGCTGATTATCAATTTGTGTTAGCAAGCAATTGAACAGGTGTACCTAATAAAGTGACCGGTGAGTGGATAGATCGATAAATGTTCTGTGTGACCCGTAAGGAGCAGAGACACATTCATCTTTTTGTACTATGGATCCTTTTATTGTCTTGATAGATAATAGATAAAGTTCACAGCAATTTTATTCCATTCTCAGAGAAAAAGTGCAGGAACTCATCCCCCTCCCCTAGGCCATGCCTTACTCAGCCCCCAACCCACGTCTAACCCCCCCCCTTTTCTCCATCCCCTACACCTCTCCTAACACTGCCCCCTTTAGAGACAGAAATATTCAGCGTTTACCAAAGTAAGCTCAGGGGCACTTCCAGACAATTTCAACAGGCCCATATCCAGCAAAGAGACTGGCTCATATCCAGAAAGCGACCGCCCCATATCCAACAAAGAGACAGACAGACGCATATCCAGAAAAGGAGACATCCCCACATCCAGCAAAGAGACATCCCCAGTCCAGCAAAGAGACTGCCAAGTCCAGCAAAGAGGCTGCCAAGTCCAGCAAAGAGACTGCCAAGTCCAGCAAAGAGACTGCCAAGTCCAGCAAAGAGACTGCCAAGTCCAGCAAAGAGACTGCCAAGTCCAGCAAAGAGGCTGCCAAGTCCAGCAAAGAGGCTGCCAAGTCCAGCAAAGAGGCTGCCAAGTCCAGCAAAGAGGCTGCCAAGTCCAGCAAAGAGGCTGCCAAGTCCAGCAAAGAGGCTGCCAAGTCCAGCAAAGAGACAGTCCCAGACACAGCACTGTCAATTAATTTAACAGGAAACATCTAGACATTTAGCAGAGTCATCAGTCAAGAGGAAGATAGGCTACCCATATGATCGAATCGATCCATCCGCTCCGCACCTCTACTCTGATACACAGCAACTTTATGGGCGACAAAACGAGCTTCCCGTCTGCAAGGAGAGGTGGAGCACAGTGCAGATCACTCTGGCTTATGATCTCTCAGGCTGCAGCCGGAGTTGAGCTGTATCGCCTGCGCGCCCAACCATTCACTCCCTGGGCTTTGCTCCCAGTGTCTCAAACTGTCTCTTGCAGAGGTGCCTGAATGGAGTTCCAGCATTTTCTGCCAGAAAAAAAAAGCCCTGGTGTCGGACTTCAATCTCTCTTAAAGCTTTCCTGTAGATCTAGCTGTTAAAGGATTTATACAAACTACAGGCATATCCCCGCTTTACGTACCCTCACTTTATGTACATTCTCAAGTACAGACAAATTGGTGTCTATGGGAAATCCTGGTCAGCTTGACAGGGCACTGCTCCCAGGTTTTAACATTGGCGTCTATGGGAAATCTTGGCCAACTTGACATGGCACTGCTCCAAGTTTTTACCATTGGCGTCTATGGGAGATCTTGGTCAGCTTGACATGGCACTGCTCCCGAACCATAAGTGACAGGGACACCAAAGTTGGGGAGAACCGAGAGGGGACCAAGGACTACAACACATCTGATTTTGGGGTCAGCCAGCTTGCTTAGGTAATCAACCATGTCATAGTCCTGGGTCCCCTAATGTGTTTCCCAAGTTTGGTGTCCTTTTTACTTACAATTTGGGAGCAGTGCCATGTAAATTTGACCAAGATTTCCCATAGACGCCAATGTTAAAAATCTGGAGTAGTGCCATGTTAAACAGATCCAGATTTCCCATACAGCTACTGTATTTACATGCATTGAGAAGTGAAAAACGGTATTGCTTCACTTTAAGTATATTTTCGTTTTGCATACATACTCTGGTCCCATTGTGTACTTAAAAGGGGTTATGCCTGTAGTTCACACTGGCAGGAGTGCTTACAATTTTTAGCTTTCATTTATATAAAACCTTTATCCCAAAAGGAAAAAACTGTTTGCTGTAACTTGCTTAAAAATTGTTAGCTTGAGTTTAGCTTCAATGCATTAATGAATTTAAATCTTCTAACACTCCCCATCCCCCAGACTGACAATGCTGCTATTCACAGGTGTCTCTGTTGCTTCTCCTTTCAGAGTCGGGAGGCTCTAATACAGGAGGTGTGTTACAGGCCAGATCATCAGGTAAAAGCAGCCTAAAAGAAAAACAAATGCACTCACCAAATCCAAAGATTGATAAAAGGGTAACTCCACTTTCGTGGGGAAGAAACATCAGCAAATAAAGAAAAAATAATATAGCATATACAATTGTAACACAAATCATATTGTAATTGAATATTATTAAAAAGGACCTTTCCTTCTCAGTCTGCAGCTGTTGTAATTTTCTGAAAATGCAATGCAATATGGCTACCTGGAGGTGTTCTGTACACAGAATGTACTGACCACACCCCAGAAACATCATTTCCTGCTTGTGTGATTGGCTCCCCAATTTTCCCAGGAGTCTGCACTAAGATACAAGTCAGATTTCTGGCATCCCCTGCAATAAAAATGTCATTTTTGGTGAGATACTCCCAATAGAAACACGTCTAAAGGGATGCAGGCCCAGCAGCTTTCCTCATTAGAGCCCTGCAGCTGCCACAGCTGATGGATAATTATGAAACCACTCCCATTAGACCCACTCAGCACAGAGGAACAAAAAATGATTTCTTCAGAATAACAAAAGGTAGGAATCTGCAACACAGTTTGTTAAAATCCTTGTAATGTACAGAGATCACCCAAAGAGGATTTCTTTTTTCTCAACAAAACTGGAGTTACGCTTTAAGCTACAAAATATCACTTTTTTTATTTTGAGTTTAATATTGCTTTAAGAAAGGAAGTGAAGGTCCACTTTAAGGTGCAGGAATTAGGCTTATCTGAAGCAGTTTACCCAGTTCTGGACCGGAAAGGATTTGCCCCCTTAATGACCAGGCCATTTTTTTGCGATTCGGCACTGCGTTACTTTAACGGACAATTGCGTGGTCATGCGACGCTGTAGCTGTCCTTTTTTTCCCCCACAAATAGAGCTTTCTTTTGGTGGTATTTGATCGCCTATTCTGAAAAAAAAAAACTATATATATATATATATATATATATATTTTTTTTTTTTTTTCATTTTTTGCTATATAACATTCCCCCCCCCAAAAATAAAAAATCTGATTTTTTTTTTAACATTTTAGGCCAATTTGTTTTCGGTAACAAATAGCAATAAGCGTAAATTGATTGGTTTGCGCAAAAGTTATTATGTCTACTAACCACGGGAAAGATTTATGTAATTTTTATCGGTTTTTTTACTATTGCGATTTTTAGCGGGACTGCGACATTGCGGCGGACAGATCGGACCCCTGACATTTTTGGGGGACCAGTGACATTACTGCAGTAATCAGTGCTAAAAATATGCACTGTTACTGTAATAATGACACTAGCAGGGAAGGGGTTAACACAGTGGGTGATCAAGGGGTTGAATGTAAGCCTAGGTGAGTAATTCTAACTGTATGGGGCGGGGCTTTTGAAATGATCACAGGGACCTGTGATCCTATATAGAAGGATCACAGGGGCTCTGATCATTCCAGAGAGAAGAACGGTCAGCTGTGTTTACAACAGCTGACCGTCCTTCTCTCTCAACGTGGAATGATCGTGGGTGGCCAGCGGCAATCAGAGCTGCCAGCCCATGCATCGGAGTCCCCGATGCCGAGTGGGGGCGGGAGTGCGTTCGCCCCCTAGCAGCAGGCGGGGCTGCCTGCCGCAGTATATCTGTGGCGGGCGGTCAGGAACAGGTTAAACTTGCCAAAAGCTGTACAAACATTAATGTGATTAAATGAAAAAAAAAACGTACAACTATGGCACAGTTTTTCACTAGAACACTAACTAATGTAGAAGAGTTTGGTTATTCCTAGTTTAACCTTTATTTAAAACCATATCACAATGTAGCTAAATACAATTACACAATGGCAATTGCTATTTCTGACCGCCAGAGGGCGCACGTTTGCATAATATGACCTACAAATGAAAAGAGCAGTCCAGTCATGTGCAAGACATTCCAGTGTGCAGCAATAGTAGAATAGACGTGCTATGGTATACAACGAAAATAACCAGCTGTCTTTAGCGTTAAAACAACGTATGCAACGAAAGCCACTTACACGGGCCACTATAACTCTCAGTCCTTGAATCGACTTCATAGCGATTGTTGGTACGACTGATATCTGCATCCCCCGGAAACACTTTCTCAGACAACTAGGTTCCTTCTAGCAGAGTGATACTGTTAACCCTTTGTGGGAAGTGAACACTTTAGTGTTTCTAATGGACAACAAAGAATAGTTCGGTGTTGCCTTATATCTGTGGTAAATAATAAGAAAACTAGTATATGGAGAATTTGCTGCACTTTGCTCTATATTCTGTTGTGTGGGCTGCAATACTTAACCGCTTGCCGCACGACTATTTACTGCGGCGGTCAGCCCCTCACAGGCAAAGCGACGTAGGTCTACGTCGCTAGCCTGTGAGGCTCTAGGGAGCGAGCGCGCACCGCCGAAGACGCGCTCCCGCTCGCTCACGGACCCCCCCGCGAATGCGCGTCTGTTACAGCGGGAGAAAGGCAGGCGGCTAATGTAAACACAGCCGCCTGTCATTCTCCCCTGTGTAAGAATGGAGATCATACGGTTCTACTATGATACTATGGTTATACTATGGTTCTTACACCAGTAGCCAAAGCCAATCACAGTTAGAAACACGCCCCTAGGGACACACTTAAAGCGGAGTTCCACCCAAAAGTGGAACTTCCGCTTTAGGTATTATAACCCCCTGACATGCCACATTTGACATGTCATTTTTTTTGGGGGGAGCGGGTACCTAGTTTTGACAGGTACCCGCTCCCACTTCCGCTCGGAGCGCCGAGGCGCCCTGAACGGAAGTTCTCCTCTCCCCCTCCCTCCCTGCAATCTTCTGGGACATGTCAGAGGTCCCAGAAGATTGCCGGCCAATCAAGACGCGCAGCGCGACTCGCGCATGCGCAGTGGGTACCCGGCTGTGAAGCCGCAAACTGTCACAGCCGTGTGCCCACAGCAGTGATGCCGGCGCCGCCGTGACCAGAGGGAGAGGATCGAGGCTTCGGGCGGCTGCATCGCTGGACCGTTGGACAGGTGAGTGAAATGGCTGGAACTCCGCTTTAACCCCTCCCTCTCCAATAAAGTTAACCCCTTTCCTCCCAGTGTCATATTTACAGTAACAGTGCATATGTATAGCACTGATTACTGTAGTAATGTCACTGGTACCCCCAAAGTGTCAAAAATGTCAGTCAAGGGTCTGATCTGTCCGCCGCAATGTCGCAGTCCCGCAAAAAAAAAATCGCAGATCGACGCCATTACTCGTTAAAAAAAAAAAAAACAACAAAAATGACAAAAATCTTTCCCTTAGTTGGTAAACGTAATAACTTTTGTGCAAACCAATCAAAATACGCTTTTTGCAATTTTTTTTACCCCACATATGTAGCAGAAAACAAATTGGCCTAAAATGTTAAAAAATTTAGATTTTTACATTTTTTTGGGGGAATTTCATATAAAAAAATGTGAAAAAATATTGTTATTTTTGCAAAATTGTCGCAGTTTTTTTGTTTTTAGCGCATGATCAAAAAATCGCACAGGTGATCAAATACCACCAGAAGAAAGCTCTGTTTGTGGGAAAAAAAGGATGCAAAATTTGTTTAGGTATAGCATCGCACGACCGCGCAATTGTCCGTTAAAGTCACGCAGTGCCGAATCGCAAAATAGGCCCTGGTCAGGAAGGGGGTAAAATCTTCCGGGGCTTAAGTGATTAAGCATTAAAGCGGAGCTCAGGGCTGCTTCAGAAAAAATTGAAAGTCAGCAGCTACAAATACTGTAGCTGTTGACTTTTAATATTAGGACACTTACCTGTCCACGAATCCAGCTGATTTTTCAGTCAGCTGTCAGGTGCTGGCGCCGCCATCTTGGCTACTTGGCCATCCTGGCTTCTCTACTTCACATGTGCGAAACGCCCTGCGCTTTGTGATTGGCCCAGTGGCGGGGAAGGAAGGAGGGGGCTGAACTTCTGGCTGACTTTGCTGCGGCAGAGTCAGCTGGACGTGGGAGCGGGTATATGTCAAAGCCAGGTCCACCCCTCCAAAAAGGTGCCAAATGTGGCAGCACAGGAGGCAAACAAGCAGAGCTTCCCCTTTTGTGCCATTAAAAAAAAAATAATGTATGTTTTTCTTCCTCTTTTTAATACTACAGTATACAGTATAGCCAGGTGCTGGGCTATGGAGAAGGCGACATTTCCTTTTTTTTCTCTCTCTCGCTCCACTGAGATACTGACATTGTGCTGCACCATTCTCCTCTGGTCAGCGGGGGTAGAAGCTGGAAGTTGTAGTTTGAGATGGCAGAATAGACTCCTCGCGTCAGTGTGCTGTAGGAGGAGTGGATAGATTATTTATTCTTGGCACTGAGGGAGTTAAGCCCTGTACACATGGGCCAAATGCCGGCTGATATCGGCCGGTTCAATAAAAACCGTCTGACATTCGGCCTGTGTGTGTGCCAGCCAATTCGACAGAAGCCAGCTGTTTGGCTGGCCTCTGTCGGATGTGCATGTTGGAAAATCCTAGCCGACCAGCCCCCAATCAGCGCTCTCAGCCAATGGTTGAGAGCGCTGATCGGAGTGCTCTAGCGGGGGAGGAGGAGGCCAGAACACTCTGATCAGCGGGGGAAAAAAACTGTCAACTCCGGTCGGAGCCACTATACTAACAATCCGTCGTTAGTGCAGCAGCTGCAACCGAAGCTAACAGTTTTTTTTTTTTTTTAACCCGCTGGGTTAAACAGAAAAAGACTAATGGCCGGAATACACGATTAGAATATCGCCCGATCATTCGACCACCGACTTTTGAAAAAGTATTTGTCGGTCGAAAACGTTGCCAACATACACGGCCCGAATATCGCCTGACCGGTGCCCGCCGACTATCGAAACGATCCAAAAATCAACGATCCAAAAAAAAACGTTACAGACCAAACCAAATTTGTTTACGCATTTATGGTGTCTTCTTTAGATTTTCTTTGGGAATTTATCATGCATTTAATATATATCGGACAATGTTGATAAATGCTTTATTTTAAAAAGTCCTTTACTATTTAAAGTGGAGTTCCACCCTATTTTTATACTTACCTCCATCTTCTCGCTCCGGGTCACCTGAAAAAGAAATGGATAATCGCATATTTTTTTTTTTTTACTTACCTCGTAGCGAAGAAAATATACTTACCTTACTTCCTTCTTCCTCCTTCCTCGGCCGCGGCCCGTCGTCACTTCCTGGCTCTGCAATGATTCCTGGGAGCTGGACGTCATAGCTCCCAGGAATCATTGCGCCTGCACCGGCCCCGACGTCAGTTCCGGGTCGCGAGCGCCATCCCCTTCTAAACAGCTTCTGGGCATGCCCAGAAGCTGTGGAGGGATGACGCGCGCGACCCGGAAGTGCCGTCGGGGCCGGCGCAGAGCATCGTGGGACCAAAGAAGGCGGAAGAAGACGCCGAAGAGGACGCGCTGGCTTCAAGCTGCCCACATCTGAGATGGCAGCGCTGGACAAGACGTTTGCAAGGTAAGTATTTGTCCTAACAGGTAAGTGCAACCCGGGACAGATCAGAGGCTAGCCATTGTGGAATGCACTAGCCCTGACTGTCCCGGGGGTATTAAAAAAAAAAAAAAAAAATCCAGGGTGGAACTCCGCTTTAAATAGGGAATACATTACCAATAGATTTGCTAAAAACATACATGGCATATGTCTATTTGACATTCCATGCTATATCTTGGCTGAGAGGACTTCTTTAGCTTTTTTCATTCGTGTTTACGAAACTTCTTGACATTGTACAATGCTTCCGGGTCAACAAACATTTCCGGGAAAATATTTTCGGACATGCGTGATGAGGTTAAACTGAACGACCTCAACATCAACGTATAGAATATCGTTCTTTCGCAAACGAGACGACAGAATTTTTCGGGTTTTTCAAACGGTATTTTTCGTTCACAATATCGATATTGCTCATTGATGGCTGGACATTAACAAGTAGAATATCGGCCGATCGCTCGCTGAACGGAAATTTTCGTCCGATATTCTTATCGTGTATTCCGGCCATAAGTGTATACTAAGCTTTAGAGAGAGATCACCTCTGTCTCAATATTAATTTTTCAGCATTAGATCATACTACGGGAGATCTGAACTGGTGAATTAACACTCGCGCCAAAGGGTTAAATTATATAAAAGCAATTTAATATCTGACAATAGGATTGCTGCTGTGAACAACCCACAGAGGTAAGCAATGAAATAAATGTAATACTAGTATTACCCACAGCGCATATCCGGGGAACAAAGTATATGTGATGGGTGGTGTATCAAATAAAAATATATGGTGCTAAAAAAATGATTGCAAAAAAGCTTATTGCAAACAAACGATGACTCTTGAAACCGTGATAGATAGCTTTTCAACTACCTATCTCTATTGGGTAATTTGCATATACCCTTTCAACATCCACCCTCAAAAAGTGCTTAAAAAGTGCATTTGGTGACTGTGCAATCAATAGCAAGAAAAATAAATCAATTGTATCTAAATTAGCATCAATGATGGATTAAAAACCACGTAGTGAAAAAAATAAACATATATGAAAAATATATAAACATTTTTTTTTGTTAAATTCTTATAGTTGATAAGTACACTGGTGAAAAAAAATTGGTGAAATAAAGTGACAAGTGTCCAAATAACCTGAAGTTTCTAGCTTCAGTGATGTTGTTCAAAAAACGGTCAGTGCAATGGTGGTGTCACCCTCCGTGCTGCTGTAATATAGTGTAGATAATTCAAACTCACCAGAAGTTGTTGACCCACAATGCCTTACGACAAGTGGGTCAGTAGAGCTTGTATAATGGATGTCTAGTGGGGTCCCAGCCGTCCGTGTCTGGGTGGTCCTGGTTGCTCCTATTGGTAGGTGTAGTGGGGCAGAAAAATCGCACTCCTCATGGTGTAGTATGAATAAAATCCATATTTATTTTTAAAAAACATATGACAAATGCGACAAATAATATAAAATAATAAAAACATGTTGGTGGTACAGCTAGGTAAGTTCTTAATATTAGGAATTGCTCAAAAGCACTACCAGGGAAGCCAACTGTGGGCGCCAGTGATGGTCCGCCTGTCTGTATCACGGAGCTTCCAGGTGGTGTGCGGTATGCGTTCCAGGCACCACTAGAATGAGGCTACGTGCATCTCAGCTTGACGCGTTTCGTCATCAATGTGTGACGTCTTCGGAAGCTGGGCGCACGTCTCCTCGATACAAGTATTAATAGTAAAGAAAGACGGGAATAGCTTTCTTTTTTGTGGGTCAACAACTTCTGGTGAGTTTGAATTATCTACACTATATTGCTGTAGGGTGACACCACCATGGCACTGACCGTTTTTTGAACACCATTACTGGAGCTAGAAACTTTGGATTATTTAGACACTTGTCACTTTATTTCACCAATTTTTTCACCAGTGTACTTATGAATAGAGATGGATGAACGCCAGCCGCAAATTTCCTCAAAAGTCTGCGAACTGCGAGTTTGCGGCGGGCCCCATTGACTTTAATGGGAGGCGAACTTTAAAAACCTTTAGGTCATATTTGCCGCCACAAAAGATGTACTAGCTGTGCACAAATAGTCCCAGCACATTGACAAAGTCATAACAGAAGTATTGCAATTGAAAAAGTTGCCGTACATTTTTTATTTTTTTTTCATAAATCAGCCAGAACTGACAGCAGAACCTTTACCGACCCATTGTTTTTCATTTCCAGTCTGAAAAATTAGGCATTCACAGGATAAAGAAGTAAGTGTCGGCCATTCCAGGCCCCAAAAATTAGCCCACATGCGTTTACCTGACAGCTAAGAACGTAGTATTCTGTGGCTGTAGGTAAATTAGACATTCACAGGATACAGAAGTAAGTGTCGGCCAGTATTGGCCCCAAAAATTTGCCCACATGGGTTTACCTGACAGCTAAGAATGTAGTATTCTGTGGCTGAAGGTACATTAGGCATTCACAGGATACAGAAGTAAGTGTCGGCCTGTATAGGCCCCAAAAATTAGCCCACATGGGTTTACCTGACAGCTAAGAATGTAGTATTCTGTGGCTGAAGGTACATTAGGCATTCACAGGATACAGAAGTAAGTGTCGGCCTGTATAGGCCCCAAAAATTAGCCCACATGGATTTATCTGACAGCTAAGTACGTAGTATTCTGTGGCTGAAGGTACATTAGGCATTCACACGGTATACAGAAGTAAGTGTCGGCCTGTATAGGCCCCAAAAATTAGCCCACATGTGTTTAACTGACAGCGAAGCACGTAGTGTATTTGATGGCTGGAGGTACAGTAGGCATTCACAGTATACAGAAGTAAGTGTCGGCCTGTACAGGCTCCAAAAATTAGCTCACATGGGTTGAACTGACAGCAAAGAACGTAGTGTATTTGATGGCTGGAGGTACAGTAGGCATTCACAGTATACAGAAGTATCGGCCTGTATAGGCCTAAAAAATTAGCTCACATGGGTTTAACCACTTTACCACCGGAGGATTTTGCTGTCTTCCGTCCAGGCCACTTTTTGCGATTCGGCGCTGTGCGAATTCAACTGACAATTGCGCGGTCGTGTGACGCCATACCCAAACAAAATTTACGTCCTTTTTTTCCCACAAACAGAGCTTTCTTTTGGTGGTATTTGATCACCTGTGCGATTTTTACTTTTTGCGCTATAAACAAAAAAAGAGCGTTTATTTTGAAAAAATAACAATATTTTTAACATTTTTTATATGAAATTCCCCCCAAAAAAGATGTAAAAACCAATTTTTTTAAAACTTTTTGGCCAATTTGTTTTCTGCTACCTATGTTTGGTAAAAAAAATCGCAATAAGCGTATTTTGATTGGTTTGCGCAAAAGTTATTGCGTTTACTAACAAAGGGAAAGATTTCTGTCATTTTTGGTGTTTTTTTTTAACGCGTAATGGCGGCGATCTGCGATTTTTTTTGCGGGACTGCGACATTGCGGCGGACAGATCGGACCCTTGACTGACATTTTTGACACTTTTGGGGGTACCAGTGACATTACTGCAGTAATCAGTGCTATATATATGCACTGTTACTGTAAAAATGACACTGGCAGGGAAGGGGTTAATTTTATTGGAGAGGGAGGGGTTAATGTATGCCTGGTGCTTACTGACGTGTGGGGGGGGGAGGTGACTGAGTGAGTCATGGACAGATCGGATGTCCAGCTATGCTGAACAGTCCGATCTGTCACTCCCTGTCACTATGGAGATCCGCCCGCTGTGTTTACACACAGCGGGCGGATCTCCAGACTCGATCCCCGACGATCGGGTAAGAGCAGCGGCGATCGCCGCTGCTCCTCCCCTGGCCCGACTCCCGCTGTGAATGAAAACAGCGGGAGCGAGCCTCCGGCGGCGCGCAAGCGCCACCCAGAAGGGGGAGTGTCTGACGACGTAGTACTACGTCGTCAGACGATAACGAGCCACTCTGCCGCAGTAATATTACTGTGAGCAGTCGTAAAGTGGTTAACTGACAGCAAAGAACTTAGTATTTGATGGCTGGAGGTACAGAAGGGATTCACGGTATACAGAAGTAAGTGTCGGCCTGTATAGGCTCCAAAAATTAGCGCACATGGGTTTAACTGACAGCAAAGAATGTAGTGTATTTGATGGCTGGAGGTACAGTAGGCATTCACAGTATACAGAAGTAAGTGTCGGCCTGTATAGGCCCCAAAAATTAGCTCACATGGGTTGAACTGACAGCAAAGAACTTAGTATTTGATGACTAGAGGTACATTAGGCATTCACACAGTATACAGAAGTAAGTGTCGGCCTGTATAGGCTGCAAAAATTTGCTCACATGGGTTGAAGTGACAGCAAAGAACGTAGTATTTGATGGCTGGAGGTACATTAGGCATTCACAGTACATAGAACAGTAAGTGTGTCCCTGTATAGGCCCCAAAAATTAGCCATTCAATGGACATGAAATGCCTTTTATGCTGCTGTATTTAGCGAAGACAAGGACCAGGAATTGTTGTTGGTGGATGGCGGTCTGGCAGATATTTGTGGCCTGTGATGAGGAATTTCAATGAAACATGGTCTACTGGTCACATGTGTTGAATTCCTCAGAGATCCATGCCTCATTCATTTTTATAAATGTGAGGTAGTCTACACTGTCATGAGCTAGGCGAGTGCCCTTATTGGTCATGATCCCCCCTGCTGTGCTGAACGTCCTTTCGGACAGGACACTGGACGGGGGGCAAGCCAACAGTTCCATTGCAAATTGTGCAAGCTCTGGCCAGAGGTCAAGCCTGCCCACCCAGTAGTCCAGAGGTTCATCACTCCTCAGAGCACGAACATCGACCATTAACCCGTTGTAGTCGGACACCTGTCGGATTACAGAAGCCTGCCTTTTTCCAGAACAGCATGATGACGGCATCATGGAAGGTGGAGTAAATATACAACGAAAATTAAAACAGCGCTAGCATATAACCATCAAAATATTCCATGTGAAATTATCAACATATTATGTGAAAATAAATTACTAAATAAATAGTCCTTTTAAAATTGGTGAAATATCCAAATAAAGTGCTCCAGTGCAGAATATTATATATAAAGGTGCTCCAAGGTGATGGTGACCCCTTATGGTTCCCCACTCACCGCAATGTCTGATTAAACCAGCTTGAATATATAAGTTGGACAGAGCCTCCTTTCATGGACTATCACTCGGTCTTCCTCCATAAGGCACCAGTTAAAAGATAAAAGGACCGCACGTAGTGAAGTATGTATTCATAAAATTTATTGCCAAAAAAGTATCAAAACATACTCACAAACGAAGGAATTAGTATCGCAATTGATATAAGCGATAGTGGACGCCGCATCTGGCGTGCGTTCCACTATACAACCAGGAAGTGCTTGCCGGAAGTGATGATGCGTCTAGTCCGTACCGGAAATTACGTATGTTTTGATACTTTTTTGGCAATAAATTTTATGAATACATACTTCACTATGTGCGTTCCTTTTATCTTTTAACTGGTGCCTTATGGAGGAAGATTTCACCTACTTCTACCTAAGGAGACTCAGAATTACCGAGTGATAGTCCATGAAAGGAGGCTCTGTGCAACTTATATATTCAAGCTGGTTTAATCAGACATTGCGGTGAGTGGGGAACCATAAAGGGTCACCATCACCTTGGAGCACCTTTATATATAATATTCTGCACTGGAGCACTTTATTTGGATATTTCACCAATTTTAAAAGGACTATTTATTTAGTAATTTATTTTCATATATTATGTTGATAATTTTACATGGAATATTTTGATGGTTATATGCTATCGCTGTTTTAATTTTGGTTGTATATTTTCTCCTAAGATTTCTTAGAGTCACAGCAGCTGCATTTTATACTTAAACACGTTTTTACATATATATATTTATTCTTTTAAGAATTGTGTGTATATATATATATATATATATATATATATATATATATATATGTTTATTTATTGTTTATTTATATATTTATTGTACTTTTTTTGCACGATTTAATACACTATAGCGCGGGGTTTAATTTTAGTTTACAGATGGAAGGTGGAGTGTTGGGCAAACTGTGAGGAGACAAGAGAAGGAGAAGAGGCTGGACGGTGAGAGCCTGGAGTGCAGCTTTGTGGGTTCTGACGGTTTTGCTCCCACTGGGCTCGGTGATGTGATTTCAGGTGCCTTCTTAAGGCGGTGGTCCCTAGGTGAGTGTTGGGCTTACCCCGACTTATGCGTTGACTGCAAAGGCTGCAGATGGCAATAGTGTTGTCAGCAATGGACACATTAAAAAAAGCCCACACTGCGGAGCGCCAGATGTGACTGTACATGGATGAATGGCTCGCTCCTGATACATTTGCAGTCTGCTTTGTACCTCTTGTGCAATGCAAGTTCTGCCTGCCTCTCCTCCCTATCTAGCGGTCCGTCAGTCCGCCAGTTCTACAAATAATTGGCCAGTAACTGTTGTCACTGTGTGTAGCACAGTTAACACAGCAAAAGAGGCCAAATTTTTGCAGGACTAAAATACACTTTTAGAAAATTATACTGTTAAATAACACCCCACTTCACAATGTGGTATTGGGGGGGGGGGGGCATTGGTGTATCACACCAGTTCAAAAAATTGGCCAGTGAGTTTGGCACTGTGTGTACCAGACTTCACTCAGTAAAAGAGGCAATATTGTTGCAGGACATAAATACACTTGTTAAAGTTTACTCAGATAACACCCCACTTCAATATGTGGTATTGGGGGGCCATTGGTGTATCACACCAGTTCAAAAAATTGGCCAGTGAGTTTGGCACTGTGTGTACCAGACTTCACTCAGCAAACGAGGCAATATTGTTGCAGGACACAAATACACTTGTTAAAGTTTACTCAGATAACACCCCACTTCAATATGTGGTATTGGGGGGCCATTGGTGTATCACACCAGTTCAAAAAATTGGCCAGTGAGTTTGGCACTGTGTGTACCAGACTTCCCTCAGCAAACGAGGCAATATTGTTGCAGGACACAAATACACTTGTAAAAGTTTACTCAGATAACACCCAACTTCAATATGTGGTATTGGGGGGGGGGGGGGGCACAGGTTTATTACACCAGTTTTACAAATAATTGGCCAGTAACTGTTGTCACTGTGTGTAGCACTGTTTACACAGCAAGAGGCCAAATATTTGCAGGACTAAAATACACTCTTAGAAAATTATACTGTTAAATAACACCCCACTTCAATATGTGGTATTGGGGGGCCACAGGTTTATTACACCAGTTCTACAAATAATTAGCCAGTAACTGTTGTCACTGTGTGTAGCACTGTTTACACAACAAGAGGCCAAATTTTTGCTGGACTAAAATACACTCTTAGAAAATGATACTGTTAAATAACACCCCACTTCAATATGTGGTATTGGGGGGCCATTGGTGTATCACACCAGTTCAAAAAATTGGCCAGTGAGTTTGGCACTGTGTGTACCAGACTTCACTCAGCAAACGAGGCAATATTGTTGCAGGACACAAATACACTTGTTAAAGTTTACTCGGATAACACCCCACTTCAATATGTGGTATTGGGGGGCCATTGGTGTATCACACCAGTTCAAAAAATTGGCCAGTGAGTTTGGCACTGTGTGTACCAGACTTCACTCAGCAAACGAGGCAATATTGTTGCAGGACACAAACACACTTGTTAAAGTTGACTCAGATAACACTCCCACTTCAATATGTGGTATTGGGGGGACATTGGTGTATCACACCAGTTCAAAAAATTGGCCAGTGAGTTTGGCACTGTGTACCAGACTTCACTCAGCAAACGAGGCAATATTGTTGCAGGACACAAAAACACTGGTTAAAGTTTACTCAGATAACACCCCACTTCAATATGTGGTATTGGGGGGCCATTGGTGTATCACACCAGTTCAAGAAATTGGCCAGTGAGTTTGGCACTGCGTGTACCAGACTTCACTCTGCAAACGAGGCAATATTGTTGCAGGACACAAATACACTTGTTAAAGTTTACTCAGATAACACCCCACTTCAATATGTGGTATTGGGAGGCCATTGGTGTATCACACCAGTTCAAAAAATTGGCCAGTGAGTTTGGCACTGCGTGTACCAGACTTCACTCAGCAAACAAGGCAATATTGTTGCAGGACACAAATACACTTGTAAAAGTTTACTCAGATAACACCCCACTTCAATATGTGGTATTGGGGGGCCACTGGTCTATCACAGCAGTTCAAAAAAATTGGCCAGTGAGTTTGGCACTGTGTGTATCAGACTTAACTCAGCAAAAGAGGCAATATTGTTGCAGGATAAACAGATAAACATGTAAAAGTATACTCGGATAACACCCCACTTCAATCTGTGGTATTGGAGGGGGGGGGGGGCAATTGGTCTATCACACCAGTTATAATACATTAAAGTACTTCTGTCACTGTGTGTAGTATTGCTGCAGAAACGCTCAGTCTCATCACCACACCTGTCACAATGCTGCACAGTGCACAATAATACTACTAATCCACTATAATATGCTTTCTAACAAGTATATTATACTGTGGATTACTCCCCCCCCCCCTTTTTAGAGCACTGCACAGCAATACCAAAAAATTTGCAGCCCTTTAAATTACTTTTGTGGACATTAACAGAGCGATTTGTGTCACTGCTGACGATCTCTAACTGCCCCTACAGCACAGACTGGATACCTGTCCCTATACTGAAGAGACTGTAATAGACCCTATACCGACATTGCAGTCCTTTAAATGACTTAAGTGGACATTAACAGAGTGATTTGTGTCACTGCAGATGACGATCTCTAACTGCCCCTACAGCACAGACTGGATACCTGTCCCTATACTGAAGAGAGACTGGACCTATATCGAAATACCAGCCCTGAAAAGGACTTTTGTGGACATTAACAGATCGATTTGTGTGACTGCAGCCGATCTCTAACTGCCCCTAAAGCAACGACTGGATACCTGTCCCTAAACTCAAAAGTTACTAGTAGACCTATACCGAAATACCAGCCCTGAAAAGGACTTTTGTGGATCTTCACAGAGCTATTTGTGTCTAGCAAACTCTCCCTCATGAGCACAGCAGAGTTCTCCCTACACTGGCAGAAAGCGGAATGTGAAATGGCCGACAGCTCAGGTCTATTTATAGGGTAGGGGGCATGTCCATGTGCTGAAATGTTTCAATTGGCTATTCCATTCCACCTGATGGCTGTGTCATGGGTCAATGTTCTCCCCAATGTAAACTAATATGGCCGCTGCGAACGACGCCATGTGTTCGCAAATTTGGCGGGTATCGAACAAGCAAAATTTACGGCGAACCGACCACCGGGCGAACCGCAAGGCCATCTCTACTTATGAACTATAAGAATTAAAAAAAAAATGTTTTATATAAGTTTATTTTTTACACTACATGGTTTTTAATCCATCATTGATGCTAGATACATTAGATACAATTGATTTATTTTTCTTGCTATTGATTGCACAGTCACCAAATGCACTGTTTAACCACTTGCCGACCGCTCAATGAGCTGGTACTGCGGCAAAGTAGCTCGTTATCGTCCAGCGACGTAGACCCACGTCCTAGGACAACGCCCCCTCTCTGCGGCACGCGCGCTCCGCCGGAGGCTCGCTACCGCTGTATACAGACACAGCGGGAGTCGGGCCAGGGGAGGAGAGGCGGTGATCACCGCCGCCCTTTCCCGATCGTCGGAGATCGAGTGAGGAAATCCGCCTACTTGTGTAAACAAAGCGGGCTGATCTCCTCTGTGACAGACAGTCACAGATTACAGGATTCAGCATAGCTGAACCGGCGATCTGTGTCTGTGTCACAAAATCCCCTCCCCCCACACATGTCAGTAAGCATGAGGCATACATTTAACCCCTTGATCACCAATAAAGTTAAACCTTCCCTGCCAGTGTCATTATTACAGTAACAGTGCATATTTATAGCACTGATTACTGTAGTAATGTCACTGGTACCCCCAAAAGTGTAAAAAATGTCAGTTAAGGGTTCGATCTGTCCGCCGCAATGTCGCAGTCCCGCAAAAAAAAAAATCGCAGATCACCGCCATTACTAGTAAAATAAAATAAACAATAAATATGACAAATCTTTCCCGTAGTTAGTAAACGCGATAACTTTTGCGGTATATGCATATTACCCAATAGAGATAGGTAGTTGAAAGGCTATCTATCACGGTTTCAAGAGTCAAGAGTTTTTTCAATCATATTTACTTTTTCATCACCTATACTTTGTTCCCAGGATATGCGCTGTGGGTAATACTAGTATTACATTTATTTCATATGGGAGATCTGAGACTGGGAGTGAGGACTCCTGGGGACAGCTCAGCACCACCCACTTCACAGCACCTGCACTGCTGCTGCAGGGAAACTGGAACATCCATTCACCCTCTGCTTCCCACTGCTGATCACTGGATGCTTTCAGGGAGAGACAGAAGGGGCACCCCCTTCTACAGCAAAAGGTCACCACCTCATCCTAGGGACTGGTGAGAGGGCTATTCACCTATTGCTGATACTGCTAGCAAGGACTGAGCAACTGAGAGCAGAACATCAAGTGTACCCAATCCATACCACACCCATACTGCACCTATACAGCAAATATTCGAAACCTAGACTGCACCTACACCATAACTCAAAGGACTGCCCCTCCCGTAAAATTTATTATGCAAGCCCCCTTTGTTCCCCTGCCCCCTCCGCTACCATCCTCCATTTCTTTTGGACAGTTCATACCCAGTTGGTCTGGGACTAGCATCACCGCCATTAATGTGCTCTGGCAGTACAGTTCCCATGTGTAAAGTAAAAAGAGAAGAATAAGGCGCTAGCGCAGCCAACTAACCACAAAAATGCAAATACTAAATGTCCATAAAACACACGTAATGGTTCCCACACCATGTGAAAAAATCTTCCATGTTTTGATAGGAGTTCTTCCAACAGTGCAACACCATTCACCACTACCACTGTAAGAAATGTGCACTCACCACCAGTCCAGTGATCTCGAAACCAATAAAATTCAACAAGCGCTGTATGATCGACAATGATAACATCCAAATTGGTCACATCCCTCTTTAATAGGTCTTCTGAGATAACACACTATCCTCCATTAACGTTCCAGGAGCACCACACCA
The DNA here is from genome assembly GCF_965119305.1 of Pelophylax lessonae. Taxonomy (NCBI): domain Eukaryota; kingdom Metazoa; phylum Chordata; class Amphibia; order Anura; family Ranidae; genus Pelophylax; species Pelophylax lessonae. The sequence goes on from NC_138778.1 coordinate 87,561,640, forward strand.
TTAACCACTTGCCGACCGGTCACATGGAGCGTACTGCAGCAAAGTGGCTCGTTATCGTCCAGCGATGTAGACCTACGTCGTTGGACTCCTCCCCTTGTGGGCAGCGCCGGAGGCTCGCTCCCGCTGTATTCAGACACAGCGGGAGTTGGGCTAGGGGAGGAGAGGCGGTGATCACCGCCGCTCTTCCCTGATCGTCGGGGATCGAGTGAGGAGATCCGCCCGCTTGTGTAAACAAAGCGGGCGGATCTCCTATGTAACAGGCAGGGACAGATTACAGGATTTAGCATAGCTGAACCTGCGATCTGTGCCTGTGTCACACAGTCCCCTCCCCCCACACACGTCAGTAAGCACCAGGCATATATTTAACCCCTTCATCACCAATAAAGTTAACCCCTTCCCTGCCAGTGTCATTATTACAGTAACAGTGCATATTTATAGCACTGATTACTGTAGTAATGTCACTGGTACCCCCAAAAGTGTCAAAAATGTCAGTCAAGGGTCCGATCTGTCCGCCGCAATGTCGCAGTCCCGCATAAAAAATCGCAGATCACCACCAGATCGCCACCATTACTAGTTAAAAGAAAAAACAATAAAAATTATTAAATTTCCCGTAGTTAGTAGCTGCGATAACTTTTGCGCAAACCAATCAAAATACGCTTATTGCAATTTTTTTTACCATACATATGTAGCAGAAAACAAATTGGCCTAAAATGTTAAAAAAATTTTGATTTTTACATTTTTTTTTGGGGAATTTAATGTAAAAAAATGTGAAAAATACTGTTATTTTTTTCAAAATTGTCGCTCTTTTTTTGTATATAGCGCAAAAAGTAAAAATCGCACAGGTGATCAAATACCACCAAAAGAAAGCTCTATTTGTGGGAAAAAAAAGGACATACATTTAATTTGGGTAAAGCATCGCACGACCGCGCGATTGTGCGTTAAAGTAACGCAGTGCCGAATCGCAAAATATGGCCTGGTCAGGAATGGGGTAAAATCTTCTGGTCTTAAAGCAGTTAAAAATATGCTCATTGAGAATTTTTTTTTCAAAGACATGTAGCTAAATACATTTTGGCCTAAATATATGACAAAAATTGAATTTATTGGATATTTTTTAACTGTCAAAGTAGAAAAATATTGTTATTTTTTCAAAATTGTCGCTCTTTTTTTAATAATATCGCAAAAAATGAAAAGTGCAGAGGTGATCAAATACCACCAAAAGAAAGCTCTGTTTATGGGGAAAAAAGGACATAAATTTAGTTTGGGTACAGCGTTGCATGACCGCGCAATTGTCAGTTAAAGTCGCACAGTGCCAAGTTGCAAAAAGTGGCCTGGACGTAAAGCAGGAAAATCTTCCGGATCTAAAGTGGTTAAACAACCAAAGTGTACAAAGTGTAGTATTTTACTATACCGAATATACAAAAATTTAGAAAAAGTATTTCACTCACTTGTAATTGTGCCCAAACTTACCACCAATGTACAAACAGCCTTAGTATAAGCTTGCACTGCTGTACCTCCAACTAGGGATCAGCGTGCATTCCAAACACTGAAAGTTCAGGCCAGACATGACGTTAGATTGGAAGTGAAGGCACACATGGAGACTTAACTAGTTTCGCTGACAGCGTCTACAGGAAGCCACAGAGCTGCCATTTTGGCAGATAAATTTATATGCCCCAAAGTTCTCTGATTAGTTAATCAATTTTAGACTTCCTCAATAAATCAACCATGTATATTGGAAGAACCAAGGAAAATTGTCACCATCTTTACAATGCATGACATATAACTTCCAAATATCTATATAAAAAGCACAATATACATAAATCATATTACAATAACTATTAAAAAATCCCTAAACCCAAAGCTAGGTTGTATATTCTCTACACCTTTTATTCATGAAATGCGTGCACAGCACCATCTAGTGGGGAAAAATTAACACATCTACACTTCTAACAAACTAACAAAAAAATATACAGTATGCTCTGTGTGCATATATATATGTATATATATATATATATATATATATATATATACAGTGGGGATCGAAAGTTTGGGCACCCCAGGTAAAAATTTGTATTAATGTGCATAAAGAAGCCAAGGAAAGATGGAAAAATCTCCAAAAGGCATCAAATTACATATTCGATATTCTTATAATATGTCAACAAAAGTTAGATTTTATTTCCATCATTGACACTTTCAAAATTACAGAAAACAAAAAAATGGCATCTGCACAAGTTTGGGCACCCTGCAGAATTTATAGCATGTACTGCCTCCTTTGCAAGGCTGAGACCTGCCAGTGACATGGATTGTTCTCAATCATCGTCTGGCAAGACCAGGTGATGTCAATCTCAAAGATTTTAAATGCCCAGACTCATCTGACCTTGCCCCAACAATCAGCACCATGGGATCTTCTAAGCAGTTGTCTAGAAAACTGAAACTGAAAATAGTTGATGCTCACAAAGCTGGAGAAGGCTATAAGAAGATAGCAAAGCGTTTTCAGATGTCAATAGCCTCTGTTCGGAATGTAATTAAGAAATGGCAGTCATCAGGAACAGTTAAAAGTTAAAGCAAGATCTGGAAAACCAAGAAAAATATCAGACAGGCAGGATTGTGAGAAAAACAATTCAAAACCCACGTTTGACTGCACGATCCCTCCAGAAAGATCTTGCAGACACTGGAGTTGTGGTACACTATTCCACTATAAAGAGATACTTGTACAAATATGGTCTTCATGGAAGAGTCATCAGAAGAAAACCTCTTCTACGTCCTCACCACAAAAATCAGCGTTTGAATTTTGCAAATGAACATATAGACAAGCCTGATGCATTTTGGAAACAAGTTCTGTGGGCCGATGAGGTTAAAATTTAACTTTTTGGCCGGAATGAGCAAAGGTACGTTTGGAGAAGAAGGGGCACAGAATTTAATGAAAAGAACCTCTGTCCAACTGTTAAGCATGGTATGGATCAATCATGCTTTGGGGTTGTATTGCAGCCAGTGGCACAGGGAACATCTCACGAGTAGAAGTAAAAATGGATTCAATATAATTTAAGCAAATTTTGGATGGTAACTTGATGCCATCTGTGAAAAAGCTGAAGATAAATAGAGGATGGCTTCTACAAATGAATAATGATCCTAAACACACCTCGAAATCCATGGGGGATTACATCAAGAGGCGTAAACTGAAGGTTTTGCCATGGCCTTCACAATCTCCTGACCTCAACATAATTGAAAATTTATGGATAGACCTTAAAAGAGCAGTGCGTGACAGACAGCCCAGAAATCTCAAAGAACTGGAAGACTTTTGTAAGGAAGAATGGGCAAAGATACCTCAAACAAGAATTGAAAGACTCTTGGCTGGCTAAAAAAGCGTTTACAAGCTGTGATACTTGCCAAAGGGGGCAGTACAAGATATTAACTCTGCAGGGTGCCCAAACTTTTGCAGATGCAATTTTTTTGTTTTCTGTTATTTTGAAAGTGTAAATGATGGAAATAAAATCTAACTTTTGTTGAGATATTATAAGATCGTCTAATCTGTAATTTGATGCCTTTTGGAGATTTTTCCATCTTTCCTTGGCTTCTTTATGCACATTAATACAAATCTTTACCTGGGGTGCCCAAACTTTCGATCCCCACTGTATATATATATATATATATATATATATATATATATATATATATATATACATACACACACATATACACACACATTATCTCACAAAAGTGAGTACACCCCTCACAGTTTTGTAAATATTTTATTATATCTTTTCATGTGACAACACTGAAGAAATTACACTTTGCTACAATGTAAAGTAGTGAGTGTACAGCTTGTATAACATTGTCAATTTGCTGTCCCCTCCAAATAACTCAACACACAGCCATTAATGTCTAAACTGCGGGCAACAAAAGTGAGTACACCCCTAAGTGCAAATGTCCAAATTGGGCCCAAAGTGTCAATATTTTGTGTGGCCACCATTATTTTCCAGCACTGCCTTAACTCTCTTGGACATGGAGTTCTCCAGAGCTTCACAGGTTGCCACTGGAGTCCTCTTCCACTCCTCCATGACGACATCACAGAGCTGGTGGATGTTAGAGACCTTGCGCTCCTCCACCTTCCGTTTGAGAATGCCCCACAGATGCTCAATAGGGTTTAGGTCTGGAGACATGCTTGGCCATTCCATCACCTTTACCCTTAGCTTCTTTAGCAAGGTAGTAGTCGTCTTGGAGGTGTATTTGGGGTCCTTATCATGTTGGAAAACTGCCCTGTGGCCCAGTCTCTGAAGTGAGAGGATCATGCTCTACTTCAGTATGTCACAGTACATGTTGGCATTCATGGGTCCCTCAATGAACTGTAGCTCCCCAGTGCTGGCAACACTCATGAAGCCCCAGACCATGACACTTCCACCACCATGCTTGACTGTAGGCAAGACACACTTGTCTTTGTACTCCTCACCTGGTTGCCGCCACATACGCTTGACACCATCTGAACCAAAAAAGTTTATCTTGGTTTCATCAGACCACAGGACATGGTTCCAGTAATCCATGTCCTTAGTCTGCTTGTCTTCAGCAAACTGCTTGCAGGCTTACTTGTGCATCATCTTTAGAAGAGGCTTCCTTCTAGGACGACAGCCATGCAGACCAATTTGATGCAGTATGCAGCGTATGGTCTAAGCGCTGACAGGCTGACCCCCCACCCTTTCAACCTCTGCAGCAATGCTGGCAGCACTCCTATGTCTATTTCCCAAAGACAACCTCTAGATATGACACTGAGCACGTGCACTTAACTTCTTTGGTCGGCCATGGTAAGGCCTATTCTGAGTGGAACCTGTCCTGTTAAACCACTGTATGTCTTGGCCACTGTGCTGCAACTCAGTTTCAGGGTCCTGGCAATTTTTTTTATAGCCTAGGCCAGGCATCACTAAATGGTGGACCATGGGCCGGATCTGGACCGAGTTACTGTCTGATCCGGACCTACGGTCGCGCCATTTAGGAGCCGCTTCTGTTACCCAGCCTCGGCAGCTGTAATTCTCCGCATGTCAGGAGGCACGAATATTCCGGGCGAGGGAGGTACAGCTCTGCATTGGGGCGGGTAATAGGCTGAGTGTTGGTATTAAGCTGACTTCTGGAGGCACGGCTCTGCATTAGGGGGGGGGGGGGGTAATAGGCTGAGTGCTGGTATTAGGCTGACTTCGGGAGGCATTACTCTGCATTGGACAGGAGCGATGGGTGCTGGCTGCTTTTCATATTAACCAGCAAGAGATTGGTGGTTAGGACCGCCCCCAATGCAAAGCTGTACCTCCCTCGCCCGGCATATTAGCAATGTGCCTTCCACCCTCCGCTCGATCTAAGGTAGGAGAGTGAGGGCAGAGGACACTACAGGAGGGGGGGGGGGTGATGTGAGAGTCCTGGAGGGGTGAGGCTGGCTGGATATCCAAAGAGCAGAGCACAATACTGTAGAGGGGTAAAGGGGGATGGGGGGTTATAGCAGTGGGAGCTGTGAAGTAAGGCAGTGCTGTGTGTGTGTGTGTGGGGGGGGGTGTGATTTGAGATGGGGCAGTGCTGTAGGGGAGTGAAGAGGGCAGATCCCACAACTGTGGGGGAGGGATTTGTGATGTATGGGGGCAGCGCTGTGGGGGGTAGTGATGTGAAGGGTGCAGCGCTGTGTTTGTATGTGTATGAGGATAGATTCTTTCATGAACGAGTTGCATAAGAATGAGGTGGAGGGCTGAAGGCTGCAAGTTGAGTCATGTGAGACGTTGGGCTCGGAAGTCAAAGGAGTCTAAACAAGAGCAGTGGATCCTCAATGTGAGAGAGCTTCAGAGCCTCAATAGAATACTTACAGAAGCACCAGTACTGGCCTATGCAGACCCAGCTAAATCATACAAGCTTCATGTGGATGCCAGCCGAAAGGGGCTGGGTGGAGTTCTGTACCAAGAACAGGATGGGGAACTTAGGCCCATAGCATATGTGTGTTGAAGTTGACCCAGTCGTAAAAGAACTATCCTGTGCACAAGTTAGAGTTTCTTACTCTAAAGTGGGCTGTAGTGGATAAGAAGATATATTATCTGTAGGGATGGGCTGGATGTTCGAGTTGAACGTAAGTTCGACTCGAACATCGGATGTTCGCCAAACACACAAAAACCCGGGGCACTTGGCGGAAAGTTCGCCCGCCGATGAGCGCTCCATAATGCACTGCATGATTGCAGTGCATTAAGTGCTTGTGATTGGCCAAAACATGTACCTGACCTGTATGCTTTGGCCAATCACAGCACAATGTCCTGTCAGAGCCATGATTGGCCAAAGGCAGGCTGCCTTTAGCCAATAATGGCTCAGGGGCTAAGTCCATGCCCCACACTATATAAAGCTGCTGCTGACATGGCAGCCATGTATAGCGTGTGATAATAGAGAATAGGTTGGTAGTTAGTGGATAGTGTGTGGGGTTAGTTTAGTGCAATCAGTGTAGTGTACAGGTTATACCCCACTTTTAGAATGTATAGATAGGTTGCAGTCCTGGGTCCCCTCTCGGTACTCCCAGAGTTTTGTGTTCCTGTAAATTATAGTTTGTGAGCAGTGCCATGCCAAGTTTGCCAAGATTTCCCATAGATGGCAATAAGCAGGGCCGCTGATGGGGGGGGGGGGGGGGGGGCACCAGTCCTCCTGTAGGGGGCCCGGGGCACACAGGGGGGCCATAACAGCACGGGGAGTCCGTGCTGTTGGGCAGAGGTGCAATTACAGAAGGAAGCCCTGTGGGGCTCTCTGCAGCAGCTGAAAGCCAGTTTCTCCCCCTCCTGCCATCTTTCAGCTGCTGCAGACACAGGGCATTGTTCCTGTAATTGCTTCCCCAACACCAATGCCCCTCCCTGTTCTGCCTGCTTCTGACCCCCCCCCCTCTTCCCTGTGTGCCCCTCTTTCCCTGTGCACCCCCCCCCCCCCCCCCCGCAGCGCGAAAAAAATAACAAACCGTAAAAAAAAAAACAATTAAACATTGTAATAAATGGATTTTTAATACAACTTACCTGTAAAATCCATTTATTGAAGTACATCACGGAACAAAGAGCCATAATCATAACATATGGGTTATATAGGCCACCTATAGGTGAAGGACGCTGGCAACCAATCAGAATTGATGACCTCCTATATAACCCCTCCCACACAGGAAGTACCTCAGTTTTAAAAGACCCCATAGAAGAGGGGAGGGACCTATGTGTCCCGTAATGTACTTCAAGAAATGGATTTTACAGGTAAGTTGTATTAAAAATCCATTTTTCTTTTCGTACATCAAGGGACACAGAGCCATAATCATAACATATGGGACGTCCCAAAGCAATGCATATGAGGGGAGGGGGGACACCAAAACAATACCGCCATCTGACCCTTAACAGAAGGATTACACCGCTGCCTGCAGTACACTGCGGCCAAAAGCAGACTCTCAACATCCACTCTATAGAAATGAGGTATGCACCGACGACCAGGTCGCAGTCTTGCAAATCTGAGCCATAGAGGCTTGATGGCGATGTGCCCAAGAGGCACCTACTCCTTTAGTAGAATGTGCCTTTACAGGAAAAGGTGCAACCTTTCCTACTAAACCATATGCCTGGGTAATAACCTGGCAAATCCAACAGGAAATCATAGATTTAGATGCTGCCAACCCCTTCCTGGGGCCTTCTGGCAGCACAAATAAGTTATCCGTTTTACGTATATGAGCTGTTTCCTTTAAATAAAATTTAGGTGCACGCATTACATCAAGGGAATGTAATAACTACCTTGGGCAAAAAATCTGGGTGAGGACGTAAAATCACCCTATCTTGATAAAATATCAAGAATGGCTCTTAACAAGAAAGAGCTGCTAGTTCCGATATCCTTCTAGCCGAAGTTATCGCAATCAAAAAGACCAGTTTCTTGGCCAAAAGAACCAGGGGAACCTGCCCCAGAGGTTCAAAAGGCTGTTTTTGCAAAACTGCCAACACCAAATTTAAGTCCCAAGGACACAATGGTGGCTCCACTGGAGGAAGCAAATATTCCCTGGATGGAGGTTTGCACCAACGAATGGAAAGTGATCGGTTCCTGGAAAAAGACTGATAAAGCTAAAATCTGCCCTTTAATTGTGCTCAGGGCTAATTTCAAATCTACCCCTGCTTGCAGGAAGGATAGAATTTTCCCAATGGTATATGTGCGGAGATGCTATTTCCTGGCTTCACACCAGGCAATGTAGGACTTCCAGACCCTGTAATAAATATTTCTAGAGACTGGCTTCTTGGCGTTTATCAGCGTATGAACTGCCGGGCCAGGCACACCCTGCTCTTTCAAGATTAAGGCTTCAATAGCCAAGCCATCAATTTAAGCGACTGTACAGCAGGGTGGAATATCGGGCCTTAAGAAAGAAAGTCCGGACGCAGTGGAAGGACCCAGGGCCTTGTCACTGCCAACTTCTGGATTTGTGCATACCAAATTTTCCTCAGCCAAGCCGGGCTATCAGAATTACTGTTTTCCCCTCCAGCTGGATCCTGCGCAACAGACGCAATATAAGCTGTACCAGAGGAAAGGCATAGATCTGGGAATACTCCTCCCAAGGAGTCACCAAAGCATCCACTCTGACTTGCGAGTGGATCCCTGGTCCTGGACACAAATCTCTCCAATTTGTTGTTGAACCTTGATGTCAACAGATCTACCCAGCGTTGGGGACCCCCCAGCATTGGCAAATCAGTTGAAAATCTCGGGATGTAAGGACCATTCCCCCGGAGACATCTGTTGACGGCTCAAGTAATCTGCTTGCCAGTTCTCTATTCCTGGAATAAATACTACTGTCAGGCATGGCACAAACTTCTCCGCCCAGGACAGGATGATATCCACCTCTGTCTGGGCTGAAAGACTCCTTGTGCCTCCTTTTAGGTTGACATAAGCAATGGTTGTGGCATTGTCGGATTGTACCCTGACAGGGTGACCCGAAGTCTGGACGTTCAGAATTTCAGCTCCCGACTGACTGCATGAATTTCCAAAATGGTGATGGGCAGATGACTCTCTACCCATGACCACTTCCCCTGGACAAAGGCTTCCTCTAGGACTGCTCCCCAGCTTGAGTGTAAGAGGAGGTTTGCTGTTCATAGGCAAAGACATGCTCCTGTGAAATTCCACAGAGACTTGGCTAATGCACATGCGCGAACGCAAGCATGCAATGTGTGACAGATACTGGCGCCAAATGGGCTATTTAAACCCAGCCTTGGCTCAGCTCCAGTGCTGCTTTGTCTTCAGCCTTTGTTGACCTGTACCTGCAACCTGGATCCTGTTTACCAGTTCCAGACCCGGCTTGTCCTGACCATCCTCTGCTCTCCACCTGTACCGACCCCGGCTTGTCTTTTGACCTCCGCTCCAGTCTGCTCCTCCTGGCTACTACATTACCGTTTGGCTTCTGAGTCAGAGGCGTAAGAGAGGCCTTCCTCACCGTTTCAGGCTCACCTTCAGGTACGTGATATGGAGAGACTGGCGTCCGTAGTCACCATTTTCTAGATCACTGGAAGAAAGGATTTCACCTTCTCCAGATTTCTGGTCAACAACCACCAATTCAGACTCTGTCGTACTCTTGGTAGCAGAGATATGAATCAGTCCAAAGACTGAACTTTTCCGTTCCACGCAGACAGAATGTTGTTCTGCAAGGGTCTGGTATGGAATTGAGCATAGGGAATTGCCTCGAATGTGGACACCATCTTCCCCAGTAACATCATGCAAAGACTTATAGACGGATATCTCAGTATCACTATAAACCGAACCTGATTCTTCAGGTCTGAGACCCTTCTTGCTGGCAAGTATATCTTTGCCTGCACCATGTCGACAAGAAGCCCCAGGTATTCCAGATGCTGGACTGGCTGTAATGCCGATTTTGCTACGTTCAGTATCCAACCCAGATGTTCCAAAAAATGTACAGTCTGAAGGATGTTTTGGCTTAGAGCTGACACCGATCCATCTATTAGTAATAGATTGTCCAGATATCCTATAATTGATATCCCTCAGGACCCTAGAACAGCCAATACTGGAGCCAGGATCTTTGTGAACACTCTTGGTGCTGTGGCTAACCCGAAGGGCAGGGCCACAAACTGAAAATGAGTGTTTCCAATTGCAAAATGCAGGAACCTTTGATGGGTCTGAAATATAGGCACATGAAGATATGCATCCTTGATGTCTATGGATGCTAGGAATTCCTCTCCCTCCAGGGAGGTTACGACTGAATGAATTGATTCCACGCGGAACGAACGAACGTTCAGAAACTGATTCAGTGCCTTGAGATCCAAATTTGGTCTCACGTCCCCATTTGGTTTGGGGACCACGAATAGGTTTGAGTAAAACCCCCGAAACCTTTCGTTCTCTGGAACCTCGGTTATCACCCTCTGAGCTCTCAGCTGGTCCAATGCCTGAAAGAGAGCGCTTTCTTTTAGGGGATCTGCTGGTATACTTGACCTTACAAACTGAGGATGCAGGAACCCCCGGAATTCCAGCTTGTATCCCTGTGAAATGGTGGAGACAACCCAGTTGTCTTAATCAACCACCGATGCCCCTGAAAACCGCAGGAGCCTTCCCCCCACCCAGGTGAGTGGGGGCACCCCTTCACTTAGAGGGCTTAGAGGAAGACTTATCTGGTCTCTGGGCCCAGGGCTTTTTCTGACCTTGCCCTGAGGGCTTGGGTTTAGATGCAGGCGGCTGAGGCCATCGCCAATGCCTGGATCTTTTGAGCACTGGTATTTTGTGTGCTGGGGATCATATGGCGCTTTTCCACTGCATGGAACCGTACCAGTTCGGCCTGCTTTTGTGCTTTTCCACTGCTGGTACCGCATGGTATAGGGTCGGAACGGTTCGGTACGGTACGGTATAGGTTTGCTTTTCCACTGCATGGAACCGAACGGTACAGCCCTGAAAAACAGTACCTACTCGATTGTGGTTCCAACAGGTACCAAACTGGTACCATATCCCACAATCCTTTGCATGCAGTCACTACTAGCCACTGATTGGTCAGAGAATCCCACCCACCCCGTTGTTATCCCACCCACTTAACTTTAGTACTACTTTAGTGGAAAAGCAAACCTATACCATACCGTACCGAACCGTTCCGACACTATACCATGCAGTACCAGCAGTGGAAAAGCAAACCAGGCCAAGCAGGGCCGAGTAGAGCCGACCTGGTACGAGCCGGTACTTGCAGTGGAAAAGTGCCATTAAAGGAAGGACGTCTGCTCTTCTTTTTTGCAGGTAGCAGCGTACTCTTCCCTCCCAAGATCTTTTGGATATACTTATCCAGATCATCACCAAAAAAGGGGAAGCTAGCCAGTAATTTTTTACATGGTAATTCCGCAGACCAGCTCTTTAACCATAGGATTCTGCACATATGCACTGTAATCAGCGCAAACCATGACATTTGCCTTATGGAGTCTGTAAGAGCATCTACTGCAAAACAGAAAGTGCGAGGTAGATCTGACAGATCTTCCACAGACTCTCCTTGAGAAGGAACTGTCTTGGACACTCGCTTTATGCGGTCTTTCAAAGACTAACGCACTCCTATGGCTGCTACTGCTGGTTGTATTGCAGAACCTGCAACCGCAAAGGAGGCTTTCAATAAAGAGTCCAGCTTTTTATCCACTCGAAGAAATGGCTGCATCCACAGAGGGAATATTACATTTCTTAGAAAACTTATCCTCCATAGGATACAACAATGAAAACCTTTTAGGAGGAACAAACATCCTATCTGGATGATCTCAGTCATTATACACTTCTTGTTCCAAGAGTGGATGCATGGAAAAAGACCGAGGACTCTGAGGAGGGCGCAGTGAGCCAAGGGAGGAAAAGGAGCTCTCAGTTGACTCCAGGGGTGGGAGTTTAAACTCAGCCCGGACCATCTCAACAAGAGACTGGATAAACAATCTTTGGGATTGAGAGGCTGATAGAGATTCCTCTGACTCGGACTCCCCAGAAGTGGAAATTTCAGCTTGACCATCTATAGGGTCATCTTCAGCTACATCTTCCACATCCTCCACATTTTCTGCCCATTCCTGAACCGATTCAGGGGGTGGCTCAGGAGAGGGGGATCTAACCCGCTTCTTTCCTCCATGAGGTGCTGCAAGCATGTCAGCGATCCTACCCTCTAGGCTGGCTAATGCCGATGCCAAATTGTCCCTGGTAACATAGGCTGTGGCAGAAGTATACGGAGTAGCTACTATGCCTGACAACCGTGATGGCTCAGTTTGGCTATTTGCCTCTGGCCTACCAGGAGGAGTAGACACAGTAGAAGCACGACTAGGGCCTTCAGGGCCTGACGGTGACATCACAGTGCCTTTTCCAACTGTGCTCCCTCCAGCCTTTTTTCGCGCAGACATTGCTTTATAGCAAGACAAATCTTGAGGTACTACCTTTAAAGTGTACTCAAGGTTTGTGCTAAGCTTATTCAGCCTAACGCACACAACACTGATTACCAAAGATACAGGACCTATTAGTGCCAGTAACATACACCCACAGTGACTCACGCAACCCAGCTGCTGCTGCACTGTGTCTCCTTTCAGCCTGCAAAGGCTAGTGTGTTGGAAACCGTTCTTTTGCAAAACGCGCCCTTTTATGCACGTGTGGCGTTCGCGCGCGCCAAACCGCGCAAACGTCTATTTTTAAATGCGGGTTCCTCCCACGCACACGCGGACGCCATAGACACGCGGAACGCGATGCGGCAGAGGCTACCATGCGAGCGCATATGCGCCAGGACTGACCCAAATAAATGGGGAAAGAGCAGTTTAGGCTGATCCTCTTTGCCACAGCTGAAAGTAATTACATAGAGTAACAATATGCTTTAAACATACTTTTAAACATACCCTGTAAAACCTGCTACAATCTCTAGCAGCTTTTCAGATAAACAGCACAGAGAAAACACATAGAGTAATAATATGGTTTAAACATACTCAGCATAAATCTGCTACAATGTCTAGCAGCTTTTCAGATAATCAGCACATAGTAAGCACATAGAGTAATGATATGCTTTAAACATACTCTACAACCTGCTTCAATGTCCAGCAAAGGCGACCATGCAAATGCTTATGTGCCAGGGCTAACACAAACAAAGAGGGGAGAGCAGAACAAGCCGAGCTTTGTTTGTCACAGCTGAAGGTCTTTCAGTTAATCAGCTTCAGGGTAGAAACAACACAGTGTAATCATATGGTATAAGCAAGCTTTATCATACTTGCATAATCTCCTGCAACGTGAATACAACAGCAAGGGCTCTTTCACAAAGGTGGACCGTTCAGATCCGCCTGTCCGTTTTTTTGGCGGATGGGGCATTAGCCTATGGGGCATCGGATGTCAGCGGAGACATGTCCGCTGACATCCGATCCGTCAAATCTGGATGGATGGAAACCCTATTTTCCATCCATCCAGCGGATCAGATGGGATCGGATGAGAACGGACCGACGGTCCGTTCCCATCCGATTTCCCCCATAGAGATGCATGGGGAACTGACAGCTGTGTCTCCGCACACAGCGTGGAGACACAGCTGTCATCCTCCTGCTCAGTGGGGGATCGGCGGATCGATCCCCCGCTGAGAAAAACGGACTCCATCCGACGGACGGAGTGTGTGAAAGGGGCCTAATACACTTGGCACAAGTCTCTGTAATCTTAATAAAGGTAACAGTGCATAAAATATTTACATTTTTGCAATATTTAACCATTAAAGGTTCTTTGTTTGCTGTGTAAATATTTAAAATGGACTCACCAGTCCTGCCGCAGGAAACTGCTAAAAGCAAGTTTCCAATCTTCACTACTCACGGTGAGCATAGCCTTAAAGACCTTCAAGGACAGGGTCCCCTATATTTGAGGGGCCACAACCTTGGACCTGTAGAGCACCCTGCATGGAGCACCTATGGGGTTTGGTATTCCAAGGGTACGGATCCCAGGGTCCGGCGCCTAAAAAGGACCGCAATACAAGCAAAACCTTGTATCTGCTTCCCGAGGCTCGGGTACCATCTTTTTAGTCCATTGACTGTTATTCGATGGATCTGATAGCTAACCCCTTAGATTCAATGATCTTTGATTGGGGTATCATAGCATAATCTTCTTTCTTCCTCTTTGAAACATAACAAACATGTGGAGCACTTTTCCACAGCGACCTTCACCTTTTAGACACTAGCAAAAAAACTGAGGTACTTCCTGTATAGCCAGTGTCCTTCACCTATAGGTGGCATATATAACCCATATGTTATGATTATGGCTCTATGTCCCATGAGGTAAGAAAAGAAAAATAAATTGTCAAATAAAATAACTGTACACATTTTTAAAATTTTTTAAAACAAATGTAAAATTTTCTTAAATGTAAAAAATAAAAAAGTGCTCTCTGATATGTTTGTGTCCGCTAAAATAGATTTTAGTGAAAATATTATTTTGATAAATACGGGGGGGGGGGGCCTGCCGGGTAGGCTGTATGGGGCCACTTGATTTCTAACAAAAGCCCTGCCAATGAGCATTGAAAGCTGAAAATTGGTCTAGGCAGGAAGGGGGTGTAAGTGCCCTGTATCTAAGTGGTTAAGGGGAACCCTATGACAGAAAAAAGTAAAAACTACATGGGGCCCTCCCCAAAATCTATAGCAGGCCCCTTGGGTCTGGTATAGATTTTAAGGGGAACTCCACACCAAAATAAAAAAAAACGAAAAACAGTGTGCCCCCCCCCCCCCCCCAAATCCATACCAGGCCCTCTGGGTCTGGTACAGATGTGAGGGTGAACTCCACGACAAAATGTATAAAAATGACGGCGTGGGGTCCCCTCCAAAAAACACCCTTATCTGAGCATGCGGGGGGGGGGGGGGGGGCGCGAATGCGGGGGCCCCCAGATCCCGCCCCCCTATGTGAATGGGTATCGGGTACATCGTACCCCTACCTATTCAGCAAAATAATTTGGCATAGGGTTTCACTTAAAATCCATATCAGACCCAAAGGGCCTGGTATGGACAGGGGGGAGGGGGGCGGGGGAGGGGACCCTACACCATTTTTTTCATTTTCATTTTTTTATATCTGTATTGCCGGGAACCAACAATACGCAAGTATAAATGACATTTTTTGCCTTTAGAAATGTCAGTATTGCTGCAGCTGGCTACATACATCGAACAGATGCACTACTTTACAGGGACATTAAGGGACCCCCCCAGGCAAGATATTTAATCAATTAAGGACCAAGCCTATTTCTTAAACATGTTGTTTACTAGTTAAAATCTGTATTTTTAGCTAGAAAATTACTTAGAACCCCCAAACATTATATATACTTTTTTAGCAAAAACTCTGGAGAATAAAATAGCCGTCATTGCAATATTTTTTGTCACGTGGTATTTGCGCAGCGGTCTTCAAACGCAGTTTTTTTAGAAAAAAAATAAATTTCACTGCATTTAAAAAAAAAAACTGAACAGTAAGGTTAGCCCAATTTTTTTGTATATTGTAAAAGATGATGTCATGCCGAGTAAATAGATACCTAACATGTTACGGTTTAAAATTGAGCACACTCGTGGAATGGCGACAAACTACGGTACTTAAAAATCTCCATAGGTGACGCGTTAAAAATTTGTAACATTTACCAGTTTTGAGTTACAGCACGGGTACGTTGATTCGTGGAAAGTGGTTAAAGGAATTTTTCATTTTTATTGTTTCACTTTAGGCATTATTAAAATCACTGCTCCTGTAAAAACAATCGTTTTACACTTTTTTTGGCAACAACTTGCATATAAGCCTTTAAAATTAGGACTTTTGATTTTTCATGTTCGTGTCCTATAGACTTATTAGAGTTTGCATGTTTGCTAGGACTTTTTCCCTGGTTGAGATGTTATGGTGCAAACCGAACAGGGGGGTGTTCGGCCCATCACTAATTATCTGTACGAAGCCTCTTTTGTGGTAAAGACGGATAATAATCCTCTAACTTAGTTGTTGTCCTCAGCTAAGCTGGATGTTACCGGGCTTTGATGGCTGGAGGCCCTGTCTAGATTTCAGACCAGTCTAAATTATCAATCAGGGCAGTAAACAGACATGCTGATGCTTGATCCTGGAGGCCTCACAGAAAGCAATATCTTAAGGAGTGCAAGCTCTGTGCCAGGGCATTGCTCAGAGACTCAAAGGGGCTGTTGAAGTTGAATATTTAGGAGCCACCCCTTCTGGAACACAGACGTGCTTTTGTGACTTGATCCAATTGAGAAGTGAGGTGCTTCCTTAACTGTCCAAGAAAGATCTAAAAATTGATCAGAATGAGGATTTGCTGTGTCATTTGACTATGTAAGCGCTGACCAAACAAAACCCTAGTCTACTGTTGAAGAGTGCAGTCACAGATTCCAAAATAGTGCACCAGGAATAGATATGGTTATGGATGAACGATGAACTGTTGTACAGGAGGGGCCCCACTAAGGACTCAGAAGAAAAGTGGCAGCTATTCCTCCTGGATAAACACAGACAGACAGTGTTGGCTGTGCTTTATAATGAGCATGGACACTTAGGCCCAGACAGGAATTTTAGGTTAGTCACAGATAGATTCTATTGGCCTAACATGGAAGCCAAAGTAGAGAGCCACTCTCACTTCTGTTTACCGTGCATCCAAAGAAAGACCTTACCAGTCAAATCTGCACCCATGAGACATTTAGTCAAGGGCCTTTGGAGCTAGTTTACATCAGTTTTCTGTGCCTGAAACCCGAGGCTTTGGAAGAAGCAATGTGGTGACTGACCATTTCACCCAATACGCTCAAGCTTACTCCCCCCCCCCCCCCCGCCCAAGGACCAACAAGTTCTCATGCACTATGGCCTGTCTATGCAAATACACTCTTATCAAGGCAGAGACTTCGAAAGCAAACTTGTACACCAGTTATGTTAGCTGCTGGGCATAAAGAAATCCAGGACCTCTCCATATCACTCACAGGGAGACCCTCAGCCTGAGAGGTTTAACTGTACTTTACTGAACATGCTAGGAACTTTACCTTACTAAAATAAACAGCACTGGGGCAACCACATGTTGATGCTCGTTCATGCATACAACAGCACGACAAATGATGCCACTAGCTACTCCCCTTACAGACTAATGTTTGGAAGAGAGGCCCTACTACCAATTGATCTGGCTTTTGGAACATCCACAGATCATATCTCCCTAGATTCTTTTAAAAGATATGTTGATAGACTGCGGAAGAACCTAAAGCAGGCTTATGAGAAACTGGTGGAGAATGCTACTGCTCGAGAGCAGAGGAACAAAAGGAATTTAGACCTGAAAGTTAAAGTGCAAGATCATCAGCAGGAAGATCGTGTGTTGCTGAGGAACCTAGGGGTACCTTGGAAGCACAAATTAGCAGGCCGCTGGTGACACTGACCTTACATCACTTGCAAACAACTTCCTGGACTGCCAGTGTATCATATCTGTTCTGAAGGGAAAACAGGCCCTTTAAAAATGTGGCCTGAGAACCATTTGCTTCCCCTATCCAATGCCGTCCCAGTGTAAGATTCTGGTACCTCTGGTACCCTTATTTTCCATTTTCTTTCAATATGCGTCCCACCTTTCTAATTAGGTGGTACGCATACACCTTTAAGACGGATGACGTCATCGCCGAGCGCCGCAGAGCGGCTATTTCAACCGCCGGCGTTCTCTCTCACGTTGTTCGTTCAACCTGCCTGTGTGTCCACATGCTTACAAGCTTGTCTTGCTGCCGGAACCTCCAGCTATTCTCTTTTACTTGGAACAGACCGGAACCTCGCTACTGATCCCTGTATCTCGCTACTGGATCACTCCCTCACTACTGGACCCTTCTACTACTAACCTTACTAGTGATAAGTACCCCACAGGGGAATCCTCCATAACCTTACTTACACTATCTACCTCTGCACATTAAGGACTGTTACTATCTATGCATACTAATTCTATCATCTGCACTGTTACATAGATTGCTAGCTCTTGAGTCTACTACCATCTATCCTTGCACTGGGTTAGTCTATCCTGTATTTGTCATCTGCTGTCCTTACCACCTGTTACCATACTCGATTACTAACCTATCTGCATTCTACCTAATACCATCTGCTACTCTCCTGAACATTTCTATCAAGTGCTAGCCATCTCTGTCACTGTTCACACCTGTCCCCTCAGCACATCATCTTCATACTATCATATACATCCTATCACTCCAGGAACATCTTATTGAGTGTGTATATCTGTATGCTGAAGCTGACAGGCCCACAGTGATGAGTCTGGAGAGTTGGATCTGGTTATTCAACACATCTCTACATGACTACTGAGTGGAGATTCTGCAGCTGCAAATCCAGCCTACTACAAAAACGCAGGAGCGTTACACCCAGTACCTCAAACAACCCACCTAAGCAATGAATTACCACCCCTCAGAACCCGGCTGCATCGGCGAGGTCAGAGCAACCACCTGAGAGTGGAAGATGAAGACAGCGGAGATGAGGAGATAGTGCCCCACTGGCTATGGCCCTTAACCCAATAAACCAACTTCGACCCTCATGCAGTTAAGAAAGAGAGAAGGAAATCTTCAAGTTCAGGAGTGGAAATTCTACCTCCAACTGAAAGGGTTGGCAAAGTTAAGATTGAGATAGTTAGCCTGTCTAATGAATGGGGTGTCGAGGATCTGATCAGTTTTAATAATGGAGATTTACTACAACCTAGACTAGACTATTTCCCTGAAGTTGAAATCCCACTAGCAGATGTAAAATCTCACAGAGGCCAAACTCATACAAAACCCGATATCAAAGTTACAGAACCCTTCTTCCCTTAGATTCAGTTAATCCCTCTTTGGAACCCTTCAATTCCACTAGTGCTGGAAATATGGACATAGACTCCACCTCTGTGCTTGAAGACTTGGCAGGGGGGGATGTTGGTGCATGGGGCCGGTGGCTCCAATTGCCGCCTGCCACCCACGATCGCTCCTCGCTGAGAGAGAAGAACGGCCAGCTGTTGTAAACACAGCTGACCATTTTTCTCTCTGGAATGATCACAGAGTACCTGTGATCCTTCTATGTAGGGACACAGGTCTCTGTGATCATTTCACAAGCCCCATCCCAAAATATGTAGCAGAAAACAAATTGGCCTAAAATGTTAAAAAAATTTGATTTAAAATTTGGGGAATGTTATATAGCAAAAAGTGAAAATTATTGTTTTTGTTTTTCAGAATTGTTGCTCTTTTTTTGTTTATAGCGCAAAAAATAAAGATCTACGGTAATGAGGAGCGTGTGGTGGGAGAAGAGAGCGGAGTCGTGACACCTATTTTCGGATACATATTGGCTTACATCTGAGGTCCGTTTATCTTTTGGTCAACCCCAGAAGGGGATGCACTGCACCGAGGAATCATTGGTACTAACCAATTCTACAGGCCCACTAATCCTTAAATTCTGGTGAGTGAACCCCCAAAAGGGTTTCTTGAGGCACTTTCCACTAGGGTTTCTTGAGGCACTTTCCACTAGGTGGAGCACCCCAGCACCTTTTTTGGCTTCAGCACCTTGCCCTGTATGGCTGCACCTTGATGTGGTACTGTTCACATTATTGGAAACACCATATTTTGGACATTTCCTAACATTTCTTGTCACTTCAAGCACTTATTATCAATTAAAGTGTTTTATTAATTGATGTCACTTAAATTTAAAATATTTTTTGAAACATTCAGGTTTCAGCACAATTGCACCATATAGAGATATTTTTTATTAATTGATGTGGTTTACATGTATCTAATTGTATGCTGATTCACACACATTGCAAGCGCTGTTTTTTGGCACATTAAAAAAATAAAAAAAATTGCAGAGGTGATAAAATACCACCAAAAGAAAGCTCTATTTGTGGGAAAAAAAGGGACACAAATTTTATTTAGGTACATCGGCGATCTGCGATTTTTAGCGTGACTGACATTGCGGCGGACAGATCGGACCCCTAACTGACATTTTTGACACTTTTGGGGGTACCAGTGACATTACTACAGTAATCAGTGCTAAAAATATGCACTGTTACTGTAATAATGACACTGGCAGGGAAGGAGTTAACACTGTGGGTGATCAAGGGGTTAAATGTGTACCTAGGGGAGTTTTTCTAAAGCCTCGTACACACCGATCTGGCAATTTTCGGCTTGTTAGTATGATGCTTCCGACAACCAACTCCGACTTTTCGACCGAAAAAAATCTGGTGTGCAGGCTAAAAAATTTTGGTCCGCCGTCAAAACACGGCCGATTTTCGTGCAGTCAGTACAGATTTCGACAGGGAAAAATCTTATGAGCAAGACTGGGCATGCTCAGAGAAGAAAGAACACAAAGAAAGCAAACCAACACATGACATCACTTCTGAAGTAGAATTTTGTCAGGCGAGAAAATTTGTGTGCAGTCTAGGCACATTCCAACCAACAAAACACCACTCTGGACAAAAGACGGACGATCGGTCGGCCGATAATCGTTGCGTGTGTACTAGGCTTTAAGCTGGATACGCACTATCCAACTTTTGTGGTTAGATTTCCTTCAGATTTACCTTTTCTATGTAGTACAAGGGCCTGCCGGATTGCATACAAATTGAAAGTGTTTAGGTTTGACCTCATATTATATGGTTTTGGTAAGTCTAAAGGAAAAAGTCTTCAGAAAATCTTATAGTGTGTATGGCCCATAACTATATGGTGGTTGGGCTTCTGAAATGATCACAGAGACCTATAATCCTATTTAGCAGGATCACAGGCGCTCTGTGATCATTCCAGAGAGAACGGTCAGCTGTGTTTACAACAGCTGCCCGTTCTTCTCTCCCAGTGGGGAACGATCGCGGGTGTCAGGTGGCAATCGGAGCCGCCGACCTAGGGATGTAACGATATCAAAATCTCACGGTACGATACAATTTCGATATTGACCTCACGGTACGATATTTATTGCGATATTGTGGAAAAGCTAAAAGCTGAATGTAAAAAACATTTTCTAGGCTAATGGGAAAGGAATTATGAAACAAACAGCATGGGTGGCTGGGCACTGCCACTGTGGATAAGTACCAAAGGAAAATAAATGTTTAAAAAATGTTTGGTTGGTGGAGAATGGGGAGTAGCAATTTTTATAGTATTTTAAAATCATACCTTGGCACATCTGTACGATGTATACAACCTACTACATCAAACCTGACATTTACAAAGATCAATATGCTGTTTAACTTTCCAGCAAGTTACAATTTCAGCCAATTTACTTCTGTTTTTTAATTAAGAGCCAGGCATTCCCTTGATCAATTCAATACCAGACCCTTTTCCTAGATGCTGTTCTGTTATTATTAAGCTCTTCCTGCTCAGCCTGGCATCCCTTTTAAAGGTGAATGCCCCAGAAGGGACTGGTCATCATGTGTGATCCCACTGACTACAGGCCATTAGTCTTGACCAAGAACTGTGAGCGCGCTCTCAGCATAGCAACATCTGCTGCCCAGCAATGCATTGCATATGTGTGCTGGCCTTGAGTGACGTCAGTTTTTTTTCATTTCATTTCTAATCTTTCTTTACACATAAACTTTACACATAAACTCACTGTCTTGCTCTTGCCGACTTGCCGTGGTGCTGTCAGCCTGTCACGCTGTGGTGCCTGCCTGGAAGGAAGCTGCTCCGCCGAGTCCGACTCCGCCGCTCTTGTACACTGGCTCCGCCTCCGCCCCACAAGCCCGCCCACCCACACTGCTCCAAACCAACTGGCAGCCGCTCGCCTCGGCTCGGCCAGTAGCAGTGCAGCATAGAGGTGAGTGACCGAGGAGCCGACGAGACACAGAGAGAGACACAGAGACGGCGGCCAGACACCTTGCACCCACCACGACAATATCGGGCCATGTGAACAACCGCGATAGCGGTAATATCGTTACATCCCTACGCCGACCAGTGCACAGACGCCCCCCCCCCCCTGCCGAGTGGGGGCGAGAGCGCGTCTCCGGCGGCACGTGCTCACCCCCTAGCTGTAGGTGCGCGACCGACGTAGACCTGCGTCGTTTCGTGCAGGAGGGCCGCCTAGCCGCAGTAAATCTGCAACGGGTGGTCCGGAAGCGGTTAAGGCGGCAAATCCTTCTGGTCCCGAAGTGGTAATTAGTACAGTTTTTGTCGGAAAAATATCATAAGAGCAAGACATCACTTCTGAAGTTGAATTCTGTCGTACGAGAATTTTCGTATGAAACTAACCTCTTCACTTTCCATATGAGACTAGCATGCAACAAAAAATGAAAGAAAATTTGTCCTATAATCTGATCGTGTGTACGATCAGATTAAAGCCCCGTACACACGTACTGATTGTCGGCCGTAAATATTCGGCCGACGACCGATCGGCTGATTGTAGGCTTGTTAGTATGATGCTTCCGACAGCCGAACAGAATCTGTTGTGCAGGCATTAAAATTTTTGTTGGCCAACACCAGAACGGCCGATTGTTCGCCAGTCAGTACAGATTTCGGCCGACAGACAGCAGATTAGCAAGACTGGGCATGCTCAGAAAAGAAAAAAGACAAGGAAAGTTAACCATCACATGACATCACTTCTGCAGTCGGCTGTTGTTGGCCGACAAAATTTGTGTGCAGTCTTTTGCAGTTTTCAACAGACACGACAGCCCTGGACAAAAGACGGCCGATCGTTCGGCTGACGATCAGTACGTGTGTACGGGGCTTTAGGCTCCTTTTACACACTATGTCCGTCAAACGGACTCTGCTTTTCTCAGCGGGGGATCAAGCCGCCGATCCCCCCCTGAGCAGAAGGAGGACAGCTGTGTCTCTGCGCTGTGTGCGGAGACACAGCTGTCAGTTCCCCATGCATCTCTATTGAGGAAATCCCATCCGATCCGATCCGCTGTACGGATGGAAAATAGGGTTTCCATCCGTCCAGATTTGACGGATTGGATCGGGTTGGATGTCAGCGGACATGTCTCCACTGCCATCCGATGCCCCATAGGAATGCATGGGGGGACCGTTCAGATCCGCCAAAAAAACGGTCCGCCTGTGTTAAAGGGGCCTAAGAGATCTTCATACCAACGAGCCTTGCTAAAGTACACAGCTGCTCCTGTTCACTGGGAGACACAGCACAGGTGTGCCAATCCCAGCCATCATAATGTCTGCTTTTTTTACAGAACCTTTTTGAAATGTCAGTTATTGCATTTCAGTACAGTTCTATTTACTGGTGGTTTGCATGTCGACTGCACGTAGTACTTTTTTCAGCACACAACAGCAGTGCTGTGATGTTAACTGACACAATTGGAAACAAATGATTTTGCCTTGTCAGTGTGTTACATACCCCTCATGTTGTTGTGAGAGCATCCCCCCCCCCCCCCCCCCCCATGTATGTGGTGTGAACAGGTCCTAAGGCCAATAAAAAAAGGACTGCCAATAATGACCAAAATGATGACAAAGATGAGAGGATATGAAGGCCTGTAAGGGTGTCATTCTTTATATAAGGGCACCATATTGCATGCAATATTGAACATTATTGCAATGCACAATAATGCACTGTATGGGTGGTATTATTAACCAATGCACTTTCACCCCCTTCCTGCCCAGGCCAATGTTCAGATTTCAGCACTGTCGCACTTACAATTACGCAGTCATGCAACGCTGAACCCAAGTTACAATTTTATCGTTTTTTGAGTCAGAAGGAGCTTTCTTTTGGTGGTATTTATTCACCACTGGGGTTTTTTACTTTTTTGCTAAACAAGCGGAAAAAAAACGAACATTTTGAAAAAAAAAAAAAAAAAGTTTTTCTTGTTTCTGTTAACATTTT
Source organism: Pelophylax lessonae (assembly GCF_965119305.1). Taxonomy (NCBI): domain Eukaryota; kingdom Metazoa; phylum Chordata; class Amphibia; order Anura; family Ranidae; genus Pelophylax; species Pelophylax lessonae. The sequence goes on from NC_138778.1 coordinate 87,585,349, forward strand.
AAAATAAAAGTTTGCAAATAAATACATATAAATATATTTTTTTCACGAATGGGCGCTGAAGAGGCTGCACTGATGTACACTGATAAGCTACACTGATGGGCTCTAATGAGGAGGCATTGATGAGGCTGCACTGATTGGCACTGATGGGGCTGCACTAATAATCAGGGCACTGATGATCAGTGTAAACAATGTACTTACTGTGCTCTGAGACATGGTTAGCAGCTCTTCTTTCCTCACACAGAGACATCGTGTGAGAAAAGGAGAGCCAATAACCGTCAAGCTGATCACATGGTAAAAGGCCACTGTGATTGGCTCTTTTCTCCCTGCTCAGTTGTGCCTAAAGAACACAGCCATCGCAGAAGGTGCCTGGGAGGGGGGCAAGTGGGAGGACGTCGATGGGCGTCTTACCAGAACTGGAGGCGCACACTGTAGCCGTCTTTTGGCAGGAACAGGTTAACCTTTTCCAGACCCCTGCTGCCTATTTACTGCGGCAGGGCGGCCCTCTTGCGCAAACAGACGTAGACCTACTTCGGTCGCGCGCCTGCAGCTAGCGGGCGGCGCCCTCCCGCCACCACTCGGCAGCAGAGACTCCGATGCACGGGACCGGCGGCTCCGATTGCCGCCTGACACCCATGATCGCTCCTTGCTGAGAGAGAAGAACGGTCGGCTGTTGTAAAAACAGCTGACTGTTCTTCTCTCTGGAATGGTCACAGAGTGCCTGCGACCCCTCTATGTAGGATCACAGGTCTCTGTTATAATTTCACAAGCCACACCCCCCCACAGTTAGAAACACTCCCCTAGGCTCACATTTAACCCCTTGATCACCCACAGTGTTAACCCCTTCCCTGCCAGTGTCATTATTACAGTAACAGTGCATATTTTTAGCACTGATTACTGTAGTAATGTCACTGGTCCCCCAAAAGTGTCAAAAATGTCAGTCAGGGGTCCGATCTGTCCGCCGCAATGTCACAGTCCCGCTAAAAATCGCAGATCGCTGCCATTACTAGTAAAAAACTAAAACAATAAAAATTACATAAATCTTTCCCGTAGTTAGTAGACGCGATAACTTTTGCGCAAACCAATCAAAATACACTTATTGCGATTTTTTTTTTACCAAAAATATGTAGCAGAAAACAAATTGGCCTAAAATGTTAGAAAATTTTGATTTTTAATTTTTTTTGAGAATGTTATATAGCAGAAAGTGAAAAATATTGTTGTTTTTTTTTTTTTTTTTCAGAATTGTCGCTCTTTTTTTGTTTATAGCGCAAAAAATAAAAATCACACAGGTGATCAATTACCACCAAAAGAAAGCTCTATTTGTGCGAAAAAAAGGACATCAATTGTATTTGGGTACAGCGTCGCACAACCGCGCAATTGTCCGTTAAAGTAATGCAGTGCCGAATCGCAAAATATGGCCTGGTCATTAAGGGGGAAAATCTTCCGGTCCAGAAGTGGTTAAAGTAGTATTGAACTCAAAATCAAAAATATAATATATTGTAGCTTACTAATTATTAGATGTGGTAGCTGCCTTAGTTTTCCTTTTTAGGATTTTCCCCTCTGTTTTCACTTGGGGGGGGGGGGGGGACAGCAGCACTGACAATCTGGGGGAATGGGGGTGTTAAATGTACTAGCAGATTTAGATACTCTAACAAATTGAAGCCAAACTCCAGCTCACACTTTATAATCAGGTACAGCTGGGTTTCTTTTTTTCCTTTTTGGAGAAAGGTTTTACATAAATAAAGTTTATAATTTTAAGCACCGAGTCAGTGTTAAATGGTTTGTCGAAAAAAAAAAAAAACAGATTTACTGGCAAAAAAGAAAAAGAATGCGGACATTACATCTGGGCTCGGTTCACATTTGTGCGATGCGGGAACACTGCGAATATGCAGCGTGATCCCGCATCGCATCCGCACATCTGACAGTTCACATTGCCATATGCGATACGCAGGGGGTGTCAAGTGTGAACCACTGTGCGATCTGATTCTGAGGCGGCTCAAAAAATGCCTCATGTACGTGTTTGCTACGGATGCGCTGCAAATTAAGCCATACAAAGTGTATGGCTGAACTCATCCGCACATCAGATCGCATGTAATGAAGGAGCAGTGTGCTCCGAATTACATGCGATCAGCGCATGCGCAATAATGTGAACCGGCACTATGAATTGGTAAGTAGTTATGTAATAAATATTTGCTTTTGGGATGAATACTGATTACTGTATTAATGTCAGTGGTCCCCAAAAAGTGACAAAAATGTAAGTAAGGAGCCCGATCTGTCTGCCGCAACATCACAGTCCCGCTAAAAAATGCTGGTCGCCGCCATTACTAACGAAAACAAAAAATTTAATAAAAATTCCAAAAATCTATCCCGTAGTTTGTATGCACTATAATATTTGGGCAAACCAATTAAAATATGCTTTTTGGGATTTTTTTTACCAAAAATATGTAGCAGAATTCAAATTGGCCTAAACTGATAAAAAAAATTCGATTTTAAAAAATTTTTTTTATTAGGAATGCCTAATAGCAGAAAGAAGAAAATATAGATTTTTTAAAAATTGTCGCTCTTTTTTGTTTATAGCGCAAAATCTAAAAACCGCAGAGGTAATCAAATACCACCAAAAGAAAACGGAATTTTTGTAAAATCTTACCGTAAAATTCCTTTCTCTGAGTCCTCCGACAGTCGCCGCCCCTTCCCAAGTCTTCACCAATGGGTATTGACCTTTGCTCCGCAGGAGTAGCTAGGCAACAAGATTTGTTAATAACAAAAGCTTTTAGCATAGACACACCCCTAGGGGCTGTCCCCTTAGTCAATACCTCCCTGCACCAGCATTCCCAACTCAGTTTGGTAGCATAGCAGTAAGAGTACACAAAAACCCCAAAAGAGGGGCGGGGGGCGGCGACTGTCGGAGGACTCGGTAAGATTTTACAAAAATTCCGTTTTCTCTTACGTCCTCCGACAGTCGCCGCCCCTTCCCAAGTCTTCACCAATGGGACGTCCCAAAGCAGTGTAGACCTGAGGGGTGGGAGACGCAGCTGCAGAAAAGCAACGCAGTACCCACATCAGAGAAAGGAACCTTACACACAGTAAGAGAACCAACTGGGCAACAGGAAAATCGTGCTCAACAGGAGCAACAACCCAGGAAAAAACAAGTAACCCAGGGGTAAAACACCCCAACAGCCAAGGACCCAAAAACAGGGGTCCCTAAGGCACTGCCGCACTGAGAACTTTACGGCCAAAGGAGGCATCAGCCCATGCCTGAACATCCACTTTATAGAACTTTGAGAAGGTGTGAACGGACGACCAAGTCGCCGCCTTACACACCTGGGCCACAGAAGCCTGATGCCTGTAAGCCCAAGACGTACTCAAAGACCTGGTAGAGTGCGCTTTCAGAGGGAAGGGAGGGACCTTCCCCTTCAAGGCATAGGCCTGCACAATGGTTTGTCTAATCCATTTGGCGATAGTCGCCGCCGACGCCGCCATGCCCTTCCGAGGTCCCTCAGGAAGGACAAAGAGGGAATCCGCCTTGCGAAAAGGCTTAGTGGACGACAGGTAAACCCTGATCGCTCGGACAACATCCAACGAATGTAAGGCAACCTCCTTAGGATGCTTTGGCTTCGCGCAGAGCGAAGGCAAGAAAATTCTAGATCACCTTCGGCAGAAAGGATGGGATAGGTCGCAGGACCACCTTATCCTTGTGGATCACCAAGTAGGGAGAGCTGCAGGACAAAGCCGCCAGCTCCGACACCCTGCGAGCCGAAGTGATCGCCACCAAAAAGGCCACCTTTTTGGACAACAGAGGCAACGAGATCTCCCTGATCTTTTCAAAGGGAGCATGTTGTAACGCGGACAGAACCAGGTTCAAGTCCCACGGAGGCAAAGGCTCCCTCCGCGGAGGGGCCAAATGGCACACCCCTTGAACAAAGGTGCGAATCAACAAGTTTGACGCCACAGGGCGCTGAAAAAGGACGGCCAGTGCAGAAATCTGGCCTTTAATCGTGGCCAACGCCAAACGCTGGTCCACTCCAGTTTGGAGGAAAGCTAACACTCTGGACACCGAGTACGAGCGAGGGGAAAACCCCCTGGACTCACACCAGGCAAAGTATGCTTTCCAAGTACGGTAGTAAATCTTTCCCGACGAGGCTTTTCTAGCCTTGATCAAAGTGGGAATGACCTCAGGGGAGAGACCTCTGTCCTTCAGGACCTGGCTTTCAACAGCCAGGCCGTTAAAGCCAGCGACTGTAAAGCAGGATGGAATATCGGCCCTTGAGACAGAAGGTCTTCTCAAAGCGGCAGACGCCACGGAGCGTCGCCTGCCAGATTTACGAGGTCTGCGTACCAAGACCGGCGAGGCCAGTCCGGTGCCACCAGAATCACCGTGTGCGGTTCCGAGGCTAACCTGCGAAGGAGCCTGGACAGCAGCTGAATCGGTGGAAAGGCATACATCAGACGATACTGATTCCAGGGCGCCACTAACGCGTCTGAGGCGTCTGCCTGAGGATCGCGCATCCTTGCCACGAACCTTTCCACCTTGTTGTTTAGACGAGACACGAACAGGTCCACATCTGGGGAACCCCACTTCGCGCACAACATCTGGAAGACATCCGGGTGAAGGGACCATTCTCCCTGGTCCAGGGTCTGGCGACTCAGATAATCCGCCTGCCAGTTCTCCACCCCCGGAATGTGAACTGCCGTTATCGCCAGGACATGCGTCTCGGCCCAAGACAGAATGTCGGCTACTTCTTGAGCCGCTCGGGCACTCCTGGTGCCCCCTTGGTGGTTGATGTAGGCCACCGCGGTGGCATTGTCCGTCTGAACCCGAACCGGATGGCCCTGAAGCCATTCCGACCATTGCAGAAGGCAAAGCTTTATCGCTCGCAATTCCAGAATGTTGATCGGAAGGGAGGACTCATCCTCCGACCATGTCCCCTGGGCGGACAGATTGCCCAGGACACCACCCCAGCCCGCCAGGCTGGCATCCGTGGTGACCACCGTCCACAGCAAAGGACAAAAAGACTTGCCAACCGACACTGTCAGGGACTGGAGCCACCACAGAAGACACTGTCTGGTGCGGTGGCTCAATGAGATCCGCAGATCCTAGGCCTGCAGACGCCCGTCCCACTTCGCCAGAATCTCTGCCTGGAGACCCCGCGTGTGGAACTGGGCAAAGGGGATCGCCTCGAAGGCTGAGACCATCAACCCCAGACATCTCATGCATGTCCGGAGGGACGAGCTGTGGTTGGCCCTGAGGGCCCCCGACCTCGTCCTGAAGCGTCCGGAGTTTGTCCTCCGGAAGGAAAACTTTCGCCTGTACAGAGTCCAGAATCATCCCCAGATAGGGAAGGCGAACCGAAGGACACAGAGTCGACTTCGGAAAGTTTATGGTCCAACCGACCTCTTGCAGAGTCTGCACCGTGGTGGACAGGTCGGCCAGCAGGCTCTGGCTGGCAGTTGACCGTATGAGGAGATCGTCCAGATACCCCAAGACCGCAATACCCTGTGCCCGCAACAGGGCCAGGACCGGCGCCAGCACCTTGGTAAAAACCCGCGGAGCCGAAGCGAGACCGAAAGGTAACGCCACGAATTGGTAGTGTTTCTCCGCAATGGCGAATCGAAGGTACCGTTGATGACCCTCGAAGATGGGGATGTGTAGGTACGCATCCTTCAGATCGATGGAGGCCATGAACTCCTCCGGACTCAGGGCAGCCACCACCGAGCGCAGGGATTCCATGCGGAACTTGCGCACCCGCACAAAGCGGTTCAGAGCTTTCAAATCCAGAATCGGACGCACCTTGCCCTCCTTTCTGGGCACAGTGAACAGATTGGAGTAGAACCCCCGAAACCTGTCCCGATGAGGCACCGGGACCACCACTCCTTGGGTCCGCAGGTCCCGCACCGCTAGGTGCAGATCCTGCAAACGCTCCGGAGACAGCTGAAGATTTGAGGGAAAAAATCTGCCCGCCGGCCGAGAGAGAAATTCGATCTTGTAACCAGATCGAACGATTTCCTGAACCCATCTGTCCTGAATGCGGATCAGCCAAGGTTGGAGGAAACCGCGCAGACGTCCCCCCACCCCAGAAACGGGTGAGGGCGTCCCTTCAGGCGGAACTAGCGTGGGTAGTGGAACCGGACTGACCGGATTTTTGCTTACCCGCCCACGGCTTCTTCTGGGAGCCTTGGCCCTTGAAGGGCTTGCCCTTGGATTGTGACCGAAAGGCACGAAAGGACCCCTGGGAGGGCCTAAACGAGGGGTTCCGTTTGCCACGGAAAGACTTGTGCTTGGGATTCTGGGGTAAGAGAGTACTCTTGCCCCCAGTAACACCCTTAATCAGAGTATCCAAAGCCTCGCCGAAGAGGCGAGATCCCACGTAGGGAAAATCCGCCAACGTCTTGCGAGAAGATTGGTCCACAGACCAATTCTTCAGCCATATCAGGCGACGGTTGAACACCGCCACGCCAGACAGACGTGCAGCCAAAGGAGCCAAATTCAAGTCCGCATCACACAAGTACATGACGCCTTGATGGATTTGATCCACCATGGCCAATGCGGTGGGCGGAGCCGAAGCAGCCACCAGGGTGCGCCTGAGCACCTTCGTCCAATCGGTAACAGCCTGGGCCACCATAACCGAAGCAAAAATAGGTTTTAGCATAGAACCAGCAACCATGTAGGCATGACGGGCAAGAGACTCCAATCTCCTGTCCGTAGGGTCCCGGAAAACCGGGGTATCCTCAGAAGGAATCGCAGTAGCTTTGTTCAAAACGGCTACCGCGTGATCCACCTGAGGCGCCACACACCAACCCTCGTCGGTGGATGGCGCGAACGGATAAAGCAGTTTAAATCTATTCGGCACTGTAAAGGGCTTCTTTAAATTGCGCCACTGCTCATTAACCGTATGGTGAAATTCAGCAGGGCAGGGAAAAACCTGCGCAGATTTGCGGGTCCTTTGCGTCCCAAAGGAGGACACCCTAGTAGGAGGAGCTGGCTCATCCTCCAAGTGCAAAGTATCCTTAATGGAAGCGATCAGCTCATCCATGAGTGCAAGCTCTTCAGGCGAGCCAGGGGGAGAAGTATCAACCCCTTCCACCTCCGCCTCCCCCTCAGACCCCACGTGGTCCAGAGATGAGCGAGACCCTGAGAAGGGCACGCCAGCCCCAGCAGCCATATCGCCCTCTGAATCAGAGGAAATGGATAACCTGGCCCTTTTTGCGGATTGTTCAGCCATCAGCATCTGCACCTGAGACACCAAGGATGCCACTACACTGGCCAGATCGGCCCCCTCGGGGGGTGCAGCAGCCCCCTGGTCCCTCACCAGGGCGGGGGGGAAACTTGCTATCCTGAGAATCCATGCCCACAGTATTAAAATCAAAAAGGGGTACTGTCCCTTTAACACCCGGCGAGCGCAGCCCACCGCACACTACTGCATGCACCGATCCCACAGGGATAGAGAACACTGAGCAAGGAATGACAGGACAAGAAGGAAAAAATCTGGAGAGAGCACAAACAGGCTGCTGCCACCGATCGCTGTCCCAGAGAAAGAGGAAGTGATGCAATAACCGGCTGACTATTATAGCCTATGAAGGCTCCGCAAAACTGGACGCTCAGGCTGAGGGATCGAGGCTACAAGAAAATGGCGCCGACATGTGCTCCAAAACACAGCGCTGTACAGGACAGGGCCATCCACAGCATTTTTTTGCAAAAAGAAATGGCGGGCCGCATTGCGGTCGCCGCTCAGGCATGTCTGACTATTCAGTTCCACAGAAACTCACAGCAGAGCGGGAGGTCCCCCCCCCTAGCAGCCCAAAAGGCATGCATCCATACAGGGATCTGACAGGGAGCCCGCACAGCACACAGACATGAGGGTACACACAGCCACAGACTGAACACCCATATAGATGGTCCCCACACAGAAGGTGCTTACCGTACCGGATGGCGTGGGGAGCCGTCTCCAGCGACAAACCGCTATCAGGATGACAGGGAGTGCTGCAGCCAGGACGCAGTGGACCGCAGCACAAGACCGCAGAATGGCGTCCAGTGAGGTAGCCACCTCACAGGCAACATCCCTGCAGCGAACAGGGATGGGTCGTTCATAGCGCCAGGGCGAACCGTAGCTGAACGCTCGATGGCAGGCTGGGGATCCATCTGGCTCTCAGCCCTGGGATACAGGGCGGCCAGTCCGAGACCCAGCTCCGCATGATCATCTTCATCCGAAGATCCCTAAACTAAAGCTGACAAAATAACAGCTAGTAAACAAAAGAAAAAATACTTGAAATAAAATCAAAAAAGTTAGAAGGCTGAGACTGAAGCAACAGCACAGGAAAGCCTGCTACTCCTAAGCTAGGCAAGATCAAACTGAGTTGGGAATGCTGGTGCAGGGAGGTATTGACTAAGGGGACAGCCCCTAGGGGTGTGTCTATGCTAAAAGCTTTTGTTATTAACAAATCTTGTTGCCTAGCTACTCCTGCAGAGCAAAGGTCAATACCCATTGGTGAAGACTTGGGAAGGGGCGGCGACTGTCGGAGGACGTAAGAGAAAGCTCTATTTGTGGGAAGAAAAGGACATCAATTGTATTTGGGTACAGCATCGCACGACCATGCAATTTTTCGTTAAAATATGCAGTGCTGGGGGCGTGGCCGGGATGTGAGACTGAGCGGACGTGCGGCGCTGGAGCTCCGATCCTGATCTCATCCTTTTGCCTCATTGAGCTACCTGTTTATCCTCGGCACCCCCTTTCACCACCCTGGGTCCCCCCAAGAAGACGAGCGGCAAGCAGCGGGCACCTCCGCTATCGCCTGGGCGGCTTAGATCCTCGGTTACGCCCGCTTCTTCTCCCTGTCCCCCGGGACGCTCGGCGGCCATCTTGGTCACGAGGCCTTCTCCCTCCAACATGTCGGCCAGTACTCAGACGGAGGCAGGCCCAAGCCAGCAGCGGGATCCCTCTCCATCGGATATCCTGGAGGCGATACAGGCCTGCAAGGACACCCTTACGGTCAAAATAGACTACCTGGCCACGGATATTAGCCTGATCAGGCACGATCTGGACAAATTCCGCTCGCGGGTGTCTGAAGCGGAGGACCGCATCTCCCGCCTGGAGGACAACACCAGGGAGGACTCCAGGGACCTCCATGCCCTGCAAATACAGGTTAAGGCTCTCCAGGACAGGGCGATTGACACCGAAAACCGCCTGCGAAGAAACAACATCCGCATCTTGGGGCTGCCGGAGCGTGCGGAGGGCCCCGGGCCTGCGGAATTTGCTGAGACCTTTCTGCCGCAGCTGCTGGACCTCCCCGCTATGCCACCGACCTTTGTGGTGGAAAGGGCCCACAGGGTCCCCGCGGTTCCTCCGATGCCCGGAGCACCCCCAAGGCCTTTCCTGCTGCGCCTTCTCAACTACCGGGACCGAGACCGTCTCTTGGCAGCAGCACGAACCAAGAAGGAACTCCGCTATGAGGGCGCCCGCATTATGCTGTTCCCGGATTATTCCCCTGAGGTGCAACAGAAACGCCGCCAGTTCACTGACATCCGCAAGCGTCTCCGCGATCTGGGTATCAAGTACAGTCTCCTCTACCCCAGCAGACTCCGAGTGATCGACGGGGATCGCACCAGATTTTTTGATACCCCTGACCTGGCGGCCTCCTGGCTGGACGTTCGCTGACCTGGATCCCCCCCGCACCTAAGCTGCGCAAGTATACCCCCTTTCTACTGTTGACCCCCCCCCCCCTACTTCATATGACTTTTACGATTTGGATTGCCCTCTTTTGGTCCTGCTCCCTACCATCCTGCCGTTATTCTCCCCCCCCCCTTCTTATTTTTCTCTCCTGGACCCCCCTTCTCCCTGTGTGTGCCTTATGAACTGCCGCTGCTCATCTCTGACTGTTCACTGTAGCTCACTGTATGGAGCTGAACCAGCTGCCGAGCTGCACACTGCAATATAAAATCCCCCGCTGGTCTATTCGTTTTGCTGTGGTGGGATTTTCCTTTTTCGCCTTTGCTGGACATTTCTTCTATGCTGCCCACCCCGGCTCCCCCCTGTTTGGTGGAGCCGGTGTGCCCCCCCTACTGCTGAGGCTGATGCTTTTAGCCTAACAGCGGTTCTGGACTCTGTGTTGTTTTTTTTGGGTACAAGCTTTCCCTGGCTCCCCCCGGGGGGACTAGTTGGTCCGCCCTGTTTTTTTGGGGGGAATGCTGGGGCTTAGCAGGATAGGCACTCCGTGCCTGGGTGTTTTTGTTCTGTTTACATGTGTAACTGTGTTCCCTGTTCTGCAGTTGTGTTTACGGTGCTTGGGTTCGCCTGCTCTTGCTGCTCCTCAGATGCTGATAATGGTTCCCACGGGGTCCTCTCCCATTTCCTTCCAGTATAGTTGTCATGGCCTCACGTGACCTGCAAACCTTCTCCGTCCTCTCCTGGAATGTTCGGGGCCTAAATTCAAAATTTAAACGTGCTCTCATGTTTCAATACTTAAATTCCCACAAACCGTCGATTGTAATTTTACAGGAAACGCATCTGATGGGCAGCAAACTGTTGTCCCTTAAGAAACCTCGGGTGCACAAGTCATTCCATGCTTCCTACTCCAGTTACGCAAGGGGGGTCTCGATTTTAATTCGAAGGTCCCTTCCCTGTGAGGTGGAGGCGGTCCATACGGACCCTCTGGGCCGTTATGTTGTGCTAGTTCTCACTATGTGGCACCGTAGGTATGTGATGGTGGGCCTGTATGTACCCCCGCCCTTTAAGCCTGATGTGTTATATTCTATCTTGGACAGGGTTTCCCCGTACTGCCCTGCCAGGTTGCTTTGGATGGGGGATTTCAACGCCATTCTCTCCCCGTCCCTGGACAGGCCGTCCGCCCCTAAATCCTTTTCGGAGGATCTATTGCGCTGGTCGGAGGCCGCAGGGTTGACGGAGGTCTGGCGTTGGAAACACCCCGATCAGAGGGGTTACTCCTGCTTTTCGGCTTCTTACAAGACTTCCTCCAGAATTGACCTGGCTTTCGCCAATACGGCGGTGTTATCTGATGTGGTGTCGGCACGGTATTTGCCGGCAGGGCTGTCTGATCACTGCCCCTTGGAGCTTACCTTGCGTTCTACTGCGGCCCGGTGTGGCTCTATGTGGCGCTTGGGCTCCCAATGGGTGGACCACCCGGACGTCTCCTCTCAGATCCCACCGCTTCTGCAGGAGTATTGGAAGAATAACGCAGAGACGTCCACGCCCGGAGTGGTTTGGGACGCCTTCAAGGCTTACACCAGGGGCCACTATATGTCTACCATTAAGGCGGTCAAGGTCCAGCATTCAGCTACGCTGACCCGTCTGGAGGAGGAGGTGGAGGGCGCCAGTGCCACGTATGGCCTGGACCCTTGGACCGCCAACTTCGAGACGTTGCAGGCGAAGAAAAGGGACTTGCATCTACATATGTCGGAGATTACGAGGTTGGCGATGTACCACTCCCGACAGTCCTTTTTCGAACAGGGGGACAGGAATGGTAGGTTTCTGGCGTTGATTTCTCAACATGACTCACCCCAGACGGTGGTTCCGGAGCTCACCTCTCCCACAGGGGAGGCCCTTACCTCTCCCGAGGACATACTGGAAGCCTTTAGATCTTACTATAGCACACTCTACACTACCACCCTTCCCCCAGACTTTAGCCCGACTGACTTACACTCCCTCCTGGACCCAGTGGCCCTGGGCTGGCTCTCGGATCGGGAGAGAGATTGGCTGGTGCGCCCAGTCACGACTGATGAGGTTTTGGCCATAATTTCGTCCATACCAGGTGGCAAGGCCCCGGGCCCGGACGGTCTGCCCATAGAATTTTATAAGACACACTCGGGACTTCTAGCCCCGCTGCTGGCCGTGACCTTTACCAGGTGCCTCGAGGAGGGGTCCTTGCCCCCCTCGATGGCGGAAGCACATATCATCCTCATTTACAAGCCCCCTAAGGACCCCAAGCTTTGCGCCTCTTACAGGCCTATCGCGCTACTCAATAATGACTTGAAAATTCTGACCAAGCTGCTAGCTACTAGACTCCAGCCCTTACTTCCCTCGATAGTGGATCAGGACCAAACAGGCTTTATGGCTCATAGGTCCACGGATGTTAACCTTCGCAGACTGTATACCAACCTACAAGCACAACATCTTAACGTAGGGACTAGAGTAGTGGCCTCACTTGACATAGAAAAGGCATTCGACTCGGTGGAGTGGCCTTTCCTGTGGGAGACTCTCCGGAGAATGGGGTTCCCCCTAATCTTCATCCGTTGGTTGCAAACCATTTACAGGGCACCGGTGGCGGCTATTCGCTTGGGTGGACAGTTGTCCTCTAGGTTCAATCTATCTAGGGGCACGCGACAGGGCTGCCCCCTCTCTCCGGCCTTGTTTGCCATTGCCATGGAGCCGGTGGCGGAGGCCCTCCGCATTTCCCCGCAAGTCAGGGGCCTGCGGATTGCCGGGTTGGAGGAGAGGGTAGCCCTGTATGCAGACGACCTCCTACTGTTCTTGAATGATGCTGACTCTTCCCTTCGGGGGGCGCTGCACGTTCTGGACACCTTCTCCAGAGTGACCGGGTTGAGGGTCAACTGGTCTAAGTCGCAAATGTTGGCGATTGACCAGGGGGCCAGGCACTTGGCACCGCCGGATGTTCAGTTGCAATGGGTGGACGACATGGTGTACCTGGGAGTACGGGTGTCTCGGGATGTTGACGCCTTTATTTCACTTAATCTGGACCCGGTGGTCGACGCAGTTAGGGCAAGATTGAAGGCATGGGAGAACCTACCCCTTTCCCTTTTAGGTCGCATTAATCTAGTGAAGATGAAGGTATTGCCTAAATTTACGTACCTCTTTCGCCACTCCCCGCAGTGGATACCCAAGTCCTTTTTCACGGCACTAAATAGACTTTTTTCCTCTTTCTTGTGGGGGTCGCGCCCGCCTAGGTACAAATTTTCCACACTTATGCGCCCCCTTTCCCAGGGGGGACTGGCATTTCCGGATTGCCACAAATACTTCCTAGCATCTCAACTGGTCACGGCCGTTTGGTGGCTAAATCCTGATCTATACAACTCGGCGGTTGCGGTGGAGGCGGCGGTGCTCGGATCTGTGGAGGCACTCACTCACTTGCTGTTTAGGGGCCCCAAGGCCCCGCACGGGCTCACTGCCTCCATGTCCACGGTGCTGCGAGCCTGGAAACTCGGGCTGCAGCTCGAGGGTTATCCGGGCACGGCGGTCTCCCCCAACGCGCCTTTGTGGCACAATCCTGATTTGCCGCATCTCTATTCCCTTCCTGACCCGGTGGTGTGGACTAAATTCAACATCAAGAAACTCTCGGATGTGTCGCATGATCTCACCTTCCCTCTATTGTCCCATTTTGTTGATACGTTTAATGTCCCGCCATCCCTAGTGTTCAGATACCTGCAGTTCTCTCATGCCTTCAAAGCCCAGTTCCCGCCCGGTGGTGCTCAGCTGGTGCAATCGGACCTGGAACGGGTTCTGCGACATGACTGCTCGGAGCGAGCGGTGTCGGCTCTGTATGCCCACCTTCTCCGAGTCCGCTCTCCGGAGCTCTCTGGCCTCCATGATCGCTGGGCCCGGGATGTTCCGGACTTGGACTCGGAGGATTGGATTAATGTGTGGGAGGTCCCCTTTAAGATGCTGGTCTCTCTCAGGGACAGACTCATCCAATTTAAGATAGTCCATAGAGCCTATCTCACCCCATATCGTCTCCACAAGATGCATGCATCTCACTCCCCGGAGTGCTGGCGGTGTGGCCAGTCTCCGGGAGATTTCTTCCACGTATTCTGGACCTGCCCCCATCTCTCTGACTTTTGGTCCGGGGTGCTTCAATTGATTGAAAAAGTTTCTCAGGTTAAACTTGATCCCAGCCCCAGAGTCTGCATTCTGGGTTTGCTTGATGACCTAGTGCCCCGGGTGGCTGGTCGGACGTTGCTGGGTCTTTTGCTTTATTATGCCAGGAAATCTATTGTTTTGCATTGGCGACGGCGATCGCCACCCACGGTACTGCAATGGAAGATACTGGTGAACTCGGTGCTTCCTCTTTACAAGGACACGTATACACATAGAGGCTGCCCGAAGAAGCATGACAGGGTGTGGAAGAAGTGGCTCGCCGATCCCTCTACGGCTGCGAGCGGCTGATGCGGGCCTCGTCCCGTCGCCCTAGGGCAGCCGGGGATGCCCGCGTCGGTCTTATTTAAGGTATTGCCCTCTTGTGCCTATGTCACATGCCTTGTCACGAGATGGCCCCCTGGGCGAAAGTCGGGTTTCATGGGAGGGAAGTGTTTGCCTTTTATGATGTCTTTGCTGCTAATGTTTTTCCATTTGGACCCCTGCGTGGGTACCGTGCCTTAATGCCTGTACTGCCTAGTAGTTCGGGTCAGTGTGGACCCTGGCACCGTAGTTTGTTTTTGTTGTTTTCTTTTCTTTTCTCTGTTGAAAACTCAATAAAAAAGATTTTTTAAAAAAAAAAAAATATGCAGTGCTGAATCGCAAAAAATGGCCTGGTCAATAAGGGAGTAAAAACCTTCTGGAGCTGAAGTGGTTAAAGGACTATTCAAAATGAATGTGTGGTCTTAAAGAAACATGAACCAAAACACAAAACCCTGCAAAACATAGAACTTAAAAAATGCTGACAAGCAGGACTTTTATGACAGGACAGATGTTATTTGTCCCTCTTGTCATAACTGCATCTTACTGACTGTAAGTATTAATGTACACTGAGCCACGCACACGCAGCTCAGCGTATATTTATGGCCGACTCTGTGCTGTGATGTGCGCATGCGTGGGAGTGAGGTCGTTGTGGCCTGGTCAATCAAATTGCTGAACTGTTTGTACCTGGAAGGGAAACTAGGAGAAAATGGAAGCCCTCATGACCAGTCGAAGTGCCAAGTCCGCAGCTCTGGAGGGGATTGTTTGAAAGGTAAGTCTGCTGCGATGTCCATACTAGCACATTAGGCCCATTCAAAAATGGCAGAGTTTAAAGCGGAAGCTTTAAAGCATATGTCAAGGTAAAAAAACAAATATGCAGTACATATCTGTAATACATACAAATGTCTATTAACCGGTTGCCGACCGCCGCTAGTACATATACTGCGGCGGTCAGCCCCGGCCAGACAAAGTGACGTATATATACGTCACTAGCCTGTCAGTTGCTTGTGAGCCAATAGCGGGGTGCGCCCGCCCCGGCTCATTCCCTGGGAAGTTTGTGCGTGTGACCAGCGGACCCGATGTCCGCTGGTCACTCGCGATTGTCCTCCGTGAAGGGAAAAAGGCAGGCGGCTGATGTAAACAAGCCGCCTGTCATTCTCCCCTGTGTAGGAATGGTGATCATACGGTTCTACTATGTAGGACCGTTGATCACTTTTCCTACACTAGTAGCCATGTCCAATCACAGTAACAAGCACGCCCCTAGGGACACACTTAACCCCTCCTTCCCCAATAAAGTTAACCCCTTCCCTGCCAGTGTCATTTTGCAGTAACAGTGCATATGTATAGTACTGATTACTGCAGTAATGTCACTGGTAACCCCAAAAGTGACACAAATGTCAGTCAAGGGTCCGATCTGTCCGCCGCAATGTCGCAGTACCACAAAAAAAAAACGCAGATCGCCGCCATTACGCGTAAAAAAAAAAAACACCAAAAATGACAAAAATCTTTCCCTTTGTTAGTAAACGCAATAACTTTTGTGCAAACCAATCAAAATACGCTTTTTGTGATTTTTTTTACCAAAGATATGGCCAAAACAAATTGGCCAAAAATGTTAAAAAATTTTGATTTTTACATTTTTTTGTGGAATTTCATATAAAAAAAATGCGACAAATATTGTTATTTTTGCAAAATTGACGCTCTTTTTTTGTTTATAGCACAAAAAGTAAAAATCCCACAGGTGATCAAATACCACCAAAAGAAAGCTCTGTTTGTGGGAAAAAAAGGACGTCAAATTCGTTAAGGAACAGCGTCGCACGACTGCGCAATTGTCCATTAAAGTCACGCAGTGCCGAATCGCAAAAAACCCCCTGGTCGGAATAGGGGTAAAATCTTCCGGGGCTTAAGTGGTTAAAGATTATGCAAGTACAGAAACATATCAATTGATCTGCCCGAAATGCACTTAGCTCCTAAGGCCTGGTTCACACCTAGAAGCACTTTTTGGTGCTTTTTGCAGAACCGCACCACAGTCCATTTAACATGGTTTACTATGGGACACGTTCACATCTATTTTTTTTGTTTTTTCTTTCAGCCTCTGCATTTTTGGAAAGGGTCAGGGACTTTTTTGAAATGCAAAACTGTTTTTTTTTTTTTTGTTTTTATGGTTCCATAGGCTTCAATGGAGAAGCTGCAGAAAAGCATGTAGTAAGTTTTCGAAACGATTTGCCTTTTGCGGTTTTTAATCTACCCAACAATAAATTGGTAAAAAAAAAAGCATAAAAAAACGCAAATCACTGTAAAATCGCTTGTGCAAAAACACAAAACGCACAGCAAAAAGCACTGCAGAAATGGATCAAA
Source organism: Pelophylax lessonae (assembly GCF_965119305.1). Classification (NCBI taxonomy): domain Eukaryota; kingdom Metazoa; phylum Chordata; class Amphibia; order Anura; family Ranidae; genus Pelophylax; species Pelophylax lessonae. Next base: position 87,601,839 of record NC_138778.1, read on the forward strand.
AGCAAGCTGCATAGGTGTGAACCAGGCCTAAGGCCCCTTTCACACCACTGGTCTGGATTAGCTGAGCTTTCCCATAAAGTTGTATTGTGTGCCGCGTGTTTGGTGCGCTTTAAAAAAGCTTACCAAAACTGCCGGACATAAAAGAACTCTCAGGGAAAGTGCCTCTAACCTGCGCCAAATGCATGGGTATACTGCACTGCACCACATCAGTGTGAAAAGAGGCCTAAGTTCTATTGTAAGCTTACAATGTGCGGATGTGCTGGAGGGTCCGTACAGCTGCTCCTGTCATTGATTTTTTTTTAACTGCTTCCGGACTGCTAGCTGCAGATATACTACGGCAGGCTGGCCCTCCTGCGCGAACCGACATAGGGCAACGTAGGTCACGCGCCTGCAGCTAGGGGGCAAGTGCGCGCGGGTGGCGGCGTGCTCCCGGCCCCACTCAGTAGCGGGGACTCCGATGCACGGGGCAGGCGGCTCCGATTGCCGCCTACCACCTGCAATCGCTCCCCGCTGAGAGAGAAAAGCGGTCAGCTGTTGTAAACACAGCTGACCGTTCTTCTCTCTGGAATGATCACAAAGTGCCTGTGATCCTTCTATATAGGATCACAGGTCTCTATGGTCATTCCAAGCCCCGCCCCCATACAGTTAGAATCACTCCCCTAGGCTCATATTTAACCCCTTGATCACCCACAGTGTTAACCCCTTCCCTGCCAGTGTCATTATTACAGTAACAGAGCATATTGATTACTGTAGTAATGTCACGTGTCCCCCCAAAAGTGTCAAAAATGTAAGTTAGGGGTCCGATCTGTCCGCCGCAATGTCGCAGTCCCGCATAAAATCGCAGATCGCCACCATTACTAGTAAAAAAAAAAACAATAAAGATGACATAAATCTTTCCCGTAGTTAGTAGACACGATAACTTTTGTGCAAACCAATCAAAATACGCTTAATGCGATTTTTTTGTTACCAAAAATATGTAGCAGAAAACAAATTGGCCTAGTTAAATGTTAAAAAGTTTTGATTTTTAAATGTTTTTTTGGGGAATTTTATATAGCAGAAAGTGTCGCTCTTTTTTTGTTTACAGCACAAAAATTAAAATTGCACAGATGATCAAATACCACTAAAAGAAAGCTCTATTTGTGGGGGAAAAGGACATCAATTTTATTTGGGTACAGCGTCTCACGACCGTTAAAGTTGTCCGTTAAAGTAACCTAGTGCCGAATCACAAAAAATGGCCTGGTCATTAAGGGGGAAAATCTCCCGGTCCAGAAGTGGTTAACAGGCTGCCATGCGGTGACAGCACAGAACACCTGTCACTCCAAGCCAATAAACATACATTGTACAGGCATCTGTGTGAATGAGCCCTTAACATGTGCATATTATGCCCTAAGATAATGAAGCTAGAGCAAAATTCCCTCTGCAAATAAATTGATACTTTGTGGAAACAAATCATTTAAAATAGGAATCTTACTTATGAATACTGGAGCAGAAAAAATGTGGGTTTCTGTAGTAATAAACAAATCAGTAATTGGGTTGTATCCTCTAATTTACTTTGAATGCAGGAATAAAAAATGTGTGGTTATTACAAAAGTTAAATTTTCATGGTCCAGCTCACACTAACTATACAAGGACCTAAAGGTTTCATATAAAACAAATGAGCTGAAATGATGTGATGTGATACAGCTGGGAGAGGTGGAGGATTTAAAAGATACGAAGTCTGAGTGAAGCCTCGGCATCTAGAGAAGCAAAGAAAACAATTATGCAGCAGGTTGTGATGGACAAACCAGGGCCAAAGCCTGTGATCTCTTGTCCCACTATAGGATGCAAGGCAACATTCAGAAAAAAACTGAGATTGCAAGAACATCTGGTTAAACATACTGGACTGGTAAGGCTATGCATAGGATGCTAATGAGTAAAAAGGCTTATGTTTAGGATTTTAAGTATCATTTCCCCCCCCCCCCCCCCCCCCAGTCCTGGATAGTCTCAGAAATGTACCCTACAGTCAGTGTGTATTTATTATACTCTAACCAATCCTGTGTTCAAGGACTTTATAAAAGTACATGTTCTGTTCTTGCTAGCCACAATTTCCTAGTGGCTTTTGGGACACTTGCAGGTTGAAGTATGGGAGTTACTGTGTTTTTTGCAAGTTCTCTGGCCGGCTGTTCTCCTCCCTCCTTGCCATGGAAGTTGCCTAGCACAAGTGACTGTGTATGCATGGTGTTCTGGCAGTCACCTTCAAATATTTTAATTGATTATTTGCAGTCCTATGCACTGTAAGGATTGGGCCACAGAAAATAAATTGGAACCCCTGTCGGGTTTTTGTTTCCGCTCTATCCAGAATTTATTTGGGGGGGGGGGGGGAAATTACATGTTCGCTAATCTTTAATCTGTAGCTGGTGAACCCTGACCACTTTTGGCTTAAGCGGTAACCTGTGTTTGGGATAAACTCCACACTGATGAATGCATATTCTTTAACACATTAATTGTCCTTGCTTCTGCTGGAGGGAGAGGAATACTGGCTTGTGAAAGTGGCTGCCACCAATGTGAACTATCCTGAGAGCAATGGGTCATGCATATAACTTGGTACAGCAACACTAAATTGTGCTCCACTACATTCTGTCCTAAATGTAATTTGTAAACTAATCTTTAGCTAGTCAAGATTTCATAGGGATATATAGCATACTTGCCAACTGTCCCTTTTGGATATATAGCATACTTGTCAACTGTCCCTTTTGGATATATAGCATACTTGCCAACTGTCCCTTTTTTTTTTTTTTTTTTTTTTTCCTGGGACAGTCCCTGCAAATAGGTGCCTGTCCCAGGTAATTTATGTTGTCCCTGGAAGCGCTTGTTAATCCGGCTGCCCATAAATGTTACGCAGAAGTAGTGCAGCTGAATGGGAGACTTATTCCAACTCTGCTACTGTGGCCTTAAGTTTGAAATTCCCTTTTTAATTTCCTGTAATTCTCTCTATATTGAGTAGACTCTATAATCTGATAAGTAGGCGAGATTAATTATGCAGAGTGGGTGGAGCTTCATGGAAGTGGGTGTGGTAATTGATAGCTGTGCTGCAAAGTGTCCCTGGGGTTTTTTTTTTTTTTTTTAGTTGGCAACTATGAGATTATATATATATATATATATATATATATATATATATATATATATATTTGACCCTGGATTTGCATGACTAGCCCCCAACTCTTCTGTTCACTATCTGCCAGTTTTTAAAGGCAGTGCGGCTGTGTCTTATACAGAGCTCTGTGTATAAATGAACTACCAAGTCCCAATATTCTTGCCGGCTTGTAGTTCTGAATTAACTAACCCAATGTAGGGCATAAAGTACATGGTTTACTTTAATGCCCTGCTCCTCACAGCACACACTTTCCTTTCTTTTGCTCACTGCCTCTCTGTTGTGCTCCTGGGAACAAGGAGGGGAAGCCCTGCTCCGGCTGGATCTATATATGGCTTGGGATTCTCTGCTGTCACTATTTAACTGCACTGGGCCATTTGCTAGGTGCCATTACTATACCACTAGACTAGCGGAAGGAGTGGCCCATAAGGGGCAAAGGATTAAACCCTAATTCTCTATTTGCTTCCTTTTTTTTATCTGTTTAATATACTATTGAGAAATGTTGTATGTCAAAGTGCAAAACTTGATCTCATTAATTTCTGTGGTTATCCTGAACTATGAAATAATTTATTAATTTTGCTGTAGATTTGAGTAGGTGTATTTTGGCAAAAAAAAAACACTGGGCAAAGGGGATACCCTGTTGGTGTAATTCAGCGTGTTAGACCCTTTTTAGCATTCTTTCACTCCTTTGCATGGCAGCTGTTGGTGCTGGTGACCGATCCATGTACCTGTTTGAACAGGTACAGGAATTTTGTCAAATGGAGGACTGGGTGGCACTGAGGCTGGAGTATCCATTCTGCAAATACTCCATCCTCTGTGCGTGTTCAGTCAGCTCTGCTGCCAACAGTCCCATTGCAAGAGATCCCTGTCTAGCTGCTGGCTGGCAGGGTTGTTGGCTGACCTCTCAAAAAAATGGATGCCAGTCCGCATCTCTGCCCCCTTTTTTACTTCCAGTTGTCAGGGGATCCCCTAGCTGAATTATGGGCCCTGTGTGGGAAGCTGTCAATTTTAATAAAAGTAAAATTCACCTTGTGAAAATAATAATAAATGCACATATAATTTTTCTTTTGTTAAAACAAGTGCATTTAAAGTGGGAGCTTTTTTTTTCCCCTCTCCATATACGGTGTCCATTGATTTTTGGTGTAATATCGGAGGTATAAACAGCCTCAGCTGCACAGAATGGAGAGGAATGGCTCTGTACAGAGCTTCCTATTCATTAACAAAATGAAGTATAGTGAACGGTTTACTATGCTTTGGTTATGATTGGACACAGGAGCAATTGGTACTACTGACCACTGACCATTCAGAAAAGGAGGGGCTAATAAAGGGTACCTCCTTTGCAGCAGCTGGTGGGAAAGCTGGCAGTGGGGGAGGGGGGAGCACATGGGCCCTGGGGGTAGCAGGATATGGGATGTAGCTGCTGAATGCCTGTGGGAGGGAAAGAAGTAGGCTTTCAGGGGCTGCAGGGGGAAAATAGGGAGTATTAGTCCTTCTATATAGCACATCTGCTGCCCCCCCCCCCCCCCCCATCCAGGTAACATGGGAGCCACATAGGTCCCCTGGGGCTGGGTTGCAAATGAGACCCCCCCCCCCTATAGTAAGACCCTGCTGAGCACTCGGGGTCTCTCTGTATGTCTATTCAGAGTTGATCTTAATTAACACCAATTTACATATTTACTAAAACTTGAGGAACGGCTTTGAATCTGTCAGTCAGAGTTTTTGTAAAAAAGGCAGTTTTGGTGCACATGGCAAAGCTTTACAAAATGGTCACAAGGCCTTCCTGACTGGGCATGAGCTTTCTTGACACCAAAAAGTGTCAACTTGTTTATCTTCAAATATGTAATTGTAAAAAGGTCAGATCTAAACATGTAGACCCTTTACAAAATAATTGAGTGGGGGACAAAAGACAAAAGCCACATTTTATTTATTAACCACTTTAACTCCGTTCACATTGCTGCTACTGCAGCAATGTGGCTCGTTATCGTCCAGCGACGTAGACCTACGTCGCTGGACTCCGCCCCTTGTGGGCGGCGCACGCGCGCTGGAGGTTTGCTCCCGCTGTGTTCAGTCACAGCGGGAGTCGGGCCAGGGGAGAAGCGGCGGCGATCGCCGCTGCTCTTCCCCCAATCGTCAGGGAATCGAGTCTGGAGATCCACCCGCTTGTGTAAACAGAGCGGGCGGATCTCCTAAGTGACAGGCAGGGACAGATAGCATGGTTCAGCATAGCTGAACATCCGATCTGTCCCTGACTCACTCAGTCACCTCCCCCCACACGCGTTAGTAAGCACCAGGCATACATTAACCCCTCCCTCTCCAATAAAATTAACCCCTTCCCTGCCAGTGTCATTTTTACAGTAGCAGTGCATATTTATAGCACTGATTACTGCACTAATGTCACTGGTACCCCCAAAAGTGTCAATAAATGTCAGTCAAGGGTCCGATCTGTCTGCCGCAATGTCGTAGTCCTGCAAAAAAAATCGCAGATCGCCGCTATTACGCGTTAAGAAAAAAAACACCAAAAAATGACATCTTTCCCTTAGTTAGTAAACGCAATAACTTTTGCGCAAACCAATCAAAATACGCTTATTGTGATTTATTTTTTTTTTATTTTTTTTTTTTTTTACCAAACAGGTAGCAAAAAACAAATTGCCCAAAAATTTAAAAAAAATTTTGATTTTTACATTTTTTTTTGGGGAGGAATTTCATATAAAAAAAAATGTTAAAATATTATTTTTTTCAAAATAAACGAGTTTTTTTTTTTTTGTTTGTTTATAGCGCAAAAAGTAAAAATTGCACAGGTGATCAAATACCACCAAAAGAAAGCTCTGTTTGTGGGAAAAAAAAGGACTTGCATTTCGTTTGGGTACGGTGCCGCACGACCGCGCAATTACATAGAAACATAGAATGTGTCGGCAGATAAGAACCATTTGGCCCATCTAGTCTGCCCAATGTATCTGAATTCTATGAATAGTCCCTGGCCCTATCTTATATGAAGGATAGCCTTATGCCTATCCCATGCATGCTTAAACTCCTTCACTGTATTTGCAGCTGCCACTTCTGCAGGAAGGTTATTCCATGCATCCACTACTCTCTCAGTAAAGTAATACTTCTTCGTATTACTTTTAAACCTTTGCCCCTCTAATTTAAAACTGTGTCCTCTTGTGGTAGTTTTTCTTCTTTTAAATATGCTCTCCTCCTTTACCGAGTTGATCCCTTTATGTATTTAAAAGTTTCTATCATATCCCCTCTGTCTCTTCTTTCTTCCAAGCTATACATGTTAAGGTCCTTTAACCTTTCCTGGTAAGTTTTTTCCTGCAATCCATGTACTAGTTTAGTAGCTCTTCTCTGAACTCTCTCTAGAGTATCTATATCCTTCTGGAGATATGGCCTCCAGTACTGCGCACAATACTCCAAGTGAGGTCTCACCAGTGTTCTGTACAGCGGCATAAGCACTTCTCTTTCTACTGCTTATACCTCTCCCTATACATCCAAGCATTCTGCTGGCATTTCGTGCTGCTCTATTACATTGTCTTCCCACCTTTAAGTCTTCTGAAATAATTACTCCTAAATCCCTTTCCTCAGATACTGAGGTCAGGACTGTGTCAAATATTCTATATTCTGCCCTTGGGTTTTTATGCCCCAGGTGCATTATCTTGCACTTATCCACATTACATTTCAGTTGCCAGAGTTCTGACCATTCTTCTAGTTATTGTCAGTTAAAGTCGCACAGCGCCGAATCGCAAAAAGTGGCCTGGACGTTAGACAGCAAAATCCTCCGGTGGTAAAGTGGTTAAATACACTTTTTTTTTTTTTTCTCTATACAAAAGCATGGGGAGCTTGTCCATAATGGAAATATTGACACCGCACCAAATGAACTACTGGTTCAAAATTGATATGGTCCAGAAATATTTAGACAGAATAAAGGTGAAAAAAGCACCTGAAGTGGAAGGGGTACAGATGATGATGATGCTGCTTTGCTTCAGCCTGGACCTGTGATCACCGCTGCTACAGTGCACTGTTGCTATACAGTGTGCACTGCTCCTGCACCAGCACACTAGAAGATGTACATTCCACCCAACCATCTTCGTTTTTGGTCATTGTGGGTTTTTGTATGGATGTCCTCCCCCCTGGGGGGGGGGGGGTCTGCTTGTCGCGTACCTTGTCAGAGGCCGAAGTGCTGATTGGGGCTTCCCTTGCTGGTAAGTGCATACTTGGCATACTACTTCCCTAAATGTGGTAACAGGTAGTGCTATGCTCAGAAGCAGGGTGTCCAGCTGCAACAGGCTGAGGTGATGCAGAGATGGCCGCTGACAAGCGGGAGGCACTGCTGGGCAGGAGTCCCTCAGGATGAGAAGTCATGCACTTAAGGTCAATCAGGAGGAAACCACAAGCACGGTCAGGAGTAAGCCAGGGTCGTACACTGGTAATCGGACAGTAGCGGGGTCAAGCACGGAGCAACGGGCAGAAGGGGGGGGGGGGGGGGTCACTGGAACAAGCCAAGGGTCAAAGACAGGAATAGAGACAAAACCGGTCAAAGGCAAGCGGGGTCAGTAACCAGAGATCCAATATTATCAGAACAGGAACACACGGGGGAGCTGAAGATCCAGCAACTAATGGCTCATGCTGCTGGCTTTAAATGGGCCACTGGGCACCAGTATCTGTCATGTATTGCGTGCGCATGGGTCTTCACAGCCATTCTTGCACATTGGCAAATTTCTAGTTCGCCAATCTTGGATTTTGTTGGGCATTTGCAGATATGCTAATCTTTCTACAAACCGTTCTGACACTGCTACAGTGAGGCTGAGATGACTGCTTTCAGCCTTAAGCCCCGTACACACGTACCGAATGTCAGCCGAACGATCGGCCGTCTTTTGTCCGGTGCTGTCCTGTCGGCTGAAGACTGCACATGAATTTTGTCGGCCAACAGCCGACTGCAGAAGTGATGTCATGTGATGGTTAACTTTCCATTTTTTTTTTTTTTTTTCTTCTGAGCATGCCCAGTCTTGCTAATCGGCTGTTTGTCGGCCGAATTCTGTACTGACTGGCGAACAATCGGCCGTTCTGGTGTTGGCCAACAAATTTTAATGCCTGCACACCCGATTCTGTTCGGCCGAAAATGCGCGGTCGGAAGCATCATACTAACAAGCCTACAATCGGTCGGCAGCCGAATATTTACGGCCGACAATCGCTACGTGTGTACGGGGCTTTAGTTTGGATAGGTGCTCTGTTGGTATTGGGTGTTTGGTCTTTGGTCACCTCTGGGTGTTGTGTTCTCTGAGGCAGTGGTTGACACAGGTTTATTTAATCGGGTTCGATTGTGACTAGGTTTGTCTCTAGGTCCAAGCTGCAGTTAAGGCTAAGGGCCCCCCCAGTTCAAAGAAAGTACCCTTTCTGCAAAAATCCCCTCAGATTCATGGCCAAAACCTCTGTGCAAATCTCTTGCATGTTAGTTAAAGATGAATCTTCAACTGTGTATGTATATTATACAGTACAGACAAAGTTTGGACACGCCTTCTCATTCAAAGAGTTTTCTTTATTTTCATGACTATGAAAATTGTAGATTCACACTGAAGGCATCAAAAACTATGAATTAACACATGTGGAATTGTATACATAACAAAGTGTGAAACAACTGAAATCTGTCATATTCTAGGTTCTTCAAAGTAGCCACCTTTTTTACTTTGATTACTGCTTTGCACACTCTTGGCATTCTCTTGATGAGCTTCAAGAGGTAGTCCCCTGAAATGGTCTTCCAACAGTCTTGAAGGAGTTCCCAGAGATGCTTAGCACTTGTTGGCCCTTTTGCCTTCACTCTGCAGTCCGGCTCACCCCAAACCATCTCGATTGGGTTATGGTTCGGCGACTGTGGAGGCCAGGTCATCTGGCGCAGCACCCCATCACTCTCCTTCTTGGTAAAATAGCCCTTACACAGCCTGGAGGTGTTTTTGGGGGTCATTGTCCTGTTGCAAAATAAATGATGGTCCAACTAAACGCAAACCGGATGGAATAGCATGCCGCTGCAAGATGCTGTGGTAGCCATGCTGGTTCAGTATGCCTTCAATTTTGAATAAATCCCCAACAGTGTCACCAGCAAAGCACCTCCACATCACACCTCCTGCATGCTTCACGGTGGGAACCAGGCATGTAGAGTCCATCCGTTCACCTTTTTTGCGTTGCACAAAGACACGGTGGTTGGAACCAAAGCACAGATTTCCACTGGTCTAATGTCCATTCCTTGTGTTCTTTAGCCCAAACAAGTCTCTTCTGCCACTCGTTTTCCTGTACTTGGCTGCTTTTTTTCTTGCCATAATACAAATTCTAACCAGGGCCGTCTTTATTCTTGATTGGACCCTGGACAAAAATATTCTTGGGCCCTCTTGAATCCACTTATCAACTATTTGGGGGCTCAAGGGGCAGCTGCTTTGGGCCCCACAACAATGACTAGACCCGGGGCAGCTGCCCCTTTTGCCCTGTGTTAAAGACAGCCCTTATTCTAAAGCCCTGTACACACGTAGCGATTGTCGGCCGAACAATCCGCCGTCTTTTGTCCGGTGCTGTCCTGTCGGTTGAAAAGTGCTAAAGACTGCACACGAATTTTGTCGGCCAACTGAGCATGCCCAGTCTTGCTCATCTGCTGTTTGTCGGCCAAATTCTGTACTGACTGAGGAACAATCGGCCGTTCTGGTGTTGGCCAACAAATTTTAAAGCCTGCACACCAGATTCTGTTCGGCCGAAAAAAGTCGCTGTCGGAAGCCTCATACTAACAAGCCGACAATCGGACGTTGGCCGAATATTTACAGCCAACAATCGCTACGTGTGTACGGGCCTTAACAGTCTATTCAGTAGGACTATCAGCTGTGTATCCACCTGACTTCTGCACAACAACTGATGGTCCCAACCCCATTTATAAGGCAAGAAATCACACTTATTAAACCTGACGGGGCACAAGTGAAAACCATTTCAGGTGACTACCTCTTGAAGTGTGACTCTTAGTCATGAAAATAAAGAAAACTCTTTGAATGAGATGGTGTGTCCAAACTTTTGGTATGTATGATATATAATGTATAATTTTCTCTGTTAAAAAGTTTAACGGACACACCTTAAGCATGTCCACTCCTTTCTTTTTTTTTTTTTTTTTTTTTTTTTTTTGTTTAAAAAAAAAAAAAAAAAAAATCCAGCAACCCAGACACTCTGAGCACACTGTCCAGTTCCCTGGTGTCAACAAAGTCTGCTGAGGCTAGTGACTCTGAGGAAGAGGGGGGAAAGTACTCTACTTTCCAACCAATGATGAGGAAGAGTGTCAGAAGAACATCCAGATATGGTCTCCTTGGAGGAAGTGGCGTAGCCTATCCGCTTAAAGCAATCTATAATACCCTCAAGTCCAGGAGGAGAACAAATTCAGCTCTCCATACATGACAATGTACCAAGGTCTGGATGAACCCAAACGCATGGTATTTCTAGTCCATTTCATAAGGCTATTTTAGAAAGGAATGGAAAGATCCAGAGAGGGGTCCTTTCTTCTTTAAAAACCCTTAGAATATTCCCTTTTTAAAGAGAATGCTCTGCCCCCACCAGCGGTACCCTCTACAAGTGTGGAAACACTGGGGGGTACTGAAAAACAGGGTGAGGAATGTGATAGTACACCTTCAGGCTCCCAAGGGGAGTCGGAAGCAGATGGGGTGGATGTTGAGTCCACTAGAGCTTCTTGGTATGTATTAACCCTTGAAGAGGTAGAAGATCTGTTGGGAGCAATCCACACCACCATAGGAATTCAGGAGAAGACTGTCTCCTTATGACCAAATGTACCGGGATTTAGGTGAGTAAAGAGGGGCCTTCCTGTACATGAAGTCCTGGTGGAAGCAGTTAAATGGCAAGATCCTGAGTCTTTCTTTTCCAGAGCCCTGAAAAGGTTTCCATTTTTCTGAAAAGAACATGTCGGTGTAGAACAAGACACCAAAACTAGATGCGGTCTTCTCTCGGGTCTCGAGACAGACCTAGCCTATGAGGACATGGGCTCTTCCTGATTCCCATGGATAAAATAATGGGTTCTCTCCAAGCATGGGATTCCTCTTTGGGGAATCTTAAACCTGCCATGGCTATGACGGTTGTTGCCTGCATTCTGGAGTATTGGTTAAACCATATTAAAGCACACATTGAGGCTGGCACCTCGGGATACTATTTTGTCTCCCCCCCCCCCCCCACTCCTTTGGGGCGGGGCTTATATTGCAGACGCTTCAGCCAAATCCATACACATGTCCACTAGATCTTCAGCCCCTGCCAATCCAGCAAGAAGGGCTCTTTGGCTCAAGACTTGGTAGGGAAATGGAAGGTCCAAGACTAAACTGTGGGATTCCCTTTACAGGAGACCAGGCCTGGAAACAGTCTTTGAGCAGACAGGAAGAAGGCCTTTCCTGTTGAGCGAGAACCTTTCAAAAATATTACCCTTAGCGAAACGTCTCTGCCCTGAAGAGGTCCAGGCATTACTCTCCCCCCCCCCCCCCCCCCCCCTCCTGAACAGCCCAAAAAATCTCAATGACTAGCTGTCCATGGTGGGAGGAAGACTGGGGACCTTACTCCCATAGTGGGACATTACATCCAGTCCATTCCTTCTGGGCAGGGCATCATAGGAGGCTATAATTTGGAATTTTCAAGCTCTCCCCTCCATGCAGGCTGTTTGTCGCCGAACTACCAAAATGCCAGAAGAGTGCTTCGGCCCCACTCTCCTCCCTGAAGGAGCTGGAGGAACGGGGTCGTGCGGAAAGTACCACCATAGGAGTTAAGCTGGATACACACTATACAACTTGTTGGTAGATTTCCATTAGATTTGCCTTCCACTCTGTAGTGCAAGGGCCTGCCTGGTTACATTCAAACTGAAAGTGTTTAGGTCTGACCTCATATAAGGTTTTGGTAAGTCTAAAGGAAAAAAATCGAAAGAAAATTGTATAGTGTGTATACAGCTTTAGGTGGAGGGTTCTATTCCCATGTCTTTGTGGTGCGGACACCTTCAGACATGTACAGACTTATCCTGAACCTAAAGCCCTTAAATCTCTTGATTGCTTACAAAAGATTCAGGATGGATTCGATCTTCTCCATCAGAGCTATCCTTCCAAACTGCTTCATGGCCTCGATGGCCCTCAGACGCCTGCCTGCATATTCCCATATCGGAAGGGTGTCAAAACTTTCCCTGGTTGGCCAGAAGGACGAGAGGGGGCACGATACACTTACAATTTCCTGGATGATCTGCTCCTGTTTGCCCCTTCTCAGGAACAGCTGTCCAGGGACCTTCTGGTGGCAAGGCGATTCTTGGAGAGCCTGGGGTGGCTCTTAAATCTGGAGGTCACCTTTCTGGGCTACAAATAAGATTCGACACTTCAAAAGGTCTGTCTTACTTTAGAAAAGAGCCAGAAGATAGACAGTTATGAGCCTTTTACAAAGCAATCAATGTATACCAATAAGCCATGTCGGCACTGAGGTGGCTGATGGCCGCAATTCCAGTGGTACAGTTGGCGGGTCTTCACCTCTGCCCTTTACAACTGTGCATTTCTGAAGGTATGGGACCATACCCAAGGCTCTCTGGAGTCCTTAGTGTGCGTACCAACATGGGTAAAGGGATCCCTTTGTTGATGGAGAAAGACCTGTCTCAGGGTCTCTCTTGTGTCCCAACAGTATCCAGTGTCGTCACTACAGACGGAAATGGCACAGGGTGGGGCGCACACTAGGACTTCCAACTGATGCAGGGATTCTGGAAGAGCGAAGCAATCTTCAAATTGGAGAGACCTAAGAGCAGTAGAGCTGGTTCTCTCAGCCTTCTATACAGAACTACAGGGACACAAGGTGCAAGTCCACTCAGACAATTCTGCAGCAGTTGCTTTTATCAACCGACAAGAGGGAAACGAGGAGCAAGTCTCTGGGCTCTGGCAGAAAGCTATGTATTTACATGTATAAGGGTATACATAGCCTTTAAAATGTCTTATGCCATGTCCCACGAGACTTCCTTTCACCTTTTTTCTCTTCCTTTCACTTTTTTTTTTTTTTTTTTTTTTTTCTAATAATATTCTAATATTTACAGATGTACCTAGGGGTTACAACTAGCTTGATATCTAGCAGAGCTCTGTTAAATGTTGGCTATCCTTAGTATGGACAAAGTGTAACTGTATATTGCTAATTACAAAGGACACAATTTGTTTTTTGGCACAGAAACCCTTTCGGTGCGACAAGCTGGGATGTGGGAAGGAATTTATCCGAAAATCCAAACTACACGATCACTTGCTAAAGCATCAGGGTGTGAAGAAGTATATGTAAGTCAGATACCAGACCCTCTTTCTGTGCAATAGTAAATGTGCCATCAATGGCTCTAATGGCATGAATCACCACTTTTTTTTTTTTTTCTCCCCCCCAGTTGCTCAGCTGCTGAATGTCGAGCAGCCTTTGTAACTAAACAGAAATTGAAACCTCATCAACAACATAAACATGGAAAAATTGCCCCCCTAAAGGTGTGTATGAACGGTATGTCTGAGAAATTTAACATGAGATTGCCTTGAGCGACAAACGGTCTATTCAACTCAAGGCAGCTGGTACAGAATATAAATACTTTGCTAGACTTTCACAATATCATTAGGCCAAGGGTGTTTAATACATAGATGTTGACCTGAGTGCAGTATGATAAAGATGCAGTCTGTAGTATTTGTATCAAGACTCAAATGGAGACACAACCCTGTTTGTTGGTTTTTTTTTTTCCGTTTAATGTGAACTGATCAATATAGAAAAACATTAGGAGAGGCTGCACACCCTGAATAAATGGCAGAGAATTTGGGCTAGATCCCCCAGGGTTTTTAGCAGCAAGTAAACTAATTGTGCAATCAAATGTAGTGTTAAGATTTGTCTGCTGCAATGTTGTAAAAGAAAAAATTTGATTTGCTTTTTCAAATTTTTGACACTTTTCGGGGACCTGTGACACCAATACAGTAATCGGTGCTAAAAAAAAAGCAATGTTCCTGTGTAAATGGCAGGGAATGGGTTAAGTGTGCTCCTAGGGAGTGCTTTCTAACTGGGGGTGTGGAGGCACTAGCGCAGTGATGGCGAACCTTGGCACTGCAGATGTGTTGGAACTAAATTTCACGTGTTCATGCACTCTACAGTGTAGGTGAGAATCATGGGAAATGTAGTGCCAACCTCAGAGGGTGGTATAACCGGGTGTCCCTTCCTCTTTCCTATAAAAGCTGTCACGGCGGGAGGTGTGTGTATATCTTATCTAGCTTGTATATCTTATCTATCTTATCTATCTCTGTCATAGGGTTTCCCTTAACCACTTTAATACAGGGGCACTTTCATCGCCCCCAGACCAATTTTCTAGCTTTCAGTGCTCAGTGGCATCTATGGGAAATCATGGTCAGCTTGGCATGGCACTGCTTAAACTAGAAGGAACAGGGATGCAAAACTTGAGCACTGAGGACACCCAAGACTACAACATAGTGGATAGCCATGCCTGTACACTACACTAAACTAACTACCTGCCTAATCTCTGTTATAACACACTGTACATGGCTGCCGTGTAAAGCAGCAGCCTTGTATAGTGTAGGGCGTGGAATTAGCCCCTGAGCCATGATTTGGCCAATCATGGCTCTGATAGGACACTGTTGTGATTGGCCAAAGTATACATGTTATGTGCATGTTTTGGACAATTATCAATTTATTCACTGCACCAGCACAGTGCATTATGGGGCGCTCATCGGCAGGCAAACTCCCCCCCCCCCCCCCCCCGAGTGCCTTGTTCGCCCCAACAGCTGAGGTTCGAGTCGAACGTACATAAAGCCCATCACTAGTCACAAGATTTAAAACCTCATCACAACAATAAAGGCTAGAACAAGTAAACTCAATTGGTGCAGTAATACTGCCCAAAACTCTGTCATGTTTTCACCCAGTACAGTCATGGGTGGGATTGTGATATCTAAAATGTATTAACCACTTCCAGACCGCCTGCCACATATATATATATATATATATTGCAGCCCGGCTGCGCAAAATCGCATACAAGTATGTGATTTTGTGCACAAGATGGGTATGCACGCGCCGCTCTCACTGTGTCCAATCAGTGGTTCCGGCAGCCACGATGGCCATCAAAACCTGGTGATTCCTTGGTGGAAAGGCAGACTGCCACTCTGTCACTCCACCAATGTAAACAAGGCAGACCAACTTTCTGTCACAGGGGAAGAGATCCTGTTTCAGCTAAGCTTCCCCTAGTGCATCCACACCCCCAGTTAGAGAGAACGCTTAACCCCTTGATCACCCCTGGTGTTAACCCCTTCCCTGCCATGTCATTTATACAGGAACAGTTTTTTTTTTTTTTTTTCCACCAAAAAGCTCTTTGTGGAAAAAACATTGATTTTTATTTGGGTATAGCATTGCATAACGGCGCAATTGTCAGTTAAAGGAACATAGTGGCGCATCGCAAAAAAAATGGCCTGGTCATTAAGGGGGTAAAACCTTCCAGCGCTAAAGTGGTTAAGGTCTTAGTGTTCTGACATATCAGCATATATAGTCATCCATATGGACACAGCAGGTATATTTATGCTAATGGTTGGGAGGCAATTCTGCGACCAGAGGCCTTTAATACAAATTATTCCCCATGCTGTCTCCAAAGCCTCCAAGGAAGGGCTGCCTTACAAGTAGTCACACTTCATCCTAGTGGGAGGGCGGTGCACCTGCAGTGATTCCCTGAGGGGGGGGGGGGGGGGGGGGGATAAAAAAAAAAAACCATATCAATACAAAAGTAGATGTTTTGACAGTGGCATAAGGAATGCATTGGGGCAGTCGGGTGTAGCATATTAAATATTAACCGCTGGGGACGTGTCTAAGATGGCGACTAGAGAGGACGCATAGTGAGAGCTCTGCTGCTTTGCCCGGCTTTTATCCTGCTATACTGACGCCTTGTTATCCTTTGCCCGGCCCTGACTCGTTGAGAAATTCCCCTACCTGCTATGACCAGGGGCAGACCATCCTGAGTCCCGCAAGTCTTCTACGGAGCCTGCCACACCTTGCCGGGGCCTCATTCTCCTTCTAATATGGAGACCCAGATGGAGGGGAATGATCGGTGCTCCAGGAACACAGCAATGTCACTGCCCTCATGCAGGCCATCACCGCCTGCCAAACTGCTCTGACAGGCAAAATTGACTCTGTGCATCTGGATATTGGTCTGATTTGCCTGGACATGGACATACCCTCCGAGTCAAGATGAAGGCCCTGGAGTTCCCTGCCGAGGACTCGGGAGAATTGTAATCGGCGGAACAATCTGCGGATCCTGGATCTCCCTGAGGGTGCTGAGGACCCCAACCCTGCTGATTTCACTGAACGGCTCCTTCGCACATTGCTCCCGCAGGCAGCCTTTTTACCTTTCTTTGCGGTGGAGCGTGCACATTGGATGGCGGGCCCCCCACACATTAATCCTCCGCTTGCTGAACTTTTAGGACCGGGACCTGGTGCTGAGGGAGAGCCGGCGGCTGGAAACCCTGCGATTCCAAGGGACCAAGCTCATGATTTTCTCGGAGACCCAGAAACAACACCAATCCTTCGATCAAGTAAATTTGGCCCTACGATAGAAAGGCCTGAAATACAGCATGCTATTCCCAGCTAGACTACGAGTGCAAGATGACGAATCCCTGCGGTTCTTTACATTACCCGAGGAGGCCTCTGCGTGGCTGGTATCCCTGCCCAGGCGCTAATGGCGATGTTCCACTTTCTCTTACCGTCTATGGCCTGTCTGTGTTAGAGTGCCTACACTATCTGCTGGCGGTTGTCCGTCCATGACTGCTAATGTCCTGGCTGTTTGTCTGGACGTCTGAGTCTGTTTGCCTCAGTCCTGCTCCCTCCTTGAACCCTTGCGATTTCTTCCCCCCCCCCCCCGCCCCTTTTAATTTATTTTCTTCTCTCCTTTTTGTATGAGGGGTTCTTGTGTGGTGGGCCATGAACTTGATGCTTGGATTGTTTCCGTGTGTGTGTGTGTGTGTGTGTGTGTGTGTGTGTTTGGTGTGTAATGTATACAAGAATGATGGTGGTTTTTTTTTTTTTTTTTTTTTTTTTCTGGGTGGCGATGCTGCAGCTCTTGTATATCTGGACTGATCCTTACCGGCGCCCTCTTGGTATATGGTCCCCTAATGACTATTTGTCATGTTTTGGGGGGGGGGGGGGGTTTCTTTTGGGATTGTTTTGCTATCGATATCGTTGCCTATCTATTTGCCACTGGAGTGTCTTGTCAACTTACTGCACTATTTCATGGGGAGTCCTGCTGTGTATCTTTTGGGTGTGATGCGGGTGGTGTGGGGCTGTGTGTTAGATTCCTCGGGCTCGGATGGGGATCCGGCAGCTATGCGATGGCCTTTATTTACTGCCTTTGCTCCATGGCCCCCCTGAGATTGGTGACGTGGCATGTGCGGGGCTTGAACTCTTAAGTTTTAAGCGATCTCTGGTGTTTTCATTCCTACAGAAGCATCACCCGCACATTTGTATTTTCCAGGAGACTCATCTCACAGGGGCCAGGGTGCTCTTTGAAGAGGTCCTGGGTGGGGTCCTATTACCACTCTACCTTTTCGTCCTACTCTCGTGGAGTTAGTATTTTGATACACCGACGTTCATGCTGCTGGTTCTCCATATGGACCCCAACGGGCAGTTTGTAGTCATTCATACTCTCTGGGACAGACTTGAGTTGGTTATTGTTGGCCTATATGTGCCTCTGCCTGCTGACATGACTATTTTGCACTAGATCCAAGGTTTAGTTGCTAGATATCCTACCCCTAATGTACTTTTTGCGGGATACTTTAATATGGCCCCTAACCCTACTTTGGACAGATTGCGCCCAGCCCCTGTGGCGGGCTGGGGCTGCAGGACGTCTGGCGTTGGGAAACACCCCACTTCGCGGCAATACACCTGTTGCGCGACTATGCATGCCACCTTTTCGCGCAGTGATGTGATCTATGTCAGCCCATCTCTGCTGCCTAGGGTGACGGAGGCTTCCATTCTTCCTCGGGGCATCTCTGATCATGCCCCTGTGCTGATGAGCCTCGATACTGACATTGGGTCAGGGTCTCTGGCGGCTATCTAGATTCTGGGTCACGGATGAGCGGGTGGTGCTGGTGATGTCTGAGCTTGGACTATTGGCGGCACAATACAGACTCCTCCACCCTGGCCAAGGGGTGGGATGCGTTTAAGGCCTATGCTAGGGTTCGCTATCAATACACTATCTCCAAGGTTGGGGGGGGGGGGGGGGGGGTGGGGGAGGGAGGGAAAGTCTCGGGTCGGTTGTTGAGGGCTGAAGGCGCAGGTTGCGTCGTTGGAGGCCAGTTACTTGACCACGTTGGATAGGAGCACCTATTCTGATATGCAATCTGCTTATCGGGAGGTGGCGCTGATCCAGGCCTGTAGACGCTTCCTTCTCTCCCAGTTTCAGCTCGTGTTTGAACAGGGGGAGCGCTCCGGTAGGTTGTTGGCGTGGCTGGTGACGGGAGCGCCCGGTTACAGTGGGCATAGCCAATATACGGGCTGCTGATAGGACACTGCTTTTGGATCCGGGACTAATTGTAGGTTTGAGGAATTTTACTCGCAGCCTAATCTCTTGCTGAGCTATGGGTTTACCTGGATGGCAAAATTCAGATTCCCTCCTCCCTGCCAAGGTCCATCTTCTGGATGCCCCATCTCAAAGTTAAGCGGAGTTCCGGCCACAAAATCGACAATCGATTTTTTGTGGCCATCCGCTTGCTTTTCGGCACCTGAAAAGGAAATTGATAGTGAAGGTTTTTTTTTTTTTTTTTTTTTTTTTTTTTTTTTTTCTTGCCTTGTATTGTAGAAAAATATACTCCCACTCCCTCGACGGCCGCGGCCCATGCCGTCCCTTCCGGTTTTCAATGATTCCTGGGAGCTGAACGTCATCGCTCCCAGGAATCAATGCGCTGGCACCGGCCCCACTCGTCACTTCCGGGGTGGCGCTGCATTCCCTGCTAAACAGCTTCTGGGCATGCCCAGAAGCTGTGGAGGAATACAGCGCCGCACCGGAAGTGATGAGTGGGGCCGGTGCTGGCGCATTTTGGGAGAAGAGGATCGCGCTGGCTTCAGCTGTCCACATCCAAGATGGCAAAGCTGGAGAAGAAATTTAAAGGGGAGTATTTCTTCTTGCAGGTAAGTGCGACCCGGGACAGTACAGAGACTATCCATTGTGGAATGTACTAGCCCTGACTGTCCCGGGGGTATTTTTATTGAAAACATATTTTTTTCATGGCCGGAACTCCGCTTTAGGACAGCTATTAAATCCCTACAACCTGGTAAAACCCCTGGGCCCGATCGACTTCCCACAGAGTTCTATAAAACTAACTTGGAAGTTATTGGTCCTTACTATCATGGGACGCTCAGTGTTGCACTGGAGGCTGGCTCCCTTCCACCTATGTCGGAGGCTGTTGTTGTCCTGCCTAAGCCTGGGACAGATCCCGAGTTGTGCTCCTCTTATCGGCCCATATCGTTGCTGAATGTGGATGCTAAAATTCTTACTAAAATATTGGCAAATCGTTAAATTCGGTGATTCTGGCTTTGGTGCATGGTGACAGACTGGTTTCATGCCAGGCAAGGGCATGGACATAAACATTTGCTGCCTACATACCACCCTGGCATATGGTGCTGCTGGCGATTCTCAGGGTGCAGTGGCCTCTGACGCCGAAAAGGCTTTTGATTCGGTGGAGTGGCAGGTGTTTTCACGGTTTGGTTGTGTACCCCGATTCATTGCCTGGATCCATCTCCTTTTGAGGCCCCTGTGGCCTGGGTGCGCACTAATGGCCTTCTGCCCCCCCTTCCGGTTGAGTAGGGGTACAAGACAGGGCTGCCCGCTTTCCCCTGATCTTTTTGCCATTGAGCTCTGGGCCATTCTGCTTCGGGCGTCGGGACGCTGTGGGGGGCTTGGCAGTTTGGTCTGTGGTGGACGGGTCTCGCTCTACGCGGATGACACTCTGCTATACTTGCGCGACGCCTCGTACTCGCTCGCGGCAGCACTGCGGGTGATTGACGATCATGGCGGGTTCTCTGGGGTTAGGATTAACTGGTTCAAGTCTAGCCTGCTTCCTTTCACCACTGCGACTCTTCCCCCCCCCCCCCCCCCCCCGTCTCCTGCTGTTCCCCCTAGAGTGGGTGTCCCATTTTCGTTACTTGGGGGTTATAGTGCGAACGGACCTCTCGCGGTACCTAGAAAATTTGGAGCCTGTGTTTTGGCAACTGACGACAAAGTGCCAGGTTTGGAAAACTCTTGCTCTGACGCCGGGGGGGCGCGTTAATCTGCTGATGACCTTTCTTCCCAAGTTCCTGTATGTTTTTAGGAATACCATGGTTCCCATACCGGCGTCCTTTTGCCGATTTGGATGGCTTCATTTCTCCTTTGTGTGGGCTGGGGCTGTCCCTCGTGTAGCTAAATGGAAGCTGCAACTGCCGTTGTCCTCCGGAGGACTTGCACTACCGTGCTTCAAAAATACCATGGTGCTAGTTACTGTACGTTGGTTTGCCCAAAGTTGATCAAACCTGGTGGTTTAACCTGAAGGCTGCGATCATGGGTTCATATGCAGCATGAACTAATTTGGCTTACAGGGGGGTGGGAGCTGCCCCTCAGGCGACTCCTTTTATGAGGACTGTGGTGCGCATGTGGGAGCAGATGTTGGGGGCGACGGGTGAAGACAGGACTGTCTCTCCTCACACCCTGCTGTGGGGTAACCCGAAGCTCTCACCTCCGATCCACCCCTGACTGTAGTGTGTGGGCACAATATGGTGTAGTTAAGCTACAACAGATTATGCCTATGGGCTCCTTTCTGGCTCTACGTGATCTATTTCACCTCCCGTCTTGGATGCTGTTTAGGTATCTATAGTTAAAACATGCGGCGCAGTTTCTAAATGACTATTGTAGTTTGTATAATGCGCATAAGTTACTATCTTCCATTATTTCCGCCTCGCGTGTGGACGCCTGGAGCGCGATCCTCTCCTGCTCCGGCAGTGGCGACAGGATGTTCTTGGGTTGTTATTATATACCCACGGTGAATTCGTCCAGGGATAGGTTTAGCAGCCTAAATGCCTGCATAGTGTACTATACCCTGCAACGCTTGGCCCGGATATATGGCACCCAATCAGACGTGCCCTAAATGTCAGCAGGCAGTGGCATGTTATATGGGACTGATCATGGATTTAAGACTATTGGAGGAGTTGCCCAGGAATTGAGTCGGATGATGGCCAGAGGGTGCAGGGGGAGGGGGGCTGTGACTTTCTAAGGCCCTGTTTGTATGATGCTATACACCCGAATGGTAGACTGTTATCTCGTGTTCTGGTAATATTGCTGTGATCTATGTGCACATGACCTTCTCGTTTTGTTTTTGCTTTCTAACGATGTTAGAAAAAAAAAAAAACTGCTGATCTCAAAAGCTGGGGGTGGGAGGGAGGGAACAAGTGGGATAAGAGAAAATGGTTAATTGTAATTGTAAATGAGAGAAGGGGGGGGGGGGGGGAGAAACAAAAACTCTAGTCAATGTTTGTTACCCTGAAAGGTAAAACCACTGTGGATTATTCTTTAGTAAATGAGCAATGTGATTTCAAGGGGACAAGTTGTCTAATGACAAAGGTGGGACCCATGTCAATGGATGCTGAAAGAAATGATGATCGAGTATGAACAAATAGGAAAAATGGAGTACTAAAATGTATGCGCATAGTAATGTGCTCAAAACTTTAGCCTGGCCATATTGCGGCATAAAGGCCTGTCCAGCCCAAATTCAACCATTGAAGTGGTGACCGGTAGTTTTCTCATAAGGGACATTCACTTCAAGTCAAGCCACATCTATTTGCACTGAACCCAGTAAAGTGTAGGGAGGGTTATGTATGTAACCCTCCTGGGCACTAAATTGGAGCCATAAGGGGAGAATAGAATCCCAGGTGCGCCCCCCCCCCCCATACCACTCGAGATGATATCTGAGGCTGTCAGATGCAGTCTATTCATCAGTGTCCTGGAAGGCCTAGGCCATTCCCATTACTTCTGCCGCAAGATCGCCATTTTGGAGTGAATGAGGGTTGTTTTTTTTTTCGTTAATGAGGGCAGTAGGAACCATGCCCACAGGGGAAATAATTCTGGAAGTGGGCAGTGTTAACCACTGGTCTCTCTCCTATATACTCACGCTGGACCATTTGTTCTTGATGGACTTGGCTCTTTTAAAATGGATTGAATGAGTCTGGGACACAGTTTAACTTTGGGATCATTGGCAATGTTTAACTTTGGGATCATTGGGTAGTATGGACCAATGTTTTTTGATGTTCTAATTTGTGTGTTGCCTTGCATAATGATTCTGGTTGGACCTGGATCCAAATTATTTGGATTTTGGTTTCTTAGAGTAGTTCATGACGTGGCTGTTAGCTGTTCTTGCTTATGGAAGGCCTAGAATAGAACAAGCTATTTCCTCTCTCCCAACAGTCGAGTTTGAGGTTTTCTGCCTCTTCCTTGAATAGGGTACTATTGGAACAATTCCCCCTGTAGTTGGAGATATTGGCTATAAGGAATAGAATAGAGTTTTAAGAGGTGTAGAGTGAACTGTTTCTAGCTGTGTTCTTGCGAAACACTGTGCTGCATAACCATCCATTGGGTCTCTATTGACCCGAACGTCCAAAAATGTGATCGTAAGACATTGCAAACTTTAGATTGTGATCGTTTGAAGGTTTCTCAAGGAGGTTATCCTCTGCCCCCCCTTCCAGATGAAAACCTCAATGTATCTAAGCTATGTGGATCGTAGACTTGGTAAGGCTCTTGTCTGAGAGAAGAGCTGTTAGGGATACAAGTGGTAGCCTGATGGCAGAGGAAGGCCCCACGCGTGCTGGAGGGCGGAGCTTACACAGGACCCCCCAAGGTAAGTGACACAGGCTAACCTGAGGTGCGGAATCTAAGTATCCACCGGTTTTCGCCAGGGCCTCTAGTGGTGAGGATGGACTTTGCTGCGTGTGGATACCAGGTCGCAGTCCTCAGGGTCGCCCCACCAAGGGAGAAACCGGTCAAGATCCAAAGGCAGACAAGGGAGATCCGAGAGAATGGTCAAACAAGCCGGGGGTCAGGATGGGCAGCAGGTCAACAAGGTCAGGAACAAGCCAAAGGTCAAACAGGTAACAGGAAGCAGGCTTCAGGAACACAGGAAGAGCTGCAGACAAGAAAGCGAAGACAGTGCTTCTGAGCTGTTTAAATAAGGCAGCCTGTTTGCCAATTACTGCAATTAGTCTGCTCTAGGTTAACCCTTTGGATTGCAGAATCATGACAGCACATCAGTGTGCTCAGGAAGCATTCCTAACATTGCCCCCCCCCCTTAAAGGCAACCTCCGGGTGCTGAACAAACTGCTTTTCTGAGGATGGGCAAGAAAAAACGCCTGGGTCAGGTCTCCGGCATGAATGTTACACTCAGGTTCCCATGAATTCTCTTCCAGCCCATAACCCTTCCATTTAATAAGGAACTGAAGCTGGTTACCTCTTTTCCAGCAATCAAGTACAGCCTCAACTTCGTACTCCATGTCGCCATCCACCATCACTGGTTCCGGAGGTCCAGGGCTTCTGCCGGGGAAGGCGTCGGGAACTACGGGTTTTAAAAGAGTGACATGGAACACGGGATGGATCCGTAGGGTATCGGGTAAGGATAACTCATAGGACACGGCATTGAGTCTTCTTTTAACGGGGAATGGGCCGATAAACCTGGGAGCCAACTTCTTGGATGGGCATGCCAAGCGGAGGTTAGCTGTGGATAAAAAGACCTGGTCACCTGGTTGGAGAATCAGTTCTCCCCTCTTTTTCCCATCAAAGATTCTTTTGGATGCTATCTGAGCCTTGGCCAAGGTGTCCTGCAGAAGTTTGTTGTTACTCGTGATGAAGTCAATGGTGACCTGAACTGCGGGCACTCCGGAATCAGATGGGAAGTCGGGCAGAAAGGAAGGATGAAACCCATAATTGGCAAAGAAGGGAGATTGGCCGGTGACAGAATGTCGTGAATTATTAAAGGCAAATTCCGCAAATGGTAGTAATGCTACCCAGTCGTCCTGGACGAAGGTGGTAAAGCACCGGAGATATTGTTCCAGGGTCTGGTTCGTTCTCTGTTTGCCCGTTCGTCTGCGGGTAAAAAGCTGAAGACACAGATAATTCAATTTTTAGTAGCTTACACAAGGCCCTCCAAAAGCGTGACGTGAACTGTACCCCTCTGTCCGAGATAATGTTCTTGGGTACCCCGTGGAGTCGCACGATCTCCCTAATAAAGACTTCTGCAGTTTCTTTCGCAGAGGGGGTACCTTTGAGGGGTAGAAAATGGGCCATCTTAGTAAGCCGGTCTACAACCACAAAAATGGCGGAGCACCCGGCCGAAGGTGGAAGTTCCATGATAAAGTCCATGGCGATAGTTTGCCAGGGCCGGTCAGGGATGGGGAGTGGTCTGAGACCCCACGCCTTACTTCTGGTGGTTTTACTCCTGGAGCAAGAAACCCAGGAAGACACATAACTTCTGCAGTCTTTTTCCATTTCAGGCCACCAGAAGGTGCGTTGCATGAGGTCAAGGGTCCGATGAACGCCAAAATGGCCAGCCAGAGGGTGGTCATGGCAGGCAGCTAGAACCGAAACTCTGACTCCCTCCGGGACAAAGATTTTGTCCTTAGCCCACAACAAACCATCCTTGCGTGACAGGGGTATCCCAGGAGGACCGGAAATGTTGGCAGAGGATTGCTCAAGATGGGATTTCAGGCTAGTGAGCAGGAAGTTTTTCTCTGACAGGATAGTGTCAGGTACCAAATCTTCTTTAGGATTATCAAACATCCGGGACAGGGCATCCGGTTTGACATTTTTCGACCCGGGCCGATAGGTAATATGGAACGAGAATCTGGAGAAGAGTGCCCATCGGGCCTGGCGGGGTCTAAGTCGCTTTGCAGATCTTAAGTATTCAAGGTTCTTATGATCGGTAAAAATATGAATCGGGTGTGATGCTCCTTCCAGTAGATATCTCCACTCTTCGAGAGTGGCTTTGATAGCCAGGAGATCCTGATTCCCCGACATCATAATTTTTCTCGGCGGGAGAGAGTTTCCAGGAAAAGAAGGCTATTGGGTGAGTTAAGTCTTTAGTTCCCTGTCTTTGGGAGATGACTGCCCCAACCGCAACTTCCGATGCGTCTACCTCCAGGAGATAGGGTAAGGCAGGATCCGGGTGACTCAGGATAGGGGCAGAGGTAAAATGTTTTTTAAGAACCGAAAAGGCGGACTGAGCCTCTGGGGTCCACTGGAAGCGGACATTCTTCTTAGTAAGGTGAGTAATAGGGGCTATGATGTTGGAGAACCCCTTAATGAACCTCCTATAAAAATTGACGAAGCGCTGTACTCCCTTTTTGTCTGGAGGTGGCCAGTCCAGAATGGCAGAGACCTTCTGAGGATCCATCTCTATTCCATCTGTGGAAATTATTAACCCCAGAAACGGGATACTGTTCTGCTCAAAAACGCACTTCTCGGCCTTGGCGTAGAGACCATGCTGGCGAAGGCGACCGAGGACATTTCGAACGTGCTCGCGATGCTGCTCTAGGGATTTTGAGAAGATTAGGATGTCATCCAAGTATACGATGACGAAGATATCCAACCA
This sequence comes from Pelophylax lessonae, assembly GCF_965119305.1. Lineage (NCBI taxonomy): Eukaryota > Metazoa > Chordata > Amphibia > Anura > Ranidae > Pelophylax > Pelophylax lessonae. The sequence continues at coordinate 87,627,609 of NC_138778.1, forward strand.
ATCCCTGAAGATGTCGTTCACAAAGTGTTGTAACGTGGCAGGAGCATTACAAAGGCCAAATGGCATTACCAGGTATTCGAAATATCCGAATCTAGTGCGGAAAGCAGTCTTCCATTCGTCGCCCTCCCGGATGCGCACCAAGTTGTACGCCCCACGAAGATCCAGCTTGGTAAACAGGACGGCAGATCTGAGTCTCTGAAAGAGTTTGGGGACTAGAGGAAGGGAATAACGGTTTTTAATAGTAACTTTATTTAAATCCCTATAATCAATGCATGGTCGGAGAGTGTGATCCTTCTCTACGAAGAAGATACGTGCCCCTGCTGGAGAGGTAGAGGGACGGATGAACCCCTTCTTCAGACTTTTGTCTACATAGTCTTTTAAGACGTCCAGCTCACGTTCAGAAAGTGGGTACATCCGGCCGAACGGGATTTCGGCTCCTGGGAGCAAGTCGATGGGGCAGTCATATGGACGGTGGGGGGGCAAGGTCTCTGCTCCCCGTTTGCTGAATACATCCAGGAAATCATGGTATGCTTTGGGCACCACAGAACATACATCAGGTTCAGATTCAAGACAGAACAGAGTCTTGGGGAATTCAGGAGGAGCGGGTAGACAGGAATTCTTGCAGTACAGAGATGGGAACTGGATGGTGCCTGTGATCCAATTACTTGTGGGTTATGTGCTTGCAACCACGGTAATCCCAGGATAATGGGAAATAAGGGGGATTTGATAACATCCAAGATAATCAGTTCCTTATGGCCGGAGGAGGAGACCATAGGAAGGGGAAAAGTTTCTTGGGTCACGGGCCCGGATTTGATGTGGGAGCCATCAGCCAGGAAGATGGTGAGGTCCTGGGTCTTGAGCCGGAGAGGTACCCCATGTTGCAGGGCGAAATGAGCGATCAATGAAACAACGGCAGGCTCCCGAGTCAATGATTGCTGTAACTGGGACGGGGTCCTTCCGGAAGCTGTAATGACACAGGAAAGGCTAGGTGGGAGGAACTGGTAACAGATGCCACACAACTGGATGGTGAGGCCGGCAGGAACTTATGGTATTTTGCCGGGCAGGAGCGCACATAGTGGCCAGCTTCACCGCAATACAGGCACAGGTTACCCAACTGGCGACGGCGTCTCTCCTCCGGGGACAAAGCAGGCCGTACGATCCCCCCAAGTTGTATAGGTTCGGGCGTATCTGAGGCGACTCCAGCAGGAGCGGGGTTGGTAGGAGCTGACCCAGTGGAAGAAAAGTATGCAGGAGGAGCAACTGGTAGCGTCCAGGCTGGTCTGAACTGCTGCGGAGATCGTTCTGCTCTGCGTTCCCGTAGCCGCCGGTCGATTTGAATGGACTGGGAAATCAAATCTTCCAAGGCATCGGGGACACCTACCCGCGCCAGCTCGTCCTTCAGTCCTTCCGACAAACCGAGACGGAACTGATACCGGAGTGCTGCTTCGTTCCAGGACGTATCTGAACTGAGGCGGCGGAAGTCAGTGACGTAGTCTTCTACGGGCCTGCGACCCTGCTGAAGAACATGAAGCGCAGCTTCTGAGGTGGAGGATCGCTGCGGGTCATCATAGAGCTGTGCCATGGCCTCAAAAAATGACCGTAAGGAGTTTAAATGGGGGCTGCCTTCTTCAAGGAGCCGATGAGCCCAGGACTGGGGTTCGCCTAGGAGCAGGGAGATAACAAACCCCACCTTGGTGGTCTCCAAAGAAAAGGTTTGAGGTTGCAGGGAGAAATACAGCTGGCAGGCGTTGCGAAATGCGCAGAATTTACCGCGATCCCCGGAATATTTTTCTGGAGCAGGAACTCGAGGTTCTGGTGGCAGCATCACTACGGTAGGTCCAGAGGGTGCTGCAGCAGGAGAGGAAGCAGATAATACAGGAGGACCCCCCCTGAAGTGTCGTAGAGCGCAGCCGTTCCTCTAGCTGTGTGTAGCCGTCTTAAAGCGACTTTACGGCTTGAGACAGGGCTGCGAGGTGTTGGCAGATCTCTTCCAACGGTGAGGCTTCTCTTGCAGGCTCCGTCATGGCTGTCTTGTACTGTTAGGGATACAAGTGGTAGCCTGATGGCAGAGGAAGGCCCCACGCGTGCTGGAGGGTGGAGCTTACACGGGACCCCCCAAGGTAAGTGACACAGGCTAACCTGAGGTGCGGAATCTAAGTATCCACCGGTTTTCGCCAGGGCCTCTAGTGGTGAGGATGGACTTTGCTGCGTGTGGATACCAGGTCGCAGTCCTCAGGGTCGCCCCCACCAAGGGAGAAACCGGTCAAGATCCAAAGGCAGACAAGGGAGATCCGAGAGAATGGTCAAACAAGCCGGGGGTCAGGACGGGCAGCAGGTCAACAAGGTCAGGAACAAGCCAAAGGTCAAACAGGTAACAGGAAGCAGGCTTCAGGAACACAGGAAGAGCTGCAGACAAGACAGCAAAGACACAGTGCTTCTGAGCTGTTTAAATAAGGCAGCCTGTTTGCCAATTACTGCAATTAGTCTGCTCTAGGTCAGTGGTTCTCAAATCCGGTCCTCGGGACCCACTAACAGGCCAGATTTTAAGTATTACCTTGGGGGATGCAGACTAGAATACTGCAATCACTGAGAAGCAAATGAGATCACCTGTGATGTAATTTAGTTATCTTGCAAACCTGGCCTGTTGGTGGGTCCCGAGGACCGGATTTGAGAACCACTGCTCTAGGTTAACCCTTTGGATTGCAGAATCATGACCGCACATCAGTGTGCTCAGGAAGCATTCCTATTCTCCGCCCCCCCCTCCCCGTACAGATTTGCACGGATGGGGCAGCGTGTCCCCATGGAGGAGTGGGAACTATCAAACCTGAGAAATTGTGGTTCAGGATTGATGCCCCCCCCCCCCCCCCGAAGCACCTTCTTCCCATATGGGGACAAAGGCCACTTGCTAACAACCCTGGGTTGTGGGGGGCTTATTGGAATCTGGAAGCCCCCTTTAACAAGGGGGGGGCCATAGCCTGGCCCAATATGGGAAAGGGTATCGGGTACATCGTACACCCTATCCATTCACCAAAGTGTGTGTTTTTGTCCCGGTCATAGGGTTCAACTTGAACACAGGGCACTCACCCCCTTCCTGCCTAGACCTAGACCAATTTTTCAGCTTTATGTTCTCATTGGTGTCTAGGAAATCTTGGTCAGGTTGGCTTGACACTGCTCATGAACTATAAGTGACAGGGACACAGTTCCGGGAAAAGGTCATCCAGGGCAAGGATGCCAAACTTTTCAGAAGGGTCAAGGCACCCCCCCCCCCCCCCCCCGCAGGTCTTGACATGACCTTGTGCTGTTTTTGGCTAAAGCAAACAGGTCAGGTGCATGCTTTGGCCAATATCAGCAACAGCGCAATGTATTATTGGGCGCTCTTCGGCGGGCAAACTTCCCGGTGAGTGCCCCATTTGTTCATGTGTTCGAACAGCTGATGTTCGTGTCGAACTTGCCTTAACTTGAACATTAAGCTCATCCCTATTCAGGATATACTGAATGAATTAATTCAGGGCCCCATCTTGTAGAGGCCCCTGTGATCGAACCCAATGTATAACTGCCATACTTGGCATAACTCTATGAGGAGCAGGAAATGAATGGTATCCTTGACAAAGGAAGTTGGTGCTAGTACATGTGGCTGTAGATATGTCAATTACTCTACTCACATTTTTGGTAACTACAGAGACTATGGGTCGCCCAGTTGGACATGTGGGATTATTGGTAGGCTATAGAAAGCGGTACCTTTTTTAACTTCAACCAGTTCATATAGGTCCTTAGTGATTGCTCCCCCTGCACAAGCCTGATCTTCAATGTTGTAAAAATTCTGATTGTCTACAGCCACATGTACTAGCACTAACTTCCTTTTTATCAAGGATACCATTCATTTCCTGCCTATCATAGAACAAATCCTAGAACAAATTATTCCCAAACATTCTTTCCTTATGATTGACATGGAAGCCCTGTACAGTTCCATCCTGCACACCAAGGGTTTGGCAGCTATACAGCAGGTTCTATCACAGGGGCCTCTACAAGATTGGGCTCTGAATTTCTTCTTTGAGGATTGGAGTATATCCTGAACCACATTTATTTTATTTATTTTTGATGGTTCCAGGTACAACGGTGGGGGGGGCGCAGCATGCTGTGCCCCATCTTATGCAAACCTGTACCTGAGGAAGTGGGAATGCTCTTCTGACGAGAGCCTCATGAAGCATACAAGCCACATATCAATGTGGCTTTGATACATTAATGTTTTCATCTGGGATTAAAGTGCCTTCATCAAATTATTATAAACGACCACAATGTAAAGTGTGATCGTAAGACATTGTAGACAAGTCACATTTTTGGGTGTTTCGGGTAGACCGAGACCTCCAATGGATTGTTATGCAGCGCCCTGTTTCGTAAGGGAACCACTGTGCTGAAAGCTTTTCACCCTACACCTCTTGAACTCCCATTCCTTATAGCCAAAATCTCTGACTATGGAGAAATTGTGCCAAAAATAGCCTATTCAAGGAAGAGGCAGAAAAACTAGACTGTTTTTGAGAGGGGCTATAGCAGTTTTTGCTAATGGAAGGCCTATAATTGAACACTTCAAATTGCCATGTCATGAACTACTGTTTAAGAAACAGAAATCCACAAATTTGGATCCAGGTCCAACCAGGATCATGTGTTGCAACACACAAATTAGGAACATTGTCAAAAATGTGGTGTCCTAGGGATATTTCCTCCCAGATCTGGCACAGGGTATCTGGGCTACTGAACAGACTGAGGTGCAACCTGGTGGCATTGAATTGGCTAAACATAATGTCCCAGAGGTGTTCAATTGGATTTAGGTGAGCGTGGGGGGGCATTCAATGGTATCAATTCCTTCATTCTCCTGGAACTTATGGAATACTCTCGCCACATGAGGCTGGGCATTGTCGTGCACCAGGAGGAACCCAGGACCCACCGCACAAGCGTAGGGTCTCCAGCCCCTTCTGTATTCCCTTCCTGACCTATGTCCTGACCTCCTTTTGGCTTCTGCTAAGGCAGACGACAGGTAAACTTTCTCCTTGTTCCTGTCTTAGGAATCTGGCCACTTTTTTTCCTCCTGTGACTGACTTTTTTTTTTATCGCAGCATCTAGCTTTTTGTCGAACAAGGCTTTCTTCGTCATAGTATGTGGCACCATGATTGTTTTGAAAGGTCCGCCAACCATGGATTCAGCCAAAGCGCTCTTCTGGCAGTAACAGAATATAGCATGGCTCGAGTGGAACATCTGAGTATCAATAGCTGCTTCAGCTATAAAATCCGAGGCCATGCCTTCGGTGCATGCCTTTGCTGCTCTAGAATTTGAAGTTAACACTACCGCGGGTTTACAGACTCCTCCTGCAGCCTGATATGTATTTTTTTTTCTTTTTTTTGCGATCTAGCACGTCCCCCCCCCCCCCCCCCCCAAAAAAAAAAAAACTGCGTCTTCCAAAGGCAGTGTTGTATTCCTTGCTAGCTTCATGATAGAGGTGTCCACTGTCGGCATGGAGTCAAATAACTGCGCATCTGATTCTGATAGGGGGTAAAACTTGTGGAAACGGTTGTAGGCGGTCAGTCTCTTCCCTACTCTCTGCCACTCACTACCTCTTTTTCTTCCATTAGAGGAAAAATTTAGTTTTTTTTTTTTTTTTTTTTAAAAGGCTCGATTTAAGCCAAAATCAAAAACGGCTTTCTTTTGCTGTATCCTTGTCATCCTCAGAGCTAGAAGCTGCGTCCGCCTGCTGAGCTGGAGTGTCCGCACAGGTGCTTCACTTACGGAGGGAATCATGTGAGGATAATCAATCTTTTCAGTGTCTATAGACTCTTGCTTCTCCATACTACTGCTGCAGAGTCAAGGAGATGTTCTCTCCTGCCATTTTAAATAAACCCAAAAGCTCCTTAAAATGGAGTCAAGATGGCCAAGCGGCTTCATAAGGCCATCGCGCATGCGCCGAGTACGTCGCTCGCGATGTGGCTCTGCCCCAACACAGGAAAACTAGCCCCCAGAAGGCAGGGGCTTTGCGCTGCCAACACACAGAAGGAAGGACCTGGCAGGGGCCAGCTATGAGGTGCTCCCACAGCCAGATAAAACTGCCACATACCAGGAGAGGTGTTAAGCCATCCAAGAGACTATATACAGGCAAACTCTGCAGTCCCATATCTACAGGAGAAGGAGAGAAATATTAAGACCCATGTGATTTAAGATCCACAAAAAAAGGGGCTCCCATACTCATTGGCGCCTTTAGAAGCCTAAGTACTGGGACTCCAGAGAGCATGAACCTGCAATGGTTGCACCATAAATTGGTGTGGTAAGGGCTGTTCTGGATTATCCTGTAGGCTTGAGGACAGAAAAAAAATGGGGGGGGGGGGGGGGGGCGACTATCTTTAGAGTTAAAATAGTCCTGTGGGTTGATAGGGGGTGGAACAACCAAGCTTGCGTATGCTGCCATGGAGGCACCAGGAAATGGATTTTATGGTAGCAAATCTATTTTTTTGTTTTGTGGTGCTCAGATGCAATAAAGATCCTCTTTAATGTGTGTATTTCACATTACGCATTCTCCAGTCCACCAATCTTTTGCTTTTTGTATGCTATGGAGCTTGGTATTGCATCCTGTTAAGTGGTTGTAAACCTCAAAGCTCACATTTCTATAGTGTTTAATTGCCTCTCTTCAAAGCACTAGGTGTTCTCTCAGCTGTCTCATTCCTCTATCTGTAGAAAGTTACTTCTGACACATTTTTTCCTGACACAGAGGTGAAAAGGTAACCGGGGAGGGACCTTAAGCACAGTTGACAGCCTCTATTCTGTCCCTGTGCTGTGTGAAGGGGTGTGTCCTCTTCAAATTTAGAACTTTTGTATTGTGTGTAAATGCAGCTCACCACCCGCTGCTTGCAGTGGTTTTGAAACTCCCATTTATTTCTCTAATAGTCTTCCAGGGCAGCAACAGAGGCCCCCCCTAGAGCAATCACTCTAGTGGACACAGTTGGGGGGGGGGGGGTTTATGAGTGAGCGAGCAGCACTGTTGTGCCCCCCACCCGAATGGGGGCTTTTCTCATAACACTCTGAAAGTGGTAGACCTATCTTCCCACCTAAATATTGGACCGGTGGAAGACACTCGTAAAGATTCCTTTTCTCATTAAGGAAAGCCACCCCCCATGAGGTGCAGCAGAACTCAAACAAACATGGGACCTCCCCACAGTACAAGGGATTCCTCCTGACAACCTTCGAACCACTGGAGGATAGTTTGGCTAAATACCTTACACTAAAAACAGTACTCCTGGTGGTGTTCATCAGCAAGAAAGAGTCAAGCTTGATCATGATAGAACCTTGCTGTTTAATTTTGTCAGATAAAATTTCTTACACCTGACCCTTTGTTCCTACCAAGTCTCTTTAACCTTCCACAGAACTCGGTCGGTTATTTGGGGTACTAAGAAACCGAGGGTTAACAAACGCACTCTCCATGCTCAGGGGGAGGGGTGGCCTAGGGGTCCTGGACCTCTTTAAATATTTCTATGCAGCTCAAATGGCACAGCTCATCAGATCCCATTCGCGGGCCGCACTTCCTTTATGGCTGCCTCAACTGTCCCGCCCGGCCATTGTGTCCTTCGCTTTCTCTCTCCCTGGGTCTGTGGACTGGCTCTCTAGGACATTTTATTTTGAATCTCCACACAAGCCGTTGGCCCCCCTGTTCCGAAACCCTGACTTCACCCTGGGCGTTCTCGTGGTGGACGAAGAGCCTCCTGCGCATTGCTGATATCTGTGACCACGGGTCTTTTCACCAAATGGCTTTTGATAGCATTCAGACTCTGGCATATGCAGTTTTTCTATCGCTATGCTCAAATCGCACACTGTCAAGACTTTGAAACGCGAGTCTGATCTCGCTTGTAGAACCCGCATGGAATTCTTTTGTGAAAAATACGATAAACTGCAGGGACATATTTTCCAAATATATGCTATTTTGACATCCTTGGATTCATGCACTAAGCTTCATGGAGGCTTGGGAAGGGGATCTGCAGGAGTCCTTAGACCTGGAAGATTGGCATAAACTAGCTAACACCGCCTCCAGGTCCCTACTCAACACCTCCGTTATTGAGGCAAATTATAAGGTTCTCTTGAGATGGTATATGGTCCCCGAGACATGCATTGTTGGGAGTTGGTGATGGATGCCCCAAAGGGGCTAAATTGCTTATACGATTTTTTTTTTGTGGTAGCTAGAATAGTGATAGCACGGTCCTGGCGTTTGGCCACTATACCTTTTGAAATGTTAAGAGCAAAATTGACTTTTTGGTTGGTGAACATCTGTCTGCAAAATAATAAACGTCTGTCTGCAATACTGAATGACAAGGTGAAACAGTTTGAGAAGATCTGGAACCAATGGTTGCAAATATTAAGAGGGAGACCCCCCCCCCCCCCCAAACTGACCTAGGTTGAGTTGATCCATTTGGGGGTGGAGTGGGCACATGTGTCTGCTCCCCATTGGTATCGCCCATTAGCAGTACCAGTCCAGTTCCTATGCAGTGTCTGTTTTTTCTTTTCTTTTCTTTCTCTCCACCCTCCCCCCCCCCCCCCCCCTTATTTCTCTTCTTTTCTTTGTCTGTACTACTATGTCTCTACCGAACTTTTGTTGGGGCGGTGGTTCTCTTGGGCTACTCCACCCCTGTCTTTGGGACCCTATAAGGTTGACATTATCTGATGTGGGGGGGGGAAGGGTATGTACGGACTATTAGCTGAAGTATACAGCTATTTTTGGTTTATTTTGCTGGCCCTTACATCCTTCATTGTATTTTCTGCATGGCAACTAGATTTTGCATTCATTGACTTTGCTGTATTTTCAGTTTAAATTACTGTTGCCCATGTTTAGGCATTGTACCTCATTGCACAAACCTTTCTAATAAAAATATTGAAACAAAGCCTTTTACAGCTTACCACTAGATTTTGCACAGGTCACCACTAGATTTTACACAGGTCTGGTGCTAGAATTACTCCTCATGATCTGATGTCTTGCGTGTGCGGGACCAACACGTGCGTTCGCCTTTGGATGGGGGTACAATTTATTTTTTTTGTATTTTTACACAATTGCTTTACACTTAAATATCCCTTTTATTGCTATCACAGGGAATTATCCTCTGCTTTTTTTCAACCACTTCTGGACCAGTTTTTTTATTTTTTATTTTTTGACTGACATTGTGGCTGACCGATCGGACACCTAAATGACACTTTTGGGGGGGGGGGGGTACCAGTGACATTACTACAGTATTCAGTGCTAAAAATAAGCACTTACTGTACTGGCACTGGAAGGGGTTAACACCAGGGGTGATCAAAGGGTTAAATGTAACATAAATAGAAGCAACACAGGAGCCCTATGTTGATTGCTGGCAAACCAGTCGGCTGACAGCGTAAACATTGCTGCGTAAACATTGCTACTCCCCATCTGTCTTTCAACTTTCAGTCCCATCCCCCTACTTTGCTCAACCCCTCTATGGTCTGGGGGTAAGTGTATAAGTTGGTGAGGTTATTACTTGGGCTGAGGGTTGGCCCCTGTGCTTTTGGGCATCTACCACTTAAGACACCATGTGCATGGTAGGTAGTGCAGGTGGAGGACGCCACTGCTAGAGGCTGAATTGGCAGCCTGTGTTTTTTGGGTAGCTACCAATTTAGGGCATCTATACCAGAGGGCAGGCAGAGAATCAGCTCGCGGGATCTCTTCTAGGTGTGGGTGGCATGTAAAGCTTTCTGCAACCGATCTGTTGCGCTTGTACAACGGATTGCAAATCTGGGCCAATTCTTCAGCCGATAGCAATTATTTCAAGTCGTCTTCCAGGACAGCCCATGAGACCTAGGGCTCCTCCTACCAGGACAGGAAACACATTAAAATCCATCCATCCAATCAGATAAAAGGCGGCCCTCTGGTCCTCCCACTTCAGTATTAGTGTTTCCTCCGACAGGGGGTAACAGGATTCCTGGTCTCATGGTCTGTCCTTTGAAGACTTGGAAATAATTTACTTACCTCTCCTTTCCTTGCCCAAGTGTGGTACCTCTGCTTTACAGGTCGGGGGGGGGGGGGGGACACTTTTCTCCTGTCCTGAAAGCCCAGGGAGGGTTACAACCATCGCTGATGTCAGGAAGGCAGGAGTCCTTTCCACCTCAGTGGCAGCGTCCTTGGCGCAGCCAGGCTGTGTTCCCGTGATCGCTGCTGACTTCAAAACTGGCGCCATGCAGGGCGGAGGGGGCGGAACTCCTGCATTCCCACTCTGGCCTAGGGAGGTGATGGGGTCACTTCAGTTACAGTAACATCGGTGGGCGCCGGAAACGCTGGTTCTGTTTTCCAGAGGCGCGAACAGAATTACTGGGCAGCCAGTGTTCAGGTGAAACCCAGCGGGGGCTGCAGGACACCAACCGAGCGGGATGAATCTTTCTGCAGTAACCGCTCAGGTGGTGGAAATGGGCTCTGGCATCGGCACCTCTGGAGTCTTCCCTCTTGCAAAGCCTGTAGGGGTTTTCTTTTCCTCCATAGACTGGGGGCTGGTAAAGGAGGCACTTTTTCACTTTTAACACAGGAGTGTTTATTTTGGGGCTTGTTTTACAGGGCAGTCTTAATCATAAAATGCTTTCTTTTTGTTTTAGACCAAGGCTCAGGACAAGGTCCAGACACAGCCCCCCCCCCCCCCCCCCCCCAAAAAAAAAAAAAAAAATGCCGTTTGCGGAACAAAGCTAAGTTCCACATGGACCAAAAACGTGTGCCGCACATGCATAGACAGCTTGGTTAAGGATGATCCAGCTATATCCTCCCAGAGGATGCTGACTTCTGTTAGGGATGAGTTAAACTCTACCTTTTTTTTAGCTCCTTTAAAACCCTCATAGATAAATTGCAGACTCCGTACAGTCTCAAGCCTCAGGGCCTAGTTCCAATGCAACACTGGGTGTGTGGTGACGACACGAGGGAGGAGTTGAAATCGGGTTCAGGGGAAGAGCCCAAGGATAGGGAATCCAGCAGAGGCTCCAGATTTAAACTGTCTCTTGAAGATGTGGCCGAATTACTTAACGCGGTCTGTCACATTACAAATTGAGGAGGAGAAGGTGCAACTGTCGAAGCACGATCTTGTGTATACAATACATAAGAAAAAGGCCAGGGTTTTCCCTGTATACAAATATAGTGTATGTATTCAATTATACTGGTGTAATAGGGGGGATTAATCATTATAAACCTAAAGTGTTGATCGGGGTAGAGGGAGGTCCCTATGGCTAGCGTGAGGACCAAAAATTGAGCTGGATGTAATTTTAGATCCTGTGATGTGACTGAGTATATATTCTTTGACCACATTCCAAAGGCCGTATCTGTGGGCATGACCACCATGGATGCAGCCTGTCAGCCTGAGGTTGTTTGCACCTCCAACATTCATCTGGGATACGTTTATTAAATTTGCTCAGCAATGAAGGGGTACGGGTACCATTTGGTAAGTATTTTGTAGTTATTTTCTTGAATAGAAACATTAACTGATCCCTTCAAGACATTACAGATTTTTTCCCACTGAGGATCTAAGGGGATTTCGGTGTCAGAGGACCAATCATCGGACAGTTTGTCCAATTTTATTGGGCAATTTTCTCATGACAGGAAGTGTAAAGTGGATAGCATGTGCTGTTGTGGTTGCTGGAGTGCACAAATTTGCTCAAATGTAGAGAGTAGGGTATTTTTAGAGTTTTTTTCAAACAGGAAGTGACAAAATAATGGGAGTTGAGTGTATTCCCATCTGGTCAAAGAGGAGGTATTTAGTTTAGTTTTTTTTTTTAGATCCTCAGTTGAGTAGTTTCCCGTTTTTTTTTTGAAGAAGGTGGAAGATGCGTAATCCTATTTTGTTATGTACTGTTTGTGAGATGATTGACCGGGAGGAAATTTAGGATTGTTTAGTATAGGTGTGAGAAGGCTGTTTTCTCTGATTAGCTCGTGTTTAGCATTAGTGGCGTGAAAGCAATAGATAGTGGGGCCAATCAAGGGATGCTTTTCAGCAAATACTGTAGATTTGCATATGTAAGCCAAGGGATACATTGGATAGGTATAGAGGAGAATGATTCCTCTAATGCTACCCAATCCTTCCTGTGTTTTTGGGAATGCCAGTCTGTGATGCGCAATATGTGAGAAACTTGGTAATATAGGTAAATCTGGTATGTCCATGCCCCCCTTGGATTTGGGTCTCGATGAGTGTAGACAACTTGATGCGTGGTGCTTTGTTGCCAAACGATTAATCTAATCGCTTTCTTGAGTGAGGAGAAGGTGTTGCAGTAATTGTATTGGGAGTGTTTGAAGATGAAGAAGAACATTCATTTTTATAATTGCTGCCCTGCCGAACCAAGAGAAATGGGCCTTGTTCCACTTCTTATGATCTTGAAAAATTTTCTGGGATATGGGAAGGTAATTTTTTGTGAAAATATCTGAGGTTAGTGGCAATTTCGATACCTAAATATGTAATGGCGTCGGGTTTCCATTCATAAGGGAAGGCTTGTTTGCACTGCTCCACTATATTGTTGGGCAGTGATATGTTAAGTGCTTCTGATTTAGTTCTGTTTTTAAAATTTTGAGATATATTGAAATATCTTTTTCTCTTTTTTGCAAGTTGGGTAAGGAAATTAATGGGTTGGAGATGAAGAGCAGAACATGTCTGCATACGCTGCTATTTTGTGTTGTTTTGTGGCAGAAGAGACTCCAGTTATGTCTGGGTTCAGTCTAATACTGTTAAGGAGAAGTTAGAGTGTCAAGATAGAGGGGATAGTGGACAACCTTGGTGGGTCCCGTTACTGATGGAGAAAGCATTTGACGGGGTGCCATTGATGCGCACCCTAGCGGAAGGACTACAGTAAAGTGCTAATATGAAGGCCATTAGTCGTGGGCCCAAGCCTATCGAGTGTAGGACTGCTTCCAGGTAGTCCCAGGCTAACCTGTCAAATGCCTTCTCAGTATCCAAAGACAACAATAGACCAGTTTGGGGTGTAGAGGAGAGAATATGATGTATATTGATTGCTTTTAGCATGTTGTCCCTGGCTTCCCTGCCAGGTACAAAGCCGACTTGGTCCAAATCCATTAAAGAGGGTATGAATAAGACGGTTGGCCAGAATTTTGACGTCACATTTAGTAAAGAGATTGGCCTATAATTTCGAACTTGTGTTGGGTCCTTACCTGGTTTTGGTATAACCAATATGTGAGCTTCTAGTAGTTTGGAGTGATTGGAACTGGGATTATTGAGGCTGTTGCAGGTTTTCAAGAAGGGTGCTACTAAGATATCAGTAAAGGTTCTGTAGTAGGCCAGGGAAAATCCATCTGGGCCAGGACTTTTACCGGATTTCATTAAGTACTAGTTTGAATTTGTCTAGTTAGTGGGACGTCAATGTTATCAGCTTGTTGAGTGGTTTGAAACCATTTTGTTGAAGGCATTCTCTGATAATGTCTGTTTGTTGGCCATGGATTGTTTTGTGGTTTTTGTTCAGAGGGTAGGTTGTATAAAGATGTGTAGTATTGAGTGAAAGCTTGGGCTATGTCTGTGTTAGAGTGCCTTTTTTTTTTTTTTTTTTTTTTTTTTTTTTTTTTTATTTGCCTGTAGCATCCACTGTAAGGTGGATAGTGTTCTGAGCTCTCTTTGCCGCCAAGGCCCTCACAAGATATTTACTATTGTTGTTAAATTTGTAGAATAGTTTGTGATAATATAAAACACTTTTTAATTTTAATGTTGAAAACCTCTGATTTTTGTCCCTTATCTTTTCTAGATCTTCAAGGTGGCTTAATGCTTGCGAGAAGAGCTCAGATGTTTTTTCTGGGCCATTTTTTCCTATGTGCTGCCATTTTTAGAAGAGTGCCTCTGATCACGCACTTGTGCGCTTCCCAAATTTTGGATGTTTCCACGTCGGAGTGTCATTTATCTCCAAATCCTTTTTGATTGGATTTCTAACTATTTCAGCGTTCTCTGGATGCATAATGTTTGATCTAGCAGCCAGATTTTCTTTCCGGTCTATTGGCCTGGGGTATCACCAGTGTTCACTGAAAGGGCACAATGGTCAGACACACTGGCTCAATGGAAGTTTTCTTAATTGGGTGAATATCTTTTTGAGTAATGAAAAGGTAGTCTAACCTGGAGTACCTGTTGTGTGGGGAGGAAAAGGCGTAATCCTTAACGGTGGGGTTTAATAGACTCCAAGAATCATGCAGTGTAAGGTCTTGCAACTGAATCCTAACCTGTTTAAGAGCCCTATAGGGAAGGGAAAAGGGTCCCGGGGGATGTCCTCCACAGGGTAGAGGGCAAGGTTAAAATCTTCTCCGTAGATAACACAACCTTCTTGAAAGGATGTGAGGACCGAGGTCATTTCCCTGAAGAAAGTGACCTGAGCAACGTTGGGGGCATAGACTTTAACTAGTTATAGGCATATTCCAAATGGAGCCCTTAATGCAAACATATTTACCATCCTTATTAAAGTGTCCGTTATCTCAAAAGGAACATGTTTTGCAATTAAAATTGAGGCTCTTTTGGTTTTCGCAAGACTGTGGCATGGGAGCATTGTCGGGTAGTCTCTAGTGTGCCATTTAGGAATGTGGTCAGTCTTAAAACCGATATAGCATTCATTCAGTAAACACACTTTAAGTGAGTGCAGGTATAGAAGTCGTTTAGATCTCCTTTCAGGAATATTCAAACCTTTGTGTTTTTTTTTTTTTTATTTTTTTATTTTTTTTTAATGAAGCAATTTTCAGATTTTGGAGTGGAGGAGGTGTGGGGAGTATCCATATTGATCTCAAGGTTAAACGATGGGAGGGGTTGAGGGAGAGAGTAGGTCGAGAGGGGGGGGGGGGGGGAAGAATGTGAGGAGAAAAGAGGAAAAAAAACTCCCTCTTTAGGGAATCTGGAGGTAAAACCAACTACAATAAAAAGTCATGCTTTTAACTGTTATGGGAGTGGGAGAAGTTGTCAGCTCAGAAATTGAGCTGTTTGGGGTAGTGGCAAGAGTCTAAACCTGTACTAAAAATACTAAGAAAAAAAAAATGTTAATCCAAAAATCGCGGTGAGGACCAAAATGCCTCCATCCACACAAATATAGATTTAGTATATCTAAGAGCAGAGTTGTATAAAGTACTTGAAACCCATACTTGAGTAAAAGTGGAAGTGCTCGATCAAAAAGTTACTGAGAAGTACTAAAGTATTCAACATTTTTTGTACTTGAGTAGCACATTTTTTTTTTTTTTTTAAAACTACTTGCAATACTCAAGTACTGAAAGTAAAAGTACAAGTACTGTTATGTAGTTATTAAAGAAAGAAGTCAAAAGTTTGAACATTATATTGTCTTTTATTTCAAATGCAGCTTTTATTTATACATACAGTAGCTTTTATTTTTGTATGCGCTGATAATACACATGTTTTGAGCTTCATGAAACCTTCCATCTACTGTTCTGGCAGTGGTAATTTTTAGAATTGTAACGAACTATGCAGCACAAAAAAAGAATATCGGATTAAGTAGTTCTACTTAGTTACTATACATCTCTGTGTAAGAGGTAATGTTTTTCTTGCCTGCAGTCTTTAAACTCAAAGCCTCCAATAACTCTTCCCTTGAGACAGGACCAGTTTGCTCAGGGTCTGATATCTCATCCTCAAATCGCATACTTAAGGTTAGGTTGACAGTCTGGTATCTGAAGAGCAGACACTAAGCTCCCAGGGGTTCTCAGACAAGGTAGTTAAGACCTTAGTTGTCATAAGCCTGTCACGAGAGCAATATATTCCAAAGTTTGGAAGAAATTTAACTCCTGATTGGTTGAAAATCAGCCCCCCCCCCGATTATTTTATATATATATACCGTATATTTTGGAATTTTTTTTTTCAAGAGGATGCTGATAAGGGTCCTTCCCTTAGTACCTTTTAAAGAGCAGGCTGCTGCCATTAGCTTTTTTTTCTCCAATACTCCCTTAGGGAAAATTCATTATAGCTATGTTATTTCAGGGCAATCGCCCGCTCTAAACCAATAACTGCCAGATCATGTCTGATTTTGGAACTCCTCTTTAGTCCTTCAAGCCTTAACTGTTCCTTTCGAGCCTCTGAAGGATTTAACAGTGAAATTGCTCACACTGAAAGCTGCGTTCCTGATTGCAGTAATGTCAGCTCGAAGAGTCAGTGAATTTCAGGCCTTCTCGATTGGAGTGCCCTTTCTTAAAATTTTTGATGGAGTAGTGTTAAAAATCGATCCAGGGTTTTTATTTAAGGTAGCCACTTCCTTTCATAGATCACAGGATGTTCTACTACCGCTACTACCTCCTTTTTTTTTTTTTTTTTTTTTTGTGTAGCTCTCCAAAATTAATTTTAGTTGTCTGGACCTCAGAGTTCTGGCTTACCTAGAGGTTACTAAAACCTTTAGGAAATGTGAAAACTTATTTGTACTTTTTTTCTGGCGCGCGCACACACAAGGGTAATACAGCCTCTAAAGCCACCATAGCTAGGTGGAAAAAACAGGTTTATTGCAGAAGCCTATAAAGCCAAAAATGTTGCTCCACCTTTTTTTCCATGCATTCAACAAAGGCCTTGTCCACGTCCTGGGCCGAAAAGGCTGGTGCCTCACCAGATCAAATCTGTAAGACAGCTACCTGGTCTAACGTTTCAACCTTTTGTTAGACCTTATCGCCTGGACCTCTCAGGATCAGGCATTTGGTCGCAAAGTGCTCCAGTCAGTAGTCCCTCCCTAGATAATTCTGGCTCGTCTCATGCGTTGTCCTGGAGACGACTTGAGAAAAGCGGAGTTAGACTTACTGGTAACTCCTTTTCTGAGAGTCACAGCAGGAGGAGAGACAGCAGTCTGCCTCCTCCTAGGGACTCTGCTCCCTGCCAAAAATGCCCTGTCACATGTACCCCCCCTCTGGCTTTTATGAGCAATCCTAGGATGTATTGAAAGAATGCCCTCCCACTGGGACTCCCATAAAAGCCAATGTGTCACTGGCTAGGTTTCCTCCACTGTCCCTGTTGCACATATGCTGAAAGTATGGTCAATAATTCCAATGTGCGAAGGGATCGGACCGGGTGAAGCAGAATTATTTTATTGAAAACTTTTCTGCAATGACATGGACATGAGGTATGATGACCTTTTTAGTCTGGTGGACACAGCACAGCAACTGCTACTCTGTTCATACATACTATTACATAGTGTGTGTGTGTGTGTGTATACTCTCAACATTCTCGTATACAGGAATAACGTCCTCATAGAAAATGACCAATTAAACGTGCTGATATGTTGCTCCTTCTGCATCACAGTGGTCTCATAGTACAATCTAATATGAGATATAAAAACATTACACTATAATAACACATTCCTGGTACACTAGTCATGTGATGCTACAGTGTGACCCACTAACATTTGTGCAGTGTGTTATTCAATCACACAGTAGTGACAGCAGCCTTTACTTATCACGGGGATGTAAATTAAATCAATTTCGCCCTGTTTATAGCCCTAAAATATACTCCCTCTTACCTGCAATGACATGAGGACCTTTAGTCTGGTGGACAGCACAGCAACTGCTATTCTGTTCCCCCAGGAACAAAAGGTCTTAACTTTTTAGTTCCTCCCATGCCTTGCTGCAGTTGAACTTTGTGCTGCCATCTACTGGTGATTATAGAAATGCCATTAAACTTTTTTTTCTTTTTTTTTTTTTTTTTATGGGGTACCTGACATCCCTTACATCCCAACAGGCTCCCCTATTGGATACAGTGGTGACACTCCTCAGACCCAGTGAATCACACCTGGACATGCAACAGGCACCCTCATAGATCAGGCTCCTCTGAGCAGAAGGAGCAATATATGCATTTTTCCTAGCACCTACCTAGCAGGGTGCTACATACAGCTAGTCTTGAATGTTCTATCAAAATCCACAATATCCAAGAGGGTTTTTTGTACCATTTACCAGGGGCACCAGAAGCTTTTGTGCTGCGTGACTATGGGGTCAGTATTACCATATTCGTATCTTTGCCTTTTTGGCCTAGGCACAGCTCCTTGAGTGTTCAGCAAAACATCAGTCTCAGTGGGCTGCCTTGAGACCAAGTGGGATTCCGATCGTTAGATGACCTTTTTGTTTTAGACAGTCTTGCTTGGAGTTGGCATCATCTAGCCAATTCGGCAGACCATGGATGCAGTGGTAGGTCCATGGGATTGCTAAACTTTTTGGGTGTTTTTTTTTTTTTTTTTCTCTTGCTAGTGACGCTGCTGCAACTACTGGTGTCTCCAGATTGGCCCTGCAGGTCTTGGTACATGAATCTTATCATCTGATAGCAATTATTCCTGTGGCATCTACTGGTCTGGGAGACTTGTCTCAAAGGCTCATTTACCACCCTGCTTAGTTGTCTGTCTGCCCAAATGTGATGGAAGGTGACACCTTGGAGTTGCCCATGGGTAGGATCTTCAGATGTAGACAAAGGGCTAATTGTGATACTATGGGAGTTATTCATGGTTTGTGTTCCTGTAACTCTCTTTATGTTGGTGTGTAGAGAGGTCATTTATATGGTCCTGAAAGCATTTGTGCATAGGTCTAATAGTTTTATTATCTGCAAGCTCCCATAGCTAGCCATGTCTAGAACATAATAGACCCCCGTTGTCTGGGAGTGTGGGTTTTGGCGGTAGTACCCCAGGACACTAGGGGGGGGGATTTTGATCAGGTGGCTCTTCAACACGAGACTCGGTTGATTTGCTACCAAACCACCGGGCTTGAATGATGGCCTCAGTTTTGTATCTTGAAGTAAAAGTATAGTGGGGTTTTTTGTAATCATCTTGTTGAATAATAGTGGAATACAAAATACCCACTGATCCAGATATTGTAGGAGATGATACATATTCTAAATCAGGGGAGTCTGAGTATTGGATGTGAAATCGTTATGTTGCTAGGCAGGCATGTTTTCCTTGTGTATGGACGCATTGATAATGTTTTACATATGCATATAGATTTTTTTTTTTCTCCTTTTTTATACTTTTGCTGTTTCCCCTCTAGGGGGTCAACGGCAGTAGATTTGGGGATGTGGTTGTCGCGTCTGGCGCTTTCATGCTGGTGCCTTCTACATTCGGCGGATGGAGTTTGCGCTCACATGTTTTTGCCATCACGTTTGTGCGAATGCGGCATGGTGCCCATATTCAAACAACAATTCATAGATTCATAGCTGTAGTATATTATAACACATGGGGACAAATCCATTCACTACTTTGCCTCTGAAGCAGCTGTCCTGTGTCTAGCAACTGGTCAGGCATACACACCATCCACCCTTCCTGCCAGCACCTTTGGTGATGGAACTATGGACATTTGGGAGATGTATTTACCTGCAGAGATTGATGGCTTTAACCTCTCTATGAACTTATTGGATGGATTGAGTATGCTCACTTGCCTACTTTACAAGCCTACCCTTATTGGATGGATTGAGTATGCTCACTTGCCTACTTTACAAGCCTACCCATCCAACACTGACCTAAGGGTCCTGTTTTACCATTTTGGATGATACTTGATGGAACTGTTTACCTGGGATGTGTTGCGAGGGAGGCTTCTTTAGTTTACTTTGAAACTATACATCAGATGCTTTGGTCTACCCTGTGACATTGCTTTTGGTGAACCATGTACTTCCTCTGGACAACATGTAACCTATTTCTCCAACAGATGTGGTATACCCTGTTTCCCTGAAAATAAGCCCTACCCTGAAAATAAGACCTAGCGTAATTTTCAGGGATGGCTGCAATATAAGCCCTACCCTGAAAATCAGGGGCGTACCGTGGGGTTGGCCAGAACGGCGCCCGCCAGGGGCGCAGGCCAAGGGGGGGGCGGAAAAACACTGGCAGGGTAGTGTGGAAGCAGTGACTTACTGCTCCTCCCGGTCCTCCGTTCAGCCTGCGCCCCACGGCTGCACCCCCCGCTTCGCTGCAATCTCGGAAGCCGCCCGCCCGGAGCTCACTGTCCACCAGACTGCCTGTGACTGTGTGTGTCGGAGGCTCGGTGCAATGGGCGGGCCGGCGGCTCCCCTCGTCAAAAGGCTCCGCCCCCATAATCTCGTCATCAGCAGGCTCCTAGCTCCAGGCTCAGCAGGCTGCCTGCCGGTGGTGGAGGATGAATGGTGAATGCTGCACTCTCTCTGCCAGTGCATGACGGACGCTTAGCTGGCTGGCTCCCAGGTACTATCCCAGGTACCATTAGAACTTAAAGCAGAAGAAATTTTTTAAAATGGTGTGTATGTATGATATGCCATCCTCTGTGCTGCACTATATATATATATATATATATATATATATATATATTATATATATATATATATATATATATATATATATATATAATGTGCAGCACAGAGGATGCCGTATGTGTGTGTGTGTGTATGTATATATGTAATATATATATTGCAGCATAGATATAGTGCAGTATAGAGGATGCCATATCCTGTGTGTGTGTGTGTGTGTGTGTGTGTATGTGTAAAAAAAAAATATATATATATAGGTGCCGCCTCATTAGCTCACATTATTGAAGGAGAACAATTACCTGTTTCCAAAATTTTATAACAAACTAAAAAAACTTTTTTTTTTTTTTTAATTTTTTGGTTTTGTTTGTTCAGCAAAAAAATAAAAACCCCAGTAGTGATTAAATACCACCAAAAAGCTCAATTTAGCCTTAGGCTCGGTTCACACTTGTGCGATGCAGGAACGCTGCGAATATGCAGCATGATCCCGCATCGCATCCGCACCTCTGGCAGTTCACACTGCCATATGTGATACGCAGGGGGTGTCAATTAAAAGTTAACGACACCTCCAGTTTGATCGCATATAGCAGTTCTAGCTGACAGTTCACACAGGATCCGATCGCACAAGTGTGAACCACTGTGCGATCCGATTCTGAGGCGGCTCAAAAAATGCCTCATGTGCGTGTTTGGTGCAGATGCGCTGCAAATTCAGCCATACAAAGTGTATGGCTGGACTCGCATCCTCACAGGAAATCACATGTAATGAAGGAGCAGTGCGCTCTGATATTACATGCGATCAGCGCATCCGCACAAATGTGAATCGGCACTTAATCTCATCTGACTACTATGCTTATATGCAATATCTGCTTCTGAGTCAAAACAATTGAAAAAGGACTGTATAACCTAAACATTATCTTTAATGGATACGCAGACTAATAAAAATTAAAAGAAATTGATGTAAAAAGACAAACCGAATATCCAACTCTTTAATGATGGGGGGGGGGGGCGCCGATACAGCTTCTCGCCAAGGGCGCTGGAGACCCTAGGTACGCCTCTGCTGAAAATAAGCCTTAGTAAAATCCTTGTGAAAACATGTAATCGGTTTTGTAAAAAGAATATATAATGTACAGTGTGTCTCCTTTTTTGTAACTTTATTGTGGAAGAAAACGTATTTACAGTGCCGCTGGATGCTCATGTGATCTGCCAGAGATCTTTTTCTCTCCTCCCAGCTGACATCAGTGGCCCCTCCCTCTGCAGTGCTTGGAGCAGGGTTAACATTAGCGGGGATCTCAGCCCCTCCCTCTGCAGTATTCGGAGAGGGAAAGTAGAGCTCCGGAGGGTCACATCAGTGCCCAGTGGTGCTGTAAATAAGGTATTTTCCACAATAAAGTTACAAAAGGACACACTGCACATAATCTTTTTACAAAATCAATTACATAAGTTTACAATGACTTTATCCAAGGTTTATTTTTGGGATGATAGAATGTCTTAATGCTGACTCCTGAGCTGACGAGGGGGAGAGAAGACGAGGACACAATTGTTTTTTTTGAACATTTTATTGTTTTATTCCAAGTTCTTTAGAACATGGAGAGGGCTAAACGACACAGCGCACGCACTGTGATGTCTATCTTGCTTAAAAGGATCTGGATATTTTTTTAATTTAGGGTTACAATCACTTTAACCACTTTCCGACCAGCCGGCGCAGTTTTACTGCGGCAGGCTGGCTAGGCTGCGCTAAACATTTTGGGAATATTTTTTTTTTTTTTTTTTTATAGCAGAATGTGAAAATTTTATTTTTTTTTTTCAGAATTGTCGCTTTTTTTGTTTATAGCACAAAAAATAAAAACTGCACAGGAGATCAAATGCCACCAAAAAGCACAATTTGTGGGAACAAAGACATCAATTTTATTTCGATAGCGACTGCACAATATTCAGTTAAAATAACGCAGTGCCGAATCGCAAAAAAATGGCCTGGTCATTAAGGGGGCAAATCCTTCTGGTCCAGAACTGGTTAAGATCGTCATTGTACATGCGTAAATAAATAAGACATCCACTGAAAATAAGCCCTAGTGTGTTTTTTGTAGCCAAGATTAATATAAGACCCGGTCTTATTTTCAGGGAAACGCGGTACTCACTAATATGAGCTAACCAGGGACATATGCTCACCTTTTCTATATCAAAAGTATCAATGGCAATGAGACTTTCCATCACTATTTACTGACAAGCTATACAGCTTGTCTTCAACATTAAACCTCTCCCTTTCCTAGTTCTATTTCCTGTGTATGGGTACACCACCACCAATCATCTAAGAATTTTTTGTTCATTTATTCTTTGATTGTTTCACATACCAATGAACATGGATCTATGGTGTGTTTGGTGAGCAAACATTTTAATGTTTGCATATTATGCACACTCTTTTGATGTTTCACTCATTAAAGATAGAATTTTACTGTAGCCCAGTTATGTATGTTTTTACCAGTTCCCATTTCAAGCCACTTTTCCTCTCAGAAAACATGTATGGTGCCTACTTTAGATTTTTTTTTTTTTTTTTTTTTTTTTTTTTTTTAATTTAGCACCCTGCTTAGTTGCTGACTTTAACAGAATGGCTATTTGTAAGCCAATTACTAATGGACAGAGGATTATCAGACAATCCAAACAATTGCTAGCTAAGGCTTGCAAGGCCAGATCCTGTAAATATACAAAATGCTTCAATGACCTCAGAGAAATCCTGCTACCTAAGGCCCCTTTCACACTAGTGCGACTTGTCCTGCGATTTTGCACCGCAAAATCGCATGACAAGTCGTTTTCCATTATTTTCAATGAGCCCAATTCATATCAGTGCATTTTGAAGTCGCCCCGACTTCAAAGTAGTTCCTGCACTACTTTGGCACGATTTTAATGCGTTTTTGAGGTATATAGCCCTGAGCCATTGCTCAAAGTCGCGTCTCATAAGTGTGAAAGGGGCCTAAATGTGTAAAGTTGTCCAAGACTCCTTTTTGCCGTGTTTGCCCTCTACCAGAAATAAGGACTTTCTTTGAGTCCCCAAACAAGTCCACCACTATTAGGCAGTTTTTCAGGTTTTCAAGATGGCCACTTGGTTATCCACACAAGGTTGGTGTGGCAGCATCATTCTAATCATTTAATGGCAGTTTTTCAGGACTAAGTGGTCTGAGTTTGTGTGTTTTTAAACCAGATCTTGAATTACTG
This sequence comes from Pelophylax lessonae, assembly GCF_965119305.1. Taxonomy (NCBI): domain Eukaryota; kingdom Metazoa; phylum Chordata; class Amphibia; order Anura; family Ranidae; genus Pelophylax; species Pelophylax lessonae. The sequence goes on from NC_138778.1 coordinate 87,651,026, forward strand.
TTCCTCAAAGCCCTATGCAGTGTTAAGCCCTGTAAAAGGTTTTTGTTTTTGTGTTGAGGTCGATTGGAATGGTTAGGCCTCAAGAAAGCTACAGAATCTGTAGGTGCAGTTCGATTCACAGACCTGTAATGCAGAACAGTCATTTGGACCTCTATCACAAACTTCAATTTTGTCTTATTTTTCTTGCAGTGCTCAGTTTCTGGGTGTTCCAAAACCTTTCATAAGAAGAGAGCTTTAAAAAATCACTTGTCGGTGCACAAAGTTGAACCCTGCTTTGCGTGAGTATACATTCTACCCATAGGTTTATTTGTAGAACATGGTACTCAAGTGACTGCGTGTGCCCCCCCCCCCCCCCCCCCCACTAGTTTTGGTCTTTCTCGTATTCTCAGCTGCTTTGGCAAAATAACTCCTAGACTGGCTTTAGTGTAAAAGGCATAATGCTATGCAATGCCTACAGTAACACTGGATCTTACTGCTGTGGTTGAAATACTTGCAGGGCCAGGCTGGCCTACCAGGATAGCGGAAAATTTTCCTGGAGGGGGGCATGCTGTCAGCTAGGAGCTTTGGGATTTTTTTTTTTTTTTTTTTTTAAATAAAAGAACCGCTCAGGGGCAGCAGGATGTAGGGCTATCCCTGGAGCCTGTGGCCACCCAGCTGGGCTGTTCACGCAGCCTCTTCACGGCCGCCCATTCAGTTCATGGCATGGCTGGAGAGGAACGTGAGCTGGGAGGGCCTGGAGGAGACCTATCTCCCGAGTTCAGCATAGGTGTCACTGCTGTGAGACAACGGAGCTGGAAGCAGTGAGTAACCCTGCCTGAAATTGCCATTAACTCAAAGTCCCCACTACAGCTCTTGATCGTCAGAGGTCATTTAAGAACCCCTAAATTGGCTGATCAGAGAACAGGAGAGCTGGATAGAGAGATTGGAGGGAATGGGGGGGGGGGGGGGGGGAGAAGAGATAAACAAGACATTAGGATAAGGAGAACAAGGAGTGGTAAATTCTAAAATGTACCATAAGGGGCTTTAATACTGTATGAGTAGGAGGGACTCGGGGCGCAAATGCCTTGGGTACTACTACCTGTAAAAAAAAAAATAGGAGAAGCTCCATGAAAATGTTCACGAATCGTGAGATGGAAGGATCTTGTAGTAAAACCCACGCACTAACTACAAATTTGTCTGCTTCTATACATATTCAAGTATGTTCACTCGGGTGATATCAAATACAACTTTTGTGGTTTGGAAAAGGTAAAAATCTCTGCCGTAGAGGAGACACCCACTGGAAGCAGTGTGGTGAATATTATTTAACCTTCAGACCAGAATGCCTGCTGGTTGAATTACAGATACAAAGTGAATCTTTCTAAAGTAAAGATCTTAGTTGATTATTTGCTATATCTGTCATACTGGCTTGCAATTTCATTTACCCATTCAGGAGTTTGTCGAATGCTTATTTTTATATATGTAAGAGAAAGGAGGGATAGTGGCGCTGCCTAAAATGGAAAACTTGATATAAAGTGTAGCAAAGTGATCCTAGTAATATATCATCAATTGCCAAATGTATAAAGTGACTTAATGCTTATAAAAACGTGTTTGCAAAATAATAGATATCTAAAGATCAACACTATATAATGTAAATATAATTGCTAGTGACAAATGGTGTAAATATCAAAGTGCAATATTTAAGGTGCTTCTAAAAAGAAATAGTGACTGGTGCATAAATAGTGATACATGTGATAAATATCAAAAAATTAGTAATAAACTGCACCAAACAATTTTTTTTTTTTAAATTCATGCAATTATAAAGTGCTTTTTAAGAAAGTGCTGTAGTGTCTGGAAAAACCCCAATTCTACCATGTAATATGGTGTGGGGTGATATAAAGTGCCAACAGCAAACGATATTCAATATGCACAGCAAAAAAGTCCAGTTTAGGTAAACAGTCTATATGTCACATGCAGTGACCACAAGCGGGTAAGTGTTCCCAAATTGATGTAGGTGACAACACTCTGGTGAATATTTATTTGTTGTCACCTACATCAATTTGGGAACACTTACCCGCTAGGATGACTTTGCTACACTTTATATCAAGTTTTCTATTTTAGGCAGCGCCACTCTCCCTCCTTTCTCTTACATTCATGGTATAGTCTCTGGACTATCATTTAGGGAGGCTGCAGCCTATTCATATATCACATCTATAATTTATAATTTTATATACACTGAGTTCACACATTTATCCTCACCTCCAAATGGACCATAGCGCGGAAGTTTTATATCTTTTATTTTTATATATGTATATATTTTTTTTTATTTAATTTATTTCCTAATCATTGATTTTAGTGCCACACCTGTCAATTGATTCCTAATTTTATAATTGAATTGATGTAATGAACATTAAGAGGTGGGAGTTTGGATATTGGTGTGTAAAATATATACTTGTCCCATTTAATCTGCTGTGATCAAGGCTTTCTGCCAACGTGTAATCTCCTGTTTAGTACTCGCTGTCGTGTACCAATAAAGTAACTCATGGATTGGAGTTGCTGGCTCTACTTTTTAGTATGAGTATACATGCAATGGTACATTGCAGCTTTGCCCTATGTACATAAATCTGCAGAGTCTACTGTAGATGTGCTTTAAATTACATGTACAAATTTGACGTTGTGTAATCCTCATATTCTAATGCCATGAAAATCCCAAAATGCAGGCAACTTCAGGTGTAAAGACCACTTACTTGTAGGTAGGTGCCTACAAAGTGTGTGTGGATTTTTTTTTTTTTTGCGATCCTAATGAGTACCAAAGTGCCTAAAAGTGGGCAGAGTCAAAAGTGGAAATTCCCCCTTTTGTGAAGTTCCACTGTAATTTTAAATATAGCAGAAATCCAAATTTTAATTGTATCTATGTAGCACCCTCCTAGGTAGGTTCTAGTGAGCGTATAGTTTTGAGCGTTCTGCCTACCAGAGGGGCTGTAGGTAAATCTATATTCTCTGCCTACCAGAGCAGGATCGGTTAGTGAGGTTTGCTCATTGTGCTCAGGATGCAACTCTTTCTGTGTGGAGTTTCACACTGGTCCAATAGGGAGGCATGTTGGACAGTGGTAGGAAATCTGACAAATGGGTGCATAGGCTTTTGCTACAGTCCTGATTGGCACAGGGAAAGTTGCCTTGGAACATGATGGGATACTGTATAAAAGCCAGAACCACATGTGCTCGAAGGTCTTATCTGGATAGCTGAGTCCCAGGGGACTGGAGAGTAACAGTGAGGAACTGAACCCGGAGCTCCAGAGGAGCTGATTGAGAAGGGTAACACTGGAGGATCTGTCTCTGCAGTACAGTGAGCGCAGAATCTCGTGTCAAGGGGCCTGACCTGAGGGGGGGGGGGGACCCCTGCTCCTAGGATAGTCAGTGGATGGGTGTCGGTTGAAATGGGATGCTAGTTAGTGTTCTGAAGTGTTCTCATCCACTAAGTAATTTTGCTAGGAAGTGAAGAGCAAGAGACTTAACCTTTTCTACACTTGTGGCAATGTGGATTAAGCAGCCTAGCTGCTTCCAATCAACCTAGAAGGCTTAGAGATGACTATTCACATTAGCTGAGGACTGCTAACTGAAGTATCCCACTATTCCCTTCTCCTCCTATCCAAATTCCAAATAAACATAAAAAAAACCAACACCTCCTAGACGGTTTGTGACGAGCCATTAGGAGCAAGGAGGGATCAACTAACTATATCTCAAGGTAACTGTGTGCTGGTAATCAGGGGAGCTCATCAAGTCATTATTCAGCAGGCCCTGTGGGGTCAGTGCTACATTATTTAAAATCGTGATCAGTATTTTGTGATCACATAAAAGGATGAGGTGTTGCATGAAGAAGCTTTTTGATATGGTTAATTTTGGCGTGATTGCAACTTTTTCACAAGTGATGCTTCATTTTATGAGGGAGTTCATCTACACTTGATTGCAGCCAATTGTGCTAATTTAACATTGGAGAACACACAGTGCAGAGTTAGAGCTGCTTGCTTTATTAAACTTGGAAGCAGTTTGATCACAGCATGCCCATATGCACATCAGGATTGTATTAGCATTTTTCAATTATTTGGAACAGGGCCCTCTTTGTGCCAAATACCTTCTCTTCTTTAACCACTTCCCACCCAAGGACGTATCCATACCTCCTTGGGTTTCAGTGGTTATACTGGGATGATGCCTGCACCTTCAGGCATTATCCCGGTGCTATTTTCAGCCGGCGATTCTGTAGAAGGCAGAAGTGATCAGAGTGGCTAATTGGCCACTCAATCACTTCTGCGGGTTGCCTGTCGCCATCTCTCCTGGGCTCTCCAATCTCATCGTGGAGGCCAGGAGCAATGCAGCAATGGCTGCCTAGGATAGAGGAACTGATGGGGGGGGGGGGGGGGGGGGGAGAATGGTGCATTCCTCTTTCAAAATCCCCAGCACTCATAATACCAGTGCTTCTACTTCCGGATCCAGATGGTTGAGGCCATCGCCACTGTCTGGGACCAAGCCTTCAGGGCAGGGTCAGAAAAAGCCCTGGGTCCAGAAATCAGCCAAATCTTCTAAGCCCTCTGTGAAGAGGTGCCCCCTTTCATGTGGGTGGGCAGGATGGTTGTGGCAGTTCTCAAAGGTTTGGGTGGAATTGATCCAAGACAACTCAGTATCTCCACCATTTTTACAGGGGTACAAATTGGAATTTTGGGTGTTTCCCGTATCCCTGGTTTATAAGGTCAAGTTTACTATCGGATCCCCTAAAAAGGTCTTTCTGACATTGGACCAGCTGAAAGCTCAAGGTGATGGAGGTTCCGGAGGACGAAAAGTTCAAGGGTTTGTACTCAAACCTGTTCGTAGTCTCCAAACCAAACTGGTATGTGAAATCTATTCTGGATCTCAAATCTTTAAACCAGTTTCTGAACGTTCATACTTTCCGGATGGCGTCAATTCATTCAGTCGCAGCCTCTCTGCAGGGAGAGGAATTTCTGGCATCCTTAGACCCAGGCTCATCAAGGTTCCTACGCTCTGCAATAGAGAACCGTCATTTTTAGTTTGTGGCCCTGCCCTTCGTGTTAGCCACAGCTCCAAGAGTTTTCACAAAGATCCTAGCTCCAATATTGGCTGTTCTAAGGTACCGAGGGATATCCATGATAGGATATCTGTATCCTATCCATTACTAATAGATCAATTGGCTTCAGCTCCTAAGCCAAAATATCCTCTAGACAGTACAGTTCTTGGAACGTCTGGGTTAGATACTGAAGTTGGTAAAGTCAGCCTTACAGCCAGTCAGTGTCTGGAATTTCTGGGTTGTCTTGTGGCCACAGAACAGGCAAAGATATTCTTTCCAGCAACAAAGGTCCCAGACCTGAAGGATCAGGTTCGGTCCGTAGTAAGGCTGAGATATCCTTCTATACGCTTTTGCATGATGTTACTAGGGAAGATGGTGTCTGCATTCGAGGCAATTCCCTATGCTCAATTCCGTGCCAGACCCTAAAGAACAGCATTATTTCTGCCTGGACCAGAAAGGTTCAGTCTCTGGACCGATCCAGGTCTCTGGTACCAAGAGCATGTCAGTCTAAATTAGTAGGGGTTGACCAGAAATCTAGAAAAGTAAATCCTTTCTTCCAGTGACTTGGCAATTAGTCACTACAGATGCCAGTCTTTCTGGCTGGGGAGTGGTTCTGCAGGAAGCCACTGTCCAGAGTAAATGGTCTTGGGTAGAGAAAAGGTTTCCCCATCAACATTTTGGAAATCCGAGCAGTCAGTCGGGCTTTGAAATTCTGGACGTCCAGGCTTCAGGGTCACCCTGTCGGGGTACAATCCAACAATGCCATGGCTGTGACTTGAATCAACCATCAAGGGGGCACAAGGAGTCAGTCAGCCCAGAAAGAGTTGCACTTTATCTTGTCACAGAAGATGTTTGTGCCATGCCTGACAGCAGTTTTTTTTTTTATTCCGGGAATAGAGAACTGGCAGGCAGACTTTTGAGGAGTCAGTTCAACCTATGGTGTGTTTGCTGTTAACCATACATTGAATTCCCCTGTATGTTGTGGTCTTTAAGGTGCCCATCTAATAGTTTTTTGACACCATCGATGCTCCCTGCTGATACGACTGCTTGTGGAAGAGAATTCCACATCTTACTGCTCTGACAGTGAAGAACCCCTTACGTATTTAAGGTTAAACCGTTTCTCCTCTAGTTTTAGTGAGTGGCCACATGTCTTATTATATTCCCTTACTCTGAATAGGTTTTTCCATATGCTAGGGTTGCCAGTACAATATTTGTACATTGATATCATATCCCCCCCTCAATCGTCTCTTCTCCAGGGAGAATGTTAAGTGCTTGCAGTCTTTCCTCATAGCTGATGTCCTCCATTCCCCTAATTATTTTTGTTGCCCTTCTCTGGACTTTCTCCAGTTCCAGCACATCCTTCCTGAGGACCGGTGCCCAGAACTGGACAGCATACTCCAGATGTGGCCGGACCAGAGTCTTGTAGAGTGGGAGAATAATCTCTATTTTTGTAGTGAATCCCCTTTTTTATACATGCCAGTATTCTGTTGGCTTTGCTTGCAGCGGCTTGGCATTGCATGCCACTGCCAAGCCTGTTGTCCACCAGTACCCCCAGGTCCTTTTCCATCCTAGACTCACCCAGAGGTTCCCCCCCCCCCCCCCCCCCAGTGAGTAGCTTGTTTCGGGTTTCTGGCACCCAAGTGCATTACTTTACATTTTTCAACATTAACCCTAATCTGCCATGTAGTTACCCACCCCATTATTTTGTTCAGGTCCGCTTGTAAGGTTTCCACATCCTGCATAGAAAATATTGGCATGCTTAGTTTAGTATCATCGCAAATACGGAGATTGTACTAGATATCCCCTCCTCTAGATAATAAACCGGATTGGGGGACCCCACTTTCCACACCTGCCCAATCCGAGTACTCCCCATTTATCACAACCCTCTGGACTCTCCCCTGGAGCCAGTTCTCTATCCAGGTACTCACCCTATGGTCCATACCTACATTCCTTAGTTTGTACAGTAAGCATTTGTGGGGAATGGTGTCAAAGGCCTTTGCAAAGTCCAGATACACTGCATCCAAAGGCTTACCTTTATCTAGGTGGCAGCTCACTTCATCGTAGAAGGTTAATAGATTGGGTTGGCAAGAACGACTTTTCATGAATCCATGCTGATTACTACTAATACCGTTTTCATTACTAAAGTCTTGTATGTAACCTCACCTCCAAAATCTTGTACTGATGTTGGGCTGACCGGCCTATAGTTACCCGGGATATCTCGGCCCTTTTTTTAAATATTGTTACCACGTTGGCTTTTTTCCAATCAGCTGGCACCATACCATTCTGTGTAGACTATCCTTAAAGATCAAGAATAATGGTCCGGTGCAGCTAATGCAGCGTCTTTTGCGTGTAATTCTGGTAGCTCCAGCATGGCTGAGGGTTTGGTTTGCACAAATCCAGAGATGGCAGTGACGAGGCCTTGGGCCCTTCCACTGCGTCTGGACCTACATTCTCAAGGTCCGATATTCCACCCTGCTGTACATTCTGTAAATTTTGATGGCTTGGCTATTGAAGCCTTCATCTTGGAGTGGGGTGTATCTGGCCCTGCAGTTCATACACTGGTTTTCTAGCATTTATCAATCTCCAGAAACACTTATTACAGAATCTGGAAAACCTACATTGCCTGGTGTGAGGCCAGACAATGGCATCCCTGCAATTATATCAGAATTCTAGCTTTCCTTCAAGCAGGAGTAGATATGAAGTTAGCCTTGAGCACTATCAAAGGGAAGATTTCAGCCTTATCGGTTTTCTTCCAGGAACCGATCGCTTGCCATTCGTTGGTTCAGACCTTCCTCCAGGGAATGTTATGTTTGCTTCTGCCTGTGAAGCCACCTTTGTCATTGTGGAAATTTGGTTTTGGCAGTTTTTTGTAAAAACAGCCTTTTGAGCCTCTGGGGCAAAGTTCCCCTAGTTCTTTTGACCAGAAAACTGGTCTTTTTGATCGCAATAACTTCAGCTAGAAGGGTATCAGAACTAGCCGCTCTTTCTTGTAAAGAGCCAATCTTGATATTTCATCAAGATGGGGTGATTTTACGTCGACACCCAGGTTTTATTTGCCCAAGGTGGTGTCTGCCTTTCATTTGAATCAGGACATTGTACTACCTGTTTTTTTTTTTTTTTTTTTTTTTTCCCATACAGGAAACCACTTGGATTTGTAAGACTGAGAGCTTGTAAAATAACTGGTGCGCTAATTAATGAAGTGTCACTTTCAAGTATGTGAAATATAAACAATTGTAAACCAAATCAAGATAATATTACAAAGTACTCAAATGTCTACAATAAATACCACGTGAGGTGAAAAACTGTGTAAATATGCATTTACATGCCCCACGACAATTGGAAATGTGCAAAATTTCCCCAAAGGGTGTGCAAAAGTTCCAGGTGCACATGTCTAGTCCAAAACTAAAATGGTGATAAAAATACGTGGAGAATCCAAATGCTTGGAGCATCACCCCCAAATTTATCTGCACCACAAACAACCACATGTCGGATATTATCTGATATCCCACCACATGCTTAGATTTGCTTCTTACCAGCAGATGGGGCGGAAAGACTGCCACCTCAAGAGTAGACTCCTGGTGTCAGTAAGTGAGATAAAATAATCTTCCCACACCTCCAGAAGGGGGTAGGTGGGCTTCTTACCGGATTGCGAAAGATCTTAGGCCTGTATTCCCCTCTAGGGAATCTCTCCTTCCTTCACTTTGGGTCGCCTCTTGGATAAATATGCTGGAGATCTCCTGTGGTCTTATGCGGTTTCCTGGTCCCCAATAGTTCTCACATATATGGAACAGAAAGGCGGCCAATAGTGCATTATCCCAAAAAACTTTATTAAATAAAAAAAAATCGGAACTTGCAAGATCACCGCAAATGAACTGCCTGTATGTTGTAGATGTCCGCGGCTGCCTGCAGTGCAGACCACGGAGATGTCTGTGACGGCGCGTTTCCTCCCTAACCGGGCATCCACTAAGATAGGAGCTTTAGACATTTGCACCTGGAACTTTTGCACACCCCTTTGGGGAAATTTTGCACGTTTCCAATTGTCGTGGGACATTTATGTAAACGCATATTTATACAGATTTCACCTCGCGTGGTATTGTAGACATTTGAGTACTCTGAAATATGAACAATTGTAAACCAAATCAATAGACAATATTAACACATGCTTGAAAGTGACACTTCATTATTTAGCTTACCAGACTTTTATTTTACACCATTCATTTCCAATATTTGGATCTTTGGTTGCAGCTCACATTTATTTTATTAGCGCACCCTTTACACATTTTTCAAGACTGAGAGCTTGTTTGTGCTGCCAGAAGGCCCCAGAAAGGGGTTGGCAGTATCTAAATCTATGATTTTTTTTTTTTTTTTGGATTCACCAGGTTATTACCCAGACATATGATCTAGTAGGGAAAGTTCCATCTTTTCCTGTAAAGGCACATTCTGCCAGAGTAGGTGCCTCTTGGCCATCACCATCAAGCCCTCTATGGCTCAGATTTGAAATCTGCATTTGGCCAGTGTTCTGCAGGCAGCAATATAATCCTTTTTTTTGGGTCAGATGGCGGTATTTTTTTGGTGTCTTCCCCCCCCCCCCCCCCCGATGCGTTGCTTTGGGACATCCCATACATTATGATTTATGGCTGTGTCCCTGTGATGTACAAAAATAAATAATTTTTTAATAGACCTACCTGTAAAATCCATTTCTTGAAGTACATCATGGGACAGAGTTCTCTCCCCTCTTTTATGGGGTCTTTATTGCCTGCTACAAAACTGAGGTGCTTCCTGTGTGGGAGGGGTTATATAGGGGGCATCAATTCTAATTGGTTGCCAGTGTCCACCTAAAGGTGGCTATATAACCCATACGTTTATGACTTGTGGCTCTGTCCTGTGATGTACGAAAAATGGATTTTACAGGTAAGTCTTTATTTTTTTAAAACATAGAAACATGGAATGTGTCGGCAGATAAGAACCATTTGGCCCATCTAGTCTGCCCAATATATCTGAATCCTATGAATAGTCCCTGGCCCTATCTTGTATGAAGGATAGCCTTATGCCTATCCCATGCATGCTTAAACTCCTTCACTGTATTTGCAGCTACCACTTCTGCAGGAAGGTTATTCCATGCATCCACTACTCTCTCAGTAAAGTAATACTTCCTCATATTACTTTTAAACCTTTGCCCCTTTAATTTAAAACTGTGTCCTTATGTGGTAGTTTTTTCTTCTTTTTAAATATGCTCTCCTCCTTTACCGAGTTGATTCCCTTTATGTATTTAAAAGTTTCTATCATATCCCCTCTGTCTCTTCTTTCTTCCAAGCTATACATGTTGAGGTCCTTTAACCTTTCCTGGTAAGTTTTTTTTCCTGCAATCCATGTACTAGTTTAGTAGCTCTTCTCTGAACTCTCTCTAGAGTATCTATATCCTTCTGGAGATATGGCCTCCAGTACTGCACACAATACTCCAAGTGAGGTCTCACCAGTGTTCTGTACAGCGGCATAAGCACTTCTCTTTCTACTGCTTATACCTCTCCCTATACATCCAAGCATTCTGCTGGCATTTCGTGCTGCTCTATTACATTGTCTTCCCACCTTTAAGTCTTCTGAAATTACTCCTAAATCCCTTTCCTCAGATACTGAGGTCAGGACTGTGTCAAATATTCTATATTCTGCCCTTGGGTTTTTACACCCCAGTTGCATTATCTTGCACTTATCCACATTAAATTTCAGTTGCCAGAGTTCTGACCATTCTTCTAGTTTTCCTAAATCCTTTTCCATTTGGCATTTCCCTCCAGGAACATCAACCCTGTTACATATCTTTGTGTCATCAGCAAAAAGACAAACCTTACCATCGAGGCCTTTTGCAATATCACTTATGAAGATATTAAACAAAGCTGGTCCCAGTACAGATCCCTGAGTACCCCACTGGTAACATGACCTTGTTCTGAATGTTCTCCATTGACTACAACCCTCTGTTGTCTGTCACTCAGCCACTGCCTAATCCACTCAACAATATGGGAGTCCATGGTCAATGACTGCAGTTTATTGATAAGTCTTCTATGTGGGACAGTGTCAAAAGCCTTACTAAAATCTAGATATGCAATGTCTACTGCACCTGCACCGTCTATTATTTTAGTCACCCAGTCAAAAAAATCTATAAGATTTGTTTGACATGATCTCCCTGAAGTAAACCCATGTTTTTCATCTTGCAATCCATGGGATTTAAGTTGTTCAACAATCCTGTCCTTTTTAATAGGGTTTCCATTAATTTGCCTACTATTGTCAGACTCACTGGTCTATAGTTGCTCGATTCCTCCCTACTACCTTTCTTGTGAATGGGCATGACATTTGCCAATTTCCAATCTTCCGGGACGACTCCTGTTACTAATGATTGGTTAAATAAATCTGTTAATGGTTTTGCCAGCTCACCACTAAGCTCTTTTAATAATTTTGGGTGTATCTCATCAGGACCCTGTGACTTATTTGTCTTCACTTTAGACAGCAATCTTAGAACGTCTTCCTCTGTAAAGACACATGCATCAAATGATTCATTAGTCATCCTTTCAAGTGGAGGTCCTTCTTCTTTTTCTTCTGTAAAAACTGAACAGAAGTATTCATTAAGGCAGTCAGCTAACCCTTTATTCTCTTCTACATACCTTCCGTCCTTTGTTTTTAATTTAGTTATTCCTTGTTTTAATTTCCTTTTTTCATTTATATATCTGAAGAATGTCTTATCCCCCTTTTTCATAGACTGAGCTAGTTTTTCTTCTGCCTGCGCTTTATAAGTTCTTATAACTTGCTTGGCCTCTTTCTGCCTAATCTTGTAGATTTCCTTATCTTCATTGCTCTGGGTTTTTTTATAATTACAAAATGCTAGCTTTTTATTTTTAATGATTTGGGCCACTTCTGCTGAGTACCACAGTGGTCTCTTCCTTTTTTTGCTTTTACTGACAAGTCTAATGCAATTTTCTGTTGCCTTCAATAATGCACCTTAAGTAGTCCCATTTCTCCTGGACTCCATGTAATCCGTACCAGTCTGATAAGGACTCATTTATGACTAATTTCATTTTTGAAAAGTCTGTTTTTCTAAAACTTTTGTTTTTGTGTGGTGTGACTCTTTCACAGTTCTTATATTAAACCACACTGACTGGTGATCACTAGATCCCAAGGTTTCGCCATAAAAAAAATTGGTTTTATTTGGTGCTAGTGGCAGACTACATGATCCTCATTTTGGTTTTTGCACTCACACCAAATTATTCCCTCCACAGCAGCATACTATTGCTAAGGGCTCTGATGGAAAATATGCATAAAATCCAGAGGCGTAACTAGAACCTTCAGGGCCCCAGTGCAAGAAACCATGAAGGGACCCCTGGCTGGAGCCTTTCCCTTCAAGCCTGGGGCTCTTCCAGTTGATCATGGGGGGCCCTTTACACTCATTGCGGGGCCCTTTCACAAGTTCTGCAGTGGGCCCGCTTCCTGCCATCTTGGGGCCTCCCCACGGTGGTGGAATTCCAGGGCCCGGTTGCAAGTGTGACCTTTGCGATCCTGGAAGTTCACCCACTGGTGTCAGTTTTTATTTTTTGGTATTTTCTTAGTTATCTTAACAATGTCACTGACTGACTCTGTCCATTCAGAAAAGAAAGGAGTTAATAAATTACATATTTACCGACCCCCCCCCCCCCCCTCCTGGTTCTCTATTGTGACACATGCCATGTAGCAGCGGACAGAGGGGAGGGAGCACAGTGGGGGGGGGGACCAGGAGAGCACACAGGGGCCCAGAGACCGCAGAACACAAGTGGACTGGATAGGAGGAGTGGTGGGGGCAGCATACAGAGGAATCGATGATCTCCATTTTCCTCCTGCAGCTACAGGAGGAAAGACAGCGATTTCTCTACATGCTGCCCCCGCCCTTCCTATCCAGGTGTACAGGGGAGGCGCACAGGCCCCCAGGAGCATGAGGCCTGGTTGCAACTGCAACCCCTGTAGTTGCGCCCCTGAAAATCAGTTGTAGTTAAATGTTTTGCATATTCAAGTATAATATTTTGGTTTTAAATCTCAAATTGTTTAACTTCATGGTAGGGTTTACAGCTATAACTACACGTGCCAAACCATGTAGCTTTGAGTGTAATTATGTAGAATGTTCCATCAAGGACATTGGTAGGGTGTTCAGAGTTCCTAAATCCGGGGGGGGGGGGGGGGTTTATGGGGAAAAATCGCAAGAGCAGCAAAATTACAAGGTTTGTATACCAATGCTAGAAGCCTGGCCAACAAGATGGGAGAGCTGGAGCTGTGATGTATGAGGACTTTGTGGGATTACAGAGACTTGGTTTGACAGCTCTCATGATTGGCTGGCAACCATTCAGGGGTATTCCCTTTATCGCAGAGCTAGAGATGGTAAAAAAGGGGGAGATGGTAAAAAAGGGGGGGGGTATGTCTGTATATTAAGAACAGTGTACAGGTAAATATGAGGGATGATATTAATAATGGAGCTATGGATGAGGTAGAATCCCTATGGGTAGAACTTCAAAGGGAATGCACTATGGGGAAAGTAATATTGGGCGTATGCTATAGGCCCCCCAACCAGAGGGAGGAGGGGGAGGCGGACCTCCTTTCACAGATTGGATTGACAGAAAGGATGGGAAATGTAATTATAATGGGGGACTTTAATTATCCAGATATAGACTGGGCAGAAGAAACCGCGCATTTATCCAAGGCTCGTTGGTTCCTAAATGTTTTGCAGGACAATTTATGAGTCAAGATGGTAAACGTACCGACCAGAAATGGTACAGTGCGGTACTAGACCCACTGATTACCAACAATAAAGACCTGATCTAGAAATACGGGGCAACTTGGGAAACAGTGACCATGGGTCAATTGGGTTCAGTATTAATCATGGTAATAGGAAACACAAGGGTAATAGAAGGACACTGAATTTCAAAAGAGCCAATTTCCCAAAACTGCGCTCTTTGCTAGAAAATGTCAAATGGGATAGAACCCTGGGAACAAAGAACACGGAGGAAAAAGAGTGCTTCAAGAGCATACTAAACAAAGGGATTGGCCAGTGCATTCAAAAGGGAAATCAATTTAAAAGAGCAAAACTAAACCCTGGGTGGCTAAACTCCAACATAAAAATGCATATTAATACTAAAGAAAAGGCCTTCAAAAAATACAAGGCAGAGGGGTCATTGGCAGCATTCCAACATTACAAAGAGTGCAATAAGAAATGAAAAGGCGAAATCAAGGCAGCTAAAATGGAACACTAGAGTAGGGTTGAGCGGACACCTAGATGTCCGTGTTCGACGGGTTCGGCCGAACTTTAAAAAAAAGTCCGGGTCCGTGTCCCGGACTTTTACCGAACTTTTCCCGGACACCGAACCCCATTGAAGTCAATGGGGACCCGAACTTTAAGGCACTAAAATGGCTCTAAAACACCAAAGGAAAGGGCTAGAGTGCTGCAAATGGCAGCAAAACGTAATTAAGAGCATGGCAAGTGCTCTGCAAACAAATGTGGATAGGGAAATAACTTAAAACAACAAAAAAAAACAGAAAAATAAAACAATGTTCTTCTTCATCTCTGAAGGACGAGGCCCATATGGAGTAGGAGGGAGGTTGAGGTGGTGGTGGATGTGGCGGTGACATAGGCGTGCGCACAGGGTGTGCTGGGTGTGCCTGGGCACACCCTAATCACCTAGGGCACATAGCATTGCCAGTGAGGAGATGGGAAAGATCTCCCTGGGACCTGCTCTGCTCTATTTCTCCTTGCCTACAGGTACATGGCCCCGATACATTACTCTCCCTGCTGGCAAACACATGCATGTGTATTTCAACTTTGGGGTGCACACCTTAATGCAATAGGCTGCGCACACCTATGGGCGGTGTAGGTGGAAGCGGCGGTGGAGGAGGACCAGGGCCGGATTAACAGCATCATGGGCTTGGTGCTGAGGATTTTGAAGGGCCTTAAGGGCCGTGCCTTGCCATGCACCCAGAGGAGGAAGGGTGCAGCCATGCATGCCTAATTCAACATGGGATGCTGTCTCTGAAGCCCATAAACACATCCATGCATCGCCAACTGTCCCTCCTTGTCCGGCCTTCACGCTGTGTGGGGAGGTTCTGAGGGTGCTGCCTGGGGAAGCGAGCATAGAAGCCAGACTTCTGTGTTTACAAGTGACAGAAGAGCGGTAACAGTGAATATGGCCAACCCGGGGCCTATATAAAAGGTAGGGGCCTGGAGCTGCAGCTCCAATAGCCCCTACATTAATCTGGCCCTGAGGAGGAGGACGAGGTAGCCAACACTGCTTCTTTTCAAAAATTTTAAATGAGGGTACACCCCAAAAGAGTGAGAGCAAAAATGGAACAATGGGTGGGTAAGGTCGGTATCCATTGCTATTCTGCATAAGGTACGGAAAAGTCCCGTGGGATCCATGCCTGGTTCATTTTAATGAACGTGAGCTTGTCCACATTGTCTCTGGACAGGCGGCTGCGCTTGTCTGTTATAACGCCCCCAGCCGTGCTAAATACCCGTTCAGATAATACACTGGCTGCAGGGCACGCCAGCACCTCCAAGGCGTAAAGGGCAAGCTCAGGCCATGTGCCCAATTTGGAGACCCAGAAGTTGAAGGGGGCAGACCCGTCATTCACTACATGTAGGCATGTGCACACATACTGCTCCACCATGTTGGTAAAATGCTGCCTCCTGCTAAGACGTTCCATCTGAGCTGCTGGTGCTGCTGTTTGTTGTGGCGTGCTGACAAAGCTTTTCCACATTTCGGCCATGCTAACCCTGCCTTCTGAGGTGCTGGCGGTGCCCTGGTTGCGTTGGCGACCTCCTCCTCCTCCTCTGCCTTGTGCTTCCACTGTGGCCCCGCTGTCAGATGGGAATGCCAGCAGCATGGCGTCTACCAGCGTGCGCTTGTACTCGCGCATCTTGCGATCGCGCTCCAGTGAGTGAATTAAGGACGGTACGTTGTCCTTGTAACGGGGATCCAGCAGCGTGGCCACCCAGTAATCAGCACAAGTTAGAATGTGGGCAACTCGGCGGTCGTTGTGGAGACACTGCAGCATGTAATCGCTCATGTGTGCCAGGCTGCCCAGAGGCAACGAAAGGCTGTCCTCTGTGGGAGGTGTATCGTCCGTGTCCTCTGTATCCCCCCAGCCACGCACCAGTGATGGCCATGAGCTGGCCTGGGTGCCACCCTGCTGTGAACATGGTTCCATCTCCTCCTCCAGCTCCTCCTCCTCCTCATCCTCCTCATCCTCCAGAACTGTGCCCCTGCTGGACAATTGCGTCCCTGGCGTTTGCGTG
Source organism: Pelophylax lessonae (assembly GCF_965119305.1). Taxonomy (NCBI): domain Eukaryota; kingdom Metazoa; phylum Chordata; class Amphibia; order Anura; family Ranidae; genus Pelophylax; species Pelophylax lessonae. The sequence continues at coordinate 87,667,375 of NC_138778.1, forward strand.
TGCAGGAACCCACCCTCGGAGCCCCTTGCGAATGACTGCCCTGAAAGCCTTGGAAATGTTACCTCTTCATCCTCCTCCTCCTCATCCTGTGCCACATCCTCTTCCATCATCGCCCGATTGTTTTTTCAAGGAGGCATAGAAGTGGGATAGTTAAGCTGAGAACGGCGTCATTGCCACTGGCCATGTTGGTGGAGTACTCAAAACAGCGCAACAAGGCACACAGGTCTCGCATGGAGGCCCAGTTATTGGTGGTGAAGTGGTGCTGTTCCGCAGAGCGACTCACGCGTGCGTGCTGCAGCTGAAACTCCACTATGGCCTGCTGCTGCTCGCACAGTCTTTCCAGCATGTGCAAGGTGGAGTTCCACCTTGTGGGCACGTCACATATGAGGCGGTGAGCGGGAAGGCCGAAGTTACGCTGCAGCGCTGCCAGGCGAGCAGCAGCAGGGTGAGAACGCCGAAAGTGCGCACAAACGGCCCGCACTTTCTGCAGCAGCTCTGACATATCGGGGTAGTTTTTAAGGAACCTCTGCACCACCAAATTCAGCACATGCGCCAGGCAAGGGATGTGCGTCAAACCGGCTAGGCCCGGAGCTGCTATGAGATTTCGCCCGTTATCGCACACCACCAGGCCGGGCTTGAGGCTCGCTGGCAGCAACCACTCATTTGTCTGCTGTTCCATGCTCCTCCACAACTCCTGCGCGGTGTGTGGTTTGTCCCCCAAACAGGCAAGTTGTAAAACTGCCTGCTGTCGTTTACCCCTGGCCGTGCTGAAGTTGGTGGTGAAGGTGTTACGCTGTCCGGATGAGGAGGCGGTAGAGGATGAGGAAGCGGAGTAGGAGGAGTTAGGAACAGGAGGCAAACTGAAGCGCCCTGCAATCCTCGGTGGTGGAAGGACATGCGCCAAATTGCTATCCGCCTCAGGCCCATCCGCCACTGCATTTACCCAGTGTGCCGTTAGGGAGATATAACGCCCCTGACCGTGCTTACTGGTCCACGTATCCGTAGTTAGGTGGACCTTGGCACAGATGGCGTTGCGCAGTGCACACCTGATATTTTCCCCCACTTGGTTGTGCAGGGAAGGGATGGCTTGCCTGGAAAAGTAGTGGCGGCTGGGCACGACGTACTGTGGGACAGCCACCGACATAAGGTTTTTAAAACTGTGCGTCTCCACCAGACGGAATGACAGCATTTCAAAGGCCAATAATTTTGAAATGCTGGCATTCAGGGCCAGGGATCGCGGGTGGGTAGGGGGGTACTTCCTCTTCCTCTCAAGTGTTTGGGAGATGGAAAGCTGAACGCTTCCACGGGACATTGTGGAGATGGTTGTTGGTGACCCAGGTGGTGGTGTTGCTGACAGATCGTCTGTTTGCGGGGTGGCAGGTGCCGGTATCACTACAGATGTGGCTGGAGCGGCCGAGACTGCAGCAGAAGAGGAAGCAGGATGAGCCAGAGACGTTTCTTGGTTTTGAAGGTGTGTACTCCACTGCAGCTCGTGCTTTGCACTTAGATGCCTGATCATGCAGGTTGTGCTCAGGTTGAGAAGGTTTATGCCTCGCTTCAAGCTCTGATTGCACAGGGTGCAAACCACTCGTGTCCTGTCATCAGCACATTTTCTAAAGAACTTCCACGCTAGAGAACTCCTTTGAGCTGACTTTGGTGCGCTCGTTCCCTTGCTGCGTTGGGCAGTAGCGGGCGTAGTGTCTAGGGCACGGCCGCTCCGCTTCTGCACCCTGCTCCCTCTTCTGCTGTGCTGGTGGCTCTGTGCGACCACCGCCTCTTCCTCCAAACTACTCAGGTCACCTGCATGACGTTCATTCCATGTGGGGTCGAGGACCTCATCGTCCTCCACATCATCTTCCACCCAGTCTTCACCCCTGCCCTCCTTGTCGGTCTCCACAATGCTGAACGCCGCAGCAGTTGGCACCTGCGTTTCGTCATCATCGGAGACGTGCTGCGATGATCCTTGCATGTACTCATCTTGAGAAATAAGTGGTTGAGCATCGCTGCACTCAATCTCTTCCACTTCTGGGGCAGGGCTAGGTGGATGGCCCTGGGAAACCCTGCTGACAGAGTCCTCAAAAAGAATAAGAGACTGCTGTATGGCTTGGGGCTCAGACTGCTGGCCTGATTTGCAAGGGGGTGAGGTGAAAGACGGTTGGACATTGGCTGCAGGTGCCAACTCTGACCTTTCTGCAGTAGACTGGGTGGGAGACAATGTGAAGGAACTGGAGGCACTGTCAGCAGCAAACCAATCTACTATCGCCTCAACTTGTTCTGGCCTCATCACTTCTAGGGGCGTTTGATGCCCTACCAAATACTGATGCAGGTTCTGTCGCCTACTCACACTTGAGGAAGGTGTTTCACTTGTGCGTGTAGCTGGCACAGATCGACCACGTCCTCTCCTTGCAACAGGAGCTCTACCAGCAGCACCACGACCCAGGCCACGGCCCTTATTTGACGGTCTCCTCATATTTCTGTAATTTAAGATCTTGCCCTAGAAAGGTTTTTATTGAATAGCGGAATAGGAAATATGATCCAAAAAAGTGTATGTATCTCGCACGTACAAAACCACACTAGGCCCCAATTACTATTGTTTCTACCCCTAAAAGGATGGATGAGGAGTAGGAGGAGTATGGAACAGACAGCACCCTCAAATCTTCAGAAGTATGAGATGAACCCCAAAAACTTGGAAAGGTGGATCTCACACGTACCGACACAGACTATCCCGCAATTCAATTGATCCTCAAAGGTTTTTATTGAATAGCGGAATAGGAAATATGATCAAAAAAAGTGTATGTATCTCGCACGTACACAACCACACTAGGCCCCAATTACTATTGTTTGTACCCCTAAAAGGCTAGATGAGGAGTAGGGGAGTATGGAACAGGCAGCACCCTCAAACCTTCAGAAGTATGAGATGAACCCCAACAACTTGGAAAGGTGGATCTCTCTCACACGTACCAACACAGACTATCCCCCAATTTAACTGATCCCCCAAAGGTTTTTGATTAAATAGCGGAATAGAAAATATGATCCAAAAAAAGTGTATGTATATCACACGTACACAACCACACTAGGCCCCAATTACTATTGTTTGTACCCCTAAAAGGCTAGATGAGGAGTAGGGGGGGTATGGAACAGGCAGCACCCTCAAATCTTCAGAAGTATGAGATGAACCCCAAAAACTTGGAAAGGTGGATCTCTCTCACACGTACCAACACAGACTATCCCCCAATTTAACTGATCCCCAAAGGTTTTTGATTAAATAGCGGAATAGAAAATATGATCCAAAAAAAGTGTATGTATATCACACGTACACAACCACACTAGGCCCCAATTACTATTGTTTGTACCCCTAAAAGGCTAGATGAGGAGTAGGGGGGGTATGGAACAGGCAGCACCCTCAAACCTTCAGAAGTATGAGATGAACCCCAACAACTTGGAAAGGTGGATCTCTCTCACACGTACCAACACAGACTATCCCCCAATTTAACTGATCCCCCAAAGGTTTTTGATTAAATAGCGGAATAGAAAATATGATCCAAAAAAAGTGTATGTATATCACATGTACACAACCACACTGGGCCCCAATTACTATTGTTTGTACCCCTAAAAGGCTAGATGAGGAGTAGGGGGGAGTATGGAACAGGCAGCACCCTCAAACCTTCAGAAGTATGAGATGAACCCCAACAACTTGGAAAGGTGGATCTCTCTCACACGTACCAACACAGACTATCCCCCAATTTAACTGATCCCCAAAGGTTTTTGATTAAATAGCGGAATAGAAAATATGATCCAAAAAAAGTGTATGTATATCACACGTACACAACCACACTAGGCCCCAATTACTATTGTTTGTACCCCTAAAAGGCTAGATGAGGAGTAGGGGGGGTATGGAACAGGCAGCACCCTCAAACCTTCAGAAGTATGAGATGAACCCCAACAACTTGGAAAGGTGGATCTCTCTCACACGTACCAACACAGACTATCCCCCAATTTAACTGATCCCCAAAGGTTTTTGATTAAATAGCGGAATAGAAAATATGATCCAAAAAAAGTGTATGTATATCACACGTACACAACCACACTAGGCCCCAATTACTATTGTTTGTACCCCTAAAAGGCTAGGAGTAGGGGGAGTATGGAACAGGCAGCACCCTCAAACCTTCAGAAGTATGAGATGAACCCCAACAACTTGGAAAGGTGGATCTCTCTCACACGTACCAACACAGACTATCCCCCAATTTAACTGATCCCCAAAGGTTTTTGATTAAATAGCGGAATAGAAAATATGATCCAAAAAAAGTGTATGTATATCACACGTACACAACCACACTAGGCCCCAATTACTATTGTTTGTACCCCTAAAAGGCTAGGAGTAGGGGGAGTATGGAACAGGCAGCACCCTCAAACCTTCAGAAGTATGAGATGAACCCCAACAACTTGGAAAGGTGGATCTCTCTCACACGTACCAACACAGACTATCCCCCAATTTAACTGATCCCCAAAGGTTTTTGATTAAATAGCGGAATAGAAAATATGATCCAAAAAAAGTGTATGTATATCACACGTACACAACCACACTAGGCCCCAATTACTATTGTTTGTACCCCTAAAAGGCTAGATGAGGAGTAGGGGGAGTATGGAACAGGCAGCACCCTCAAACCTTCAGAAGTATGAGATGAACCCCAACAACTTGGAAAGGTGGATCTCTCTCACACGTACCAACACAGACTATCCCCCAATTTAACTGATCCCCAAAGGTTTTTGATTAAATAGCGGAATAGAAAATATGATCCAAAAAAAGTGTATGTATATCACACGTACACAACCACACTAGGCCCCAATTACTATTGTTTGTACCCCTAAAAGGCTAGGAGTAGGGGGAGTATGGAACAGGCAGCACCCTCAAACCTTCAGAAGTATGAGATGAACCCCAACAACTTGGAAAGGTGGATCTCTCTCACACGTACCAACACAGACTATCCCCCAATTTAACTGATCCCCAAAGGTTTTTGATTAAATAGCGGAATAGAAAATATGATCCAAAAAAAGTGTATGTATATCACACGTACACAACCACACTAGGCCCCAATTACTATTGTTTGTACCCCTAAAAGGCTAGATGAGGAGTAGGGGGAGTATGGAACAGGCAGCACCCTCAAATCTTCAGAAGTATGAGATTGTGTTCACTGTACCCCACAAAGATTGAGTTCACTGCACCCCACAAAGATTGTGTTCACTGCACCTCACAAAGATTGTGTTCACTGTACCCCCCAAAGATTGTGTTCACTGTACCCCACAAAGATTCTGTTCACTGTACCCCACAAAGATTGTGTTCACTGCACCCTAAAAGGATGTTGTTCACTGCACCCCACAAAGATTGTGTTCACTGCACCCTAAAAGGATGTTGTTCACTGCACCCCAAAAAGATTGTGTTCACTGCACCCCACAAAGATTGTGTTCACTGCACCCCACAAAGATTGTGTTCACTGTACCCCCCAAAGATTGTGTTCACTGCACCCCAAAAAGATTGTGTTCACTGTACCCCCCAAAGATTGTGTTCACTGCACCCCACAAAGATTGTGTTCACTGTACCCCACAAAGATTGTGTTCACTGCACCCCAAAAAGATTGTGTTCACTGCACCCCAAAAAGATTGTGTTCACTGCACCCCACAAAGATTCTGTTCACTGCACCCCACAAAGATTCTGTTCACTGCACCCCAAAAAGATTGTGTTCACTGCACCCCAAAAAGGATTTTGATCACTGCACCCCAAAAAGGATGTTGTTCACTGCACCCCAAAAATGATTTTGTTCACTCCACCCCAAAAAGATTGTGTTCACTGCACCCCACAAAGATTGTGTTCACTGCACCCCAAAAAGATTGTGTTCACTGCACCCCAAAAAGATTGTGTTCACTGCACCCCAAAAAGATTGTGTTCACTGCACCCCAAAAAGATTGTGTTCACTGCAGCCCAAAAAGATTGTGTTCACTGCAGCTCACACACAGAAAAATGGATGTGGATCACTGACACCTGCCTATCTCCAATCCCACACCACACAGCAATATCGATTGTAGTTTGTAGAACACAGTTTCCCTAAAATTCAGCAGACTCTGTCCCTAACAGGATTGAGAAGAGATCGTAGATCAGGATTGAGTGCAGATTCACCCCACCCCCCACACAGCAATATCGATTGTAGTTTGTAGAAGACACTGACCCTATAATTCAGCAGACTCTATCCCTAAAATGCCTACAACTCGCCCTGCCTAAACACTCCGACCTGTCCCTCAATTCTATCCGGACACAAATGGTTTTTTCCTGCCTATCTTTCCCTAATCAGCAGCCAGCACATTGATGTGTGCTCTGTCCCTTAGCTAAGCAGCAGAATGACGCTGCTGCGGCGGCTGCCTCGAACTTATAAAGACTTGGTCACATGCTTCAGACGGCCAATCACAGCTACTAAGACATTTGCAGGCATGGCTGGGATGGCTTAAGGCACACCAGTTAAACGATTGTTGATTGGCTGTTGAAAGCCCGCCATGAAAAGAGCGCCAAAGCATGCAAAACCCGGAAATAAAACGACCGAACACGGATTTTTACCCGAACATACAGTAAAGTGTCCGTGTCCGTGTAAAAAAAATCCAATTCGGTACGAACACGAATAATACAGTCCGTGTTCGCTCAACACTACACTAGAGACATATAGTGGAGGAGAGTAAGAAAAACCCCAAGAAATTCTTTAAGTATATAAATGGTAAGAAAGCGAGGCCAGAACACACTGGCCCCATAAAAGACTAGGGGAAGCTGGCCAGAGGACAGGGAGAAGGCGAAAGTGTTAAATTTCTTCTCTTCAGTCTTCACAAAAGAATCGGGGCTACACTAACCTAGCTTGTAAGGCTAAAATAAGTAATGCACCTCAGGAAGTACCGCCATGGCTAACAGAAGATAGACTTGGCACTAAACTAGAGGAACTTAACATAAATAAAACACCGGGACCGGATGGCTTGCACCTGAGGGTTCTTAAAGAGCTCAGCCAGGTGATAGCCAGACCATTATTCTTTGACCTTTAAGGATAGTCTGCTGATTGGAAAAAGCCAACGTGGTACCAATATTTAAAAGGGCCAATCTATATACTGGGTAACTATAGACCTGTCAGCCTAACATCTGTAGTCTGCAAGATTTTGGAGGGGATGTTAAGAGACTATATAATACTTGGGTATTAGTACATGGATTCATGAAATATCGTTCTTGCCAGACCAATCTATTAACCTTCTACGATTAAGTGAGTTGCCATTTAGTTAAAGGAAAGCCTGTGGATGTGGTGTATCTGGACTTTTCAAAGGCATTTTGACAGTTTCCCAAACGCTTACTGTACAAACTAAGTTACATAGGTATGGACCTTGGTGTGAGTACCTGGATAGAGAACTGGCTCCAGGGGAAGAGTCCAGAGGGTGGTGATAAATGGGGAGTACTGAGATTGTGCGGGTGTGGAAAGTAGGTTCTGTCCTGGGACCAATCCTGTTTAATTTATTCATAAAACGATCTAGAAGAGGGGATATCCAGCACAATCTCGGTATTTGCGGATGATGCTAAACTAAGCATGCCAATCTTTTATGCAGGATGTGTGTCTTGCAAGCAGACCTGAACAAAAAATGGGATGGGCAACTACATGGCAGATTAGGTTGAATGTTGAAAAAGGTAAAGTAATGCACTTGGGCGTCAAAAACACAAAAGCAAGCTACTCACTAGGGGGGAGACCTCTGGGTAAAACTAAGATGGAAAAGGACCTGGGGGTCCTAGTGGACAACAGGCTTGGCAGTGGCATGCACTGCCAAGCTGCTGCAAGCAAAGCCAAAATACTGGCATGTATAAAAGGGGATTCACTCCAGAAATGGATTATTCTCCCACTCTACAAGACTCTGGTCTGGCCACATCTGGAGTATTCCATCCAGTTCTGGGCAATGGTCCTCAGAAGATGTGCTAGAACTGGAGAGTCCAGAGAAGGGCAACAAAAATAATTTGGGGAATGGAGGACATCAGCTATGAGGAAGACTACGAACATTGAACTTATTCACTCTGGAGAAGAGACGCTGGGGGGGGGGGGGGGAATATGATATCCATGTACAAAAACTGTACTGGTGATGACCCTAGCATAAAGAACAAACTTTTCAGAGAAAGGGAGTACAATAAGACACGGGCCACTCACTAAAACTAGAGGGAAAAACTGTTTAACCTTAAAATACGTAAGGGGTTCCTTACTGTCAGAGCAGTATGGATGTGGAATCCTCTTCCACAAGCAGTGGTATCAGCATGGAGCACCGATGGTTTAAAAAACTATGTTGTGGTCTTCAAGATGCCCATCTAATAAAGGGGTATACAATGTACGGTTAACACACATCATAGGTTGAACTGGATGGACTGTGTTTTTTTTTTTTTTTTTTTTTTTTTTTTCCCCCCCAGCCTCCCCAACTATGTACTATGTGACCTATGCTACACTTTCTGTTTTTCATGTCAAAGCTAAAAATGCCAATAGAAGTTGAAATATATCTCCTCTTGGTTTGCAGTTGTAATCATGCAGGTTGTGAATGGAAAGGTTCTACTAGTGCAAGTCTTGCAGCCCATCGCCGACGCCATGCTGGTAAGTGAAAAAAACATTTTATTATTTTGTGCAATGGTCATTGCCACCTAGCTGCCTAGTTTAACGTTGTATTAAGGTAGGTTTATAAGGTTGTATTAAGGTAGGTTTATAAGGATGTTCCAACTAACAGCTTTGTGTCATCTGAACAGTTGATGGAAAAATAACTTGTGGCTTTGTAATGGTATTCACTAATCACTTCTTCATAGGGTACCCCTGCCCATTCCCTGGCTGCCAAGCTAAATCTCCTACCTGGAGTGCTCTACAGAAACACAGAAAACAACATCCTTGTAAGTTACCCCCCCTCCTTCCTAGCAGTTATTTTGCAGCAATGATGTATTACCATATGTATGAGAAGCCTTTAAATGTTTTTACAAAACTACATCTAGTGTTCGTTCTGTGATAAACATTTGGAACGTTTCATAGTGGAAATGTAGCACAAAAAAATGAGTAGAAGCCAGCAGTACCAAGTTGCCAAGAAGTATAAAGATGCACCAAGATGTGGGTTTTTTTTTTTTTTCCGTCATTAGTGGAACTTCAATGCCCAAAATGTAACAAGTCTTTTGAAAAAGCGGCTGCTCTGCAGAGACACAAAGAGACCCATGTGGACAAAAAAATCATCTTGGCCTGTCCCAGAAAAGACTGTAAACAGACCTTTACTACAGTCTTCAACCTGACTCATCATGTAAGAAAGGATCATCTATGCTTGCAGCCCTACCGTTGTTACCATGCCGGCTGTAATGGAACCTTTGCCATGAGGGTATGTATGGGCCATAAAATCATTTTGGCTGATTGTTGGAAAGCTGGGCTCAAATAACTAAATCCTTTTCTTTTAGGAAAGTCTGCTTAGGCATCTTGTGGTACACGATCCTAACAAGGAAAAAATGAAGGTAGGAATAATATAAATGTGTATGATTTGTTTTCAGGTGCATTCTTAAGCTAGTCATTCACTATATAGAATGTATTGTACAATCTCCGTATATTTCCCCCTTTTTTTTTTTTTTTTTTTTTTTCATTAACTATGCAATGAGGTCAAATCTAAACCATATTTTTAATGTCCATACAATCAGATGGACCCTTGTATTAAATATTTGATTAAAGGAGATTGTACAAGCAGACTGTATAGTGTGTGTGCCCACTTTCTACTCCAGGCCACTAAAACGGCACTATATATATATATATATATATATATATATATATATATATATATATATATATATATATATATATATATATATATATATATATATATATATATATATATATATATATATATATATATATATATATATATATATATATATAGTGGAGTTTATATATTAGAGTGGAGTTTACTATGGAGAAACTAACCATATTGCATATTAAACTGATTGTTCTTGCTATTTATAGCACTGCCCCCCTTAAGAGCTGCTGGTTTTTCACACTTTTGGAACACTTTACTTTTCTTGGCTCAGCCAATAAAGTCTAGGTTGTTTTTGTGGTTTTATTTAATGTTGGGATAGGAGAAGGGATGAGTGGGATACTCTAACAATTAACTATTCACAATGCTAAGGACTTCTGACTGAGAACGCGGCAAGGCTGCAGGTTCATCCTATCACTAGATGAATCTGAGGTAAATGTTCCTTTTTAGTAACTATCTTCGGGGGACACACCTAGTACCCACCTTTCTGTCCACTAACTACACTACTCCAGGGTGGCCCCCTTCCTGGTCAGGCCCTTAGTCAGGATCCTCTGTACTCACAATACTGCTTTCCAGGTTCTCCAGTGCCTCAACTCCTCTAGTCTGCTCTCCTGGACCTCTGGGTTCAGCTCCACACTTCTGGCTCACCAGGCCGACTGCCTGTGACCATGCACCTAACTGCTGCAGAAGAGGAGGCAGCCGCCACCCTCCTTCCAGGACTCTGCTTCCAGCCAAAGACCTTGAGCACATGTGCCCATGGCTTTATATTCCACACCCCACAATGCACTGAGACCGCACTCTGTGCCAATCCCTTGGGCTGTATCAAAACCTGTGTCCTCATTGGCCAGGTTTCCTCCACTGTCCAATGTGCCTCCCCATTGTGCACAGTGGGAACACTCCCTCAGACCATATGAACCACACACTGGGCACATTGAGCAGACCTAACTCACAGATCCTGCTCCCTGTTAAGCAGAGAGAATATAGAATCTATCTACTGCTCCTCTGATAGGCAGACAGAGCCAGAAACTATACTCCTCTCTAGCACCTACCTACACTATATAAAGGAGATTATCTCCACTTGTTAGCCAAGTAGCATAAACCACTTCCCTAGAGTCCGAAGTAACATTGGACTGACTACGCAATGAATACTTGACTCTTTCAGGCACTGGATACTTGGATACTCACAGCAGCACTTAGCTACAGGTTAACAGAATACAGGTCCAGGACCATGATCCATTCCTACTGCTCCAGTCCCTGAAGACCCATGGGGGTCTGCCTGCCATGACAGGCAAAGCTGGGACCAATACAGGGACCAGTGATTTAGGAACGATTATTTTGGTTATCAGACCATTACTGTAGCTCTGTAGCATGTACGAGACTTCTTTTTCTCTATTACTAGTAGAGCTGTTTGACTTTATTCACTTATTAAGTGTTTAAACCTTAAACTTAGTGCAACTCATGGTGAAAATATTTTGCCATCACCAAGTTCTATTTAGAGTTCTTATAATACTTGGGTACATCCTCCTGCCATTATCCACTTTGCTACCAGACGGTTCATACCTGGATTGCAGTGTATCTTTAGACGCTTACATTTTTGAGTGCCCCACAGAGGAATACCCTTTATTGATGGCAATGTTGGAACCAGGCACAAGGGAATCTCAGCAGAGGCTCAGACAAGCATTCACCTGCTTTTCTACTGAACCCCCAGAATTGGCAGGTCAGCCACTGGAGCCCTGTGCTTTTCAGATGAGAGCAGGTTCACCCTGAGTACGTGAAAGGATCTGGAGAAGCCGTGTAGAGCGTTATGCTGCCTGTAACATTGTTCAGCATGACCAGTTTGGTGAGGTATATTCATGGAGGGACGCACAGACCTCTACAGACTAGACAATGGCACCCTGACTGCCATTAGGTATTGGGATGAATTGGGATGAAATCTTTGGACCCATTGTCAGTCTACATTAGTGCAGTGGGTTCTGGGTTCCTCCTGGTGCATGACAATGCTGGCCTTATGTGGCAAGAGGATGAAGGAATTTATACCATGAACTGGCCCCCCACATTGTCTGACCTAAATCAAACACCTCTGGACATGTTTCGGTCCATCTGATGCCACCAGGTTGCACCCCAGTCTGTTCAGGAGCTCAGTCTAGATATTGGGAGGAAATGCCCCCAGGACACAATCTGCCATCTCAAAAGGAGCATGCCCTAACATTGGAGACATGCATACAAGCGCGTGGGCAGGCGATACAAACTACTGGGTGCCATTTTTGAGTTGCAGCAATGAAAATAGACTAGCCTGATTTTTGGGGAATCTTTAAAGTCAGCTCTCTGTAGGTTGAGAATTATAATTTCCATCATACAATGTGGCATCCTTTCGTTCCGAACACATTACCCAGTCCATATCAGTATAGATGTATCCAGCATGATTTTTATTTTTTTTTTTTCCCCATTGAGATGTGTTTTCATTTCCCCCCCCATTGAGAGGTGTTTTCAAAGTGTTCATTTAACTTTTTTTTGAGGTGTGTGATAAACAATTCTATAAATTATTTATTCTGGAAGGACTCTTACAGGCTGTTTACACCACTGAGGAGATTCCGGAGACTCTCAAAGAAGCTTCAGTACAGGATAAAATGTATAGGGGTCGAAGCAGGGGCCACATTAGGGTACTGCCACTTCACCAATTAAAGGATTTAATCCTACAGGAATGTGAAAATCCTGAAAGCATGTTGGTTGGATCAAAAAAATGGAAACTAAAGGTTTCCTTTTTTTAAAGAGGACCTTGAGGGAAAGGTTATTTAAAGCTAAGTTGGATGCTGCTCTATCCAAGTCACCAAAATGTATGACCTCTCCGAGGATGCAAAGGTATAAGGATTTGATGGCCCGTAGGTCAGAATCTCTCCTAAAGGAAAGCATTCGCTGCAGCCTGTGTGGCCAGAAATGCTGATTTCTGACAGACTTGCTAAGCACCTGTCATAGGGGGTTAATTTTGCGGTTACTGCATTCCCTTAAGTTATAGGGAAGGCGCTGGCCTGCCTAGCAGACGCTGCTGTTGAATCAATTAAAACCGCTGAGCTTACCTCTCCTAGAACGATTTTGGGTTAAAGCATGGATGGGATGTCATGTCAAAAAGCAAACTACAGTCTTCCCATAAGGGCTCCCTTCTGTTTGGCCCATGGTTGGATAGAGTGCAGTGCAGATCCATCTTTCAGCTTGTACAAGACTACTGCCTGGAGCTCTCGTCAAGGCCCCCACTGATTATCTCCCTAACCCAGCCCCACGGGATGCATTAAAGATGAAAGCCCTTCTAGAGGGAATAGGTGGTGATTCCTGTACATGGGGATCAACAATTGCAGGGATTTTACTCCCACATATTGTCTGCAAAACCTCAGGAAAGTACCCCCTCATTCTCAGGAATTTTTAAACAGGTTCCTGGAATAAAAGGTTTTCCATGGAGGGTATCTACTTTTTGTATGCAAGCATCTTATAAAGGAGGCCTTTATGTTCACAATGGTCCTCAAGGATACCTATTCACATGTTCCAATTGAGCCAGTGCATTAGGCATACTGGAGGTTTGATAGTAACCAAAATGTTTTTCATTGGCAGTCCAGAGCTCTGCCCTTTTGTACTAGCAGCCAGTCTAAGGATTTTTTCAAAGGTCCAAGCCAAGGCAGTCGCCTTTCTGCACCTTCAGGGGATAACTGATTCCCTACCTAGAAGAATTCCTGATTTCTGGTCCCTCTGCTGGTCAGGTGAAGACTTCTTTCTGTCTTGGAGACCTTGGGTAGTAAGTACAGAGAAATCGTCTCATGGCCACCAGGTAACCTAAGATGGTTCTGACCTGCTCTAGAGTACACTCTTCCTGCCAAAAAACAAGGTGGAGAGGATGGTCTCTTCAGTGGAAGGTCTGATAAGCGCACCCTCTTGCTTCAGAAGGGAGAGTCTAGGTCTGATGTCGGCAAGCATTCTGGCCATCGTGTGGGCCCATCTCCTCTCAAGAGACCTTTAATTCTTCCTCCTTGGTGACCATGCCACCACAGTGGCGTACTTTAATCAAGGAGGGACCAATGCACACTTATCCTCGACCTATCCAAGGAGATGCTGGGCCAAAGGGAAAATACTTTCCATATAAGCAGTTCACATGAAAGGGGTGAAATACCAGGAAGCTTTTTCCTCAGTTGCCAGCAAATAAGACAGGGGGAGTTGGAGCTGAACCAAGTTTTTCAGGCTCGACTTTGGCAATCCAGAAATGGATCTTTGCCACTGGTAAACAGGAAAGTAAGATTCTTGGAAGTCAGAGGGCTTGGATTCCTTTGACTCTGGTCTGGCAGCTCAAGTTGGCTTATGCCTTCCCTCTCCGGCTCTAATCCCACGAGTTCTGTAAAAGATCAGCCAGGCGTTGGGCACCCCTCCTAAACGTACCTTGGCAGCTGAGGATGTGCTTTGCGACCCTGAGCTCTCTTGGTGACCTCTCGAACTCCCAGTCTTGCCTGATCTTCTCATCCAGGGTCCAGTATTGCATCCCAGGCCGAAATTCTTCTAGTTGACGGCATGGCTAGTGGGCGCCAAATCCTCAAAGGTTGCTCTGACCGAGTAATCTATACTTTTTTTTTTTTTCCTATGCACGAAACCTGTAACAAGAAATCTTTCTTGTTCCTTTCCAAAGTATGGAAAACCATTTAAACATGGGGGAAACTGAAATCAATGACTTCTACCTCTGCTCAATAATGCTGGTGTTCCTCCAGTATGGGGGGGGGGGGGTAGAAAAAGGGGTGGCATTTAGCACCCTTCAAGTGCGGATGGCAGCATTTTTGATTACCATGGTCCTAAAAGAGGGGTTTCTGCTGTGGGATCGAACTGGGGTGTTAGAGGCATTATCTAAACACCCGTTTGAGCCAATAGAGGTTTCCATTAAGTTCCTAACTTTAAAATTGGCTTTTTTGTTGGCAATCACCACGGATAGTGGGGGACCTACGTTTGTCAATAAAAGAACCCTTTGATAGGGTCACCTTCAGGTCGGACCCATTGTATCTACTGATGGTAGCTTCCTTATTTCATAGAAAAATGGCAGGTTGACTTCTGCGCTCTGTCTAAACCGTGATTTTTATTTTTTTAGGTTTGCCGGATGTCTCCTTGGGTGTCTGCAGAGGGTTAAAGTTTAGGAGATCCAACCATATTTTTATTCTTTATTCTGGACAAAGGAAGGGATTCCAGGCTTGTAAAGCTTCATCCTATAGTCTGGACAAAGGAAGGGACTTCAGGCATATAAAGCTTGCCTCCAGGTGGATTAAACAAGCTATTACTCTAGCCTGAGAGTTCAGGCATTCCTGCACCAGCAAGGGTTAAAGCTCATTTAACCAGGGCTTTGGCAATCTCTTGGGCTGAGAAGGCAGGGGCCTCCTGGGAACAGATTTATAGTTCAGCCACCTGGTTAAACCCCTTGAAGCGTTACAGAGTAGAAGTGCTGTCATAAGATTTGAAGGTGCTACAGGCTGTGGTCCCACACTAAGGTAGGCCTGCGGTTACTTGATTTCTCCTCTCACCTTCCAGGATGGCACACCTGAGGGTAACAAGGTAGACTTGGTGGTAATGTATTTCCACGAACCTTCCAGGAAGGCAAGCCTAATTTCTGCCCAGTTAAGGGAAGGGATAAAAATGTTGAATATTTGGTAAGTCCCTAAAGGGAATTATTCCCCTTGTGGTTTGGTTTTGGGAGTTAATTTAATACAAACTGAGGGACAAGGGATAGGGTGCTGACTTGTATACAGCTGTCAATTGATTGTCTGTCTTCTCTACCTGTTACCGGTAAGTCTAACACTTGTTTTTTTTTTTTCATGGCATTTAAACCCTCAAAATGTAGAACGCCCCATCACTCTTTTTTTTTTTTTTTAGTCTTAATCTTCAAAGTCAAACTCAAACTGTCGCCTTTCCATCAGTGCAAGATAAGGAATAGCCCCCTCCATAATAAAAAAGGGGGAGGGGCGTCTCACTCACTGCATCAAGGGCTTTTTAAAAAAAAATCTACTGAGATGGCCAGAACCAGCTCTTGAGGGATTGTTCCACATTTTCACAGCTTAGTGTGAAGAAGCCTTTACATCTGGAGAAGATTTAACCACCATGTATGGAATGAGTGCCACCTTGTCTGTAATGACCTTAAAGTGAATAACTGTATATGAAGGTCACTATATGGACCACTTGCATATTTAAACCTGTTGATCATATCTCCTTTAAGCTCCTCCTTTTTCTCAGGAGAATACATCAGTTCAGATACTCTTTCCTCATAGCTGAGCTCCTCCATGCCTTTCAGTTTGGTTGCCCTTCTCTGCACTTTCTCAAGTTCTCCAATATCCTTTTTGTGAACTGTTGGAGAAGCCTTGCCAGGCTGGATGGATAGAGATACCATCGTTTGCTGTGCTTTCTATCCAGCCCAGCTTCTTCAGCATCTGAGCCTCTGAGGAGTTGACTAGTCACTTGCCAGTACAGTGTATAACATGCCCCTTTATAGCTCTTTTTTGTAAGTGAATTTTCATTCTTCTTTTAGTAAAAAAAAAAAAATGTACTGCACAATAATCCTTTTGCACTTGATCTTGTGTGTTCTTCCACCTTGCAGGGGAAAAAAAGCCCACAAATTGGTGGTTCTCATTGCACCAAATGGGTCCAGAAGAACTTGGTGCAAAGACTCACTCCCAGGGGACAGCCCCTAGCCTCTTTATAAAAAAAGTCCTGACTGCTGTCCAAAGGCCAAGTCTAACAGCAATGCTAATAAAGCCAGTTACTGAGAAGCTGGATAAAGACCCTTGGTGGCATCAGTCAGATGTTTTGGCTTTAGCTGCCATCTCCTAAGGAACACTTCCTAATCTTTTACAGGGACAGAAGTCTTGTCATTACCCTCCTCTCAAAGCAGTTTTGGCCTTCCATCTTAGGAAGACATGGTGCTACCTTCTGCCCTGCTCTGAACCATCCCAAGGAAAGCAATCTCCTTGTCTAGCTTTCAGAGTCTGACATTCCTCCCCAGACTCCAAGAAAACCCCTTTTTTTTTTTTTATCATGCCAGCAGGGACTAGGACACCATGCTTCCTCCAGGTCCACTTTTGCCCGGTGGATAAAACCTTGCAAAAGCCTATACTCTAGAGTCTATAGTATTGTATCTTCAGTAACCTTGCATGCTCCCTCCACCCTACTGGTGGAGCTTTCTGGGCATTCCACAATCAAGCATCTGTTCAGTTTTAGAAGGCTGCCACCTGGTCTTCAGTTGCACACAAAAAAAAAAAAAAAAAAATCTAGTTCTACTAAGGTGGATGTCCAGGCCTCTGTGGATGCAGCTTTTGGCAACAAGGTTCTTTTTTTAGTAGCATGGAGTTAGGCCTTTTTGACCCTTTTCTGTTTTGTTGGACTGTTAAGTTTGCCTTGTTGCCCACACTTCTGATTCATTGTTTGGAGACATCCCAGGATCTATGGGGATCCAGCCTGTATACTGTACAAATTGGATAAAAGGAATTGTTACTTGCTTGTTAATGCCTTATCTTGGCATACAGGACACAGTCCATGATCTCCCCTGTTACTCTGTAATGCTTGTTTAAAGTCATAGTGGAGTAAGGTTTTAGGTGTGCCCAAGGAGACAGGGAAGGGGGGGATGTCCACTACCTTCAGGTGATTGGACACAGGCAAAGCTTTTGGCCTATTACTCAGGGTGTATGAATGTCCAGCCCATGTACTGTATTAAACTTAAGGAATTTACAGGAAACCTCTCCCCTTGACGACAGTGGCCCTCCCCTCTACCCCCCCTCCATAGTGCTTCTTTAGTCCACACCTCCTTTAGGTCCTTTCTCTCCTCTCCATAGTGTATGGCCTACTCATTATGTAACTTGGCAGATTAAACACATTTTGACATGGATAGAGGGGAATGGTTCTGCCCTAGGGCATTAGTCAAAGCCAGAATGACCAGGCCCTGGCATTCCACTACCGTGGGGAGAGGGGCCCCAAAGGTGACAAACTGTTGGGAACTGGCGGACCTAGCGGCAGGTGGATGGCATAGTCCCCTGCCAATGTGTGTTAGCCGGGAAGAACTCACAACATCGCGGCCCTATGGATGCATATATACTTGGGCAAGGTATAGAGGTAGAGCTGGGAATCTGCCTCTG
Organism: Pelophylax lessonae; assembly: GCF_965119305.1. NCBI lineage: Eukaryota > Metazoa > Chordata > Amphibia > Anura > Ranidae > Pelophylax > Pelophylax lessonae. The sequence goes on from NC_138778.1 coordinate 87,685,329, forward strand.
TCAATGGCCATTGACATGCTGTTGGCCTAACCCTCCACCTCCCCTGGAGCATGCAAGTTTTGGACAGTAGTGTGTTCCACGCAGTTACTGATGTGCCCATGTACTTTACGTAACAAGTGAGTGCATATTGCTGGTAATTTTCCATGTTTTAATAAATGCTACACCCAGATGGCGGTGCCCCTGTTTTTGCTATATTTTTATTTTTCCCAATTCAGTGGCTGAATGAAAAACATAACTTAGGTTGCTGTACTAACTATGCAATGTTGTAACACAATAGCTCAGCGGGGGAGATTGCTGTACTGATGGGGACTGCAAACCCCCCCCCCCCCCTGCTGGAACACACTGATCAGCGCTTGCATCCATTGGTTGCTAATAGATGGATAATGGTGTCCAAGCCAGTTTAGTCCTAGGTAAGTAACCGCCTTCTATGGCCTCAATCCTTCATTGGGACCAATTGTTTTGCTTCTTTTGACAGCTCGCAGGGTGCCAACACAGCAGGGCCCCCGGACCAAATAAAGTAAGGGCCCCCTATCAGGCCCCGAGCCTACATTTTGCAGATGACTAAAGGCAATGACAATAGTGTTGGAAGTAAAAAAAAAAATGTATTTGTGTGCACCCCTCACATTTTTTGTAAATATCTTTTTTTCATGTGACAACACTGAAGAAATTACTTTGCTACAATGTAAAGTAGTGAGTGTACAGCTTGTATAACAGTGTAAATTTACTGTCCCCTCAAAATAACTCCACACAGCCATTGTCTAAACCACTGGCAACAAAAGGGAGTACACCCCTAAGTGAATGTCCAAATTAGCCATTAGCCTCCTCAGTGTCATGTGACTAAGGCCCCTTTCACACAGGCGGACCGTTAGATCCGCCTGTCCATTTTTTTTTTTTTTTTTTTTTGGCGGATCTGAACGGTCCCCCCCCCCATGCATCTCTATGGGGCATCGGATGTCAGCGGAGACCTGTCCGCTGACATCCGATCCGTCAAATCTGGACGGATGGAAATCTTATTTTCCATCCGTCGATTGGATGAGAACGGACAGACGGTCCGTTCCCATCCCATTCCTCTATAGAGATCTATGGGGCTGTGACAGCTGTGTCTCCGCACACAGCGTGGAGAACAGCTGTCATTCTCCTGCTCAGCAGGGGATCAGCGGATCAACCCCCCCCCCCCCCGCTGAGAAAAGCGGAGTCCGTTTGACGGACTTACTGTGTGAAAGGAGCCTAATTAGTCTTACAAGATCTCAGGTGTGAATGGGGAGCAGGGGTTCATTTGGTGTTATCACTCTTACTGGTCACTGGAAGTTCAACATGGCACCTCATGGCAAATAACTGAGGATCTGAAAAAAAATTGTTGCTCTACATAAAGATGGCCTAGGCTATAAGATTGCCAAGACCCTGAAACTGGGCTGCAGCCCGGTGGCCAAGACTATACAGTGGTTTTAATAAGACAGGTTCCACTCAGAACAGAACTAGATTCAGCCAGGTTCCACTTCCTAGGCATAGCAGGACTTAAAGTACATTTCTCTGGGCCCTATCAGTCCAGCAGGAGGCAAAAGCAGAGAGGGGACTATTTTTTTTTTTTTTTTTTTTTTTCTCATTTTCGGCTCGCAGGTGTCGTGTTGAATAATGCCTCCTGTCGAAAAATGCATCCAACTTCTGCGCATGCTCAGGAAGTGACATCACTCCAGCTGACTGGTCCGATCAGCTGTGCTGGCGGTGACGACACTGACATGCTCAGTTTGCCGGATGCATTATCCAACGGTAGACAGAGAGCAGAGGGGAGAGAATATGATAGTGCAGAGAGCGAGGCAGAATCTGACAATCTATCGGGACGGATCGGATTACAGTGTATTCTAATGTGAGAAATGGCGGGAATATTGTCTGATTAGAGAACAGTTACACAGCTCTTATCGGGGCACATTAAAGGGGACCTCTGACCGGGGCACATAGGGGCACTCTTGACGAGACACACTGGATGTAAAGGGGCACTCTGATAGGGACACGGGCTGCATGATGGCGGGGACACAGGCTGAATGGCGGTGGGGACATGGGCTGCATGATGAGGCACACGCTGATGTTGCACTGAGAGGCACAGATGGGCAAGAATGGGGCACATGTGGGTGTAAATAGGGCATGGATGAGGCAGGGGTGGTATCGATCAGTGTGTACAGCATGAAGCTGTACCGGACATGCAGGGGTCTGTTGACAAATGATCGCTCCGTCATTGGATAGAGCGATCACGTGGTAAAGGGCCACTAACATTGGCCATTTAACACAATCCGCGGGAAGCGCAATTCTGGGAGGACAGAATAAGCTGACCGCGCTGTAGCCATCATTGGGCTATGCCCCGGTCGGCAAGTAGGTAATCCCCCATAGTCTTATCTATCCAGTAGAGTCCGTGAAGCGGGGCTTTGCATTACCTATGTTCCGCAATATTTGGCCAAGCTCAATCACCATACCAGTCCCTGTGAAAATTGGGCATTGCCCCCAAAAAATGTGTGTAGCTACTGGAGGTCCTCTAGTATAGTATAAGTTTGCCAAGTATGGTGCCCTGAACCCCCGTGGTTTGGGCCCTACATTTTATAGTAGCTTGGCCTGCTTTGTTAATCTATAGCAGGGTCTTAGTCTGGAGATTGAGGGGCTACAGCTTGGACCCCAAATGAGTCCAGGGGGGGTGCATATTTGGCACTGAGGTAGGGGGGTTCTTCCTTTACCACCCCAAACATCTTGGGCTTTGTTAGCCCAAAATTTTCTGGGCCCCTTGAGAGTATGTGGTCCCTGGGCTGTACGGCATAGCAGGAAGTGCTGGATACTGCAGGAATCCCTCGACTATTCTGCAGTGGTCAGCTAAAGTCTACCCCAATGCAGGTCCCTGTGAAAATTAAGCATTGGCCCCAAACAAATGTATGTGGCCTCTGGGGATCATATAGCATCCCTGTGCAAAACTTGGTGCCCCTGGGCACCGTGGTTCAGCTACCACAGGGCCCTACATTTAGGCTAGCCTGGCCCACTATGTTAATCTATGGTGCAGCTGCCATCGGGAATTTGAGGGGCCACAGATTGGGCCCTGAATCAGTCCAGGGCCCAAATTTAGCACAGAGGTAGGGAAGGTCTTCCTTTACCACCTCTACAATTTTGAGGTTGCTAGCCTGAAGTTTTATGGTCAGCTTTTTAGGGGGCCTCTTGGGAGTGTGTGGCCCTCGGGCGCTACTGCGGAGTGGGGATTGTTGTGTACTGCAGGGATCTCTGGACTCTTGGCTATTTAACAGTATTTGCAGAGCGGGGTTTTGCAGTTCCTGTGTCCTGCGGTGGTTGGGCAAATTCCACCCCCATGCAGGTCCCCATGAAAATTAAGCATTGGCCCCTAAAAAATGTTGTGGCCCCTGGGGGTCCTCTAGTAACCCTGTACCAAGTTTGGTGCCCCTTGGCAAAATCGTTCCGCTACCGTGGGGCCCTACACTTTGGCTAGTTTGGGCTAGCCTATGTTAATATATGGCGCAGTAGGGAATTTTGAGGGGGCCACAGCTAAGGCCCCAAACATGTCCATGGCCTCATGCTGTGGGAGCCTGGACTCTTTCGGGGCCCGAGCTGTGGCCGCTCAAATTCCCACCTGTGACCAAGCCATGGATTAACTAGCGGGCCAATCTACCATCAATTTAGGGCCCTGTGGTACCCAAATCACGAGGGTTATGGGCACCAAACTTTGTACAGGGATACAAGCTGACCCCCAGGGGCCACACACATTTTTTTTTTTTTTGTGGCGAATGCCTAATTTTCATGAGGACAGGCTTAATTATTATGGCACCCACCAGTCCCTGCTCCACCGTACTGCCTGAGGGCCACACAGTCCCAAGAGGCAACAGAAAAAGTTGACCAGAAAATTTCAGGCTAGTTACTCCAACATTTTACGAGTGGTAAAGGAAGATCTCCCCTACCACTGTGCCAAATATGGTCCCCTGGACTTGTTTGGTGCCCAAGCTGGGGCCCTGCAACTGTGCCTTCAAAGATTGCCATACTGCACCAAGCTGACTTAAATGATGGGCCTCGTGGTACCTGAACCCTGGCGGCTAGGGGTCTGAAACTTGGCTCAGAGATATAGGATACCCAGGGGCCACATGCATTTTTCGGGACCAAAGCTTAATTGTTACAGGGACCTGCAAAGGGGTCGATTTGGCTAACCACTATGGAAAACGGGAACTGCAGAGTCCAGGGATTCTTGCGATACCCAGCACTCCCTGCTCCATAACGGGCCGAGGGCCACAAACACTCGAGGGCCCTGGAAATAGTTGACCAGGAAATTTTGGGCTAGTGACTCCAAAATGTTTGGTAAAGGGAGACCTCCCCTACTTCCTTGCCAAATATGTCCCCCCAGACTCATTCGGGGCCAGAGCTTCAGTCCCTCAAATGTCCAGACTACGACCGTGCCAAAGTTTAACATAGCGGGTCAAGCTACTATAAATTTGGGGTGCTTAACCACGAGGGTTAAGGGCACCATACTTGGCAAACTAATACAAGAGGCCATCTAGGAGCCACACAAATTTTTTGTGGCAATGCTTCATTTTTACATGGGCTGCCATGGGGATCGACTTTGGCCAAATGGTGCAGAACATAGTTATCCGTGAAGTGGGGCTTAGCATTACTTAAGACTATGGGGATTAATATGGTACCCAGCACTCCCTGCTTTGTGGTATTGACTGGCAGCCATATGCTCCTAAAGTGACCCCATAAAAATTTGACAAAGATATTTTGGGCTAATGACTCCCAACATTTTTGGGATGGTAATGGTAAACCTCCCCTACCTGCCTGTCAACTTTGGAACCCCCGGACATGTTCAGGGCCTGAGCTTTGGCCTTGCAAATGTGCCACTGCCAAGCTTGCCATACTGCACCAAGCTGACCTAACCCCTGGGGGATAGGGGCATCAAAATTGGCACAGGGATACTAGAGGCCCCCAGAGACCTCTCCTATATCTGTGCCAAATTTGGGACCCTGGCCCCTCATAGTTCGCCTACTGTGACTTCACCTATAGTAATGTAGCACCCTCCTAGGTGGGTGCTAGGAAAAGTATATATGTGGCCCTGTCTGCTTATCAGGGGGGCCTGATCAGTTGGGCTGTCATGTGTTCCCAGGTGTGGTCTGAGTCTGGGGAGTCTCCCCACTGTATACATTGAGGGCTCTTGTTGGATGGTGGAGGAAACCTGGCCAATAGTGCACCAGGGTTTATAGCTGTCCCAGTGGGCGGAGTTTGCCACAATGCACCCTGGGATTGGGTATAAACCTGGCGGGAGCATGTGACGGAGCGTCTTTGGGGGAAGTAGACTCCCAGGAGGAGGCTGACAGCTGTCACTCCTCGTCAGGTTGAAGGTGTCCTAGGTGGTTTCTGACCGAGTGGAGCTGCTGGGCAGAAGTTTTCAGGAAAAACAGTGTTGGGAGTACTCAAAACTTCCCAGGGGTCTGCCTAGGATAGGAGGCCACTCTGGAAGGTCAAAGGGATCCAGGAGCCTGCTAACCGGTAGTTGTGGCATAGAAAGGGGGTGCCAAGTGTTAAGCCCTGAAGATAAGGGAGTGAAAGGGGGCGCCAGTGTGGGCCCTGAAGCGTTCAGCAGTGCAGCAAAAGTGTACGAGTAGCTACCTCAGGAAGGAGTACCAAGGCAGCTAAGAGGATTTCTTTAGTTGAAGCTCAGTTACAAGAATAGGTCAGCGTTAACCAGCCTCAAATCAGCGTTGGCGGGCATTCAGCCAGCGTCAAACAGTACTTTTTAAGTGTCTCCGCCAAATTGTGCATAGTTGACTTAAAGGAGTATCCCACTCATCCCTTCTCCCATCCAGGGTCCTATTTTACATCCAGTGTGTCCCCATCAGAGTGCCCCTTTACATCCAGTGTCCCAGTCAGAGATCCCCTTTGTCTTCCAGTCAGAGTTCCCCTGTATGAGCCACGGTTAAAGTTCCCCTTTAATATTGCGGTCAGAGGTCCCCTTTAATAATGCGGTCAGAGGTCTCCTTTAATGTGCCCCGATAAGAGCTGTGTGACTGTTCTCTAATCAGACAATATTCCCGCCATTTCTCACATTAGCATACACACAAGGCAGAATCTTGACAATGGGATTCTCTCTCCTCCGCTCTGTCTACCGTCGGATAATGCATCCAACAAACTGCGCATGTCAGTGTCGTCACCACCAGCACAGCTGATCGGACCAGTCAGCTGGAGTTGCGTCACTTAGCATGCGCAGAAGTTGGATGCATTTTTCGACGGGAGGCATTATTCGATGCGACACCGGCTCTACTGTGCTTTTCAGTGGCGGCCGTCAGCATCTTCAAAAAAAATCTTTTAAAGCCAACTAGGGGCGCCGGACCTATTGAAGTCTATGGGGGGATGGAGTTTGGCATCCCACGTGGAGAGAGCAGAGGCGCAGATTGGCGGCCTTCTGGGTGTCATCAGGGCGCAAGCTCCACACTTCTACATTCTAGTCCTGTGATTGGTCCAGACTCCAGCCTGGACCAATCATTCAGGACATCCCGTCTGACGTCGTGGTGGGGGCGGTGCGTGCGTCGGTCACTGACTAACTCGCTTCCCACCCGCCGTCAGACTCAGAGCGAGGAGGAGCAGCGTGGACGTCTCAGACAGTCCAGTGCCAGCCGGGGCAGTGAAACCACATGATCCCAAAACATCACCTCTCAATCCCTGATCCAGCCAGCTCCATAAAACATTCATCGTTGCTTTTCCCAGGGCATGCTCCTTCAGTTTAAGTCAGTGGGGCCCGGCAGCTGACAAGCGGCTCTCTCCCTCTGCAGCCGATCTACAGCCTCCCGTTCTCTCCGAGTCCCCCTGCAGGCTGCATGTCTCAGTGTGCTACTGTGCTGTGCTGTGTGCAGTGGGGGGTGCAGGGGGGGGCGGCCGCACCGGGCGCAACATCTGGGGGGGGCGCATCTGCAGTGTCACTCTGTCTGTCTGACTCTGACATACACAGTTCACACACTGTCTGCGGCTGCCTCCATCTTTAGGCTGGGACATGTCCAGTGCGGCCGCCCTATGGCTGAAAATGGCGGGGCTGGACTGTCCCTCACCTGTCCATTGGTGTAGGGTGGGATGGCGTTGCAAGCCAAGCAGGGGCTGACTGGCAACTTTCAGCCCAGGGGGCAAGTACAAACCAGAGGCCCATGGTGCAGCAACTCAGCCCCCCCTCCCACTCTTCCCAGGCCTTCTCCTGACCCCCATTCCAGGCTGAAGCTCCGCTTCCAGGTACCCTCTACTCACCAGCCGAATCTGGTTTCCCCACCTGGCCAGCAGGGGGGAGCTGAGACAGTTCTGTCAGGGCTGGCTGGAAGAGGAGAGTCTCCAGTGGGGCATAGAACTGGTCTCTGCTCAGACACAGCTTACACCATCCATGCTGGGGGGGGGGGGAGGGGAAAGAGGGCAGCGCTCTGTCCTTGACTTTATCCTGCACTCAGTTGGTCAGCAGTGGGGACTTTTTACTTCTCTTCACCACCAGCATGTCGGTGGCAGAAGCGATGCAGCCTTTTTTATGGGGCATCAGAGTGGCCCGGGGGGCAATTGTCCCCCGGCCCAGTCCTCCCCTGAAGCCAAGCCTCTCCTATGCTGCCTCTCCTCACTGCTCGGTCAATTTCGCAGCGAGTAAGTCAGCAGCCTGGTGCTGTCAGAGTGGGGTTTTTTTTTTTTTTTAATCACCTGGTCATTCTGCATTGAAAGGGGGCATGCTGGTCATTCTGCATTGAAAGAGGGCACGCTGGTCTCTCTGCATTGAAAGGTCATTCAAACCTGTATTTAGATGCATTTTACTTTAATTAGTAATTACATCAGTATTTTCATAACAAACAATACATGTGCTTGGGGGGTAAGGGTTTCAGAGACTCGAGTGCTAAAATCCCGCGGGTTAGGGGGCGCAAATTACTTGCCTTGCCCCGGGTGCTGACAACCCACGCTACGCCACTGGCTGTGTGTGCTCTGATCTTGGCTCTGCCAAGAGCGCTGACCGTCGGCTCTTCAAAACCATGCATCTATCAATCTATCTGTCTCCATTCCATCCATCTATCTGTCTCCAGCTCTCCATCCATGTGTTCATCCATTCATGCCAGTGGGGAAGTTAACTGGCAGGGGTTTGTGGAGGGATTGGGGGGGATTTGTGCTGGCAGGGGACCTCAAAGTCACGCAATTTTTTTTCGTTTTTTGCCGCAAAGCAATACCCATTACATTTTTCTTTTTGCGCCCCCCCCCAAAATTTTGAGCACCAGCCGCCACTGGCTTTTGTTGCTAAATTCTCAGCCAGCCACTCACTGCTTTTCCCTGGTGGAGTGATCTACCTTTCTCTGTTCTGAGTGGGGAGGAGGCAGAGGCTGTACACTCGTGGCCAGAGGTGACAGGACAGGGATGCTGCTGACAGCCCAGCACATGGATCCTAATGCACAGGCAGGCAAGTGAACTTCAGAGCACTTCTATATCATTATCGAAGGTAGTACAGAAAGATCCAGCACCTGTTGTATTGCATGTGGCAAATGAGTGCAGACGGCTACACAGTTAGATGCTTGCTTTTAGGTCTTTTTTTTCACATGTTTTTGGAACAGGAAAAACGCACAGCTGAGTTGCATTTACCGCCACCCAACCACTCGCCTATATGCTCAAAAGACACTGCCACCATCATATGCAGTAGGACAGTGGTGATAGGGAATCTTGTACACATTCCCAATGGCGTCATCCACTGGGGGTGTGTAATACTACCTATGATGGTGGCAGTGCATTTGCACCATAAGGGGGAGTAATTGAATGATGGTGAATGCGGCTCAGCTGTGCATTTTTATGGCCCCAAGACCTAAAAGAAGGCATCTCACTTGGTATATGTGAATCGGTCATGCTAACTGCTGGCTATCAAACAATCCAGTAGCAGTGCAGCCACCAGATCGCTACCACACACCACTGTTAGCGCCGGCCACTTTCCTCTTCCCACACATCGGCTCTGTGCAGCCATGGACAGACCCGGGACCGGCGTGGCAGGTAGCGCCAGGCTGAGGGAAGAGTTTAGCGAACATCCATTTCCTAATCTCGCCTTCCTGTTTGATGGCCCAGAAGCAACAATTAAAATATAATTTCCCATCCTGGTATGCAATTTTTTTTTACTGTGTTTTTTGCCGCGAAGCAATGCCGATTACATTTTTGTTTGCGCCCCCCCAAAAAATTTGAGCACCAGCCGCCACTGAAGAGGACCCTCTGTGTACCTTTTTAACCCTGAGAGGACTACTGATACAGCTATCCCAAAATGCGTATGCTTACACCATGAGAATGTGGGGTGGGGGGGGGGGGGCGCAACCATTTCTGGTAAAAACCATCTAATGGGAGTGGTATTGCACATTGGTGGTGGTTTAGCAAGGTGATTGGAGTTTTATCCATGGGAGCCACACCTGGAGAACATATAGGGGACTTGAATGATTGAATGGATCACATCCAGGATTATGCTGTTAGCAAGAGTGCTTAAAGCACATTCTGGGACTTTGTGATTTAATCGTGTCTCTCTGCTCATTGATAGGCAGTGAGCGCTTTGAGCACATTGTAGGACTTTTTATGTACACATTTATAGTGTCTTAGTTTCTATGTATTTTTTTCACATTTTAAATTTTTGCTTTTAGGCTTATTCTTGAAAGATTCTTACATTGCTTATATGCTTGGTTATGGTATTCTGATATTTTTAATTTGCTCCCTATTAATGCGCAACTTTGTGTAGGATTTGATATATTCTAAGTTGCAGCAGTTCATCATCAGTTATTGTGACATTACTAGCACCTTTATATTTTATTAGAGCGAGAGATTTACACTTAGACTAAGGACATGGATTACTGGAACTATGTCCTGTGGTCTGAGACCAAGATTAACTTATTGGGTTCAGATGGTGTCAAGCGTGTGGCATCAACCAGGTGAGGAGTACAAAGACAAGTGTCTTGCCTACAGTCAAGCATGGTGGTGGGAGTGTCATGGTCTGGGGCGGCATTAATTCTGCCGCCACTGGGGAGCTACAGTTCATTGAGGGGACCATAAATGCCAACATGTACTGTGACATACTGAAGCAGAGCATAATCCCCCTCCCTTTGGAGACTGGGTCACAGGGCAGTATTCCATCATAATGACCCCAAGCACACCTCCAAAATGACAATTGCCTTGCTAAAGAAGCCGAGGGTAAAGGTGATGGACTGGCCAAGCATGGCTTCAGACCTAAACCCTATTGAGCATCTGTGGGGCATGCTCAAATGTAAGGTGGAGGAGCGCAAGGTTTCTAACATCCACCAGCTCTTTGATGTCATGAAGGAGTGGAAGAGGACTCCAGTGGAAACCTGTGAATCTCTGGTGAACTCTATGCCCAATGGGTTAAAGTAGTGCTGGAAAATAATGGTGGCCACACAAAATATTGACACTTTGGGCCCAATTTGGACATTTTTCACTGAGGTGTACTGACTTTTGATGCCAGCAGTTTAGACATTAATGGCTGCTACAATGTAAAGTAGGGAGTGTACAGCTTGTATAACAGTAAATGTGCTGTTTTCTTAAAATAACAAAGTGTAATTTCTTCAGTGTTGTCGCATGGGGGGAAGAATTTACAAAAATGTGAGGGGGTGTACTCGTGGGTATGTATGGGTCAAAAAGCAATCTTATTGAAAAACCTACAGTGTTTTAATGCACTCAAACGGATACTCCCCTAGGAGATTTCCCTGGGATCCTCCCCCAATCTCTTTATTCTACAAACAAATACAGGAAGTGAAGCAGGCAACTCCAAAGGGCCCTAGAGGGGTACCTCTAACAAAGGCCCCCCTGTGTCCATTAGAGTCAGTTAGAAACCGTCCCCTCCAGGCCCCATTCGAGACTACCTGGAGGAGGGTCTCTATAATGGACACCTTTTGGGCCTTTGTTAGTCTGTTAGAGACCCCCCCCCCCCAGTCCAGGTCCCAATATACTCCTTTGTAAGAGAAAAGACCCCCCCCCGGTCCCATTTGAGACTAGTGTCCATTAGACAGTCTGTTAGAAAGGGTCCCCTCCAGGACCCATTAGAGACTACAAAGAGTATAATGGGACTTAGCAGGGGCCTCTTTTGAACAGTGTACAGTAAACCCTTTCTTTCGCTCTGGTCCTCACAGGACTCCCTGCTTGTGCAATGGACCACGGCCAAAACGACTGACCAGTCAGTCTGCCCCTGTGTAAGGGTCCCACTGTGGAACCATAAGAGCCCGGTGACCAGTAGGTTGGGGGGAGCCTTCATTGTTTCTTGCATCAGGGCTCGGAAAGATTCTAGTTACACCTGTCAGGTCAGTCATGTGTTCACACATATCCCAAATGCCAGTCTTTCAAAGATTTGTAATAAGTAAGAGCACTTTGTAATCCTGAATGGTGACTCAGTAAATTTTGGTCATACTGTTGCAATATGGCACCTCTACACCTGGTAACATGAAACTGATCATTGTCAAATGAGCCATGTAGCATGGCTTTTCTTTGATAAATCTAGTGATATTTCTTATGTAGCACAATTCCCAGCCGTTTTGCTGGCTGTGGGTCACCGGGTGCAACAACAGTACCTCTGAGCATGTTTCACCAAGTGTGAGCATTGAGACAATGACCAGTCCAGTATCTTTGGGTTTTTGTATTGATTTCCTAACTTGGATAAGCGAAGGGATGAGTGGGATACTCCTTGAACTGAATTTAGCAGGGACACTTGAATATTGCTGTTGGCGCTGGCTGAACGCCTATCAATGCTGGTTACTGCTGGCCAGATGCCTGTTAACGCTGAATTTACTCGGGACTGCTTACTAAGGCTGGCCATACACTATACAATTTTCTTGTTCAACTTTGCTTTAGATTTACCAAAACCATGTGATTTGGGGTCAAACCTAAACACTTTCAATTTGTATGTAATCAGACAGGCCCTTGCACTACATAGTTTAAGGTAAATCTAAAGGAAATTGAATAAGAAAATTGTATAGTGTATGGCCAGCCTTGGAGTACTCTTCAAGCTCCCCTAAGCACTCCTGCAGAGGTAGCTACTTGAATACACGGCTGAACACTTCATCTCTCTCTATATCTCTATCTCTATCCCTCTCTCTATCTCGATCTCTCTCTCTATCTCTCCTCAGCCTCCGGTCCTCTAGGCCGACCGCCCAAGACACCCTCACTTGCTCTGACAGGAGGAGAGAGACGTCAGCCTCCTCCTGGGACTCTTCGCCAAAGACCCGCTGTCACGTGCTCCCTTCAGGCTTATACCCAATCCCAGGGTGCATTGCGGCAAACTCCACCCACTGAGACAGATATAAGCCCTGGTGTGCTATTGGCCAGGTTTCCTCCACTGTCCAAGATCCCTCATTGGATACAGTCTCAACAGACCACACCTGGGAACACATGACAGCCTGACTGATCGGGCCTCCCTGATAAGCAGACAGGGCCACATATGTGCTTTTCCTAGCACCTACCGGTACCTAGGAGGGTGCTACACTAAGATTTTAAATGGCATGAATTTCTTTTGTGATCATGAAATGTGCAAACATTTCTTTTCCTCCAGGACAAACCACTGCATAATGTACAAAATGCCTTACTACCCCACGTCTTTCAAACTTTTTTTACAGTAAGTCTGTCTGTTATGAAGGGTAGAACACCTGAAATACAGGGTATTCCATACCCTATGAAGGATAGAACACATGGAATACAGGGTATTCCATACCCTATGAAGTGGGGTGTCAGGGCCAGCAGTATCAGTCTTGAGTACCCCAATTTAATTTAGTGATTTGTAAAGTCTTTTTTTATGGCAAAAAAAAAATTAAACTTGCCTGCTCTGCGCAGTGGCTTTGCAGAGGAACTCGGATCCTCCTTCTCAGGTCCCTCTTTGCTGCTCCTGTTCAGTGCCTCCACAGCAAGCTGCTCAGATACCCCCATAGCAAGCTGAACTGCAGTTCTGTGTGTCCATTCAGATACAGAGTTGCCATTCAGCCTTGCCTCCTCTCTCTCCTGATTGGCTTAACTGACTTTGGCTGAGACAACAGCAGCATTGACTCCCGCTACTGTCAATCAGGAGGGAGATTTCTGGGGACTCGTTGACTGCACTGGATAGAGGTGGGGCTCAGGTAAATATTAGGGGGTGCTAGGACGGCGGCTACACATAGAAGGCTTTATCTTAATCCATTAGGATAAAAAAACTTTCTGCCTTTACAACTCCTTTTTAAGGTGTCCAATAGAGGCAGCCCTGCAAGCTGAAACATTTTTTTCATTTTATTATATTTTATCCTGGTACACATGGAACCTGGTGTGTGGCTTTTTTTTTTTTTTTTTTTTTTGTAAGAATGCAAACCTGTGAGGAAACTCTTTCCATCCCACCCTTGCAGGCATGTATCTGCCAGCTGGTTCTTGGTGAGTGACTAACGAAATTCCCATCTGCCCCAGGTAGATGGGAAGCAGAAGATTGAGCGGTACTGGCATAGTGGTTGTAAAGGCAGAAGGTTTTTATCTTCATGCATTAAAGCGGAGTTCCGGCCTATTTTGTGACTTTAGTGATTCCTGGAGCGCTCGCTATGCTGATAAACAATTGTGCATTTTTACATTTTTTTTCAGGGGTCCCTTACCTTATTTTCAGGGAATTTTTGATTGTACTCCTTCTCCCACGGCCACTGACATCACTTCTGCCTTTGCATTGCATCCTGGGAGTGGTTTGTCATCACTCCCAGGAGGCTGGAATCAGGAAGGACACAGCAGATTACACTGTGGCTTTAGATGCCCACATCCAAGATGGCCACGCCCAGACAGCGTTATTAAAAGTAATATTTTGACTAAGATCCAATACTGTACACCTTGTAAGTATGAGAATAGCGGTTCTGTAAAGGGCGATGGATTGGTATTCTAGGGGTATTTTTAGTTGAAGGTATTTGAGGCTGGAATTCCGCTTTTAGGATTAAAAAAAACTCGTGTGCAGCAACCCCCCTCATACTTGCCTGAGCCCATCTGTCAAGCAATGTTGCAAGAGACTCAGCTGCCTGGGACTCTGCCTCCTCATTGGCTGAGGCAGCAGCTGAGCACCATTGGCTCCCACTGCTGTCAAAGTCAGTGAGCCAAAGTGAAGAGGCGGGGCCTAGCTGCAGCTCCGTGTTTGAAATGGACACCCTGAGCCTCAGCTTGGGTGCCCCTTAGCAAGCTACTTGCTGTGAGGGCACTCAACAGGAGGAATGGGCCAGGAGCGCCAAAGAGGGACCCAATGAGGATCTGGGCTGCTCTGTGCAAACCACTTCACAGAGCAGGCAAGTAAAACAGGTTTGTTGTGCAAAAAACAAGAATTTTAGTATTACTTTAGTCTAGCAATGTGTAGCTGTGTATAGGAATGTTTGTGATTTAGGCTGTGATAAACCCTTAATTTAGGAAATTATAACTATGCCAATTGTGATCTCTACTCATTGCAATGTATCCACAGCTAAAATTCAACTTTAAAACATCAAAGAAGGGTAGAAGAGGAGCCCACTGCCAATTCCCTGTAGTAGAGGAAGATCTGAGTCGTCTATTTAATCAGAAACTTTGCTTCCGAAGTAAAACTCTCCTGGAGAGTAACCTTTCTATACTCTTCAATGAACGTCTGTTACGGGAGCCTGTGGAGCCAGAAGTTAACCTCAGCAACCTCTTCCAGCTTGTATCTGCCCATGCTGAGAAAGTGGCCTAAAGGTCTGCTGCAGAAAAAATGAATATATTGTTTAATTTTATCAGTGTCTAAAACTTATCGAGCGGCATTTGGATTTCTAAATCTTTAGACCACATCTGCTTGGATGTTTGCAATAATATTTATTTGACAAATGAGTTCCACCTAGGCTTAAGTTTATAAAAGATGGAGACTGGCAGGGGACCCTGCAGACTTCCTTATAATTGAGAAAATTAATGCCAGGAATAAGACTTGCTCTGAAATGTTCATGTCGGAACATTTCCTACAGGGAGCCTATATTTTTGCTTAACCTGATTTCTTTGTAGCAAATGTCTTGCGTGGGTTTTTTTTTTTTTTTTTGGAGTAACCCTTGTTTGCCAAAGAGCTCTGAGAATGATGTGGTCATGTCAGGAGGACAATCTTTTATTTATTCTGGTTATGTCAGATGTTAATAAATTTTATTTGTGATGTGTGAGTGCCCCATTTCCTTTTTTTTTATTCTAGTAGATGGTGCTACAGGGTTGGGTGTGTACATTTTGGGTTTGGGCAGCAGGTTTCCCTTTTTCTATTAGAACCATGGCATTTGTGGCCCTGGAGGTGCCACATGTTGGAAGCCCAAGCTCTGCTTTTTACCCCCTCCTGAAATGGTTCTCTAGGGATTCTGGTCATTGGTATCTTGCACTCACAGTACTGTAGATCAATTTAATATAGCACTCGCAGAACTGTAGATCAATTTTAATATAGAAAAGAAGCTGTGCAAGAAAATGAAGACAATTTGCAACAGTAACATGATTGGTTGTGGGGAGATGCACTTTTGGGCAAGAATCCAGTCCAGAGAAGTACAACCTGATGTGTATGTCCCTCAGCATTCCTTCATAGCTTCAATGGGAAGTGAAAACTCTGAGCTGTCTCGAAGTTTATACTCAACAGTTGCACCATAATTTGTATCCTGTACTAATGTTTGGCATTGTTTTGCAATATGGAAACTCTTGCACAAAATAAAAATTGCACCTGTTAAGGGTCGTTTCAAATGGGCACCATCAGTTCAGCCAAATGGGTGTAACAAAATGTTCCTGAAGGCAAATTCATTTAAATTGTTGCAGACTTCTAGAGTCATGTTTGAGCAAGCACTTGGAACTAGCCAGTCGACTGTCCTGTGGGGAGGCTCTGCAGAGGAGGAATCTACTGGGTTAGTAGAAGGAAAGAGGCTATAGATACCATCCCACTGCTCTGCTACCAGAGTTTTCACCTTTGCAACCTACAAGTACCTGCTACCACAACCAAAATGTTGTCCACAGATTCAACAGTTACATTTTCTACAGCAAACAAGCATGTATTGGGTAACTGTGAATGCAAGGTGGTTACTTCATTTCCTATCTTTCTTTAGGATAGCTTTAAATCTTCTACTCACTACCCTGTCTATTCCCAAAATTCCACACATCTGTACACAGTACCTTGGTATAGCCAGAGGGTCTGGTTGGTGAATTCTGTGGGTCAACAGAAGGCAGATTGAGACCAGAGTCCCCTGATCTGTGTCTTGCACCAGTGTGGGATTCTCGTTAAAACTCTGGCTTACACCCCCCCCCCCCAAAAAAAAACCCCATGCATGTCAGTGGTTTCCCTTAACTTGTCACCCTGAAGAAGTTCTTTCTTTCGTTCACTGGGAAGTCTGGCTCACAGATGGAGCTGCTGGTGCTCCCTCTTTCAGGAGGGGGGTCCTACAGTGGTCAGAAACGTGTTTATGTAGGTATATGCTATTTTTGCTGCCACTTGAAGGAGTGCAATGCGGAGTCTGCCAAATTGGCAAACTTCTGTGAGCCTGGATTGTTGGGTCCTTCAGGTAATTTCAAAAATCTTTATTCAGTTCTTCCTTTAACTACTAAGAGTTGGTGTACAGGTGCCTTACCACACCCATGAAATTTTCAATTTGACTAACTATGTAAGAGTCTGCAGCAACTGTTTTTGCGTTCCCCCCCTTCTTCGCAAGTGGTACTATCCACATTTTTTCAAATATGTCCTCGGATTCTAAACTTGGTCATATGGCTTGCATACATTGGGGTTTCTCTATGCCCAAAGGAACGGAGACTGATCTTGCTGCTGGAGATTGACCTTTCCAAACTTATGCTGGCAGGAACTTTCCTGTTTACCCAGTGTGCTACAGCCTGCCTCTGCATTGTGCTCTGGAAACCCAGGCAAGCCATAGGATCATGGTCATTTTCTGTTGCAGTGCTTCCTGAAGTTGATTGATGTCAGCACAGACCATCTGGAAGGTTTTGGAAGGGAGGTTGAATTCATTAATAGGGTAGTCTTTGTACTCTAGCTCAACTTGGCAGTACCAGAACCACTTCTAGTGGAGACAGGTGGAGCCTCCTCTCTTCCTGCAGACCCTTCTAGAATCTGCTGTGCCTGGATATTTGTCTCATGCAAGTCGCAAAACCGGTGTCCTGTCGAATAATGCCTCCCATCAAAAATGCATTCGACGAACTGTGCATGCTCAGTAAATGTTGTCACTCCAGCTGAGATCAGCTGGTGCGACGACACAGCCAAGTGAAGTTTGTTGGCTGCATTATCTGACGAGACAGAGCATGGAGGGACTAAAATCTAATGTCAGATTCTGCCTAGCTCTCTGCGCATGTGTGCAACGGAAATCTATTCTTTCTGGGCGGATTCTTATTTGAGTCTTGTAGGAAAATGGTGGGAATATTGTCTGATTACTGAACACACAGCTCTGACCGGGGCACTCTGGCGGGGACACAGGCTGGATGATGAGGCACAGGTGGGCATGGATGAGGCAGGGGTGGTGCCGATCGGTGTGTACAGCGTGCGAGAGCAGAACCCGACATGGCAGCGGTTTGACAAATGATCGCTCTGTCATTGGATGGAGCGATCACTTGGTAAAGGGCCACTGTCATTGGCACTTTACCACAATCCGTGGGAAGCGCTATTCTGGGAGGATGTCCCTGTATGTCCTCCCAAAATAGGCTGACTGTGCTGTAGCAATCATTGGGCTATGCCCCAGGTGGCAACTAGTTAATCCCCATAGTCTTTAGCTATCTGATGGGTAATGCAAAGCCCCACTTCATTGGTACTATGTTCCGCAGTATTTGGCCGAAGTTGATAACCATGCCAGTCTCTGAGCATTAGGCATTGCCCCCAAAAAATGTGTGTGGCTACTGGAGGTCCTCTAGTATAAGGTTGCCAAGTATGGTGCCATGAATACCCGCCTCCCCCGCCCCATGGTTTGGGCCCTACATTTATAGTAGCTTGGCCTGCTATGTTAATCTATGGCAGGGTCTTAAACTCATTTGGGGTCCAAGCTGTAGCTCCTCAAATTTCCAGACTGAGGGGCCCATATTTGGCCCAGAGGTAGTGGGGACCTTCCTTTACTACCCCAAACATTTTGGTTTGTTAGCCCAAAATTTCCTGGTCAACTTTTTAGGGCTCCTTGAGTGTGCCCCCCCCCCCCTGGCCGTACGACACAGCTGGGAGTGCTGGATACCATAGGAATCCCTTGACTATTCTGCTGTGGTCAGCTAAAATCTACCCCAATGCAGGTTCCTGTGAAAATTATGAAGCATTGGCCCAAACAAATGTATGCGCCCATAAAGTATCTCTGGGCCAAACTTTGTGCCCCTGGGCACTGGTTTGGCTACCCCAGGGCCCTACATTTAGGCTAGCCTGGCCCACTATGTTTAATCTATGGTTCAGCTGCGATTGGGAATTTGAGGAGCCACAGGTTGGGCCTTGAATGAGTCCAGGGGCCTAAATTTGGCTCAGAGGTAGGGGAGGGCTTTACCACCCCTACAATTTTGCGGTTGCTAGCCTGAAATTTTATAGTTGCATAGTTACATAGTAGGTGAGGTTGAATAAAGACAATAGTCCATCCAGTTCAACCTGTGTAGGTGTGTGGCTGTAATCTCGCATACCTCTGAATGTTCTGATCCTTGAGATGCACGTCCAATAGTCTTTTGAAAGCCACCATACTACCTGCAGAAACCACCTCTTGTGGTAGAGAATTCCACAATCTTGTAACCCTAACAGTAAAGAAACCCCCACGTTGCCTGAGGTTAAAACGCTTCTCCTCTAATCGCATTGTATGCCCCCGAGTCCTCATGCAATCCCTTCGACTAAACAGCTTTTTTTCTAAGCTGAGATCCCCATTGAGATATTTAAAAATTGCTATCATGTCCCCCCTCAGTCGTCTCTTCTCCAGGGAGAATAAATCAAGTGATTGTAGACGCTCTTCATAATCAAGGTCCTCCAATCCCCTAATTAGTTTAGTTGCCCTTCTCTGGACTTTCTCCAGCTCCAACACATCCCTTCTGAGGACTTGCGACCAGAACTGGACAGAATACTCCAGATGTGGTCGGACCAGAGTTTTATAAAGTGGAAGGATTATAGTCTTATCTCTGGAATACATCCCTTTCTTTATGCATGCTAATATTCTGCTAGCTCTGGCAGCTGCCGCTTGACATTGCATGCTGTTGCCTAGTCTATCATCAATCAAGACTCCCCGATCTTTCTCCATTTTTTTTTTGGATTCCCCCAAGGGTTCCCCTCCTAACGTGTATTGTGCTTTTATGTTTCTAGTCCCCAAGTGCAAAACCTTACACTTCTCTACGTTAAACCTCATTTGCCAAGTCGTTGCCCACTCCATTATTTTGTCCAGGTCATCCTGTAGGATATCTGCTTCATGCTGTGTGGTTATTGCCCAGCCCAATTTTGTGTCATCTGCAAAAACTGCTATTGAACTACTATAAAAAAGTGGATTTTTCTGCGCTAATTCAATTAATATTATGCAAAATTAGTATTATAAAGTGAAGCTGCTGCACAAAGGAATCACAGAAAAAAACCCAAACAGATATTAAACAAAATTGTGCTGCGCTAAAGTATAGTGAATATTGAAATCACCAAAAATGCAAAAATGTTCACGTGGTGTGTGTGTGTGTATATAAAGGAGGATGACCTGAAATTAATCAGTGATCCTTAATGTGTTATTCCTATAAATATAAATTAATAATCACGTATCATAAATCATCCAGTGCAAAATACATAAAGACAAAGGTGCAGAAGGATATTTTAAATCCCAGTTAGATCCCAATAGAGTCCATACATAAAAACATAGGGGAAATTCCAAGAGGGTCTGCCACAGAGTCCCAGAAAGTGCATCCACCGGTGTGCGAATCACCCAAAGAAATCAAATGGCTACTTACCAGAGGGAGTTGGTCTCTCAAGCTAATGAGTAGACCACAGAAAGCTTGTGTATAATGCCAAAGATGGCCACAGGATGTCTCCTTTACAGGCTCAATAGCGATATCCACATAATGGGAAACAAGTTATGACAGGGACATAGTGTAACTCCGTATAAAAATCATTTATTATCAGTAAAAGGCAGATAAAACACTCTCACATTTAAAATGTAAATTCAAGGCATCTAGCGGTTATATATTGCCAAGCTGGGAACGAACATCTCCCACGCTGTTGGTGTCTATGGTAGCTGGCTTGTTGGGGGCGTGGTCACGTCTGGGTCACCTGACCGGTTTCGTCACACGCTTGACGTCATCAGGGGTGTGACCATCAGACGTGACTCCACGCCTATATACCCCGTATTCATGAGGCGGGCGGAGCCGCGCATGTCTCACGAACATCCATATGGGAGGGTGGAAGTGAGCACCCAGAATGGCCTCTTGTAAGGGCGGAAATACATCACATAGGTGAGGGCGGAAGTGAGCACTCATCACGATGTGTGAGGGCGGAAATGATGTAAAAGATAGTAGGAAGAACCTCCAGCATCTCTAGGGCTATTTAATCCATTACAATCTATTTAATGCATTTGAGGGGCATCAAACGATTTACCGATTTGATATTTGTATGTCTATAGGATGGCATATATAGTGAATTACATAAGATATATGTGACTAAATTAATAGTATATTAAAAGTGATAATAAAAAAAATCCAATATAAATTAAATTGTGTACGCCATCTAGTGGATAAAATTAATTATGCAAACCAGTGAATAAGATTTTTAAAGTGAATATAAGAAAACAATCGAGGTGCTTAATCCCGATCCCATATAAATACAAATGGTATCTAAAGTGAAATTGGAAAAATAGCCTGGAGATGTTCGTTCCATACATCAATCATATTATCAACAATGTATTTCATATCATAATATAACCACACATTATATCACATAAAATTATTTTAAAAATTACATAAAATATACAGATAAGAACAAAAACACCAAAAAGTCATTGTAGCTGTTATTGATAAAACTGTTTACGTCCCATTCGACATTCAAGCCGAATGGCACGTAAGATTTAAGACAGTATATCCATCGTGTTTCAGCCCGTGAAATTTCCCTCTTAGCATTGGAACCTCTCCAATGGGGTGTATATTTGTCTATTGCTGTGAAAAAGGTATGTTTAGGGAACTACTGACCGCGACCTCAATGTTGTTTATGAATAAATTGAACAAGGTTGGACCCAGGACTGAGCCGTGGGGGACCCCGCTTACTACCTCAGACCAGTCTGAGTATGCGCTGTTTATTACCACCCTATGGACATGCCCTTTTAGCCAGTTCCGTATCCAAAAGCAAACCCTGCTGTCGATACCTGCAGACCTTATTTTATAAATTAAGCGCTTATGGGGAACTGTATCAAATGGTCAACTTTTTAGGGGGTTGCTTAGGAGTATGTGGCCCACGGGAGTACTGCAGAGGGGGTTGGTGAGTACTGCAGGGATCTCTGGACTGTTAGCTATTTAACAATATTTGTAGAGCGGGGCTCCTGTGTCCTGTGGTGGTCGGACAAATTCCACCCCCAGTGCAGGTCCCCATGAAAATTAAGCATTGGTCCCAAAAAATGTTTGTGGCCCCCTGGGGGTCCTCTAGTAACCCTGTACCAAGTTAGGTGGCCCTGGGCAACATTGTTCTGCTAGCGCAGGGCCCTACATTTTAGGATATCTTGGCCTAGCCTTAATATATGGTGCAGTAGGGAATTTTGAGGGGCCACAGCTTGGGCCCCCAAACATGTCCAGGGGCTCAAGGTGTTGGAACCTGGACTCTTTTGGGGCCTGAGCTGTGGCCCCTCAAATTTCCAACTGCGACGAGCCATAAATTAAAGTACCATTGGATATTTCAAAATATGGAGATTATGGTACCCAGCAGTCCCTGCTCCACTGTACTACCTGAGGGCCACACACTCCCAAGAGGCCCCTGAAAAATTTGACCAGAATATCAGGCTAGCTACTGCAACATTTTAAGAGTGGTAAAGGAAAATCTCCCCTACCTCTGTGCCAAATATGGGCCTCTGGACTTGTTTGGTGCTCGAGCTGGGGCCCTGCAACTGTGCCCACTTGAAGATTGCCATACAGAATCAAGCTGACTTAAATTATGGGCCTTGTGGTACCTGAACCCTGGTGGCTAGGGTGCTCAACCTTGGCTCAGATACTAGGATACCCAGGGGTTGATGCTTAATTTTTACAGGGACCTGCATAGGGGTAGGTTTTTCTAACCACTATGGAATACAGGAACTGCAGAGCCCCGCTCTGCAGGTACTGTTGAATAGCTAAGAGTTCAGGGATTCCTGCGTTATCAGCACTCCTTGCTCCACGGTACGGGCTGAGGGCCACAAACTCTCAAGTGGCCTTGGAAATAGTTGACCAGGGAATTTTGGGCTAGGGCCTCCAAAAAGTTTGGTAAAGGAAAACCTCCCCTACCGCCGTGCCAAATGTGGCCTCCCAGACACATTTGGGGCCCGAGTTGCAGTCCTTCAAATGTCCGGACTACGCCCGTGCCAAAGTAACATAGCATGTCGAGCTACTATAAATTGAGGGCGCTGAGGTACCCAAACCATGGGGATTAAGGGCACCATACTTGGCAAACTAATACTAGAGGACTTCTCGGAACCACACAAATGTTTTTGTGGCCTATGCTTAATTTTTATATGGGCTGCCATGGGGATTGACTTTGGCCAAATACTGCAGAATGTAGGTAATGCAAAGCCCCACTTCAGAGAACGAAAACTATGGGGATTAATATTGTACCCAGCACTCCCTGGGTTGTGGTATTGACTAGCAGCCATATGCTCCAAAATGACCCTATAAAAATTTGACAAAGGATATTTTGGGCCAATGACCCCAACATTTTTGGGATGGTAATAGTAAACCTTCCTGCCAAATTTGAACCCCCCCCCCCCCTGGACATGTTCAGGGCCCGAGCTGTGGCCCAGCAACTGTGCCCACTCCAAGCTTGCCATACTGCACCAAGCTGACCTAACCCTGGGACGAGGGGCACCACATTTGGCACAGGGATACTAGAGGCACTCAGAGGTAGACTACCCCCTATCTCTGTGCCAAATTTGGGATCCTGGCCCTTAAAGTTTGCCTACTGTGACTGCCCCAATAGTAAGACGATGGGCCTTCCCCACTCCTCTAACTGCTTATTCTGCCCCCCCACTGACAGATCCCCCATCTTAATGCTACAGCCGCCAGGGATAAGCACTAACCATTTGGCATGCAAGGGCTGTGTTCCCTGCCATCATTTAGCCTGTGCCCCTTTACATCCAGTGTCCCAGTGAGTGCCCCTTTACATCCAGTGTCCCCGTCAGTCCTTTACATCAGAGTCCCGGTCAGAGCGCCCTTTTATGAGCCACAGTCAGAGCTGTGTGTTCTGTAATCAATATTCCTGCCATTTTCCTATAAGCATAATTCCCCCAATAAGAATAGATTTCCATAACGCACATGCGCAGATAGAGTGCAGAGGGACTAGAATCTAATGTCAGATTCTGCCTCGATCTCTCATCGGATAATGCAGTTTGTCGGATGCAATTTTCAACGGGAGGCATTCAACAGAACACTGGCTCTTTGTGTTTCGATATACCTTGGGTGTCATGTGTTCATCAGATTGTCCTTGTTTATTTTCTAAGACTATGCTTGACCCAGTATGGTTGCAAAATTTAAAGCAAAGATTAAAAACCAATGATAGGGAGGGAACTGTTGCTGGGGTGGGGGGTGTGTGCAGAAAAGAAAATGTACACAGATATGAACTGTTGGTATCACTCACTGCCCCCCCCCCCCCCAGATAGGCATGTAATAAGATTACAAGACAGTAGCTCCCTGAAGGCTTGTACACAGTTGACGAAAATCGGACGAAATATCCTCCCCTTTCTTGCTCTCATGCTCACATTGCTCAGCAGTCATAACCGTTTTTAGTTAACTGTGCATAATGTTCACGAAATTTCTTGTGTTTTTTTTTTTTTGGGACATTTGTTCCTAGACTTCCGGGTCGTCAGCAACTTCAGATCATGCGTGGTCTTTCGTATCTGATTTTTCGCAGATGTACTGCATACACATTAAACGAAAATTGGTCGTTTGGGGACGGACAATAAAAATTTTGGTGTTTGTCCCTCCCGTTTTTTTTTTTTTTTTTTTTTTTTTTTGAAAATGTCGGCATTGGCTGCTGAAAGTTGTGTACACACTAGCCGAAAATTGTACGATTTTACCTCGGACGGGAATTTTCGGCAGATTTTCTACTTAAGGCTCTGTTCACTCTGAGTGACCCTTCCTTCCCTCAATTCCAAATTGTGGACTGCTTGTGCAATGGCATTACTTAATAACACTACAATTATCGCATTCCATTCGCAATGTGTGTTGCTCGTTGCGCAAACAGAAGCTTATTTTGAGCGACATTGATGCAATTTGCCAAGCAGCATTTAGTAACGGCATCGTACAAGTGTCCTGTGATTTTCCACAGTTTTGGAATCTGTGGAAATTCCAGGTGTGAACGGAGCCTAAAGTAACAAAGGTGATTGAATTGGACTCTGCTGAACTAAAGACCAGGCAAGCGTGCCCACTTTCACTTAGCGTAAGTCCAATCTGATTTATCGGTCACTTGCTCTCATAACTGACTCTTGGCATTCCTTTTAGTTTGCAAATGGCAGCTGCAGTTGCTAAATGGAGAGGGTGTCCCAGATCAAATGACACAAAGGGTCTGGTCTGAGAGGTCAATAGGTGTGTTATTTTTATTATATTCCAGTAGGCATACCCTTATTGGCAACTGATCCAGATCTCTTATTTACAATTCTTGACTTATTAATTGAACCAAATCCAAATTATGCCTCTTTAATTGTAGAGACTAGGGATAATCGAACTTTTGAAAAGTTCGGTTCGGCCAGAACATCCGAACATCCCGAAAGTTCGGCCCGGATTTCAGAACCCCATTGAAATCAATGGGGCCCGAACTTCGGTAATCAAAAAACACCATTTTTAAGCCCTAAAACCCAATAAATGCCCCTAAAAAGTCCCTAGGGTTCTGGGTCATGCCCCATTAACTATTAATCACACAAAAAAAAGTTCTTAAAAATTGTCATTTTTGATAAAGCCAATTATTGAAGAAAAAAAAAGAGATTTTTTTGACTTTGGATTTAGTATCTGGGGGTCTAAAAAGTGTACATGTGAAGTTTCAGCTCTGTAGCATGTCCAGAACCATGAAAAAAAAAAGATAGTTTTTCAGTAGAACAGGGATGTGGGACCCTCCTTTTACACCTATATGATCTTCTTTTTTTTTTTCTGGTTCTGGGCATGCTACAGAGCTGAAACTTCACAGGTACACCTTTTAGACCCCCCAGACACAAAATGACACAAAAAAAGTTCTTAAAAATTGTCATTTTTGATAAAAAAAAAAGCCAATTATTGAAAAATTAAAAAAAAGATTTATTTTAATATATATATATATATATATATATATATATATATATAGAACTGTTCGCCGGCGAACAGTTCCCGGCGAACTTAGCATGTTCGCGTTCGCCGCTGCCGGCGAACATATGCGATGTTCGGTCCGCCCCCCATAAGACATCATTGAGGCAAACTTTGACCCTGAACTTTACAGTCAGCAGACACATTTCCAGCCAATCAGCGTACCTCCCTCCCACACCCTCCCACCTCCTATAAATAAGCAAGGGCAGCATCCATCTTAGATCATTCTGAAGCAGTGTGTGTAGTGAGAATAGGGAGAGAGCTGCTGCTGCTGCTGCTGCTGTTAAGCTAGGGACAGTTAGTCAGTGTTCCTGGTCTTGCAGTGTTCTTGGTCCACTACTGCTGTAATATCAGCACCCCAAAAAGCCCTTCTAAGGGCTGGTATTTGTGTTTTTTTTTTTTTTTTTTAATATATATATATATATATATATATATATATATATATATATATATATATATATACCTAGCGTCCCCAAAAGCCCTTTTAAGGGCTGGTAATTGAGTTGTTTCTTCATATATATATATATATATCTATATCTATCTAGTGTCCCCAAAAGCCCTTTTAAGGGCTGGTAATTGAGGATTTTTTTATTTATATATATATACATATATATATATATATATATAGTGTCCCCAAAAGCCCTTTCAAGGGCTGGTAAGGTAATAGATTTTTTTCTTTATATATATATATATCTATTGTACACTGCAGTTGCCTGCCCGCTGTGTGTGAGAGGCCACAGACCTACCACAGACTGTACTGTGTGCACACCACACTCATTTCGGGTGGCACAGGCACAGTACCTGGCATTTTAAAAAATATTTTTTTTTTCTCTGTCATAATTGCAGTGAGTGCTGTGTCAGGTCCACAGAGTGCACTGTACCCACTGCAGTGCACTGCCCACCACTGATATATATACGTTGGCACAGCATCTTGTTGCAATAAATTGAAAAAAAAAATATTTTTTATTATTGCAGTTGCCTGGGCTGCCAGTGACTGTCAGGTCCACAGAGTGTACTGTGCCCACTGCAGTGCCACTGTGTGCCCACCCACCACTGATATATAAGGTGGCACAGCAGCTTGCAAAGTAAAAAAAAAATATATATTTTTTTAAATTGCAGTTGCCTGGGTGCCAGTGACTGCTGTCAGGTCCACAGAGAGTGTACTGTGCCACTGCCCACCCACCACTGATATATAAGGTGGCACAGCAGCTTGCAAAGTAAAAAAAATATATATATTTTTTTAAATTGCAGTTGCCTGGGTGCCAGTGACTGCTGTCAGGTCCACAGAGAGTGTACTGTGCCACTGCCCACCCACCCACCACTGATATATAAGGTGGCACAGCAGCTTGCAAAGTAAAAAATATATATATATTTTTTTAAATTGCAGTTGCCTGGGTGCCAGTGACTGCTGTCAGGTCCACAGAGAGTGTACTGTGCCACTGCCCACCCACCACTGATATATAAGGTGGCACAGCAGCTTGCAAAGTAAAAAAATATATATATATTTTTTAAATTGCAGTTGTCTGGGTGCCAGTGACTGCTGTCAGGTCCACAGAGAGTGTACTGTGCCACTGCCCACCCACCACTGATATATAAGGTGGCACAGCAGCTTGCAAAGTAAAAAAAAATATATATATTTTTTAAATTGCAGTTGCCTGGGTGCCAGTGACTGCTGTCAGGTCCACAGAGAGTGTACTGTGCCACTGCCCACCCACCACTGATATATAAGGTGGCACAGCAGCTTGCACTCATAGTACAACAGTAACAACACATTAAAAAAAAATGACAGGCAGAGGCAGGCCACCCCGCAAGGGCCGTCGTGGTCGTGGTGCTGTGATTTCCTTAGGCCCTAGAATAATGCCCAGTGTTCAGAGGCCACCACAGACCCTGAACTCAAAAAATTCTGAGGCCATAGTTGACTGGCTTACACAGGACACCCAATCGTCTACAGCTTCCGCTCGGAACCCTAATGCACCATCCTCCTCCAGCTCAGCTTCGGGCACCTCTCAATTTACCACTCGCCAGCCCGCCGGCACCACCACCAACACTAGCACCACAGCCGCTTCACTTGATCCGTCAGAGGAGTTATTTTCACATCAGTTTGAAGAAATAAGTGATGCGCAACTATTAGTGCCAGAGGATGTAGATAACGGGGATATGTCTCAGTCAGGCAGCATTATACACATGGACGTACATTGTGATGATGATGATGTTGTACTTGCTGCTGCTGCCTTTGCTGAGTTGTCAAGTGAAGCGGCTGATGATGACGATGTGTCTGTGGATGTCACCTGGGTGCCTGCTCGAAGAGCAGAAGAAGAGGGGGAAAGTTCAGATGGGGAGACAGAGAGGAGGAGGAGACGAGTTGGAAGCAGGGGGAGGAGGTCATCGCAAGGAGCTAGTGGCGCAGTCAGACAGCATGTAGATTCGGCACCCGGGGTCAGCCAGACAGCACGCCAATCAACGCAAGCTGTTGCCACCACCAGAATGCCGTCCTTGCAAAGCTCAGCAGTGTGGCATTTTTTTTGTGTGTCTGCCTCTGATATCAGCGATGCCATTTGTAACCTGTGCCAAAAGAAACTGAGTCGTGGGAAGTCCAACACCCACCTAGGTACAACTGCTTTGCGAAGGCACATGATCTCACATCACAAACGCCTATGGGATCAACACATGAGTAAAAGCAGCACACAAACTGAAAGCCACCATCCTCCTCCTGGTCCAGCATCTTCAGCCACGTCAACCACTGCTGTCCTCCATGCCCCCTATCAACAACCCGCCCCTCCGCCTCTCACCTTCAGCAGTTCCTGCTCGTCACCTGCCCACAGTCAGGTGTCTGTGAAGGAAATGTTTGAGCGCAAAAAGCCAATCTCGCAGAGTCACCCCCTTGCCCGGCGTCTGACAGCTGGCTTGTCGGAACTCTTAGCCCGCCAGCTTTTACCATACAAGCTGGTGGAGTCTGAGGCCTTCAAAAAATTTGTCGCTATTGGGACACCGCAGTGGAAGGTACCCGGCCGAAATTATTTTTCACAAAAGGCAATCCCCAACCTGTACTCTATTGTGGAAAAAGAAATCATGTCACGTCTGGCACACAGTGTTGGGGCAAGGGTCCATCTGACCACTGATAGCTGGTCTGCAAAGCACGGTCAGGGCAGGTATATAACGTACACTGCGCATTGGGTAAACCTGCTGGCGGCTGCCAAGCATGGAATGCGTGGCTCTGCTGCAGAGGAGTTGGTGACACCGCCACGACTTGCAGGCAGGCCTGCTGCCACCTCCTCTACTCCTCCTACTCCATCCTCTTTGCTAACCTCCTCGGCTGAGTCCTCTTCTGCTGTTGCGTCTTGCTCCACACCAACTGCACCCCCCCAGCTCCCCAGGGGCTATTCCACATGCATGGATACGACAGTGTCACGCTGTCTTGGGGTTGACTTGCCTGAAAGCAGAGAGTCACACCGGACCAGCACTACTGTCCGCCCTGAATGCACAGGTGGATCAGTGGCTGACCCCGCACCAACTGGAGATCGGCAAAGTGGTGTGTGACAACGGGAGCAATTTGTTGGCGGCATTGAATTTGGGCAAGTTGACACATGTGCCGTGCATGGCACATGTGTTGAATCTGATTGTGCAACGTTTTGTGCAGAAGTACCCAGGCTTACAGGACGTCCTCAAGCAGGCCAGGAAGGTGTGTGGCCATTTCAGGCGTTCCTACACGGCCATGGCGCACTTTGCAGATATTCAGCGGCGAAACAACATGCCAGTGAGGCGCTTGATTTGCGACAGCCCGACACGTTGGAATTCAACACTGCTAATGTTCGACCGCCTGCTCCAACAAGAAAAAGCGGTCAACGAGTATTTGTATGACCGGGGTGCTAGGACAGCCTCTGCGGAGCTGGGTATTTTTTTGCCACGCTACTGGACGCTCATGCGCAATGCCTGTAGGCTCATGCGTCCTTTTGAGGAGGTGACAAACCTAGTGAGTCGCACTGAAGGCACCATCAGCGACATCATCCCATATGTTTTTTTCCTGGAGCGTGCCCTGCGAAGAGTGCTGGATCAGGCCGTAGATGAGCGTGAAGAGGAAGAGGAAGAGTTGTGGTCACCATCACCACCACCAGAAACAGCCTTACCATCGATTGCTGGACCTGCGGCAACACTGGAAGAGGAGTGTGAGGAAGAGGAGTCAGAGGAGGAATGTGGCTTTGAGGAGGAGGAACACCAACCACAGCAGGCATCCCAGGGTGCTCGTTGTCACCTATCTGGTACCCGTGGTGTTGTACGTGGCTGGGGGGAAGAACACACCTTCAATGACATCAGTGAGGACGAGGAATTGGACATGAGTAGCTCGGCATCCAACCTTGTGCAAATGGGGTCTTTCATGCTGTCATGCCTGTTGAGAGACCCTCGTATAAAAAGGCTGAAGGAGAACGACCTGTACTGGGTGGCCACGCTACTAGACCCCCGGTATAAGCAGAAAGTCTGTGACATGTTACCCAATTACCGGCAGTCGCAAAGGATGCAGCAGCTACAAAATAAGTTAAAAACTATGCTCTACACAGCGTATAAGGGTGATGTCACAGAACAACGGGAATCCAACAGGGGAAGAGGTGAAAGTAATCCTCCTCCTACCACCACAACCACGCCGGCAAGGACAGGACGCTTTACAGACGTCTTGTTGATGGAGGACATGCGGAGCTTTTTTAGTCCTATGCATCGCCACAGCCCTTCGGGGTCCACCCTCAGAGAACGACTCGACCGACAGGTAGCAGACTACCTTGCCTTAACTGCAGATATCGACACTCTGAGGAGCGATGAACCCCTTGACTACTGGGTGTGCAGGCTTGACCTGTGGCCTGAGCTATCCCAGTTTGCCATTGAACTTCTGGCCTGCCCCGCTTCAAGTGTGCTGTCAGAAAGGACCTTCAGCGCAGCAGGAGGTATTGTCACTGAGAAGAGAAGTCGCCTAGGTCAAAAAAGTCTTGATTACCTCACGTTTATTAAGATGAATGAGGCATGGATCCCGAAGGGACTGACAGTGGGGGATGCATTTGACTAAAAAAGGCCTGGTGATGACTGAGATGCCTTGGCCTAAAAATGGTCCACACGCTGCTGTATATAATCATTCTCTGCATGCCGGATGACTTACGTGACGTCTCCGCCACCAACTACGGTTCAAGCAGCAATGTTTTAGTGCACTTTCTGCCTTAAAACCTCAATTTTTCAGGCCGCTGCTACAGCAGCGGCTGCAACAATACCTACTTTTTCATGCATGTGTACATGCCTAATTTTTCTGGCCTCTGGTGCTACACTGTGGCTGCAAAAAAACAAAAAACAAAAAAAAAGGCACATACATGTGTCAATTCCCCTTCGTGA
Organism: Pelophylax lessonae; assembly: GCF_965119305.1. NCBI lineage: Eukaryota > Metazoa > Chordata > Amphibia > Anura > Ranidae > Pelophylax > Pelophylax lessonae. Next base: position 87,716,118 of record NC_138778.1, read on the forward strand.
TCGTTACCTTGTCGTGGTGAAGGGGCTTGCGTATCACAATGAAGCGATCACCTCTAGGATTGTGTTGGCACACCCCAGATGATAAGGTCGTTGCTTCATTGTGTACAGACCAAAAGCGATCCGCAGGATAATTTTTCATAAAAAAAAACATTCATTTTCTTTCATTCTTTCTGCGGAGCTGGGTATTTTTTGGCCGCGTTACTGAATGCTCATGAACAATGGCTGTAGGCTCATGCGTCCTTTTGCGGAGATGACAACCCTGGTGGTCAGTCGAACCCAAGGCAACATCATCGACCTCATCCCATATGCATTTTTTCTGGAGCGTGCCCTGCGAAGAGTACTGGATCAGGCTGTAGATGAGCATGAAGAGGAAGAGTTGTGGTCCTCATCACCACCAGAAGCAGCCTTGTCGTTGTCAATTGCTGGACCTGTGGCAACGCAGAGAGAGGAGTCTGAAGAAGAGAAGTCAGAGGAGGAAGGTGGCTTTGAGGAGGTGGAATACCAGCCACAGCAGGCGTCCCAGGGGGCTTGTTCTCACCTTTCGGGGACCCTTGGTGTTGTATGTGGCTGGGTGGAGGAAGAGACCTTCAATGATGTCAGTGAGGACAAGGAACGGGACATGGCTAGCTTGGTATCCAACCTTGTGCAAATTGGGAGTTTGCGGTTGTGCAAATGGACTGACTGACTGTTAAACGGGGAGTTTGGTCTGTCAGAGTTTGGTCTGTCACTGTGAAGCGGGCAACGGGCGTAACCCTTACACTACTTGACCGATAAAACATCATACCTGATCGTATTCACACACTGGATGTTTTAGTGCTGGTTTACACTGCCGCTACCACTAAAGTAGCGTCGCTTCCAGTGCGACTTTGGCGCGACTTAGCGCGACTTTGGCGCGACCTCATCGCGAGGTGACTTTTTATTTGGCCAATCACAATATCATGTTTTGTTACCGTCACCTAATTTCCTTTTCCTGTTTTTTGTTTTACATATTTCCCCATGTGTGCAGTGTTGTCTGTGTCATAGCTCAACTGATAGGCATGTTTGCCTTGGCATATCATATTTCAGCTTGCCAGAAAGAAAAAAAGACAGCTGGAAAGACACTGCATTAGTTTTCTACTAAAAATCATAAGAAAAATGCTGTTTTTTTTGGGTTGTGGACATACTACAGAGCTGAAACTTGACAGGTACACTTTTTAGACCCCCGAGACACTAAATACAAAAAATGACATGCCTGCCTAAAAAAATGCCCGATAAATGCCTGCAAGAGAAAAAGACAGCCGCAGAGAAGCCGTATTCCTGAAAATATAAGAAAAATGCTGTTTTTTAGGGGTTCTGGACATGCTACAGATCTGAAACTTGACAGGTACACTTTTGTGACCCCCCAGACACTAAATACAAAAAATGACATGCCTGCCTAAAAAAATGCCCGATAAATGCCTGCAAGAGAAAAAGACAGCCGCAGAGAAGCCGTATTCCTGAAAATATAAGAAAAATGCTGTTTTTTAGGGGTTCTGGACATGCTACAGAGCTGAAACTTGACAGGTACACTTTTGTGACCCCCCAGACACTAAATACAAAAAATGACATGCCTGCCTAAAAAAATGCCCGATAAATGCCTGCAAGAGAAAAAGACAGCCGCAGAGAAGCCGTATTCCTGAAAATATAAGAAAAATGCTGTTTTTTAGGGGTTCTGGACATGCTACAGATCTGAAACTTGACAGGTACACTTTTGTGACCCCCCAGACACTAAATACAAAAAATGACATGCCTGCCTAAAAAAATGCCCGATAAATGCCTGCAAGAGAAAAAGACAGCCGCAGAGAAGCCGTATTCCTGAAAATATAAGAAAAATGCTGTTTTTTAGGGGTTCTGGACATGCTACAGAGCTGAAACTTGACAGGTACACTTTTGTGACCCCCCAGACACTAAATACAAAAAATGACATGCCTGCCTAAAAAAATGCCCGATAAATGCCTGCAAGAGAAAAAGACAGCCGCAGAGAAGCCGTATTCCTGAAAATATAAGAAAAATGCTGTTTTTTAGGGGTTCTGGACATGCTACAGAGCTGAAACTTGACAGGTACACTTTTGTGACCCCCCAGACACTAAATACAAAAAATGACATGCCTGCCTAAAAAAATGCCCGATAAATGCCTGCAAGAGAAAAAGACAGCCGCAGAGAAGCCGTATTCCTGAAAATATAAGAAAAATGCTGTTTTTTAGGGGTTCTGGACATGCTACAGATCTGAAACTTGACAGGTACACTTTTGTGACCCCCCAGACACTAAATACAAAAAATGACATGCCTGCCTAAAAAAATGCCCGATAAATGCCTGCAAGAGAAAAAGACAGCCGCAGAGAAGCCGTATTCCTGAAAATATAAGAAAAATGCTGTTTTTTAGGGGTTCTGGACATGCTACAGAGCTGAAACTTGACAGGTACACTTTTGTGACCCCCCAGACACTAAATACAAAAAATGACATGCCTGCCTAAAAAAATGCCCGATAAATGCCTGCAAGAGAAAAAGACAGCCGCAGAGAAGCCGTATTCCTGAAAATATAAGAAAAATGCTGTTTTTTAGGGGTTCTGGACATGCTACAGATCTGAAACTTGACAGGTACACTTTTGTGACCCCCCAGACACTAAATACAAAAAATGACATGCCTGCCTAAAAAAATGCCCGATAAATGCCTGCAAGAGAAAAAGACAGCCGCAGAGAAGCCGTATTCCTGAAAATATAAGAAAAATGCTGTTTTTTAGGGGTTCTGGACATGCTACAGAGCTGAAACTTGACAGGTACACTTTTTAGACCCCCCAGACACTAAATACAAAAAATGACATGCCTGCCTAAAAAAATGCCCGATAAATGCCTGCAAGAGAAAAAGCCAGCCGCAGAGAAGCCGTATTCCTGAAAATATAAGAAAAATGCTGTTTTTTAGGGGTTCTGGACATGCTACAGAGCTGAAACTTGACAGGTACACTTTTTAGACCCCCCCAGACACTAAATACAAAAAATGACATGCCTGCCTAAAAAAATGCCCGCTAAATGCCTGCAAGAGAAAAAGCCAGCCGCAGAGAAGCCATATTCCTGAAAATATAAGAAAAATGCTGTTTTTTAGGGGTTCTGGACATGCTACAGAGCTGAAACTTCACAGGTACACTTTTTAGACCCCCCAGATGCTAAATCCAAAGAGATTTTTTATTTTTATTTTTTTTTAATTTTTCCAATAATTGGCTCTCTATCAAAAAATTATAATTTTTAAGAACTTTTTTTTGCGTGATCCCTCTCCGGCATGCCACAGTCCAGGTGTTAGTCCCCTTGAAACAACTTTTCCATCACTATTGTGGCCAGAAAGAGTCCCTGTGTGTTTTAAAATTCGCCTGCCTATTGAAGTCTATGGCGGTTCGCCCGGTTCGCCGGTTCGCGAACATTTGCCGATGTTCGCGTTCGCCGTTCGCGAACCGCGAATTTTAGGTTCGCGACATCACTATATATATTTATATATACACACACACCTAGACATATATAGGTGTGATAGTAGCAGAAATACATGCTTGCGCTAATCAAATCATTTACAGTAATATATTTCTGCTACTATCACACCTATATATATGGCTAGGTGTCTATATACATATAATTATGTGTGTATATATACCACTATACACAAGTTCAGATGTTTTTCCTGACTGCAAAGAACCCAAAAAAATGCCTGCTTTGAAACCGGCAAGGTGTGAAAACCGAGGAGAGAAGCTAACCCCCTGAGCTGAAAGTTTTCTAATACAAACAATCCTTTTTTTATGGTTCTGGACATGCTACAGAGCTGAAACTTCACAGGTACACCTTTTAGACCCCCCAGATATGAAATCACACAAAAAAAGTTCTTAAAAATTGTCATTTTTGATAAAAAAGCCAATTATTGAAAAATTAAAAAAAAGAGATTTTTTGATTTTTGGATTTCGTATCTGGGGGGTCTAAAAAGTGTACATGTGAAGTTTCAGCTCTGTAGCATGTCCAGAACCATAAAAAAAAAAGATAGTTTGTATTAGAAAACTTTCAGCTCAGGGGGTTAGCTTCTCTCCTCGGTTTTCACACCTTGCCGGTTTCAAAGCAGGCATTTTTTTGGGTTCTTTGCAGTCAGGAAAAACATCTGAACTTGTGTATAGTGTATAGTGGTACTGTGCACAAGTTCTGATGTTTTGCCTGCCTCCAAAAACTCCCAAAAAATGCCAGCAAAAACACACCTGGGCATTTTTTTTTTTTTTTTTTTTTTTACGCTAGCGTTTTTTTGGGCATTTTTTGGGGTTCTTTTGAGGCAGGCAAAACATCTGAACTTGTGTATAGTGGTATATATACACACATAATTATATGTATATAGACACCTAGCCATATATAGGTGTGATAGTAGCAGAAATATATTACTGTAAATGATTTCATTAGCGCAAGCATATATTTCTGCTACTATCACACCTATATATGTCTAGGGGTATATATACAGACATATATGTGTATATATACCCCCTATACACATGTTCAGATGTCATGTCTGACATCAAACATGTCCTCAAAAAAGCACTGGCAGTGGCAGCCCCTGCAGCATAAAAAATGCTTGGCTGGTGAGAAGCCATATGCCTGTGCCGAAGCAACTATAGCGGTCACCCTGCTATGGAGGGGTTTTGTCACCCTTCCATAGCAGTCACTGTCAGTTAACCCTACACTACACTACGGTCCCCTGACACTTCATACTTTCCCTACAGAAACTAAATTTTTGAAGCTAACTTAAGTGTAAAGGAGCATTCTAACTACACTAGATATCCCTTTCCTCACACTAAAAATAGCTAAATGACACTTTGTAACACATTAGAACAGAACAGCATTCCACTATCTTCCATGTCCCGTACAAGAATGCTAGGAATTTGGCGGGGGCGATCTTATATACTGGGGTGCGTATTCACTAATGATTGGTCTAGGGACCCCCTAGTCACTCCAATCACATTCCTAGCATTCTCCTGCCCCCTCAATTGGCTTTTGCTAATGGTTCTGGTCCAATCACGGGCTTTTAAAGCCCATTTCCTGAAGCATTGCATTTTGGTCGGTTCTGGTTGCTGAATTCCGAACTTTTTGGGCAAAAAGTTCTAAATTTGGCCGAACCTTGAACACCCAATGTTCGGGCCGAACCGATGGTGGACCCGAACCGTTCGATCATCCCTAGTAGAGACCAAATATGGATATTATGTACATATTACTTAAGGGAAAATTATTTTATGTTGGACACTGTCGCATAGCCATGTTTGGTGTCTGATTGGCATCTTTCCATGTGTAAGCACTTTTTACGAAAAGGAACTCTATTACAGAAGAAATTGTAGCCACCTTGCTCCAAGCAGAGGTGACTTGTACAATTTTTAGTTCTGACAGGTGGTAGTCTGTCTAGTCCTTTTCTTGTAGTATATCTAACTAAATGGTGGGAGGAAGGAATCCTGATGGGAGACCTACGTTTGGACACATAGCTGTTCCCACAACCTTAATGGAGTATATGCACAAAAAAAGAGGACATTACAGGTACCACATATTTATATAAAAAAAAATCAATATTTTACAAGTGTTCAAAAATAACATTTAAAAAGACCACAATATTGCAAGTAAACAATACAAGAACTTCAAGTTTGGGGTGAGGGAATGCTTGCTGTGACTGATGCATTTCACGGGTGTACACTAGAGATGGACGAACATCGGCCGGGGCGGTTCCCGAACGTCAGCTGCGAAAAGTCCACGAACCGCAAATTCGCGGTGGGCCCCATTTACTTTAATGGGAGGCGAACTTTAAAAACCTTTGGGTCATATTTGCAGCGACAAGACGTACTAGCTGTGCACAAATAGTCCCAGCACATGGACAATGTCATAACAGAAGTATTGCAATTGAAGTTGCCCTAAATTATTATTTTTCTTTTTAACGTATATATATATATATATATATATATATATATATATATATATATATATTTTTTTTTTTTTTCATAAATCAGCCAGAACTGACAGCAGCCGGTAAATACATGTCTAATACATATAGGGTCCATTCACACATCTGTAAAATGGGTCCGCATCCATAACACAATTTAGCAGAACCTTTACAGACCCATTGTTTTTTTTATTTCCAGTCTGAAAAATTAGGAATTCACAGGATAAAGAAGTGTTGCCATTCCAGGCCCCAAAAATTGGCCCACATGCGTTTACCTGACAGCTAAGAACGTAGTATTCTGTGGCTGAAGGTACATTGGGCATTCACAGGATACAGAAGTAAGTGTCGGCCAGTATTGGCCCCAAAAATTAGCCCACATGGGTTTACCTGTAACCTGACAGCTAAGAATGCTGTATTCTGTGGCTGAAGGTACATTAGGCATTCACATGATACAGAAGTAAGTGTCGGCCATAAAAGGCCCCAAAAATTAGCCCACATGCATTTACCTGACAGCTAAGAACGTAGTATTCTGTGGCTGAAGGTACATTAGGCATTCACACAGGATACAGAAGTACAGTAAGTGTCGGCCTGTATAGGCCCCAAAAGTTAGCCCACATGGGTTTAACTGACAGCTAAGAACGTAGTATTCTGTGGCTGAAGGTACATTAGGCATTCACATGATACAGAAGTGTCAGCCATAAAAGGCCCCAAAAATTAGCCCACATGCGTTTACCTGACAGCTAAGAACATAGCCTTCCATGGCTGAAGGTACATTAGGCATTAACACAGGATACAGAAGTAAGTGTCGGTCTGTATAGGCCCCAAAAATTAGCCCACGTGGGTTTAACTGACTGCTACGAATGTAGTGTATTTGATGGCTAGAGGTACATTAGGCATTCACAGTATACAGAAGTAGGTGTCGCCCTGTATAGGCCCCCAAAATTAGCCCACATTGGTTTAACTGACAGCTAAGAATGTAGTGTATTTGATGGCTAGAGGTACATTAGGCATTCACACAGGATACAGAAGTGTCGGGCCAGTATTGGCCCCAAAAAATAGCCCACATGGGTTTACCTGACAGCTAAGAATGCTGTATTCTGTGGCTGAAGGTACATTAGGCATTCACATAATACAGAAGTGTCAGCCATAAAAGGCCCCAAAAATTGGCCCACATGCATTTACCTGACAGCTAAGAACGTAGTATTCTGTGGCTGAAGGTACATTAGTGTCAGGGCTCCAGTGGTAGAAGAGGGTCTCTAGGACCCAGCATCAGTCAGGACACCAATGGCAGGAGAAGGGCTCTAGGACCCAGCATCTCAGCCAACACATCACATGGGCCTTTATAAGGAAGTGTGCCAGTGATTGAAGTTGCTGATTGATCTTAAGCTTGTACCGTGTTCCTGTAATCCTTGTTCCTGAAAGTTCTGTTACCAACCTGGCTTGTCCTTGCTATTCTGCTTGTCTCCTGACCCGAACTCCGGCTTGTCTTTGGATATTCTCTCCTGTTACCTGTGTCTGATCTCGGCTTCCCTATCTGACCTTGCCTGCTCTGGTATCCTGGCTCTGAACTCTGGCTTGAACTGACTTTCCATTGCCTTAGTACAAACATAGACCTGCCACCTCTCACACCAGGTACGTGATAATTAGGCATTCACACAGGATACAGAAGTAAGTGTCGGCCAGTATAGGCCCCAAAAATTAGCCCACATGGGTTTATCTGACAGCTAAGAACATAGTGTATTTGATGGCTAGAGGTACATTAGGCATTCACAGTATACAGAAGTAAGTATCGGCCTGTATAGGGCCCAAAAATTAGCCCACATGGGTTTAACTGACAGCAAAGAACGTAGTGTATTTGATGGCTAGAGGTACATTAGGCATTCACGGTGTACAGACGTAAGTGTCGGCCTGTATAGGCCCCAAAAATTAGCCCACATGGGTTTACCTGACAGCTAAGAATGTAGTATTTGATGGCTGGAGGTACATTAGGCATTCACAAAGGATACAGAAGTAAGTGTCGGCCTGTATAGGCCCCAAAAATTAGCCATTCAATGGACATGAAATGCCTTTAATGCCGCTGTATGTAGCGAAGCCAAGAACCAGGAATTGCTGTTGGTGGATGGCGGTCTGGCGGATATTTTTGGCCTGGCATGAGGAATTTCAATGAAACATGGTCTACGGGTCACATGTGTTGAATACCTCAGAGATCCATGCCTCATTTTTTTTAAATGTGAGGTAGTCTACACTGTCATGAGCTAGGCGAGTGCGCTTATCGGTCACGATCCCCCCTGCTGCGCTGAACATCCTTTCAGACAGGACACTGGATGGGGGGCAAGCCAACAGTTCCATTGCAAATTGTGCAAGCTCTGGCCAGAGGTCAAGCCTGCCCACCCAGTAGTCCAGGGGTTCATCACTCTCCAGAGCGTCCACATCGGCCGCTAACCCGATGTAGTCGGACACCTTTTTTTACACTCCAACATTTGGGCCACAGAAGCCTGCCTTTTTCCAGAACAATGTGACGACAGCATCATGGAAGGTGGAGTGGAGGACAAATGTGAGGCTATAGAAGAAATGGAAGAGGCTGGACGGTGAGAGCCTGGAGTGTGGCTTTGTGGGCTCTGACAGCCCAGTGATGGGATTTCAGGTGCCTTCTTAAGGCGTTTGTCCCTAGGTGAGTGTTGGGCTTACCGCAACTTATGCGTTGACTTCAAAGGCTGCAGATGGCAACACTGTTGTCAGCAACGAACACATTAAAAAAAGCCCACATTGCGGAGCCATGTGCCGGCGTCCTGGGAGTGCCAGATGTGACTGTACATGGATGATGCCTCGCTCCCAATACATTTGCAGTCTGCTTTGTACCTCTTGTGCAATGCAAATTCTGCCTGCCTCTCCTCCCTATCTGCCGGTCCGTCAGTCTGCCAGTTCTACAAATAATTGGCCAGTAACTGTTGTCATTGTGTGTAGCACAGTTAACACAGCAAAAGAGTCCAAATTTTTGCAGGACTAAAATACAATCTTAGAAAATTATACTGTTCAATAACACCCCACTTCAATATGTGGTATTGGGGGGGGGGGGGGGGCACTGGTCTATCACACCAGTTGTTCAAAAATTGGCCAGTGAATTTGGCACTGTGTGTACCAGACTTAACTCAGCAAAAGAGGCAATATTGTTGCAGGACACAAATACACTTGTAAAAGTATACTCAGATAACACCCCGCTTCAATCTGTGGTATTGAGGGGCCACAGGTTTATTACAACAGTTCTACAAAGAATTGGCCAGTAACTGTTGTCACTTTGTTTTTAAATAGCCTTTTTTTTTCTTTATCTTTCTTTCCTTCAGGCTACTAATTAAGGGGAGTGGTTAATTGGTCACAGGTTCTTCAGGTGCTATTTTAAATTTTTGCTGGACTCCTTTCTGAGCTTAGCAGATTTGCTGTTTGGAAGCTGAAGAGTGGGAAATTTGAGTGGAGCGTTTATAAAAGGTTTTGATTTTGACTGCTGGTGACTGTTTTAAGGGGCTCTTTCCTTGCAGTTTTTTGGGCTTTTTCCCCCTTTTTTTTCTGTCACTTTTTTTTTTTTCTTTTTTTCTTCTATCTTTCTTTCCTTCCTTCAGGCGACTAATTAAGGGGTTAATTGGTCACAGGTGCTTCAGGTGCTATTTACATTTCGGCTGGACTCATTTGAGCTTGCTCATCCTTTAGCTGGTGGTCACCTTTTTGCTTGCTGGAACTCTGACCTAGTGGAAATTGACTAGTGGTGAGTTAAAACCAGAGTTCAAAACAGGAGATTTGAACAGGAGTCTTCAGACCTGTAAGTAACATCTGCCATTTTCTGTTAGTTTTATTATTATTGTAATTGGGAAAATGTGTGCTAGCAAGATTGAAGGTTTTGTGCAGTGCACAGTGTGCCGCATGTATACAATAATGGAGCAACCACTCCAGGATGGATACCGCTGCGACAGATGTGAGCAGGTTGTCCTTCTGGAAACTCGCATTAGAGATCAGGAGGAGCAAAATTGCAACACTGGGCAGAACTGACAACCTTGAAGGGGGTCCTCTGCTAACTGAGCAGGTGGCTACTAGTGGGGTAAATGGGGAGGGTGGAGGGGTAATGCCTCGTACACACGCACCAATTGTCGGCCGACCGATCGGCCGTCTTTTGTCCAGTGCTGTTGTGTTGTGTTGGTTGATGGTTGAAATGTGCTCTAGACTTACACTTGACTTTTGTTGGCCGACTGAAAATGACGTCACTACGTTCAACGCATGTTCGACGCACGTCCGCCACTACAAAAGAGGAAGTGAGTGTTTGGCAGTGACTCTTCTGGGCATCTCACGCTGATTTCGGTAGCATTTGTTTGGTTGATGACATTTCGCTATTTTCCAAAACATCGTTCGAGAATTTATTATGGAGACAGAGGATTCGACTTTTGCTGTAGTTGGTCTTGGAGTTTTGGCTCTGAGGTGAGTTATGAGCAAGAGGAAGAAGAAGCGGACCTCCTGGATGCAAAATTGGTTGCTTAACCGTGATCAATTTTCCCACATGTCTTTGCTGAGGGAGCTCCAGGAAAATAATCCTGATGACTTCAGGAATTATTTGAGGATGACGGATCCCATCTTTCACCGTCTTCTTGCCCTGGTGTCCCCCTATATTATCAAGCAGGATACGTGTATGCGGGTTTCAATTACTCCTGAGAAAAGGTTAATTGCGACTTTGAGATATCTTGCAACAGGGAGAAGCCTGCAGGATCTCAAGTTCACCACAGGCATCTCCCCCCAAGCTCTTGGTATCATCATCCCTGAGACCTGCTCTGCTATCATCAAGGTCTTGCAGAAGGACTATATCAAGGTATGTTTTATGTTTTACATTACATTACATGTATTAGTCATCTCACCCGAATCATGCTGTTTTTGGATGTACATCAATTTACAGATGTCATTATTTTGTAACTACCCTCTGTCCGCATGCACATAGTAGTAAAGATTTATATTATCTTAACCATTTGTAAAATTACCCAGTAACCACCCCAGCATTCTCTCCTATGTGTCCCTCAACGCATTGCCTGTTAATAGTATATTGAATCTGTGTCATTTTTCTGACTTTCCCTGAACCAATTCTTCCGTTGCAAATGTTTTAGTACCTAGTTTATGATTTATCTTAACCACTTGCCGACTGCCTAACGCCAATCTACGTCGGCAGTCAGCCCCTCACAGGCAAAGTGACGTAGGGCTACGTCACTAGCTTGTGAGGGTCCAGGGAGTGAGTGCACGCCGCCGGAGGCGCGCTCCCGCGTGGTCACGGACCCCCCCCCCCCCCCCCGCGCGTGTGACCAGCGGACCCGGATCACTCGGCGATCGGCGGGGGAGAGGGAGAATGTCAGGCAGCTTGTGTAAACAAGCCACCTGTCATTCTCCTCGCTGTAAAGACACTGATCACACGGATCTAGTATGTAGATCCGTTGATCAGTGTCCTTACAGCTCAAGCCACAGCCAATCACAGTAGAAAGCACGCCCCTAGGGATACACACAGCCCCTCCCTCCCAAATAAAGTTAACCCCTTCACTACCAGTGTATTTTTACAGTAACCGTGCATATATATAGCACTGATTACTGTAGAAATGTCACTGGTAACCCCAAAAGTGTCACAAATGTCAGTCAAGGGTCCGATCTGTCCGCCCCCAATGTCGCAGTACCGCAAAAAAAATCGCAGATCGCCGCCATTACACGTTAAAAAAAAAAACAACAAAAATGACAAAAATCTTTCCCTTAGTTAGTAAACGCGATAACTTTTGCGCAAACCAATCAAAATACGCTTTTTGCGATTTTTTTTTTTTCACCAAACATAGGTAGCATAAAACAAATTGGCCGAAAATGTTAAAAAAATTTTGATTTTTACATTTTTTTTGGGGAAATTTCATATAAAAAAATGTGAAAAATATTGCTATTTTTGCAAAATTGACGCTCTTCTTTTTTTTGGTTTATAGCGCGTGATCAAAAAATCGCACAGGTGATCAAATACCACCAAAAGAAAGCTCTGTTTGTGGGGAAAAAAAGGACGCCAAATTTGTTTAGGTACAGCGTCGCACGACCGCGCAATTGTCCGTTAAAGTCACGCAGTGCCGAATCGCAAAATACCCCCTGGTCGGAATGGGGGTAAAATCTTCTGGGGCTTAAGTGGTTAAAGACATCAGTCCATCCATTCCAACCTAGGATTGTGTATGTTTATGTAATGATGTAAAAACGTTCAGTGGCCACAAGCCCTTATTGATGTATAAATGCATAGTTTTACTTACCCATCCCCCCACCCACCCACCCATGCTAAATGTAAAAGTCAGCATATACCAAAGCTCTAGCTGGTGAATTACAATATAATCACATTAGGAGGTGTAAAATAAATGTATGTAGATGTTATATCCCCAAATGCAAACGATTGTCTTCCTGTTGTTTATATCTTAAAGTTGCATAAGCATTTAACAGACAACTGTGTGTGTAATAATGTGATGTGCTCAAGCACTAATTGTGTGTTTTTTTTTTTTTTTCCACAGTTTCCTTCAAACGCAGAGCAATGGCTGGAGATTGCTGCTCAATTTCAGGAAAAGTGGAATTTTTCCAATTGTGGGGGTGCTATAGATGGGAAGCACGTCCACATTGTCCCCCCCTCCGAATTACAGCTCATTTTATTATAATTATAAAGGTTTTTTCCGTATTGTCATGCTAGCCATAATTAATGCTAACTATGAGTTCCTCTTTTTGGATATTGGCAAAAATGGCCGCAATTCGGATGGGGGAGTTATTGAGCAGACGGGAGTTCGCTCGTCGCCTTCATAACGGCACTCTGAACTTGCCATCCAGGGAGCAAACCATTGAGGGGATGAGCTTCGTATTTGTGGCAGATGATGCTTTTGCGCTTGGGGAGCATCTTATGAAGCCCTACCCTCAGAGGAACCTCACCCCCGGCCAAAGGATCTTCAACTACCGGTTGTCCAGAGCTCGCAGTAGTGGAGAATGCCTTCGGGATAATGGCCAACCGGTTCAGGATATTCCTGACTTCCATACACCTGGCACTCTACAAAATTGATCACGTGGTCCTCTGTTGCTGCATTTTACATAACTTTTTGCGCAGGAATGCTGAGAACTATCTAATGCAGCAACTGGATACTGACCCTGCTATGCCAGGGCCAAGTGGAGAGGCACAACCCAGTGAACAAGTGGAGTCCATGACCTCAATGGAAGTCGGACGTTCCGGATTGGCATCACAAAGAACCCATCAGATCCGCCAGGAATATCTAGACTATTTTGTGGGGAGAGGAGCTGTGTCCTGGCAGGAATTACTGCCAGACACTCGTTAATTTTGTCTGATCTGCCTGACACAAGATAATTGTGAGAGATCTAATAATATTTCTGAAATTAAACAAAAATTGCAATGATTATGTATTGTATATTCTAATAATTTGGGCACATATCTAAAACAACATTTCTTGGGCTCATAATGTTTATATATGTGTGACTTTAGAAGGGTTAATGCATTCATCAGTGTGTTTCTCTACTGTTGTCTCTCCCCAGCTGTTCCAATGCGATTATGGCCATGTGTAATTGTTTTCCCGGTGGTGTAAATAGAAGGGCCTTCTGCACCCCTTTAAATTTATACAAACCCCCTCACATTGAGAAGTAGGTCACACCTAAGGTTCTTCCAATGTCACCTTACATTGGTGGTCATTGGCCAGAAGGTGTCCATACTATATATTTATTCTAATACATTGGTGTATTAACAACTTGCCTCCACCTGTTATGTTGTGTTCATTTATGACATCCTTCTCACTGCCCACCAATGTAAAGAGATGTCAGTGTTATGTGAAACTTGCTCATTGTTGAGATCAAAGTGTTATTTATATATATATATATATATATATATATATATATATATATATATATATATATATATATATATATATATATATATATATATATATATATATATAGGTAATGTAAAGTGAAATGGACAAAAGAACCAGCAATACACTATATATTACACTGATCGCTACTGGCCATCTCAATGCCATATAGAATCCTAGGAGTGCTAGTACTTAGTGCCGGGTCACACTTTGCGATGCTGGAAGGCTGTTTTATCCCATTTTTGCGTGGAGTTCCCCCTCAAGAATCTCACAGCGCAAGTGGCCCCGCAAGTCGGATCATCCTGATCTGACTTACGGTGCGACTTCCATTCCCAAATCAAGAGGCTCCCATAGGGAACTATTGTTTTGAAATGGAGGCTGTAAATAACGCTGCTAAAAGCAACATGGCAAAACGTGCTATTACGCTAATTGAACAAACTACTGAAAGCACGTTTTTACAGCTGCTTTTTCCAGCGTCCGAACTAGCTTTGACACACGTTTTTTCTAATGCCCCGTGTGCATGGGGCCTAAAAACCAGCAAACGTCAAAAACATATGTTTGTTCTAAAATGTGAATCAGGTGCGCCAAAAAATGTAATCATGTGTCAAATATATAATCATATAGTCACAAATCTACACAAATGAAGAAAACTTTAGAAGATTTGACACTATATGATTATATCATTGACACATAATTTATAAGTTTAGTGCACCTGATTCACATTATTTAACAAACAGGTAGTTCCTTTGAAGCATTACATCAAATACAGCAAATGAGAAATACACTTGAAAACACATTAAAAAAAAAAAACTTACTTGGGCACAAAACTGCCTCCTCGACACTTGCTTCCTGATCCGGATCATTTGCAGAAGTGCTTGCAAGGCTGGTTGGAATGCTGGCACGAGATTTTTCTTCCGACATTTCCACTTCAGAACCAGCTGGAGGTGATACATCACATGAGGGAACCTCTGCAATGGACATTTTTAATGAAATCCAACAATAGAAGGTTAAACAATCATTGCAAATACACATTTTTAGTATCCCACTACCAAAAAATCTGGGCCTACCAACCTTACTGTTGCTGTGGTGGCTGCACACTTGTTGGCTCCACCATGCTGCACTCGGGACTACTGTCTTTATCTACATAATAAAAATGTGGCATGTAATAAAATTCAAAGGAGGTAAATTTGATAGGACATGGTGCACTGCTTGACAGCTATTTTCTTATAAAATATTAAGACATGTACATGGTTATCTCCTAAAAAGTTGGGACATTAATGTTTGACTCAGCATAGGAAACAATTACCTTTTTGGGAATGTGTGCCAGCATCTGGGCCCATGTCCTCTGGTTCTTCATCCAATGTGGATGGAGCTGACACAGTCCCTGCACCTCTCCTCCTCTTTTCCCATTCTTTTTGTTTTAATTTGCGTTTTTCTCCTATTTAAAGGTTAGAAAAAGAATATGGGGATAATAATGTTTGCATAGAAAATTAGTTGCAATCAAATGCATATATAGTTTACTGTGGATTCCTGTCTTTTAATGTAATATACAAATATCATCAATAGATCGATCTAATCAAGACATGACCAATAAAATAAATAATTTGTACGTTTTCATGCACATTATAATCTATACATTTTAATACAACATACACCAAATCGACCCAAAACATATTGCTTGATAAAATAAACTTACCTTTTTTAAGAATATGATGTATGTGACCAAGCTGGTCTTGCTCCCGATGCTTCAGATCTGACCATCTTTTGCGGATTTGGTCTTTTGATCACTCAACACCATACTTTTTTATTAAACATGCAACCACCTTGTCCAGAATCCGGTCTTTTCTTGAGTTGGGCCTTTCATAATTATCCAACCTGCCATCATAGTCCTGTTTCTCAAGTATGCCAACCATCTCCACCTTTTCCCCCTTGCTCATAGGTGTTGCTTTTGTTTTTTTGGTGGCCCAACCACTTCGGCCTTCACTTGTGGAACTATGAGATTGTTGTGACATGTTCACTTGGCAAATAATCTTCCGCTGACTCACGTGTGTGTGTGTCGCATGCAGCCTAATCTTTGGCACGTACATGCCCCTGCGTCAGCCCGCCACTGGAGGCGGAGTTGACACATGCGCTGTCTTTAAAGGACGCCAGATCTTTCGGTCGACGATTCGCTATCGGACAAATTGTTTGGAGGAGCACCATCGATCGGCGAATCACGATTCATCACCACAAACGACTTGTGATTCAAAAGCGGGTGTTTTTGGCCCTATGCAGCTTATATTGGGAATATCTTTGTGTGACAATATTCATGCTCTTTTTACTATGTTTTGTGTTGTGTTGTGTCTTGCAGGCATATACTGTACTTCATAATGGTGGACAAATTCACCACACCTGAGTTTTTACAACTCTTCATAGAGGAATACAGAAAACTGCCCTGTTTGTGGCAAGTGAAAACCAAAAACTACTCAAATAGGCAACTTAAACAAGAGGCCTATTTAAAATTAGTTGCCTTTTACAAAACAGCAAATTCCAAAGCTACCATTGAATATGTTAAAAGCAAAATAAGCAGCATTCGTACTGCATACAAAAGGGAGCTGAATAAAATTAATTCTACAGCGAGGTCTGGAGCTGCTGCTGCGGAGGTCTATGTACCACGTCTGTGGTATTTTGAAAGCCTCAGGTTCCTGACGGACCAGGAGGAATCCAGGCCATCCTTGTCCACGCTCTCTATACGTCAGCAGAGACCTCATTTGATGCCAGCCAAGAGGAAGATATCCTGGAGGCCAATTTGACACAGGTAGGGCATTTCACAATATATTGCCTGCAATAAATATAATATTGGAACAAAATAATTAGCAAGACCATAATTGACCCTTTATGTAAACAGGGGCGTAGCAAGGGGTTGGCGAGACCGGCGACCGCCAGGGGCGCAGGCCAAGGGTGGGCGCAAAAAACATTGGCAGTGTTAGTGATTTTTTTATACCTCCGCTCAGCCTGCGCTCCCCGGCACCCCCAGGCAGCATGCGGGTCCATCCAGGTCTAAAACATTGAGAGCAGCTGAGCCAGCAGACCAGGAGACTGAGACTGCCTCTCACTGCATCTCCAGCACACCTCCGGTCTTACACACACTGCTGTAGCCTCAGCATTCATCCGGCTCTACCGTTTTTTTTTTCCCTCTAACAAACGAACAGCTCCTGCAAATGATACATCCATCCTTGCTTCCATGTCTCTGGTCTCTCACTCCGGGTCTGCAAGGCAGGTGGCTCCCTTATTCCTGTTTCCCTGCACCGATTTCCCCCTCAGTGCCCTACATCAAGCCCTCTGCTAGTTCAGGCCCCTCTCTCTCTGTCACCTCCCTCTCTCTCTGCAACCCCCCTCCTCTCTCACACCCCCTCTTTCTCTCACCCCTCTCTTTCTTGTTGTTCACACCTGACACAATGATTGCCCACTAGAGAGCTCTACCTCTACACTGGGCAAACAAGGGACACATCAGAAACTTTCAATTCCCTTTTTATATTTTTTTTTCGTTACATTTTTTACTTTTTCATGGGGGGGGGGGGGGGGGTCGCTAATACAGCTCCTCGCCAAGGGCGCTGGAGGCCCTAGGTACGCCACTGTATGTAAAGTCTGCTATTTGTTTAAAAAAATATAACAAACATGACTTTTTATATACACTATAACGTTTCTAAAAAATTGTTCATTTCATCAACAGGAAAGTGTCACTGAGGATGAGGCAGGTGTCAGCCAGGAGGCTGTGGAGCCCTCTGTATCTGCCCAACCTCCGGCCAAACGGCGGCAGAAACAAAAACACATGGATGACGTCACTACAGAATTCCTGAGCCAGGCCTCTATAGCCCTAAAAAGGAAGCCGGACGACCTGGAATCATTCGGAAATATGTCGGGCAATAAACTCCGAAAAGTTGATTTTCTGCAGCGCCAAAGGGCCGAGCTGCTCATTATGCAGGTGCTGCATAGAGCAGAACGGGGCCAACTAGAGCAGCGCACACACCTTTGCGATGAGCACCCATCCCCTCCACCTCCACCACAGCAACCCCAGCCACCAACTCCACAACAGCCACAAATGCCACATGGCAGTCAGTGGCAATATGGCCTTCAGGATCCAAACATCCCCGCATGATTACCGGTATTCCCAATTATAATTGCCCCTAATTTTGACCCTGTTATTTATGTTGCCCCTTTTTATTTATTTATAATTTATATGAGGCGAAAATGTCCTTTTTATTTTAATTTTTACAATACGGAGAGTGTTTATATATTTATGTTGGATTTTCTTCTTTTCTCAAATAAATACGATGTTACAAAAAACAAAAAACGACTTGCCTATCTTTATTTTTTAAAATGTAGAATATTGTGAGAAAGCAGCAATATATGTTTTATAAATTAAATCAAAAATGAATAAAGGGACATATCAATAGTTAGATCTTTGCAGTCAAAATACACAGAGAATGGTGAAGAGTTTAAACTATTTTATTTTAACATTTGATGCACCATATAGAATAGCCAAATCATTATCTTCATCATAACAGAACACATGCCTTTTTTAATTGTAAAGTATAGAATTATGAGCAGCATCTTCCTTCTCACATTTACCAAGATGAGCATGTGCCCCTACATCCTAGTTTCTTTCTGCTGAACTGAGTTTCCTGGAAAAGAAGGCAACAGGGTGAAGAAGGGACTTCGTACCTAAACGCTGTGACAGGATGGCACCTACGCCATTTTCTGAGGCATCTACCTCAAGAACATGGGGCAATGCAGGATTTGGGTGTTGTAGGATAGGTGCTGTGGTGAATAGGATCTTCAACTTATCAAACGCAGCTTGTGCTGCCGGTGTCCATTGGAAGCGGGTACCTTGCCTCGTTAGCTAGGTGACTGGAAGGATAATGGCAGAGAAATTCTTGATAAACCTGCGGTTAGCATATTCAATGAACCTCTGCGTGCTCTTCTTGTCTGTGGGAGTGGGCTGTTTCGAGGATCGATTTAACTTTCTGGGGATCCATGGAGATCCCAGAAGTGAAAATGACAAGTCCCAAGAATTGGATTGATTCCCTTTCAAACTCACATTTCTCGGCCTTCGCATACAATCCATTGTCTCTTAGGTGGCCGAGAACCTTTTTGACATGTTCGCGGTGCAATTCGATGGAACCTGAAAAGATAAGAATGCCGTTAAGGTAGACAGTCATAAACAGATCAAGAAAGTCTCTGAAAATATTATTCACAAAATGCTGAAAGGTGGCTGGAGCATTGCACAATCCAAAGTCCTCAAAGTGGCCAAATCTTGTGCGAAAGGCGGTCTTCCACTCGTCGCCCTCGCGAATCCGTACTAGATTGTATGCTCCTCCATAGGTCAAGTTTTATGAATACCGTGGCTGCCCTGAAACGCTGAAAAAGTTCAGGAACTAAGGGCAGAGGATATCTGTTTTTGACAGTGATTTTGTTTAACTCCCGATAATCAACACAGGGACGTAGGGAATGATCTTTCTTTTCGACAAAGAAGATACCAGCCCCTGCAGGGGACGTAGAGGGCCGGATGAAGCCTTTTTTCAGCTTTTCGTCAATGTAGAGGCGTAATGCTTCGAGTTCCAGTTCAGAGAGAGGGAAGATACGCCCAAACGGTATCTCAGCACCTGGTAAAAGTTCAATTGGGCAGTCATACGGCCGGTGAGGTGGCAGGATGTCTGCTTTCTGTTTATCAAAGACCTCCAAGAACTCATGGTAAGCTGAGGGCACAAGCTGGGATGCAGAGAGATCAGGTTGTAGACCAAGAAGTGATGCAGGTTTCACAGGAATGGGCTGGAAGCAGTTTTGTTGGCAATAGGTAGATGGAAATGCCACTTCTCCTGACTTCCAGTTTATCTGAGGGTTGTGTGCTTGTAACCCTGGGATGCCAGAATGACAGGGAAAAGAGGAGATGGAATAATGTCCAAACACAAGTATTCTCGGTGGACATTACTAGATATAGCCAGTAGTGGGCAGGTTTCTTGGGTTATAGGTCTGGACTTGAGATGGGATCCGTCAGCTAGATGGATAGATAACTGGTGGGTCTTTGCTTGCAGAGGGATTTGATGATGCTGAGCAAAGTCACTGTCCATGAAGCAGCTGCAAGCGCCGGAGTCAATAATGACTAGGACTTGGGTGTTCTTTCCGAGAATCCGTAGTGAGAGAGGTAGAGTAATGTGAGTGGATAGATCTCTCCTAGAACTGTTAGCGAGGTAAGAAGGGAAGGCAAACTGAGACTTACTAGGCCTCACAGGGCAGGTCTGAAGGTAATGTCCTGCTTCCCCACAATAGAGGCATAGGTTGTTCTGGCATCTTCGTAATCTCTCCTCAATGGTCAGTGGAGAGCGTAAGAGTCCTAGTTTCATGGGTTCCACCCAGGAGGCTGTGGGGGAAGTGACAGGTGGACGAAAGGCCGGAGGTGACGGAACTTGAGGCAACATCCAGGAAGGTCTGGAACTTCCGGCTCTTTCCACTCTACTCTCCCTGAGCCTGCGATCAAGCTGGATAGCAAGACTAATAAGGTCGTCAACGGAACCAGGCATACCTACTCTGGCAAGTTCGTCCTTAAGGCCCTCCGATAGGCTGAGACTGAATTGATGCCGTAAGGCTGCATCATTCCAGCCTGTATCAGAGGCCCATCTACGGAATTCTGCGACATAGTCTTCAGCAGGGCGACGGCCTTGTTGTAGTGTATGTAGGGTTGCTTCGGCTGTAACAGATCGCTGGGGATCATCCTAAAACTGTGCCATTGCTTCGAAGAACACTGAGATGGTGTTCAGGGCTGTACTATTGTTCCAGGAGACGGTGGGCTCAGGATTGTGGAAGTAGAGAGATTACGAACCCCACCTTGGTGGATTCAGGTGAGAAAGTCCGTGGTTGCAGGGCAAAGTACAGCTCACAAGAATTCCTGAAGGCCCGGAATTTGTGCCGGTCATCCGAAAATCGTTCTGGAGCAGGTACCCGAGGTTCTGGGGGTGGCCAAACCACTGCAGGTGCAGACAGGGCCCATTCGAGCAAGGAGGACCCAGGTTGCTGGGGTGGAGGCCATGGATTGGATGCGACCCTCTAACTGGAAATAGCCCTCTTGCAGGGATTTGACTGCTTGGGTAAGCGAGGCAAGTTGCTGGCATGATGTCTCTAGAGGTGCAGCCCCTCTCTCGGTCTCCGAAATCTGGCTGAGTGGTACTATCACGTACCTGGTGGAGACCAAGCTGTAGAGAGGGCTTCTCTTGCACCTCCTGTCCAACAACCCTGGTAGAGATGACAGGCTATGTAGGACACAGAGTGGCACGAGGGCTGGTATAGCAGGTGGTGTCTTGACAGAAGACTGATGGCTGTGGATCACTGGATGAACACCTGGAACTGGAACTCGGTGATGCTGGATGAGAAGGCAGGAGCGAAGCCGGAATACAAGCCAAGGAGTCGTCAACAGCCGGACAGCACGGGTACAGGAACGTGAGAGAGGAGTCGGGATACAAGCAGAAGTCGGTACACAGTCTGGCAGTGAGGTACAAAAGCATAAGGCAAAAGCAGGGTCAGACACAAGCCGAGGTCACAGGTAGGCAGGCAGGAATCCAGAGGAGAGTCAAGGGCAAGCCGGGTCGGTATAACAGGTAATCCAGAAGCAGGTCAGGGCACAGGTAAAGGGGAACAAGCTGAAAGACCACTCAGCAATATGCTCCTGTCACCGCTCAGTAGAAATAGGCCGTTTGGCGCCAATTACGTGCGCACGTTGCGTACGCGCATTCGCCCATGCGCATACGCACATTCCTTCCTGTGTGCCTGGGCATGCGCACAAACGTCTGTTTGGGTCTAGCTGAGCGTCTCTTACACTTTGACTGCGTTGATCCCTGGGACCAGGAGAGGTCATAGGTGATGGAGATCCCAAAGATATGTGTAGATACAGTGGGTACGGAAAGTATTCAGACCCCCTTAAATTTTTCACTCTTTGTTATATTGCAGCCATTTGCTAAAATCATTTAAGTTCATTCTTCTTCCTCATGAATGTACACATAGCACCCCATACTGACAGAAAAACACAGAATTGTTGACATTGTTGCAGATTTATTAAAAAAGAAAAACTGAAATATCACATGGTCCTAAGTATTCAGACCCTTTGCTCAGTATTTAGTAGAAGCCCCCTTTTGATCTAATACAGCCAGGAGTCTTTTTGGGAAAGATGCAACAAGTCTTTCACTCCTGGATTTGGGGATCCTCTGCCATTCCTCCTTGCAGATCCTCTCCAGTTCTGTCAGGTTGGATGGTAAACGTTGGTGGACAGCCATTTTTAGGTCTCTCCAGAGATGCTCAATTGGGTTTAAGTCAGGGCTCTGGCTGGGCCATTCAAGAACAGTCACGGAGTTGTTGTGAAGCCACTCCTTCATTATTTTAGCTGTGTGCTTAGGGTCATTGTCTTGTTGGAAGGTAAACCTTCGGCCCAGTCTGAGGTCCAGAGCACTCTGGAGAAGGTTTTTGTCCAGGATATCCCTGTACTTGGCCGCATTCATCTTTCCCTCGATTGCAACCAGTCGTCCTGTCCCTGCAGCTGAAAAACACCCCCACAGCATGATGCTGCCACCACCATGCTTCACTGTTGGGACTGTATTGGACAGGTGATGAGCAGTGCCTGGTTTTCTCCACACATACCGCTTAGAATTAAGGCCAAAAAGTTCTATTTTGGTCTCATCAGACCAGAGAATCTTATTTCTCACCATCTTCTAGTCCTTCAAGTGTTTTTTAGCAAACTCCATGCGGGCTTTCATGTGTCTTACACTGAGGAGAGGCTTCCGTCGGGCCACTCTGCCATAAAGCCCCGACTGGTGGAGGGCTGCAGTGATGGTTGACTTTCTACAACTTTCTCCCATCTCCTGACTGCATCTCTGGAGCTCAGCCACAGTGATCTTTGGGTTCTTCTTTACCTCTCTCACCAAGGTTCTTCTCCCCCGATAGCTCAGTTTGGCCGGACGGCCAGCTCTAGGAAGGGTTCTGGTCGTCCCTAACGTCTTCCATTTGAGGATTATGGAGGCCACTGTGCTCTTAGGAACCTTAAGTGCAGCAGAAATCTTTTTGTAACCTTGGCCAGATCTGTGCCTTGCCACAATTCTGTCTCTGAGCTCTTCAGGCAGTTCCTTTGACCTCATGATTCTCATTTGCTCTGACATGCATTGTGATCTGGAAGGTCTTATATAGACAGGTGTGTGGCTTTCCTAATCAAGTCCAATCAGTATAATCAAACACAGCTGGACTCAAATGAAGGTGTAGAACCATCTCAAGGATGATCAGAAGAAATGGAAAGCACCTGAGTTAAATATATGAGTGTCACAGCAAAGGGTCTGAATACTTAGGACCCGTTCGGCGGCTCCGGCGCTGTGATTGGCCGGAGCCGCGATGACGTCACTCCCGCGCGCAAGCTCCCGGCAAGGAAAGCTGAAGGTCCCCCCGGACCTTCAGAGCACATGCGCCGCTCACGTGAGCGGCTGCAAGCACTGCAAATATCTCCTAAACCGTGCCGGTTTAGGAGATATTAATTTTACCTACAGGTAAGCCTTATTATAGGCTTACCTGTAGTTAAGTGTCAAAAAGCGGGATACTACCGCTTTAAGCAAAGGGACCAGAACGGCAGCCAGGCAGCTGGCAATTGTAGAATGTAAAGTCAGTTTTAGCAGCATCCAAATTTCTTTGAGAAAGGGTTTTTCTCAGACCCCCTTTTGTATGTACAGACCTTTTGAACCATCAGATATAGAGGCTGACACCCTTCACCCCACTCCAATTGAACACTTTTTAGAATGTTTGTGTTTTAGCACACACAAGATAACATAATATATCCTTCTCAACCTGCTCCGCTGAAACACTTCCCAGAATTTTAGATTTTTAGCACACGCAAGATATTTCCAGACTTAAAGCAGAACTTTAGCCAGGCTATGGACAATTCCAAAAGTTATTTAGAATTGTCAATCAATAAATAAGCTTTAACACAAGATCTTGGTTACAATTGCACGTAGTTACAGGCCAGATTTTCTCTTACTTTCTATATGGTGAAACCATTGTGACCTTGACAGTAAATGAAGGGAAATCTTTCAAAATGATAGCTGTAAAAACCTGATAGCAGTAAAAATTTGATAGCAGGTTTAACCTGATATCAGTTTGGCTTAAATTAAGAACAGTTTAAGGTCTGTCTGTAGAATGGCATACTATTAGATGTTAATTCCAGATTTGGTTTGAAGCCGCTCATGTCACATTGGGAGGATTGTTCTGTTCAAATGAGTCAGCTGGGCAATTTGCCTGTTCCATGCCAGCTGCCCGCACTGAGCTGCCTCATGCCTATGTCTCAAAACTCAGGACATGGAGATGGAAGGTCAAAGTGAAATACAAGCGCCTTCCTTTCAGCCTAAAGTCTATTTTGTGGTCTATGCATTTTCTGATACTTTGCATCTTTGAACTGCCTCTTGGGTATCATGCCCACTGGTTTCCTCTCTGCTTCAATCTACAGTATAGGACTGCTACTATCTCCCCCCACCCATCTTTGTCAATTTCGCCAATTATATTATGTGCATCTGCTCCTTCCCCTCTCTGCTCATCTGGTTTAGTCTTAGTACCTAAGCGCAGACATGTTCTGTGCCTCTATAACCCTTTCTAGCTATCATTCTGACCTCCCACTGGATTTATAGGCTCTGCGGCACTCAAAGCACAGGTTATAAACTGCCAGCTCTCTATTGCTGCTCACGGCTCCAGGATACAAATCTTTGTTGTGGGGATAAATATTGAAGGCATGAGCAAATATAGCTGCATATTTAGCTGATACTGTCTTTGCTGTCACAGAATGTTTGTTTTTTTTTTTTTTTTAGAAAAAAAAAAATGCTTTGAATATATACAGTATATGGAAACATGCAGCTAGTTTGCATTGTATGAGAAGGATTATAACAAACTATATATAGCCATATCTTTCTATAATACGCAGTAATGGGGTGTAAATAAGGATAGATTACTTAGGTAATGCCTGAGTTTAATACAGATATAGTATTATTTCTAAATGAATACACATTATTCAACATGCTGTACATTCTAAAATTAAAAATGGATGTACTTGCGCACTGCTATGTTGTTGTTGTTGAGTGCTATGAGACTACAGAAATGACTAAGCAGATTGCTCAAACCTATACACACTCTTAACGTGTATCAATGTGCGACGAGCCAGAACCACAGGGGCGACACGTGAGGTGCACGGTGGGCCGGTGAGAGACAGCAATAATACAGTTCATCGGTTTACTCACGGTTAGCAAAAAGCCTCCCTGGGCTGGTCGCACAGTGAAGAGAAAGACAGCACGAAATCCTCCGGGGCACGCTCTGTGATAGGGAAACGCCAGCCAAGATGGTGGTTGAGGTGCCCGTGATGACAGGGGTGTTTAGAGTGCTTGTGGTGGCTGGGTCCCTTGATGGTATTTGTCGTGACGCCAGTACCGTTAATGGTGGTACAACCAGTTGTAATAGCAATAGTGAAGAATGAGGTAGACAGTGGTAGGATACAACTCACAACTTTTACTGTGACTGGTTTTGATTGCAGCATAAACATCCAGATAGAATACAGTCTCTGGGTAAATAGAGGAATTCTGCTGATCCACTGTTAATAGGTTTTGGTAGGTCTTGACTCAGGCTGTGGTTCAGTATAATGCTTTCTTGTTTCTGGTCCCTTTAGAATCCAGTGAAATTTGGTGAGGTTGCCAGTGGCTAAGGAATCCTTCACCTATATTCTCAAAGGTCAGTTGCTGCCGTTTGGTGGCTTTTACCCTTTGATTTTAGCAGTTCCAATTTGTCCCTTCTTAGGACTGACCTTCACTAACCTCTACATGGTGCTTCTCTCCTCTGTACACTGACTTCCTGAACTGACCAACTGACCACAGATAAACCTGAGCTGGGATAGATATCCCAGAGTGGTGCTATCCCCATCTTGTGGTGGGAAGTATGAAGCACACTTGACCAGCCTATGAACAGGGATTAACAAATGTAGCAATGCACTTGCAATACAGCAATGACAAAGTAGTAATACATTTGCAGTTCCCACATGTCCTGAGTGGGACGCTGCAAATGTGCAGTCAATGCAATGTGTATTCAAAAGTGGTGCATCGCTCCCAAATGCTAATGCGCTAGTATCCCTTTAAATCTGTTTTCATAGCCATTTTCAAAATCAGCATTTCATATCAATCCATATATAACATTAACAAAACAAACAATGCATCAGTCCATAAAGTGTCCTTTAAACTAAAGGCATGTTGGCCTAGCACATTATCTTCAATACATGTTTTCATTAGAAAATGTAAAATTGAGGTTAATATATACTGCTAAAGAAAATTAAAGGAACACTTTGAAAATACATCAGGTCTTAATGATAAAAAATATGCAGGATATCTATACTGATATGGAATGGGTAATGTGTTAGGACAGAAAGATGCCACATCATTTGATGGAGATGAAAATTATCAACCTACAGAGGGTTGAATTCAAAGACACCCCAAACATCAAAGTAAAAGTAGCAGGCTAGTCCATTTTGCTGAATTTTCATTGCAGCAACTCAGAATGGTGCTCGGCAGTTTGTATGGCCCCCACGTGCTTGTATACATGCCTGACAACATCGGGGCATGCTCCTAATGAGATGACGGATGGCATCACTGAGCTCCTATACAGTCTGGCGGGGTCTAAAAAAAAAAAAAAAAATGGCACTATCCCTATTGTAAGCTGGGGAACAGGTAGCAGGTGCAAAGCTCCCTGGGATGAGCAGTCTTTCAGGCACAGATACCAAATCCACTGAGGGAGTGACAAACAGTGCGGTGTTTATTGGTGCTATATACAAGTTTATAAACAGGTGCTGTACAGTGCTTTAAGGAAAACAAGCAGGAATAATAACAATAAACAAAAGCCTAGCCGTGTCCCGGCGCTTACTACACACAATGCAGTCCCTAACTAACACAGACCGAGCAAGCCTACAGCTTGTCGGCTTCCAAAGACACACACTGACAGTGTTACCAACCTTCTGCTCTCCTAGACAAACGTTGTCTGTGTTCCCAAGCTGAGAGAGCACTGCTGTCTGTCTCAGGTGAGATTAAATTGGCCTGGTGAAGAGGACGAAGATCCGAACTGGATCATGGCTCAGAGATCCCTAAAGGTATACGAGAGATGCCTGGGTGATGTATAAACCCCGAACAGGACTTTTCCTGGCTCTCTCTGGGACACTCTGCTACACTATATAGATGGGTACATTAGACAAAAGGTCCCCACATCTCATCACAAGGAAAAGATAGTGGGAAAAAGGGGATTTCTTGGATTGGCTGAGTCAGAGGTTGTAACATCTGCCCGCCTCTCTGACTCCGACAATCTGAGCAGGCTTTATATTCACTAATAGAATACATCGTTCACCGTTATTGGCTCAGCGCGGTATACTGTATGTATCCAAAGCTATGGTACATACAGTATTACCGCACATCCAGCGGGTTGAGAGAGATTAGGGACGTTCGTTTTGGGCCAGCTTGGCCCAAACATACTATGTAAAGTAATCCTCAGATTTTATGCTCTGCGTATAAAACGGCCCCCTGATTTTTGGGGGGTGTTTTTAAGGTTAAAAAGTCGTCTTATACGCCAGCATAACATGAAAAATTATATTAAATAACTTATGCAATTGAAAAATCATGTCCAAAAAATAATAAAAAGGGGGAAGGGGAGGGGCCCAGGGCAAAAGAGACATTTTACATCTATATATGATATGCAGCAAATTTCATTTTTGGATCGAATGATAGTTCTATAGTCAGGTTGAAAAAAGACACAAGTCCATCTGGCTCAAAAAAAGACACAAGTCCATCTGGCTCAACCAATAAAAAACAAAAAAAAAAACAGTAACGAAAACCCAACCATACAATCCCATATACACAATCCTATACCCGCAGTTGATTCAGAGGAAGGCGAAAAATCCCAGCAAAGCATGATCCAATTTTCTACAGAAGGGGAAATAAATTCCTTCTTGATCCCCCGAGAGGCAATCAGGTAATCCCTGGATCAACTTTACCTATAAATATTAGTACCCATTTATATTATGTACACCCGGAAAGAATCCAGGCCTTTTTTAAAGCAATCTAGTGAGCTAGCCAGAACCACCTCTGAAGGTCTATTCCACATTTTCACAGCTCTTAGGGTGAAGAAACCTTTTCGTATTTGGAGACAAAATCTGTTTTCCCCCAAAGAGTGCCCCTTTGTCCTCTGTGTTGACCTTAAAGTGAATAACTCAACACCAAGTTCACTATATGGACCCATTATGTATTTATACATGTTGATCATTTCCCCCCTTAATCTCCTCTTCTCAAGACAGAATAAATTCAGTTCCTCTAATATTTTCTCATAGCCAGGGGCGGACTGGGCTGGGGGGAAGGAGGGCAATCTCCCCCTGGGCCGCTCTGATTGGCTGTAAAAAGGCCGCTGTGTTGCCAGCTCAGAACTGCACACGAGCAGTTCCACAACTGGCCGAGTGCGGCTGTGTGTGAAGCCATGTGTTGTCACAGACAGGGCTGACAGTCTCTGTGTTATGGAACGAGTTATCCAGCCCCTCCCTCCTCCACACGGATTGGCTGAAGAGGCTGCTCTGCCCTCTTTGCCTGTGTGCTGTGACTGTCTGTGAAGAGACTGTGGGCGGGAAAGTTCAAGCTGAGCAGTCGGCTACACAGACAGAGCCTGAACATGAGTCCTGTGAATGTCCAGTGCCCGTGCAAGTAAGTGAACTTCTCCTCACCTCCCCCCCCCCCCCCCTGCTGTCTCTCCCTCCCCCTCTCTGCAGAGAGATTTACTTTTCCTGCAGCCTGTGCAGTAACTTGCCATAGGTGCAATGCACTGGGCTTACACTGGTATGCTGTGGTTTGGCTGCAATGCTGGTGTACTGGCAGCCTTCCTGCATGTTACCCCAGTCCCATAGACCTCCTATTAGACTGCACATTTTTACTGCATGTTCTGAAAGTGCACAAAAAATCCTGCAAGCTGCATCTTTGATGCACTTTCTGAAAATGCAGCAAAAACGCACAACCTAAAAGAAGTCTAAGGGACTGCGGCTAAGGAAAACTGCGAGTACATCAGCCAAACCGAAGCACATCAGTGTGAGCCCAAAGGCTTGTATGCACTTACAGCAGGAACTGCCACTTCACTGAAAAGTGATCCATGCTCAGATCACTTTTCAGAGGCATTTGTCAGGCAGTGAGGAGGTGATATCACATTTCCTCCTTGCCTGTATTAACTTCCCAAATGCTAGTCCCTCCAGGTTAATGACACTTCTAAAAGGGGGGCTCCACTTAAGTGTAGAAATTCACTTTGAACTCCACCTTATTTGTATTCCATCCACCTCATTGTTTGCACATCTATTACCTATAGAGAGTTATGGAAATAAGGTGTTCAAAGTGAATTTCTTCACCTAAGTGGAGCCCCCTTTTAGAAGATTTGAGGATATTACTGAACCCAGAGACTAATGGAATTAAGCCACCATAGACAGATTGAAATGTCTGCTGAACCGGCAGGATTAGATCTATATATGTATAGACTGGTTGGTTGTACAGAATTTATCAACTGACTTCAGTGCAACCAGCGTGTTTTTTTTATTGTGGATCACTGCTGGCTGTTATAGCTTCCGGCAGTGTTTATTCTGATTGCTGGGAAACTTTCACACACCAACACACGACTCTTATGGAAGTTTGGTAAATCGAATGCCAGGCTTCCCTAGCATTACACCTGTGTGGCTGCCACCAAGTCTGGGCACAAGTCAGCACAGGCTCCTGGAAACACAGGAGGATGGTCAGTAAGAGGAGAGCTGGGATATGATGTTACTTACTGTACGTCATATCCCTGCCACTCCTAAACCTGCTTCACTGCAGCACCAGGCCCACAATACCCATAATCTGGCCCCTGGGGGCCGGTGCACCAGCATGTGCTTTTCTCACTACCTGCAATTGGCACAGGAGGAGCCTGCAGCCTGGGCAACCTGGTGGTTGTGCCCAAGGAGACAGCAGGACTTGCGTGTTTGACTCTCAGCTACTCTGCTTGCTTGGCTTGCCCAGTGGTGTGGTGCTCACTCACCAGAGAACGTCCAGACTCCACAAGTAGTGCTTAGTGTGGCAGCAGTGACAGCCAAGACTTTAGTCTTAATCTTCCTGCAGTCTCTTTGGTCTGTGTACTGAGTGTGGGGAAGGGGCAGGCTCTCTGTCTCAATGTCTCGGGGGGGCAATCAGTCTGTGAGACTGCTCCACATAATTGCCCAAACATAGACAGGCTGCCCCACAGAGAGTGACCGCTTCACACTGCCCGCACAGAAAGAGACAGCTTCACACTGCCCGCACAGAGAGACCGCTTCACACTGCCCGCACAGAGAGAGACCGCTTCACACTGCCCGCACAGAGAGTGACCGCTTCACACTGGCCGCACAGAGTGAGACCGCTTCACACTGGCCGCACAGAGTGAGACCGCTTCACACTGGCCGCACAGAGTGAGACCGCTTCACACTGGCCGCACAGAGTGAGACCGCTTCACACTGGCCGCACAGAGTGAGACCGCTTCACACTGGCCGCACAGAGTGAGACCGCTTCACACTGGCCGCACAGAGTGAGACCGCTTCACACTGGCCGCACAGAGAGAGAGAGACCGCTCAACATTGCCCGCACAGAGAGAGAGAGACAGCTCCAGATTGCCTGCGCAGAGAGAGACTGGTTCACACTGCGGAGCAGTCTCTCTCTCTCTCTCTCTGTGCGAGCAATGTTGAGAGGTCTCCCTCTCTCTCTGTGCAGACAGTGTGAACTGATCTCTCTCTCTCTGTAAAGCAGTCTCTCTTTCAGTGCAGGTAGTGTGAAGTGGTCTCTCTCTCTCTCTCTCTCTCTCTCTGTGCAGGCAGTGTGGAGCGGTCTCTCTCTCTAAGGCAATGTGGAGCGGTCTCTCTCACTCTCTGTACGGCAATGTGGAGCAGTCTCCCCCTCTCTCTCTGTATGGGCAATGTGGAGCAGTCTCCCTCTCTCTCTCTGGGCAACGTGGTGCAGATGGGTGGTGAGCTGATTCAGTGGTTCAATGGGCCACTTGACTGGACTTGCCCCCCAGGCCTAAGGCTGACAGCCCTCCCCTACTCATAGCTGAGTTTCTCCATGCCTCTTATTAGTTTGGTTGCCCTTCCCTTCACTTTCTCCAGTTCCCCGATATCCTTTTTAAGAACTGGTGCCCAAAACGAAACTGCATATTCCAGATGAGGTCTTACTAATGGTTTGTACAGGGGCAAAATTATATCTCTCTCTCTCTCTCTGGAGTCCATGCCTCTGTTATTACAAGAAAGGACTTTGCTTGTTTTGGAAACTGCAGCTTGGCATTGCATGCTATTATTATGCTTAGGATCTACCATAACAACCAGATCCTTCTCCGCTATGGATTCCCCCAGTTCTACTCCCCCTGGTATGTATGCTGCATGCATATTCTTAGCCCCCAAGTGCATAACTTTACATTTATCAACATTAAACCTCATTTGCCACATAGTTACCCAATTAAACAGTGCACTGAGGCCAGCTTGTAAGAGACATCCTGTAAAGAAGTTATTCCACTGCAAAGCTTGGTGTCATCTGCAAAGACTGAAATGGTTCTTTTAATCCCAGACCCTATATCATTTATAAAGATATTAAAAAGTAAGGGTCCCAACACTGAACTTTGGGGTACACCACTGATAACCTTAGACCATTCAGAGTAAGAATCATTAACCACTACTTTCTGAATTCTATCTTTTAGCCAATTTTCTATTCATTTACAAACTGATCTTCCCAAGCCTGTAGACTTTACCTTACACATTAGCCGTGTGTGGGGAACTGTGTCAAACGCTTTTGCAAAATCCAAGCATACTACGTCCACAGCCACCCCTCTGTCCAAGGTTTTACTTACCTCCTCATAAAAAGAAATCAGGTTTGTTTGACAACTTCTGTCTTTCATGAATGCATGCTGTCTGTTGCTTAAAATATTTTTTTTCCAGAAAGAACTCATCTATGTGGTCTTTTATTAAACTCTCCAGTATCTTCCCTGACTATAGAAGTTAAACTAACAGGTCTATAGTTACTTGGCAAAGACTTTGATCCCTTTTTAAATATAGGCACCACATTGGCCCTACGCCAATCCAGTGGTGCTATTCCAGTCCATAACGAGTTCCTAAAAATGAAAAACAAAGGCTTTGAAATTACAGCACTCAATTCTTTTGGGTGCGTGGGTGGATGTCATCTGGTCCAGGTGCTTTATCCACCCTTATTCTGTCTAAATATTTCTGGACCATTTCATATCCATCAGACACTGGAGGAGGCGCGCTGTGAGCTGTCAGCCGGACGTGCGGGGGAGGCGTTAAGAGAGACCGGAAGCCGTGCGTGTGCAGCGTGTCCAGTGCTGTGAGTGTGTGTGAAGGAGCTGCGGGGGGGGGGGGGGGGACGTGCGGGAGACCTCCTGGGGGGAAGCCTGTGACACCTGGGACCACCGAACGGCAGCGGAGGATGGTCAGGGGTCTGAAGGACTGGGAGTGAGCTGGTGACCCGGAACAGCAGCACGTGAGTAGGTGACTGATCAGCTGTTTGGCTGGTGGGGGGGAACCAGAGGGACTAGCTAAGGACAGTAGGTGACTGACTGTGCTCTGCGACTGCGACTGACTGTGCTCTGCGACTGCGACTGACTGTGCTCTGCGAATGACTGCTCTGCGACTAACTGCTCATGCGTTCGAGGGTGAATACAAATAAGCAAAATGTAAGCACGTTGCTTCCCTGGAAGCTCAGGTCCTGAATCTAGGGAAGCAGCTGGCAACACTGAGCCGAATGTCCATACCGAAGGAGAGCTGGGATCGTACCCATCAGGCGCAGGCAGGGGCCTGCACAGAGGTGGGCGGAGTAATGGAGGTGCAGGCATCAGAGCAGAGTAGAGAGGTGACAGTTAGGAGGGGTAGAAGGAGACAAGGCAAGGAGGCCGGTCCTAGGCTGGAGCACCCCAATAGATACGCCCCGTTGCGTGATGTTGGGGAAACCAGTCAGGGACCAGCATTGCTGGAGCAGAGCGACGCCCCTACCTGCCAGGGGAAGAACTCCTCCAGTGAGGCCGGGAGAAAGGGAAAGGAAAGACAGGTGCTGGTGGTAGGGGACTCAATCATTAGAAGAACAGACAGTGCAATCTGACACAAAGGCCGTGGGCGCCGAACAGTCAGTTATTTACCGGGCGCTCGGGTTCGGCACATCGCAGATTGGGTGGACAGATTATTGGGTGGGGCTGGGGAAGACCCAGCTGTCATGGTACACGTGGGTACCAATGAAAGATGGAGAGGAAGATGGAGAGTCCTAAACGATTTCAGGGACTTAGGCGCTAAGTTGAGGAGTAGGACCTCCAAGGTAGTATTTTCTGAAATACTACCTGTACCTCGAGCCACACCAGAGAGGCAGCGGGAGATTAGGGAAGTTAACAAGTGGCTAAGAAGCTGGTGTAGTAAGGAGGGATTCGGGTTCCTGGAAAACTGGGCCGACTTCTCAGTTGGCCACCGGCTCTATGGTAGGGACGGATTGCACCTAAATGGGGAGGGTGCAGCCGTACTGGGTGAGAAGATGGCCAAAAAGTTAGAGGGGCTTTTAAACTAGGTGATGGGGGGGCGGGTACAGATGCAGAATTAGCCATTGGAAAGCAAGATTCAGAGGGCACAAATGGGGACATTAGCAGTAGGGTGTTCGGAGCTCCTAAACCCAAGGTGGGTATGGGGAAAAATCACAAGAGCAGCCTAAAAACATCAAATGAGGATACTGTATATGTAAACGGCCAAAACTACAAGGTTTGTATACCAATGCCAGAAGCCTGGCCAACAAGATGGGAGAGCTGGGGCTGCTGATGTTTGAGGAGGACTTTGATTTTGTGGGAATAACTGAGACTTGGTTCGACAGCTCTCTTGACTGGATGGCGACCATTCAGGGGTATTCCCATTATCACAGAGATAGAGAAGGTAAAAAAGGGGGAGGGGTATGTCTGTATATTAAGAACAGTGTACAGGTAAATATGAGGGATGATATTAATAATGGAGCTATGGACGAGGCAGAATCTCTATGGGTAGAACTTCAAAGGGAAGGCACTGTGGGGAAGGTAATATTGGGCGTATGCTATAGGCCCCCCAACCTGAGGGAGGAGGGTGAGGCGGACCTCCTTTTACAGATAGGATTGGCAGCAAGGATGGGAAATGTCATTATAATGGGGGACTTTAATTATCCAGATATAGACTAGGCAGAAGGAACCATGCATTCAGCCAAGGCTCGGCAGTTCATAAATGTTTTGCAGGACAATTTCATGGGTCAGATGGTAAACTCACCGACAAGAAACAATGCGGTACTTGACCTACTGATTACCAACAATACAGACCTGCTCACGGATATAGAAATACGGGCAACTTAGGAAACGGTGATCATAGGTCAATTAGTTTCAGTATAAATTATAGTAATAGGAAACACAAGGGTAATATAAGGACACTGAATTTCAAAAGAGCCAATTTCCCAAAACTGCGCTCTCTGCTAGAAAATGTCAAATGGGATAGAACCCTGGGAACAAAGAACACGGAGGAAAAATGGGAGTGCTTCAAGAGCATACTAAACAAAGGGATTGACCAGTGCATTCCAAAGGGAAATAAATGTAAAAGAGCAAAACTAAACCCTGGGTGGCTAAACTCCAACTTTAAAATGCATATTAATGCTAAAGAAAAGGCCTTCAAAAATACAAGGAAAATGTTTGAATGGATAAGGACTTTAACGGCACCAAAGTAATTTTTATAAAATAAACAGTTTATTTGTGAAATCATTAAAAACCATCAAATATGGTACATGGGCCCCAAAAAGAAATCGGGGGCATCAAATGGCACTTTTCCACTGCAAGTACCGGCTCGGGTCTACTTGGCCCTGCTTGGCCCTGTTTGGTTTTCCAGTGCATGGTACCGCATGGTACGGTGTTGGAACGGTTCGGTACGGTTTGGTATGGTTTGCTTTTCAACTAAAGTAGTACTAAAGTAAGTGGGTGGGATAGTGGGTGGGATAACAACGATTCTCTGACTATCAGTGGCAAATGCAAAGGATTGTAGGATATGGTACCGGTATGGTACCTCTTGGAACCACAATCGAGGTGGTACTGTTTTAGAGAGCCATACTTTTCAGTTCCATGTAGTGGAAAAGTGCCGCCGTACCATACCGTACCGAACCGTTCCTACACCGTACCATGCGTACCAGCAGTGGAAAAGCACAAAAGAGAGCCGAATCGTTCGGTTCCATGCAGTGGAGAAGCACCAAAACTAGTACTGCAATATACAGAGTGAACAATAATTAGTGTATAGATATTATCATACTACATGATATCGGATGGATCTCGTGAGGGGTGACAGGAGAGAAACTGCCATCCGTCAGGATCACATGATGTTGTATTCAGAAGATAGACGGTAGATGTTGATAATGCTCGACATGTTTCGCTATTCTAATAGCTTCATCGGGAGCTTATAACATAATTCTGTATAGTATTGTGGTTCAGTGGGATGGGTTAATGCCAACAGCATAGGACTAACGAGGAAGGTGTTGGGTCTGTGAGCAGGATCAAAGTGAGTAACAGGATTATATTGGGAACAGGCTAATTGCAGGTCCGACAGTATCTTGGGACCGCTTTTAAATCTTGCATGGCTTAATAAGAAAGAGGTTGGAGGCCACAATATGGGTAAACCACAGCTGGTTAGGGCAAAGGTTGAATACTGGAGGCTACACAACCAAAAAGATCCTGCATGGGACGCACACCTTCCCCGGATGGGGAACCACAAACATAACTTCAAAGAATACAGGACTGAGGGGTCATTGGCAGCATTCAAGCATTACAAAGAGTGTAATAAGAAATGTAAAGATGAAATCAGGGCGTCTAAAATAGAACACGAGAGACATATAGCGGAAGAGAGTAAAAAGAACCCCAAGAAATTCTTTAAGTATATAAACGGTAAGAAAGTGAGGCCAGAACACATTGGCCCCATAAAAGATGACAAGGTAGATTTGGCCACAGAGGACAGGGAAAAGGCGGTAGTGTTAAATAATTTCTTCTCTTCAGTCTTCACAAAAGAATTGGGGGGCTACACTAACCAAGCTTGTAAGGCCAAACTAAACAACACACCTCAGGAAGTACCGCCATGGTTAACAGAAGATAGACTTAACATAAATAAATCACCGGGACCAGATGGCTTGCACCCGAGGGTTCTTAAAAAGCTCAGCCAGGTGATTGCCAGGCCATTATTCATGATCTTTAAGGATAGTTTACAGATGGGTATTGTGCCAGCTGATTGGAAAAAAGCCAACATGGTACCAATATTTAAAAAAGGGCCGAGATATATCCCGGGTAATTATTAGAAGAAATTTGCCTCCAGACAGCAGCTATCTGGGCCCATATGATATAATACTTAATGGTGCCCCTATCCTTAAATAAATCATTAGAAATGGAAGGATTGGGAAACAAGGATTTCGGGCACATTGATTATGTAAAATCGTTTTTTATTAAAGAAAACAATTAAAATCATAGAAGATTACAGGCAGATAACTTAGTGTTGAACGTGAGACCCATAAACATGGTCTAACATTGTAGGATACATAAGTTGATAAACACAAAGAACCTTAGTTTGTATACAATTAAATGTACAGAGAGGTTGCAATTAAACAGTAATCAGAAACCGTGTACTTCCTTCAGGAGATTCCTGCCGACAGATACCCGAAAAGTCAAGGTGCCGGTCGACAGGGTCAACTGAAATCGTGACTGGTTTTCACCATACAATACTTAGCGTTTTAGCATGTTTCGCTTTATTAAAGAAAGCTTCATCTGGAGCATATTCTTTATTTCATCTGCATAAAAGATATGGCATATTTTAGAACAAAAATCAACAACATGTAAAGTATGACATACTTTCATAACAATTTTTCTCTCAAAAGTTTACATATGTATACTAACATTGATAGAGATTTAATCATTTATATCAACACAACATGTCATTGAGTTACATCTAGAGCCAAGGAAGGCTGTATGGGGCATAGAGGGACAGCCGTAGTAAACGTATGTGGAGACCCACACCGTATATTCAGTTGGACAGGTATCAATATATGTTAGAGATATAGTGAAAGACAATATACATACCTGTACATTGTATAGTGAGACATGCATCTCAAATTCTTTGATAGACATTCACATAAATGTGAGGGTAATCACTTTATGTCTATGCAGACACCCGGTGTTGATATACTAGAGGATACTTACTATAAGGCATGCACATGCGTTAAGCAGAAGTGTAGAAATGAAATAAAAAGCAAGTAAGTGTTTATATAGGGTGCAATTCCATTGGAATATTGTATAACCCGAAAGGAAAGCACACAAACGGTTGCCCCAAGGGGATAGCCAAAGGATCAACAAACCAAGAGGGATATAAAGTAAGAACATATAGAATGCATATATTTATAGCAGTATATTTGAATGCTCACCGATTATTATATAACAAGGGACCTATTCTGATACTCACAACTCCTAGAGTCGGATGTATTAAGTACTGTGGAAAAGGTAAGATGGAGAGTAAGGCAACCACCCCAAAAAGGTTTGCAAGATACCATGAACATAATGTCTGTCAGGCTTACCCCACAATGAGCTTCTGTCTGCACGTCTCGTGTCCTCCCCGGATGGGGAACCGCCGCCATACAAGGGCACGTATCCGGCGCCCTTAAATGGTGTGGATCACGGGCGGCTCGTCACTGACGTCACCACCCCGACCACTCCCACTGGACATGACGGCAATGCGAGAGCGGGGACACCCCGCTCCCGCCAGTCGCCATAGTCAACGGGGGTTGATTGGACATGCCGAGCAGGAACTGCTCACATAGTCTGCTCAAGTGCCACAGGAAGTTCCGCCCGAACAGGGCGGGACCGCACTGCTGCCTATCTGGCCGCAGATACCTCACTAATCATGGCCATCTCACTCACTGCCCCACAACGCCTCCGGAGGCTCGATCCGCAACCACCTGAAAAACACATGCCTGTAGTAAATACATAAAAAAAAAAAACATATATACTCAATTAAATATTTGACATACATATTTATGTTTGCACAAAAAATCACCTGGCGAACCAGGTCGTTAAAAACCATTGGTATGTACATTTTAGAAAGTATTTTACCTTTATTTTAATTTCAATGTAGCCTGAATTGTAGGGGTAAATTATCAACTGCCATTCTAGTGATTACCCTATTTGGAAGGATGGGGCATTTGCCCACTATTTTGGAGACACTCCTATTTTTGTTCCCTAAACGGGGGCACCCCCCTAAAGGTTTTACATAAGTTGATTCCCTAGCCAACTACATTTTAAAGGATTTCTAAATGTTTGTCGATTTCACATGACACTCCATTTAGTGATAGTGCCACGTGTATCGAGATAGAGAGGGAGGGTCAGAGGGAAAGATGATCACACCAAACCAAGCATCCACCTATATATCCATAAAATATCACAAGTTTATTTTATATTAGAAAAGGAGACTCAGTACGGGAGACATTATATTCATAGACTGGAACAACGCTACTAAACCTTCATAAAAAAGGTCTGTATGACTGGGTTTAATTTAACCCCGGCCTACAGGTAGCATTCAAGCGTTTTATCCAGAGAGTTTCCTTCTGAAGAATTCTTTTGTCCCAATTACCCCCGCGGGGGTCTTGGGGAATAACATCAAGTACATAAAACCTCGCTTTTTGCGGATTGAACTTATGATATAGGTCAAGGTGTCTGCTCACTGGGTGTGATCATCTTTCCCCCCGCCGATACGTACACATGATCATTAATCCTCTGGCGTAGCTCTCTTATAGTTTTGCCTACATAGAACATGCCACAGGCACAATGCATAAGATATACTAGACCGCGAGTACTACAGTCAGCATGGAATTTCGGAGAAAAAGTGTCGCCATTTGGTAACACATGTTGGGGCCCTTCCTCTACCCAAGGACAGAGGGCGCATTCGTGGCATTTATAAGTTCCTCTAGATGTTATTTTGTTAT
Source organism: Pelophylax lessonae (assembly GCF_965119305.1). Classification (NCBI taxonomy): domain Eukaryota; kingdom Metazoa; phylum Chordata; class Amphibia; order Anura; family Ranidae; genus Pelophylax; species Pelophylax lessonae. Next base: position 87,755,057 of record NC_138778.1, read on the forward strand.
TTTTGTTAGGCTGGTAGTGGCTTGCTGTCAATTGACCTCTCAGAGATCTAGTTCGTCTAAATACGATCTGTGGGTGTTCACCCACATATTTCTTGATTATAGGGTCGTCACGTAAAAGATACCAGTGTCGCTCAAGGATACCTCTCAGAATATTTTCATGATTTGAATACTTGGTTATGAGCTTAACCGTAGGTTGTGTACTTACTGGTTTGGTTCTAAAGATAAGACTGTTTCTATTTTGTTAAAGGCTGTTCGTAGGATGCGTTTACTATATCCCCAAGCTAACAGACGTTCTCGCAACAGATTAGCCTGAATTTCAAATTCTTTATTAGATGTACAATTTCGCCGCAGGCGTATGTATTTTTTGCGTATGGGATGCTACGTATTAGTGCCACTGGGTGGACACTAGACGCATGCAATATTACATTCCCAGACGTCTCTTTACGATACAAATTTGTTGTTAAGTGTCCATTTTCGTGTTTGACCACCGTCAAGTCAAGAAAGTTTACTCTCGAGTCATCGATCGTACATGTCAGTTTAAAATTAAAGTTATTTATATTCAACAAGGTGATAAACTCATCCAGCATTCGTCTCGAGCCTCTCCAGACCACGAAAATGTCGTCTATAAATAGAAACCAAACTGCTACATGTAAGAAAAAATTAGATAGGGTTTCGTCTGATGTAATATTCCGCTCCCACCCCCCCAGGTACAGGTTGGCGTAGGCCGGGGCGCAACAAGTGCCCATGGCCACCCCCTGCACCTGGAGGTAGTGGGACCCATTGAACGTAAACCAATTATGTTTCAAAATAAAAAGTAGCAGCTCTAGCAGGAAATTACAAAAAGGCCAAGTGCGGTGGTCTTGTTCATGTAAGAAGGTGCGTATCATCCCGACGCCCTGCTCGTGAGGGATACTGGAGTATAAAGCCTCTACATCCAGAGTCACGAGCAGGGCGTCAGGAGGAACCACCATATCTTCGATCATTTTCAAAATCTCGAGTTTATCCTTGACATATGACGGTAGTCGAACAACGTGGGGTAATAAAAAGAAGTCTACCAGGCGACTGGCATTTTCGGTTAAGTTCCCAATGCCTGAAACGATAGGTCTCCCTGGTGGAGCCATCAGGCTCTTGTGGGTCTTAGGGAGAGAATAGAATGTTGCTTGTCTCGGGAATTTATTGTTTAGGTAGTTGTAACAGTCTTGATCTATTAGAGCAGATTGATATGCTCGTCCAATTATGTCCAAGTATTCTGCCTGAAATTTTGTTGTGGCCGACAAGGGAATTTTTTTATACCACGTTTTGTTTGTAAGAATATCCAAGCACATTTTTTCGTATCCCTCACGGGTCATTAGTACCAAGTTTCCTCCCTTATCCGAAGGTTTTATGACTAAATCTACATGGTTCTTTAGCCTATTAATTATTTGGAGTTGTTGGTTTGATAAGTTATTTTTTACAGATCGTAATTCACATTTCCTAATCTCACCCACAACCGTAGTTAGAAATGCCCATATGTTGGAATTTGTAGTTAGGTCGGGAAAGTTGTTAGATTTCGGTTTGAAGGATGCCTGCCTTTCACTTGGGGTGGCTATTTGTGGGTATTGACTGGAGGATTGGGAGTCCGACGGATCTCCCTCCTCCAGTAGTAAAATTAGATCACGTAAAGCTTGAAATTCTTGCATAGTAAAGTGCTTAATTTTTTCAGAAATGTCTTTGTCTTGTAAATTACGTCTTCTATCAGGGTCAAACATGTATCTATATGTCAGATTTCTAGCAAACGTGTAGATATCTTTTATAGTTTCGTATCTCTCCATGGGAACCGATGGGCAGAACGTCAGACCCAGTTCAAGAATTTCTTGTTCTTGTGAAGAAAGTTGGTATGGGGTTAAATTAATAATGGACAATTTTAGGTGGGAAGGTTTAGTGATGCATTCAAGTGAAAATTTGAGGCCTGAGCCTGTGGTGCCGCAAAATGAGCGTCAATAGTGGTTTGTCTGGATGTGATAGTATTAGGTGTGCTTAGTGATGGTGCACTGTTGGGTAAAACAAGTGAGTTAGCCCCTAGAGATTGTGTGTGGAGATTAGAAGTGGCTCCATGTGATACTGAAGTGCCTAAATTAGTGTTGGTAGGAGATGGTTGCAACATTTGTATTGCTTGGAGGGCAAGGCCCCCAAGATAGGGGTCCTGGGCCTCAAAGGCTTCTTGTGTCGAGGTATCGGCAGACTTAGGAGCCTGTCCATTTTGAGTACCCCCATCTCTAGGGGTTGGAACCTGGACAGTTCATCCGGTCGCTTTTTCGAACGTGGTGTGTAATTCCCCCCCTCCTGTTGTCCACGTTTACGCGTTCCTGGGTCCATTTTGGGTCTGGTGTCTTTATTGGATCTGGCCGATACTTTGGATCTATCAGATTGTATAGAGATCGAGGAAGAATCCGATTCCCAATCGGTTTCCCTCGGTCCTAGATTAGATGGATGTTCTCGGGGGCCACGTGGAAAACGTGGTCGCCTCGAACCATTAGGCCCTGGCCAACGGTACGCGTAGCCTTCCGTAAAGGCCATCTTATCTTTTAAGAATTTTGTTTGCTTTTTGCAAATAATATCCCTATTTAGCTTGATCCCATACTCCTTCACCTCCTTCCACCTGGATTCATATTGTGCATGTTTTTTTAAATTTTCATTTTTGGTGTATAGTGCAGATAGTTCTGCGTCCAAAATAGCTAGGTCTAGTTTGTATTGAGACACTAGTAATTGACATAAGTCAGTACTGCATTTGGTTAGGATGCGTTCCCAAAGGGGTTTAAACTCACTCGATGCATTATCGAAGGAGGGGAATAAGTGGATTCTCAGGCCCATAGGGCATACATTTGCTTGGATATATTTCAAGAAGAACTCTATGTGCCAGTATAGATTTGATTTTTTCTTTATTAGTTTTTTGACTGTACCTATATACTGGTTAAGATTAATATCATCCTTAGCCGGAATATTCCATGTAGATTCAATTTCTGTCATAAGACCTGTCCATGCATTTCCAATGAAATCCATAGTTGTTCGTTTATAGAGGAACCCCTTTGTTACCGGAGTCTTTTTTATTCCCTGACCAAAACCCTACAGGTTTTACATAAGTTGATTCCCTAGCCAACTACATTTTAAAGGATTTCTAAATGTTTGTCGATTGCACATGACACTCCATTTAGTGATAGTGCCACGTGTATCGAGATAGAGAGTATATATGTTTTTTTTTTTTTTTTTTTTGTATTTACTACAGGCATGTGTTTTTCAGGTGGTTGCGGATCGAGCCTCCGGAGGCGCTGTGGGGCAGTGAGTGAGATGGCCATGATTAGTGAGGTATGTGCGGCCAGATAGGCCGCAGTGTGGTCCCGCCCTGCTCGGGCGGAACTTCCTGTGGCACTTGAGCGGACTATGTGAGCAGTTCCTGCTCGGCATGTCCAATCAACCCCCGTTGACTATGGCGACTGGCGGGAGCGGGGTGTCCCCGCTCTCGCATTGCCGTCATGTCCAGTGGGAGTGGCCGGGGTGGTGACGTCAGTGACGAGCCGCCCGGGATCCACACCATTTAAGGGCGCCGGATACGTGCCCTTGTATGGCGGCGGTTCCCCATCCGGGGAGGACACGAGACGTGCAGACAGAAGCTCATTGTGGGGTAAGCCCGACAGACACTATGATCATGGTATCTTGCAAACCTTTTTGGGGTGGTTGCCTTACTCTCCATCTTACCTTTTCCACAGTACTTAATACATCCGACTCTAGGAGTTGTGAGTATCAGAATAGGTCCCTTCTTATATAATAATCGGTCAGCATTCAAATATACTGCTATAAATATTAGCATGCTATATGTTCTTACTATATATCCCTCTTGGTTTGTTGATCCTTTGGCTATCCCCTTGGGGCAACCGTTTGTGTGCTTTCCTTTCGGGTTAAACAATATTCCAATGGAATTGCACCCTATATAAACACTTACTTGCTTTTTATTTCATTTCTACACTTCTGCTTAACGCATGTGCATGCCTTATAGTAAGTATCCTCTAGTACAGGCATCACTAAATGGCGGCCCGCGGGCCAAGTCCGGACCCAATCAGTGTTCCGTCCGGCCCCGCAGCGGTCACGCCATTTAGGATCTGTTTTTTCCCTCTGCCGCCGCCGCTGCAGCTCTGTCTTTACAGAGCTGACATCGGAGGAGCAGCGCAGTGATTCGCGGAGGACGGGGGCTGGTACAGTTAACTGATTGGTAGCTAGATCTGCCCTGTATTGTAGCAACCAATCAGTTACCTGGGGCAGGTCCCGCCCTCCGTGCATCCCTTTGAGCACTTCCGATGTAAGCTGCTGTGCCTCCGATGTCAGCCACGCTGCCCTGTTTAAGGTAGGACAGGGAAGAGGCACTAATAATGTAAAGGGGGAAAGAGGGGTGATATCAAAGAGGCAGAAAAGTAAAGGAGTGATACGGAATGAAGGGGGATGGGGTTCTACAAAGGGGGTGAGGATTAGAATGTGAAGGGGGGCTGGAGACTGCAGTGTGAAGGGGGGTTTTAAAAAAAAGGAGATGAGCACAGGAATGTCTGAGGGTGCTATAAAGGGGGTGAGGACAGGAATGTTAATGGGGGGCTGGGGACTGCAGTGTGAAGGAGGGGCACAATAAAATGGGGGAGGACAGTTATGTGAAGGGGGTGCTATGAAGGGGATGAGGACAGTTATATGAAGGGGGTGCTATGAAGGGGGGGGGGACAGTTATGTGAAGGGGGTGCTATGAAGGAGGTGAGGACAGTTATGTAAAGGGGGTGCTATAAAGGGGGAGGACAGTTATGTGAAGGGGGTGCTATGAAGGGGGTGAGGGCAGTTATGTGAAGGGGGTGCTATAAAGGGGGGGACAGTTATGTGAAGGGGGTGCTATGAAGGGGGTGAGGACAGTTATGTGAAGGGGGGTGCTATAAAGGGGGGGAGGAAAGTTATGTGAAGGGGGTGCTATGAAGGGGGTGAGGACAGTTATGCGAAGGGGGGTGCTATAAAGGGGGGTGAGGATGATTATGTGAAGGGGGTGCTATAAAGGGGGGAGGAATGTTATGTGAAGGGGGGTGCTATAAAGAGGATGAGGACAGGAATGTGAAGGGGGGCTGGGGACTGCAATGTGAAGGAGGGGTACTATAAAGGGGGCGAGAACAGGAATGTGAAGGGTGGGTGATATGAAAGGGGCTTAGAATTGCAATTTAAAGTAGGGGGTGATATAAAGGGGGGCCACTGACAAAAATGTGAAGGGCTGAGGACTGTAATGTGAAGGGGGGATGATGTACAGGGGGACTGAGAACACTGATGTAATAAAAAGGATTGTGGTGTGAAGGATTGTGGACTAGGTTCACATTGTTGCGTAACGCGTGTAGGCGGCCCATTTATTTCAGTGGGCTGCCTTGTAAGCAGAAACGCAGAAAAATAAGTCCCTGACCTTTTTTTTCTTTTTAATTGCGCCGTACCAAGCTACATGGTACTGTGGCATCATGTGATGTGACACTCGTAAAGACGCGCCATGTTTGCGCATTGTGCAGAGGTTCTTGAGAGCCAAACATATGATTCGGACCTCGGTTGGAAGAAAATTTTACCTACTGGACCTTCATGAATTTTAATTCATTACCCCTGCTCTAGTACATCAACACCGGGTGTCTGCATAGTAAGGACTAAAGCTTTCTGTGGAAACTAAAATAAAATACGTATTTTTATATTTTGTTCAGATATTAAACATAAAGTGATTACCCTCACATTTATGTGAATGTCTATCAAAGAATTTGAGATGCATGTCTCACTATACAATGTACAGGTATGTATATTGTCTTTCACTATATCTCTAACATATATTGATACCTGTCCAACTGAATATACGGTGTGGGTCTCCACATACGTTTACTACGGCTGTCCCTCTATGCCCCATACAGCCTTCCTTGGCTCTAGATGTAACTCAATGACATGTTGTGTTGATATAAATGATTAAATCTCTATCAATGTTAGTATACATATGTAAACTTTTGAGAGAAAAATTGTTATGAAAGTATGTCATACTTTACATGTTGTTGATTTTTGTTCTAAAATATGCCATATCTTTTATGCAGATGAAATAAAGAATATGCTCCAGATGAAGCTTTCTTTAATAAAGCGAAACATGTTGAGCAAAATGCAGAGCTAAAACGCTAAGTATTGTATGGTGAAAACCAGTCACGATTTCAGTTGACCCTGTCGACCGGCACCTTGACTTTTCGGGTATCTGTCGTCAGGAATCTCCTGAAGGAAGTACACGGTTTCTGATTACTGTTTAATTGCAACCTCTCTGTACATTTAATTGTATACAAACTAAGGTTCTTTGTGTTTATCAACTTATGTATCCTACAATGTTAGACCATGTTTATGGGTCTCACGTTCAACACTAAGTTATCTGCCTGTAATCTTCTATGATTTTAATTGTTTTAATAAAAAACGATTTTACATAATCAATGTGCCCGAAATCCTTGTTTCCCAATCCTTCCATATATCCCGGGTAACTATAGGCTGGTCAGCCTAACATCAGTAGTCTGCAAGATTTTGGAGGGGATGTTAAGGGACCACATACAAGACTTTAGTAATGAAAATGGTATTAGTAGTAATCAGCATGGATTCATGAAAAATTGTTCTTGCCAAACTATTAACCTTCTCTGATAAAGTGAGCTGCCACTTAGATAAAGGTAAGCCTGTGGATGTGGTGTATCTGGACTTTGCAAAGGCCTTTGACACTGTTTCCCACAAACGGTTACTGTTCAAACTAAGGAATGTAGGTATGGACCATAAGGTGAGTACCTGGATGGAGAACTGGCTCCAGGGGAGAGTGCAAAGGGTGGTGATTAATGGGGAGTACTTGGATTGGGCAGGTGTGGAAAGTGGGGTCCCCCAGGGTTCTGTCATGGGGCCAATCCTGTTTAATTTATTCATAAATGATCTAGAGGAGGGGATATCTAGTACAATCACAGTATTTGCGGATGATACTAAACTAAGCATGCCAATATCTTCTATGCAGGATGTGGAAACCTTACAAGCGGACCTGAACAAAATAATGGGGTGGTCAACTACATGGCAGATGAGGTTTATTGTTGAAAAATGTAAAGTAATGCACTTGGGTGCCAGAAACCAGAAAGCAAGCTACTCACTAGGTCACTGGGAGGGGGGGGGGACCTCTGGGTGAATCTAAGATGGAAAAGGACCTGGGGGTACTGGTAGACAACAGGCTTGGCAGTGGCATGCAATGCCAAGCCGCTGCAAGCAAAGCCAACAGAATACTGGGATGTATAAAAAAGAGGATTCACTCCAGAAATAAAGAGATTATTCTCCCTCTCTACAAGACTCTGGTCCGACCACATCTGGAGTATGCTGTCCAGTTCTGGGCCCCGATCCTCAGGAAGGATGTGTTGGAACTGGAAAGAGTCCAGAGAAGGGCAACAAAAATAATTAGGGGAATGGAGGACATCTGCTATGAGGAAAGACTACAAGCACTGAACTTATTCTCTCTGGAGAAGAGACGATTAAGGGAGATATGATATCAATGTACAAATATTGTACTGGCAACCCTAGCATAAGGAACAAACTATTCAGAGAAAGGGAATACAATAAGACACGTGGCCACTCACTAAAACTAGAGGAAAGGCGGTTTAACCTTAAAGTACGTAGGGGGTTCTTCACTGTCAGAGCAGTAATTCTCTTCCGCAAACAGTCGTATCAGCAGGGAGCATCGATAGTTTCAAAAAACTATTAGATGGGCACCTTTAAAGACCACAAAATACAGGGGTATACAATGTACGGTTAACCACTTGCCGACTGCGCACAGTATATTTACTGCGGCAGTCAGCCCCGGCCAGGCAGAGTGACGTAGGTACGCTACTTGCCGCCGGTCCTGTGCGCGCTCCCGCGTGTGCCCGCCGACACTGATGGCTTGATTGGGTTCAGAACCGATCAGTCATCAGGTTCAGGCCAATGATTTTTGGCCTGGACCTGTAGATCGGTCCTGCCCAATCAGATCTTGTTCTGAGTCTGTGAAATGTAAACACAGACTCAGAAAAGACGTGCCCTCTTCTCCCATGATCCTTTTTGGATTCATCTGGAGAAGAGAGCACTTCTAACTGTAAGTACTGCACCAAACACAGTCACACACAGCTAGATAGGCACATTTACCCCCCGATCACCCCCCCGATTAACCCCTACAGCACCTGACACAACACACACTATATACAGCATATAGCAGTTACCTATATACCCGTATAAGTGTGATTTGTGGTCAGGTGTAGCGCTTGCGACCCCCCCTTTTCCACTTGAATTACCTGCCACCCCCCCTAATAAAGATTTAAGCCCCTGATCCCCCCTGACCCCCCCCTGATCACCGCTAGTTAACCCCTACACCCTCTGTCACATCAGCACTAATACAAACGTAATATACAGTGTTTTTGTATTTTTGTATTAGTGTGATTGTGATCAGAATTAGCGCAGGCGACTAAGTTTCTGTCCCAAGGAGGTTTAGGGTCCCCGCCACCCGCCCAATAAAGATTTTACCCCCCCCCCTGATCACCCCTACACCCCCTGCCACAACGCACACTGTATACAGTATATAGCATTTTCTATATACCCGTATAAGTGTGACTTGTGACCAGGTTTAGCGCTTGCCACCGTTCCTTTTACCCTTAGGATACCCGCCAGCCCCTTCCAATAAAGATTTAACCCCCTGATCCCCCCCTGATCACATCCAGTTAACCCCTACACCCTCTGTCACATTAGCACTAATACACACATAATATACTGTTTTTACTGTATTTTGTATTGGTGTCATTGTGACTTGAGGTTGCGCTAGCGAGCTAGTTTCTTTCCCAAAGGAGGTTTAGGGTCCCCGCTACCCCCCCCCCCAGATCCCCGGCGCATAGTTAGAAATACCCCTTGATTACCACACGCACGCACGCACGCACGTACGCACATACACTTCCATTTCTAGTATAGTGTTTGAACAGATCAATATCTGATCTGATCAGAGCTATACTAGCGCCCCCATAGTTTAGGGTTCCCAAAACGCGGTGTTTGCACGATCAGCACTGATTCCGGCCAGCACCTGCGTTTAACCCTTTCACCCAGGTAAGTGTAGTAATCAATAGATTACTGTCACTTACAAAAAAACACAACACACAAAACCGCTGTGTTGGCAGAGTCAGGCCTGATCCCTGCTAGCATTAGCAGTTTTTTTGGTAGCGCTTGAAATAGTCTTCGACAACCAGGTGCTTTTATTACCTGTGAGTCGCATCACTGTACAGGTAAATTTAGTTACCAAAATGTCTAAACGTTTGTACAGTGATGAAGAGGCTTATAGTTATATGCTGGCCGTTGGGAAGCTACAATGACCGAATTAGTGTCAGTATATGAACCTGATGACAGCAGCGGCTCCCTGACAGATAGCTCCGACGATAGATGGGTCCCTGTTAGACCCAGGCGTACCCGACCCCATTCTGGAGTTGTTGAGATGCAGGAATCGCAGGGTGCTCGTATGGAGCAGAGTGTGGTTACTAGTGCCGCTCATTTTTCTGGCGACCTGGCAAGCGCCAGCGGCCTAGTACACCCTGGACCTAGTACAACCAGCACTGCAGTAAGACCTGGTGACGTGGCGAGTCCCCTAAGTGCAGTTGAAGCTGGTGCGGTGGCTAGCACAAGTAGTGGCCTGCAGCCACCGCGTATTCGTAGACAGGCCCGTAGAGCCCATAGTGCCCTCCCTGATGCGCTGGCATATCCCAATTGGCAACCCACTGATTCTACAGCGCCAGTACTTCCCCCATTCCCCGCCCAACCTGGAATCCACGTGGAGACAGCTGGTTTCACGCCCCTGAACTTTTATGAGCTGTTCTTCACGGAAGATCTTTACAGATCTATTGTGGATCAATCAAATTTATATGCACAACAGTTCATCGCCGCCAACCCAAATTCGCCCCTTGCCAGACAATTCGGCTGGAAACCTATAACGGTTTCCGAATTTAAAATCTTTCTGGGCCTTTCCCTCCACATGGGCATAACTAAACAGAGTGAATTGCGGCTATATTGGTCCACTAGCCCAGTTCACCATATGCGCATGTACTCTGCCTCCATGTCCAGGGGGAGATATGAGCAAATTCTGCGATTTATGCATTTCCGCGACAATGAAATCTGTCGTCCTCGGGGAGACCCTGAATACGATCGGCTCCACAAAATTCGGCCCCTCATAGACCACTTCAATCAGCAGTTTGCAGCCTTGTTTACCCCCGAACAAGTTGTCTGAGTTGACGAGTCCCTGATTAAATTTACTGGCCGCCTTGCTATGAAACAGTACCTCCCCAGCAAGCGTGCCAAGTACGGGGTCAAGCTGTATAAATTGTGTGACAGGGCCACAGGCTATACAGTTAGTTTCCGGGTCTATGAGGGAAAAGATAGCTGTGTGGAGCCCCTGAACTGCCCAGACTACATAGGGAGCAGCGGTAAGATTGTTTGGGACTTGGTGTCACCCTTATCCGGAAAGGGGTACCATTTGTACGTGGACAACTTTTATACAAGCGTGCCACTATTTAGTCACCTTCTCGATTTACAAATTGGCGCATGTGGCACCGTGCGACCTAATCGCCGGGGCTTCCCCGAACGGCTTGTAAATTCCCGTCTTAGTCGGGGGGCGAGAGCCTGCTTGAAAACGGACAAATTGCTTGCGGTGAAGTGGAAGGATACACGGGATGTTTATGTTCTGTCCTGCCTTCACGCAGACACGACGATCCAAATCACTACGGCAACTGGCGTTGTGGAGAAACCCCTCTGTGTCCACAAATATAACCTTAACATGGGAGGGGTGGACCTTAACGACCAGCTTTTGGCGCCGTATTTAGTTGCCCGTAAAGCCAGACGCTGGTACAAAAAAGTGTCTGTTTACCTTTACCAATTGGCTATGCTGAACGCCTTTGTCCTATACAGGGCGTCAGGACGAACTGGATCTTTCCGGGAATTCCAGGAAGAGATCATCCTTGCCTACTAGTACCCAGGAGGCATGCCTGCCCAACTTCCCCTTCCAGATGCAGTGAGCCGGCTGCATGAGAGGCATTTTTCTTATGTCCTCCCGAGTACCCCTACCCAAAGATACCCCCAAAAAAGATGTCGTGTCTGTAGCAGGCGCGGATGAAGGCGTGACACCCGCTATTATTGTCCCAAATGTCCTGACCAAGCTGGTCTCTGCATCGGGGAATGTTTCGAGCGCTACCATACACTAGTGGAGTATTAGCGTAGGGTACAGCACGACACAGTGTAGGGCACACAAACACAGGGTCTCGAAGGATGTTGGATGTCCATCGACATTTTGAGAGACCCAAGCTGGAAGATCGCAGTCCCAAATCAAGACATCAAGAAACAGTTAGAAAGAAGAATAAAAGGATCCAAAAACTGTTGTGGTGTCAGTAATTTTATATGTCCTTCTACTCTTCTTACTGTACTTTTAAATGTCCTTTGTTTGTTTTTTCATTCTTTTGTGACCTGTTTCTCTTGCAGGTACTCGTCGGCTACCACGCATTGATTTTATATATTCTGACACAAACAGTGTTTGCGCTCAGCATATATGGATACCTTTGCTGATAGCAGCTGTGGTGATTTTCTGATTTCAGCACTGCAGTTAAAATCCTATTTTGGTATACGTGGATAGTGCCGTGTTTACCCATCATTAAATTCAGTGGGTGGTTGTTTGGGCGGTTAATGATGAGTAATACTACGCATTATTCCTGTGCTAGTTTCTGATAGGTTCTCTTTTTTTCCGTTCAGCCCACAGGCTACATGAAAAAAAAAAAAAAACCTATATGCCAAACAAGGACCAGCAATGTACTGGTACGTTGCTGGACTTTGAGTGGTTATACCAGGATGATGCCTGCAGATTTAGGCATCATCTTGGTATCGTTTTTTACAGCCAGCGGTCGGCTTACATGTAAAAGCAATCCTAGCAGGTAATTGGCCGCTAGACTGCTTTTACATCCAGTGGGAGGGGCCTCCCCCCCCACCGCCGCCTTCCGCAGCCTTCCGTGGTTTTTCTCGGGCTCTCCTGTCCCATCGGTTAACCCGAGAGTGCAGCCGGTGGTTCAATTGTCTAACCATAGAGCTAATTGGAGATGAGAATGGCTCCAATCATCTCTATGGCCTAAGATGCCGGAGGCTACGAGCATTTCATGACTTCTGTTTCGCCAGAAATAAGCAGGGCCATTGGGAAATTGGGAAAGTATTTTATCACACCAATTTTGGTGCGGTCAGATGCGTTAAGGTCAGAGGAGAGATCTAGAGTCTAAAAGACCCCAATTTTTTTAAAAAAAGAGTACCTGTCAACACAGATTGCTATCATAGGGGATATTTAAATTCACTGTGATAACAATAAAAATGATTTAAAAAAAAAAATTAAAGGAAAGGTGTCAAAATAACATAAAAAATAGCAAAAGAAAAAAAAAATTGAGCCCCCCCCCTTCCCCCGGTGCTTGCGCGCAATGGAGCACGCAAGCGGTGGTCTAGTGTCATATGTAAACCGCAATTGCAGCATGCATGTGAGGTATCGCTGCGATCGCCAGATCGAGTGCAGTAATTCTTGCAGTAGACCTCCTCTGTAAGTCTAAAGTGGTAACCTGTAGAGACTTTTAAAAGTTTTTAAAAATGTACGTATGTTTTTGCCGCTGCGCAGGCATGCGCAATTTTTAAAGCATGTCATGTTAGGTGTCTATGAACACGACATAAGATCATCTTTTAAATTTTACCAAAAAAATTGGAATTATATAGTGTATTTGTGCAATAAATTAAAAGAAAATGTATTTTTTTCGCAAAAATTGCGTTTGGAAAATCTGTGCGCAAATACCGTGTGACAAAAAAATTTGCAACATCCACCATTTTATTCTATAGGGCCTCTGCTTTAAAAAAATATATAATGTTTGGGGGTTCAAAGTAATTTTTTAGTAAAAAAAAAATATTTTTTCATGTAAACAAAAAGTCACAGAAAAGGCTTGGTTTTCAAGTGGTTAGAAGAGTGGGTGATGTGTGGCTAAGATTGAGCATAAAATGCCGGGACAGTTCAAACACCCCCCAAATGACCCCTTTTTGAAAAGTAGACACCCAAAGCTTTTTTCTGAGAGGCATGGTGAGTCCATGGAGTATTTTATATTTTGCCACAAGTTTCGGGAAAATTATTATTTTTTTTTTTTTTTTTGTTTTTTTACAGAAAGTTGTCACTAAATGATATATTGCTCATGCATGCCATGGGAATATGTGAAATGACACCCCAAAATACATTCTTCTGCTTCTCCTGAGTACAGGAATACCACATGTGTGAGACTTTTTGGGAGCCTAGCTGTGTACGCGACCCTGGCGACAACCAGTCCACATCTTCTAATGGCGTAAATTGCTGATTTTACCCCTGACTACCTGTCACGGTTTCAGAGGCCCTGAAATTTCAAGATAGCACAAAACCCCCCCAAATGACCCCATTTTGCAAAGTAGACACTCCAAGCTACTGGCTGAGAAGCATGGTGAGTCCATGGAATAGTTTATATTTTGCCACAAGTTTCGGGAAAAAAAATGTTTTTTTTTTTTTTACACAAAGTTGTCAGTAAATGATATATTGCTCACACATGCCATGGGTATATGTGAAATGACACCCCAAAATACATTCTGCTGCTTCTGAGTACAATGATACCCCGTGTGTGAGACTTTTTGCCAGTCTAGCCGCGTACAGGACCCGGAAAACCAATGCGCACCTTTTGGCTTTCCAAGGGCGTAAATTGTTGATCTCACTCCTTACTACCTATCACACTTTTGAAGTCCATAAAAAGCCAAGATGGCACAAACCCCCCCCAAATTACCCCATTTTGCAAAGTAGACACTCCAATCTATTTGCTGAGAGGCATGGTGAGTATTTTGCAGCTCTCATTTTTTTTGGAAAATGAAGAAAAAACAGGAAAATGCATTTTTTTTCCTCTTTTTTCAATTTCCAAAGCTTTGTGACAAAAAGGGAGATCTGCAAAATACTCAACATGCCTCTCTGCAAATAGCTCAGGGTGTCTACTTTCCGAAAAGGGGTCATTTGGGGGGGGGGGGGTTGTGCTGTCTTGGCATTTCATGGCCTCCAAAACTGTGATAGGTAGTCAGGAGTGAAATCAACAATTTACGCCCTTGGAAAGCCTGAAGGCAATGATTGGTTTTCGGGGTCCTGTACTCGGCTAGACTGCAAAAAAGTCTCACACATGGGGTATCCCTGTACTCAGGAGAAGCAGCAGAATGTATTTTGGGGTGTCAGTTCACATATACCCATGGCATGTGTGAGCAATATATCAATACTGACAACTTTGTGTAAAAAAAAAAAATATATATATATATATATTTCCCGGAACTTGTGGCAAAATATAAAATATTCCATGGACTCACTATGCCTCTCAGCAAATAGCTTGGGGTGTCTACTTTCCAAAATGGGGTCATTTGGGGGGGGTTTTGTGCTATCTTGGAATTTTAGGGCCTCCGAAACTGTGATAGGTAGGAGTGAAATCAACAATTTACGCCCTTGGAAAGCCTGAAAGCGGGGACTGGTTTTCGGGGACCTGTACTCTGCTAGACTGCAAAAAAGTCTCACACATGGGGTATCCCTGTACTCAGGAGAAGCAGCAGAATGTATTTTGGGGTGTCAGTTCACATATACCCATGGCATGTGTGAGCAATATATCAATACTGACAACTTTGTGTAAAAAAAAAATATATATATATATATATATTTCCCGGAACTTGTGGCAAAATATAAAATATTCCATGGACTCACTATGCCTCTCAGCAAATAGCTTGGGGTGTCTACTTTCCAAAATGGGGTCATTTGGGGGGGGTTTTGTGCTATCTTGGAATTTTAGGGCCTCCGAAACTGTGATAGGTAGGAGTGAAATCAACAATTTACGCCCTTGGAAAGCCTGAAAGCGGGGACTGGTTTTCGGGGACCTGTACTCTGCTAGACTGCAAAAAAGTCTCACACATGGGGTATCCCTGTACTCAGGAGAAGCAGCAGAATGTATTTTGGGGTGTCATTTCACATATACCCATGGCATGTGTGAGCAATATATAATTTACTGATAACTTTGTGTAAAAAAAAAAAAAAAAATATATATATATATATTTTCCGGAACTTGTGGCAAAATATAAAATATTCCATGGATTCACCATGCCTCTCAGCAAATAGCTTGGGGTGTCTACTTTCCAAAATTGGGTTATTTGGGGGGGTTTTGTGCTATCTTGGAATTTTAGGGCCTCCGAAACTGTAAAAGGGAGTGCGGAGATGACATGAACAATTTACGCCATTAGAAAACCTGAGAGTGTTGATTGGCTTTTGCGGTCCTGTACACAGCTAGGCTCCCAAAAAGTCTCACACATGGGGTATCCCCATACTCAGGAGAAGCAGCAGAATGTATTTTGGGGTGTCATTCCACATATACCCATGTCATGTGTGAGAAATTTATCTTTTAGTGACAACGTTGTGTAAAAAAAAAAAATAAAAAAAAAAAATTTGTAATTTTCCCAAAACTTGTGGCAAAATATAAAATATTCCATGGACTCACCATGCCTCTCAGCAAACAGCTTGGGGTGTCTACTTTCCAAAATGGGGTCATTTGGGGGGGTTTTGTGGTATCTTGACATTTCGGGGCCTCCTAAACCGTTAGAGGTAGTGAGAAAATGCAATGAAAAATGTACGCCCTTTGAAATTCTGATGGTGGTGATTTGTTTTTGGGGACCCCTACACAGCTAGGCTCCCAAAAAGTCCCACATATGTGGTATCCCTGTACTCAGGAGAAGCAGCAGAATATATTTTGGGGTGTAATTACACATATACCCATGGCATGTGTGAGCAATATATCATTTCAATGACAACTTTGTGTAAAAAAAAAAAAAATTTTTTTTTAGTCATTTTTCAAACACCTGTGACAAAAAAATGAAATATTCAATGAGCTCAACATGCCTGTCAGGACATTCCTTAGGATGTCTACTTTCCAAAAAGTGGTAGTTTGGGGGGGTTTTGTACTGCCCCGCCATTTTAGCACTTCATGAAATGAGATAGGCAGTCAGAAATTAAAGCTGCGTAAATTTCACTATTTACACCATAGTTTGTAGACGCTATAACTTTTGCGCAAACTAATAAAAATACGCTCATTGATTTTTTTTTTTGTCAAAGACATGTAGCTAAATATATTTTTGCCAAAAAAAATGACATAAATTGAGTATATTGGATATTTTTTAAAAGACAAAGTTGAAAATGTAATTTTTTTGCAAAATTTTCGCTCTTTTTTTATTAATATCGCAAAAAATAAAAAGCGCAGAGGCGATCAAATACCACCAAAAGAAAGCTCTGTTTGTGGGAAAAAAAGGACGTAAATTTCGTTTAGGTACAGCATTGCATGACCGAGCAATTATCAGTTAAACTCACGAAGTGCCAAGTTGAAAAAAGGGGTCTGGTCTTTAAGCTGCAAAATCCTCCGGTGGTAAAGTGGTTAACAGCAAACACACACACACATCATAGGTTGAGCTGGATGGACTGATGTCTTTTTTTCAACCTCACTAACTATGTAACGATATGTAACTTTTGAGTCATTGTGGATCATTTGGGGCTGTGTCAATACCATCCTCATTATGGTCATGAGCTCCCCCAGGCTCCTTTGTATACACAGAGCTGAAGAAAGTATTTAACCACTTTACCGCTAAGTACTGTAATAGTACTGCGGCAAAGTGGCTTGTTCCCGTCTGACGACGTAGACCGTCAGACTCCTCCCCTGTAGGCGGCGCTCCCGCTGTTTTCATTCACAGCGGGAGTCGGGCCAGGGGAGGAGCAGCGGCGATCGCCGCTGCTCTGCCCCGATCGTCGGGGATCTAGTGTGGAGATCCGCCCGCCTGTGTAAACACAAGCGGGCGGATCTCCTCAGTGACAGGGAGTGACAGATCGGACTGTTCAGCATAGCTGGACATCCGATCTGTCCCTGTCTCACAAAGTCACCTCCCCCCCCACACGTCAGTAAGCACCAGGCATACATTAACCCCTCCCTCTCCAATAAAGTTAACCCCTTCCCTGCCAGTGTCATTTTTACAGTAACAGTGCATATTTATAGCACTGATTACTGTAGTAATGTCACTGGTACCCCCAAAAGTGTCAAAAATGTCAGTCAAGGGTCCGATCTGTCCGCCCCAATGTCGCAGTCCCGCAAAAAAAATCGCAAATCGCCGCCATTACGCGTTAAAAAAAAAAACACCAAAAATGACAAAAATCTTTCCCTTTGTTAGTAAACGCAATAACTTTTGCGCAAACCAATCAAAATACGCTTATTGCGATTTTTTTTACCAAACATAGGTAGCAGAAAACAAATTGGCCAAAAATTTTTTAAAAAATTGGTTTTTACATCTTTTTTGGGGGGAATTTCATATAAAAAAATGTGAAAAATATTGTTATTTTCTCAAAATAAACGCTCTTTTTTTGTTTATAGCGCAAAAAGTAAAAATCGCACAGGTGATCAAATACCACCAAAAGAAAGCTCTGTTTGTGGGAAAAAAAGGACGTCAATTTCGTTTGGGTACGGCGTCGCACGACCGCGCAATTGTCAGTTAAAGTCGCACAGCGCCGAATCGCAAAAAGTGGCCCAGACGTAAGACAGCAAAATGCTCTAGTGGTAAAGTTCTGGACCGGAAGATTTCCCCCCTTAATGACCAGGCCATATTTTGCGATTCAGCACTGCGTTACTTTAATGGACAATTGCACGTTCATGCGGCGATGTACCCAAATAAAATTGACGTCCTTTTTTCCCCACAAATAGAGCTTTCTTTTGGTGGTATTTGATCATCTGTGCGATTTTTATTTTTTGCGCTATAAACAAAAAAAGAGCATTAATTTTGAAAATAAAACAATATTTTTTACTTTTTGCTATATAACATTCCCAAAAACATTTCTGCAACATATTTTTGGTTAAAAAAAAAAATCGCAATAAGCATATTTTGATTGGTTTGCGCAAAAGTTATCGCGTCTAATAACTATGGGAATTATTTTTGTCATTTTTATTGTTTTCTTTTAAGTAATGGCGGCAATCTGCGATTTTTTGCGGAACTGCAACAATGCGGCAGACAGATCGGACCCTTTACTGACATTTTTGACACTTTTGGGGGTACCAGTGACATTTCTACAGTAACCAGTGCTAAAAATATGCACTGTTACTGTAATAATGCCATTGACAGGGAAGGGGTTAACCCTGTTGGTTATGAAAGGGTTAAATGTAATCCTAGGGGAGGGATTCTAACTGTGTGGGGGGGGGGGGGTTGGGCTTTTGAAATAACAGAGACATGCGATCCTATATAGCAGGATCACATGGTCTCTGTGATCATTGCAGGGAGAAGGACGGTCGGCTGTGTTTACAGCAGCCAACCATCCTTCTCTCGCAGCGGGGATAGATCGAGAGTGTCAGGAAGCAATTGGACACACGTGCCGGCTTCCCCGATGAGGTTCGGGTACGGGAGCGTGCCGCCGGTGACGCCCGCTCGCCCCCTAGGTCCTCCCAGGCAAATGAAGTACCCCTACGTGGTTTTGCCTGGGAGAGCCACTCTGCAGCCGTTTATATACAGTATGCGGTTGGCAAGTGGTTAACCACATAACGACCGCAGATATACTGCGGCAGTCAGCCACTGCTGGGCAAAGTGACGTAGGGGTACGTCACTCGCTCAGCCGCCTGTGGGGGGCAAAGCGCGCTGCCGGAGGCGCACTCCCGCTTGTTCACTGCGAGTGAAGAGTATTGTTCATTGGTCAGTTGTGGAAAATTCTATAAGCATCACAGACCTATAGGATTATAGATCACATCAGACAGGGCCGGACTGACCATTGGGCACAGCGGGCATTGTCCCGGTGGGCCGCGGGGCTGCTCTCATTAAGGCTGCTCATCAGTCATCACAGATACAGTAGAAGTTCCCTCACTGCGGCCGCCGGCCAGTGTACTTGCCAGGCCAGCTACACCGGCTCCACGGCCAATCAGCCTTTTGCTCAGGGGGGTGTGAGTCACACCCCCCTGAGCAGAAGGCTGATTGGCTGCGGAGCCGGCCCGGAAGTCAAGTAGTGAGTGTGTAACTGCGGGTTCCGATTCCGAACTTTCCCGCGGCCGCCGATGTCCTGCGCCCGGCGCGCCCAGCAGCCCAGCATGATTGAAGCTGCAGATGGGAGCTCCTTCGGCTCAGTCCGACTCCGGGCTGCTCGCGGGGGGGGCGGCGGGGAGAGAAGGTAAGTGCCTGCAGTGCAGCCTGTGCAGCCCTGGCCGTGTGTCCTAAATAGGAGGAGGGGGATGGGGTTGCTCGACTGCATATAGAGGATTTGATCTTGATGTTTCCCTATTCCGGCTCATGCTGCCGCTGGATGGATGGATGGATGATTCTCCTCCCTTCTGCGGCTGCTCTATATGCAGCTGAGCTGTCCCATCCCCTTCCTATTCAACTTCTTTTACTGCCCCCCCTGCTCTTTAGCCCCCCCCCCTGCTCTTTAGCCCCCCCGTGCTCTTTTACTGCCCCCCCAGTGATCTTAGCCCCCCCCCATACTCTTTAGCCGCCCCCCCCCCTGCCCTTCAACTCCTCCAGTGCTATCTGCTTTCCCTGTGCTCTCCGGCCCCCCTAGTGTCCTTCTATCTTCTATCATGTCCTCAGTCTCTGACCATCTCCTGTATCATGTCCTCAGTCTCTGACCATCTCTTGTATCATGTCCTCGGTCTCTGACAATCTCCTGTATCATGTTTGCAGTCTCTGACCATCTCCTGTATCATGTCTGCAGTCTCTGACCATCTCCTGTATCATGTCCTCAGTCTCTGACCATCTCCTGTATCATGTCCTCAGTCTCTGACCATCTCCTGTATCATGTCCTCAGTCTCTGACCATCTCCTGTATCATGTCCTCAGTCTCTGACCATCTCTTGTATCATGTTTGCAGTCTCTGACCATCTCTTGTATCATGTTTGCAGTCTCTGACCATATCCTGTACTATGTCCAGCGGGAACACTCTGCAGCCACACCGCACAGCACCCCCAAGGTAAGTGGAGGACTGGAGAGAGGAGTGACTTCTACTTGGGGATTTATTTTGCAGATAGGCTGGGCTGGCACTGGCAGCAACAATTTTATTCAAAGAAATCAGGATTTCTTCTGCAAATAGGCTGGCACTGGCAGCAACAATTTAATTCAAATCAGGATTTCTTTTGCAAATAGGCTGGCCTGGCACTGGCAGCCAGGCATAGTACTAGTCTAGTACTATGCCTGCCAGTGCCTTGTCTGATCTGATGATGTCACTGCCAGGCTATTTGCAGAAGAAATCTTTATTTTTCCTCATTTTTTGATCATGTGTCATGATGACATTGGTTTTGGTAATTGTCTGACTCTGATGCCAGCCTATTTGCAGAAGAAATCCTGATTTGAATAAAATTGTTGCTGCCAGTGCCAGCCTACCAGGGGCTGATCTGAGGTGTGAAGGTGCAGGAATTGGGGTGATCTGAGGTGTGATAGTGCAGGAATTGGTGTGATCTGAGGTGTGAAGGTGCAGGAATTGGGGTGATCTGAGGTGTGATAGTGCAGGAATTGGGGTGATCTGAGGTGTGAAGGTGCAGGAATTAGGGTGATCTGAGGTGTGAAGGTGCAGGAATTGGGGTGATCTGAGGTGTGATAGTGCAGGAATTGGGGTGATCTGAGGTGTGATAGTGCAGGAATTGGGGTGATCTGAGGTGTGATAGTGCAGGAATTGGGGTGATCTGAGGTGTGAAGGTGCAGGAATTGGTGTGATCTGATGTGTGAAGGTGCAGGAATTGGGGTGATCTGAGGTGGGAAGGTGCAGGAATTGGGGTGATCTGAGGTGGGAAGGTGCAGGAATTAGTGTGATCTGAGGAGTGAAGGTGCAGGAATTGGGGTTATCTGAGGAGTGAAGGTGCAGGAATTGGGGTGATCTGAGGAGTGAAGGTGCAGGAATTGGGGTGATCTGATTTGTGAAGGTGCAGGAATTGGGGTGATCTGTTTTGTGAAGGTGCAGGAATTGGGGTGATCTGAGGTGTGAAGGTGCAGGAATTGGGGTGATCTGAGGTGTGATAGTGCAGGAATTGGGGTGATCTGAGGTGTGATAGTGCAGGAATTGGGGTGATCTGAGGTGTGAAGGTGCAGGAATTGGGGTGATCTGAGGAGTGAAGGTGCAGGAATTGGGGTGATCTGAGATGTGAAGGTGCAGGAATTGGGGTGATCTGAGGTGTCAAGGTGCAGGAATTGGTGTGATCTGATGTGGGAAGGTGCAGGAATTAGGGTGATCTGATGTGGGAAGGTGCAGGAATTGGGGTGATCTGAGGTGGGAAGGTGCAGGAATTGGTGTGATCTGAGGAGTGAAGGTGCAGGAATTGGGGTGATCTGAGGAGTGAAGGTGCAGGAATTGGGGTGATCTGAGGAGTGAAGGTGCAGGAATTGGGGTGATCTGATTTGTGAAGGTGCAGGAATTGGGGTGATCTGTTTTGTGAAGGTGCAGGAATTGGGGTGATCTGTTTTGTGAAGGTGCAGGAATTGGGGTGATCTGAGGTGTGAAGGTGCAGGAATTGGTGTGATCTGAGGAGTGAAGGTGCAGGAATTGGGGTGATCTGAGGCGTGAAGGTGCAGGAATTGGGGTGATCTGAGGAGTGAAGGTGCAGGAATTGGGGTGATCTGATTTGTGAAGGTGCAGGAATTGGGGTGATCTGATTTGTGAAGGTGCAGGAATTGGGGTGATCTGAGGTGTGAAGGTGCAGGAATTGGGGTGATCTGATTTGTGAAGGTGCAGGAATTGGGGTGATCCGATTTGTGAAGGTGCAGGAATTGGGGTGATCTGATTTGTGAAGGTGCAAAGCTCACTTGATTTCTTACTATTATTCAAGCGGTTTAGAGCAGTTACTTTATATGAAGTTGACAGTTGTTTCTTATGTATCTGGCACTCCTAATTTCTTTGAAAACATTTTTCGGCACACTGTGCCCACAAAGGTTGTGTACCCCTTGATTAGAGTAACCCTCATCTTGTGCTGCTTCATAATATTTTTAGGACTCAACCATCAAAACAGGATTTAAAGTAAGGCAAAAAAAACAGCATCATATGGCAGCTCTGATCTAAATTGGACCCAGTCTGTCAGATTAAACTAAAAAAGGAACCGTAATCGAATTCACACATCCTGGAACATTAAATCCTGTCATCAACCATCCAGACGAACGCCACGCCCTGTCACACCCCAGTCACCCCCCCTAGCGGGCTGCTCAGTCCAAAATGCCCGGGCCTATTTTTTGTCCCAGTCCGGGCCTGACATCAGACATCAGTGAGAGTATGTATTGTTCATTGGTCAGTTGTGGAAAATTCTATAAGCATCACAGACCTATAGGATTGTTTATCACATCAGATATCAGTCAGAGTATTGTTAATTGATCAGTTGTGGAAAGTTCTATAAGCATCACAGATCATCCATCTATAGGATTATAGATGACATCAGATATCAGTGAGAGTATTGTTCATCGGTCACTTGGGTACATCCTATAAGCAGCACAGTTCATCTATAGGGCTATAGATTACATCATATCAGGTCATTGAGTATCTATTGGTCAGTTGCATATACCCTATATTGATCTGTATCAACATCATGTCCGAAAGGCCGACAAGGAAAGGCCGATGCTCACAGGCCACGAAAAGAGGGCAAGCAGTCTCTGTGTCCATTGTGAAAAGTGGTGGTCACAGTCGACATAGTGCATCCTCTGCAGGCGAGGCACGCCTGTCCTTTATTTCCGGTTCTGCCCATGCTATTCAGCCACACAATGTGGAGGAGTTGGTGGAGTGGATCAATAAGCCGTCCTCATTCTCTTGTCCTCTGAGACCCATGTTCACAGTAGTTTGCCTTCCACCGCAGCTGCCAAAGCAGCCCGTTCCACAGGCTCCTTCTCCACACCTACTACTTCAGTTGCTCCACCATCATGCACAGAGGAGTCATCTGAACTATTCAGTCATAGTGTCAGTCACATGCTGCTGGAGGATGCGCAGCAATTTGAAAGCTGTGATGTTGGTTTCCAGGTTGATGAAAGGAATAACGTGAGCCTAGAGAGAGGGGTTGACAATGACGGACAAGAAACCAGCAGTCATGTTGCCACAGCTGAAGCATATTGCCAAGTTTTCTCCAGTAACGAGGAGGGAGGGAATGATGAGTCACTGACTGTACTTGGGTACCTGACAGGATAGAGGAGGAGGAGGAGGGGAGGATGAGGGGGACACACAACTCCAACAAGGCAGGATGTGCTCCAGGGGCCGCCATAGCAGTAGCCAACCTATTGCGTCACAGCACAGAGCTCCACAGGTGCAGGGTGCTGCAAAATCCCTGCAGACTCCAAAAAGTTCATTAGTGTGGGCTTTTTTCAGCATCTGTGCAGTAGACCGCAGCGTTGATGTTTGCAACGTCTGTCTAAAGCGGATCAAGCAAGGCCAAAACACCAGCCGTTTGGGCACCACATGCTTGACAAGGCATATCACGACCCGCTATGCAGTCCCTTGGCAACAGCACCTGAAAGAGGCACCAGATCAAAATAAGCATACATCACCTCATCTGTGATCTCTAACCCTACTATACCTCATGCCTTCTCAAATACCAGCATTGAAAGGGATGATGGTATAGCAATGAGTGGCACAGAAACTTGTACCCAATCTGCTAGCAGTACACCACCGCTTGATTTGAGCAGCAGGCAAATTTCACTACCCCAGTTTTTGAACCGTAGAAAGAAGTACTGTCCCAGCCATCAACATGCTCAGCGTCTTAATGCTACTTTGGCCAAATTGCTAGCATTACGGTTGCTGCCTTTTCATCTGGTAGACTCGGCTCCCTTTTGCAAATTTGTGGAATGTGTTGCACCACAGTGGCAGGTCCCAAAAAGGCATTTATTTTCGCGTAAGGCCATTTAGCCTCTCTATCGTCATGTGGAAGATAGTGTTTTGGCCTTGTTGGACAAAGCGGTCAGCAGGAAGGTGCACATTACTTTTGACTCTTGGTCCAGCAGGCTTGGACAGGAATGTTACTTTTCTTTCATGGCGCACTGGGTAAATCTGGCAGCTGGGAAGGATGCAGGCAGGGTTCGGTGTTGCAGCTTGTTTTGCCACCATCCCTACAAAAAGCTGGTGCTGGTTCTGCCACATCTGGCTACTCCACCACCTCCTCCATATCCTCTTCTGCTCAATTGTCCCCTGAAGCAGCAGTGCTCCCTAAGCGTTCAAGGGGCTACGCAAGCAGTCAGGCAAAAAGATGCCATGCTGTGCTTCAGTTGGTCTGTCTAGGGGATAGGAGTCACACCAGGGCAGAGATTCTGTCAGCTCTGCAGGGGCAGGCTCAGGTATGGGTGACGCCACAACAGCTTGAGCCCTCTGACAGGTACACTTGACACATGTTCCTCTAACAGACTTACCTGACTTCCTTTTCCTCGTTCCATGTTGCCTAACTTCCTGTTCCTCGTTCCATGTGTGGCCCCACCCATCCTTTACTTAAGGCGTGACCTTCATTCCCTCAGTGTCTCAGCAACACATCAGACGCCGATGATCTGCTCCCTCAAGCCGTTCATCTCCTGTGACTGTACTTAGACTACCTCTGTCCTTCCTCCTTTCTACAAGACTTCTTGGATCACTGTTCCATCTACTGGCAGAACAGTGTACTACAATTTCAGCTAAACTGCAGTTTCCATTAATTCAGCTAACAGCAAGTATACTGCCTTGACCTAAATGGTTTCCTCTGCTAAAAAAGTCTCACTGTGATGTTATTGTAGCCTGTATGACCAAACCTCACATGGTTGACTTCCGCAGCTGAGATCCATACATGTAATTACATGATTGTTACAGTTCCATGCTTGGCACATGTTCTGAATCTGGTGGTGCAGCATTTCTTGAGCAGATTCCAAGATCTCCTGAGACAGGCCAGAAAAGTCTGTGGCCATTTCCGCCGTTCATTCAATGTCAGTGCTCGCTTATCTGACATTCAGCGGGAATTCAACCTGCCCACCAACCGCCTCATTTGTGTCATGCCCACCAGGTGGAACTCAACGTTGGCAATTCTTCAGCATCTGCGCATGCAGCAGAGGGCCATCAATCAGCACCTGTGCGAGTATAGCACAAGGACAGGGTTAGGGGAGCTTGGCTTTTTTTTCGCCACACCAGTGGCTTTTGATGAAGGATGCATGCATCGTCCTGTCACCATTTGAGGAGGCCACAAGGATGGTGAGCCAGGACGATGCATGCATCAGTGCCACTATCCCGCTAGTCTACCTGCTGGAGCACACACTGCGTGGAATCATGGACAGGGCACTTGAGGCAGAACAGCGGCAGGAAGAGGAGGACTTCCTTTCCTCACAAGGTCCCCTTTATGCAGATATCATTCCTGCAGGGCCACAAAACACACAAGAGGAGGAGGATGAGGATTATGGCAGCATGGATGTAGAGGATAGCATACAGCAGTCTTCAAGGGATGGTTTTGATTCCCCAGAAACCCCAGGAGTTGTACGTGGTTGGGGAGAGGTTGCTTCTGCTGACAATGTCATCCTTAGTGACCCAGATGACTCAGAAGCTCATGCCTCCTCAAACTTACAATGCATGGGCTCCCTGATTCTGCAAAGCCTGCAAAAGGACCCGAGAAGTCATGCTATCAAGGAAAGGGATAATTAGTGGTTGGCAACCCTTCTTGATCCACGTTACAAGGGTAAAGTTGCAGAGCTCATCCTGCCTTCGCAGAGGGAGTAGAGGATGAAACATTTGAGGAGGCCTTGAAAAAAAAATTTGTGTACCACCTTTCCAGACACTGGGAGGTCAACATTCTCCGGACGTGTTTCTGTGGCATCGTTCAAATGAGGAGCGGTGGAGAAGGCAGCCGGCTGAGCGATGCCTTTAAACAGTTCTTTTGTCCTCAGCAGCACCCAGGGCTGTTAGGTTTAAGCTACCATCAGCAGCTTCTCCATCATATGGTGCATGATTATCTAGATGCAAGAGCAGACTTGGAGACATTTCCAGCTGGGCATCCACTGGCTTACTGGGTCTTGAGGATGGACCATTGGCCAGAACTTGCTCAATATACAATGGAGCTACTGGCCTTTCCTGCTTCCAGCGTGCTTTCTGAACAGACGTTCAGTGCTGCTGGAGGTTTTGTGACGGACAAAAGAGTGCGTCTGTCCACAGACTCTGTTGGCCAGCTGACTTTTATCAAAATTAACCAGTCCTGGATCAACAAGAGCTATCACGCCCCTGATGCTGATGTAACTGATTGAATTTGCTAGGGGTCTGCCATCCCTTGAAGACTGCATATGCTGCCTATCCTATTCCTCTACTTTGATTCTGCTAGCTTCCAACAATGTTTTTGGTTTAGGTCACTACCAACCTCCAAGGCCTAATTTTTCTGCACTTGTATGACAGGTGCATACAATTTAAATGTCGTATGTCATATTTAATAGCAGGCCCTGTCCCTCTGCCCTGGTAACTGTGAGGGGTTACAGTGTTCAGGCACCACCTACAGCAAAGGCCAAATTTTTGTCACCTGTGTAGCACATGCAAATTCAAATTTGTATGGAATTATTACCAGCAGGTCCCATTCCTGCACCCAGCAAGAGTAACTGCGAGGGCTTGGTTACGGTGTTCAGGCACCACCAACAGCAAAGGCTCAGATTTTGGCACCTGTATAGCACATGCAATTTCAAATTTGTATGGAATTCTTACCAGCAGGTCCTGTTCCTGCACCCAGCAAGAGTAACTGCGAGGGCTTGGTTACGGTGTTCAGGAACTACCAACAGCAAAGGCCCAATTTTTGTCACCTGTGTAGCACATGCAATTTCAAATTTGTATGAAATTCTTACCAGCAGGTCCTGTTCCTGCACCCAGCAAGAGTAACTGCGAGGGCTTGGTTACAGTGTTCAGGCACCACCTACAGCAAAGGCCAAATTTTTGTCACCTGTGTAGCACATGCAAATTCAAATTTGTATGGAATTATTACCAGCAGGTCCCATTCCTGCACCCAGCAAGAGTAACTGCGAGGGCTTGGTTACGGTGTTCAGGCACCACCAACAGCAAAGGCCCAATTTTGGGCACCTGTATGACAAGTACATGCGATTTGAAATTTGTATGGATTTTTTAGCAGCAGGGCCCATTCCTGTGCCCAGCAAGAGTAACTGCGAGGGCTTGTTTATGGTGTTCAGGCACCACCAACAACCAAGGCCTAATTTTTCTGCACCCGTATGACAAGTACATGTGATTTGAAATTTGTATGTATATTTGTATATGACATTTTTTGCTTTAGAAATGTCAGTATTGCTGCAGCAGGCTACATACATCGTAAAGATACACTACTTTACAGGCACATTCAGGGGACCCCCCGGACACGATATTTAAAGGAATTTTGCATTTTTATAGTTTCACTTTAAGCCTTGATAAAATCAGTAAATCAGTGCTCCTTTTGAAACGATCGTTTTTAAAATCTTTTCTTTCATTGCTACATGTTCCCCAGGTCAGTACCCGGACCCCCATACACTTTTTTGGGGCAAAAACTTGCATTCAAGCCTTCAAAATGAGGCCGTTTGCTTTTCAAGGTTGGAGTCCCATAGACTTCAATGGGATTAATTTATTCAAACAAACTATTCCTCTGTTCACGGTGTTCTGGTGCGAACCGAACCAGGGGGTGTTCATCTCATCACTAATACTAACTGTGGGGGGAGTGGCTTTTGAAATTACCATAGAGACCTGTGTTCCTATATAGAAGGATCACAGGAGCTCTATGATCATTCCAGGGAGAAGAACGGTCAGCTTCGGTTCGCGCAGGAGGGCCGCACTGCTGCAGTAAAAAGGCGGCGGGCGGTCAGGAAGCGGTTCAACAATGATAGTGTTCCTTCATTTTTATATTTTTTAAAAGCTCTTTTCTTATTATGTATAGCTTTTTTTAACTTTGGCCGTGAGCCACATGGGTTTTATTTTTAGCCTTTTAAATGTATTACCCATGGGAATATACTTTGCGGTGAGTTTGCATAAAGTCTTTTTTAAAATTTCCCATTTCTGTTCTGTGCTCATCGATGCCAATATTCCCTCCCAGTCTAAATCCTGGAAAGCAGCCCTCATCCTTGGAAAGTTTCCTCTCTTAAAGTTAATTGTTTTTTTATTTCCTGTATGCGTTTTTTGCTTACAGCTAACATTAAATGAAATTATATTATGGTCACTGCTACCCAGATGTTCTTTTATATGAACATTATTAATAAGCTCTGCATGGTTTGAGATTACCAGGTCCAACAGGGCATAATTTCTAGTGGGGGCCTCAATAAACTGTTCCATAAAATTGTTTGTAATAGGTTTATACATTTTTGCCCTTTAACTGTTCCAGCAGTGCCAATACTCCAGTCAATGTCTGGGTAGTTAAAATCCCCCATTATTATCACTGTCCCAGCCCTTGCAGCCCTTTCTATCTGTGCGAGCTGAGTCTCCACCTCCTCATTAATACTGGGAGGTCTATAACAACTCCAATGATAATCTTTGTATTATGCACGCCCATGTACTGTACATTTCCACCCATACTGCTTCAGACTCATCACACTCTCCATTAACTAGGTCCTCTTTCACACTCACTTTGAGATCACTTCTCACATAGAGACAGACACCACCACCCCTCCGTTTTTACCCTGTCTTTCCGAAAGAGAGAATAGCCAGGAATATTAACCACTTGCGTCCTGCCCACTGTACATTTACTGCGGCACTCTGCCGCTGCTGGGCAAAGCGACATAGCCCTATGTCGCTCGCTCAGGAGACTGTAGGGGGCCAGCACGCTCCCGCCCCCGCTCGTTACCTGGAAAGCCAGCGCATGTGACTGGCGGCTCTGATGGCTGTCGGCCACTCGCAATCTCCCGCAGCAGGGAGAGAAGTACAGACGGCTGATGTAAACACAGCCGTCTGTCAGTCTTACTAAAGTAATCACAGAGGCTATGTGATCCTGCTATATAGGATCACATGTCTCTGTGATTACTTCACAAGCCACGCCCCCTGACAGTTAGAATCACGCCCCTAGGGACACATTTAACCCCTTGATCACCACTACAGTTAACCCCTTCCCTGCCAGTGAGTAGTCAATTGAGATGGCCTTGTGGTTCACCCTGCAGTCGGTTTGCGCCGAATTTTGCTTGTTCACTACCCGCCAATTTTGCAAACAAATGGCGTTGTTCGCGGCGGCCATATTAGTTTACATTGGGGAGAACTTTGACCCATGACACAGCCGTCAGGTGGAACGGGCCAAGATACATCTGACCACAGACGCATGGTCTAGCAAACACGGGCAGCGAAGGTATATCACTTTTACTGCCCACTGGGTGAACCTTCTGACGGCCGTCAAGCATGTAACCCGTGGCACTCATGTAGATTTAGTTGTACCGCCATGGATTGCAAGCAGGCCTGCCTCTTCTTCTCCTCCTCCTCCTCCTCCTCCTCCTCCTCCTCCTCCATTCTCCCTCTCCTCCTCGGCTGACTCCTCCTCTTGCGCTGCTACCATCTCTTCCACTGCGCCGCCCAAGATCCCCAGAACCTATTCCACATGCCAGGTGAGACGTTGCCATGCTGTGCTGCGTCTGTTGTGCCTGGAAGCCAAGAGCCACACTGGTCCTGCACTCCTTTAAGCTTTGCGTTCACAGGCAGATCAGTGGCTGACCCGGCTGAATTTGACAGTTGGTAACGTGGTGTGCGACAACGGTGCCAATCTGCTGAGCGCGCTGAAACATGGCAAAATAACACACGTGCCATGCATGGCTTTCGTCCTGAACTTGGTGGTATTGATTACCAAATACCCTGGGGTCCAGGACGTCTTGCGGCAGGCCAGGAAAATCTCGGGCCATTTCAGAAAATCTTACACAGCCATGGCTCGCCTTGCTGACATTCAGCGGCGACACAACCTGCCCCTCAGGCGTCTTATTTGTGACTGCCCGACGCGATGGAACTCAACGTTGCATATGCTCGATAGGCTGCTCCAGCAGAGATGTGCAGTGAACGACTACCTGTTCGAACTTGGCAGCAGGACAGGTTCTGGGGAGCTTGAGTTTTTTTCACCTTGCCAGTGGCTACTCATGCGGGATGCATGCAGACTTCTGCGGCCATTTGATGAGATCCTCAAACTGGTCAGTTACGGCCAGGGCACCATAAGTGACATCATACCTTACGCCTTCTTTCTGGAGCGTGCATTGCATCGTGTCATTGATCAAGCCATCGAGGAGCAGGAGCAGGAAGATGAGGAAGTCGCAATGTTGGATTAATTCCCAGGGGGTGCTACTCCATCTGAGACAAATCAACAGCAGGAGTCTGAAGAGGAGTCAGAGGAGGATGGTGCTGGGGGGATGAGGAGGAGCAAGAAGAGCATGCTTTAAACCTTTCTGGGATCCCTGGTGTTATCTGTGGATGGGGGGAGGAGAACAAGGAAGACCTTATCCTGGATGATGAGGTGGAAGCAGGCCACTACACCGCTTCCAGTTTAGTGCAAATGGGGGCCTTCATGCTCCAGTGTTTTAAGGGGGACCCCCGTATAAAACGCATAAAGGCCAAGGAGCAGTACAGGGTGGTAACGTACTTAGACCCCCTGTACAAACACAAAATGGCGGAAATGTTACCACAATCACAGAGGGCGGTCAGAATGCAGGGCTTCCAGGCGGGAAATGCTGCATTCTGCTTTTCCGTGTGCTGGCAGAGTAATTTCCAGTCACAGAGAGACAGTTGCGGTTAGCAATCCAACGCCCAAGAGGGTGGTTTGAAGATGTCTTGGTCACTTCTGATATGAGATACTTCTTTCAGCCGAACCATCGACAGCTGTACTTCGGATCCAGCAACAAGGCAAGGGTGTCCGACTGCATAGGGTTAATAGGCCTATACAGGCCGACACTTACTTCAGTATACTGTGCATGCCTACTGTACCTCCAGCCATCAAATACACTACGGTCTTTGCTGTCAGTCAAACCCAGTGGGCTAATTTTTGGGGCCTATACAGGCCGACGCTTACTTTTGTATACTGTGAACGCCTAATGTACCTCTAGCCATCAAATACTACGTTCTTTGCTGTCAGTTCAACCCATGTGAGCTAATTTTTGGAGCCTATACAGGCCGACACTTCAGTATACTGTGAACGCCTACTGTACCTCCAGCCATCAAATACACTACGTTCTTTGCTTTCAGTTAAACCCATGTGGGCTAATTTTTGGGGCCTATACAGGCCGACACTTACTTCTGTATCCTGTGAACGCCTAATGTACCTCTAGCCATCAAATAATACATTCTTAGCTGTCAGTTCAACCCATGTGAGCTAATTTTTGGAGCCTATACTAGCCGACACTTCAGTATACTGCGAATGCCTACTGTACCTCTAGCCATCAAATACACTACATTCTTTGCTGTCAGTTAAACCCATGTGGGCTAATTTTTGGGGCCCATACAGGCCGACACTTACTTCTGTATCCTGTGAATGCCTAATGTACCTCTAGCCATCAAATACTACGTTCTTTGCTGTCAGTTCAACCCATGTGAGCTAATTTTTGGAGCTTATATAGGCCGACACTTCAGTATACTGTGAATGCCTACTGTACCTCCAGCCATCATATACACTACGTTCTTTGCTGTCAGTTAAACCCATGTGGGCTAATTTTTGGGGCCTATACAGGCCGACACTTACTTCTGTATCCTGTGAACGCCTAATGTACCTCTAGCCATCAAATACTACGTTCTTTGCTGTCAGTTCAACCCATGTGAGCTAATTTTTGGAGCTTATATAGGCCGACACTTCAGTATACTGTGAATGCCTACTGTACCTCCAGCCATCATATACACTACGTTCTTTGCTGTCAGTTAAACCCATGTGGGCTAATTTTTGGGGCCTATACAGGCCGACACTTACTTCTGTATCCTGTGAACGCCTAATGTACCTCTAGCCATCAAATAATACATTCTTAGCTGTCAGTTCAACCCATGTGAGCTAATTTTTGGAGCCTATACTGGCCGACACTTCAGTATACTGTGAATGCCTACTGTACCTCTAGCCATCAAATACACTACATTCTTTGCTGTCAGTTAAACCCATGTGGGCTAATTTTTGGGGCCCATACAGTCCGACACTTACTTCTTCTGTATCCTGTGAATGCCTAATGTACCTCTAGCCATCAAATACTACGTTCTTTGCTGTCAGTTCAACCCATGTGAGCTAATTTTTGGAGCTTATACAGGCCGACACTTACTTCTGTATCCTGTGAATGTGCCTAATGTACCTTCAGCCACAGAATACTACGTTCTTAGTTGTCAGGGAAGCACATGTGGGCTAATTTTTGGGGCCTTTTATGGCAAACACTTCTTTATCCTGTGAATGCCTAATTTTTCAGACTGGAAATGAAAAACAATGGGTCTGTAAAGGTTCCGCCAAATTGTGGAATGGATGTGGACCCATTTTACAGATGTGTGAATGGACCCTATATGTATTAGACATGTATTTACCGTCTGCTGTCAGTTCTGGCTGATTTATGAAAAAAAAAATAATAATTTTTTGCTGTAAAAAAATAAATAAATTTAGGGCAACTTTTCCAATTGCAATACTTCTGTTATGACATTGTCCATGTGCTGGGACTATTTGTGCACAGCTAGTACGTCTTTTGTGGCTGCAAATATGACCTAAAGGTTCGCTGACTTTTGAGAAAATTCGCTGCTGATGTTCGCGAACCGCCCTGGCCGATGTTCGTCCATCTCTAGTGTTGAGCGAACACGGACTGTATTATTCGGGTCCGTACCGGATAATTAGGATTTTTGTTACCCGGACACGGACCCGAAAACTTTACTGTATGTTCGGGTTGAAAATCCGTGTTCGGTAATTTTATTTCCTGTTTTGTATGTAATGGCGCGCTTTTAATGGCGGGCTTTCAACAGCCAATCAACAAGCGTTTAACTGGTGTGCCATAGAAGCCATCACAGCCATGCCTACTAATGGCATGGCTGTGATTGGCCAGCTGAAGCATGTGACCCAGGTATTTAATAAGCTCGAGACACATCGCGCTGTGCGTCAGTCTGCTGTAGTGTAGGGAGAGAGCACACATAACGGTGCTGGCTGCTGCTGATTAGGGACAGACAGGGAACAACAACATTGTGCCCAAAAAGAATGCAGGGACAGGTCAGAGTGTAGGCAGGGAAAGATATTTGAGCATTTTAGGGACAGGCTGGAGAGAGTAGGCAGGGACAGATAGGAGACACAGGACAGAACAATCGTCCGTTAGCGATATACATCGATTTTGCTGTGTGTGGGGGGTGGTGCAGTGAACGATCTTTTTGCCCTCACTTGAGCCCACTGAGGAGGAGGAGGGAGAAAAAAATATATTTTTTATCAGTCTGTGTGCAGCGTTCAGCTATATTTTACTACAGATTGCTGTTCTAATCTGCTATTTAAAAATTACAAAGTTAAAGGGGATTTTTTTTTTTCCCCTTCATAGCCTGATGCTGAACGTGACATAAAACATAAGACACTGCTGTGTTCACATGTGCTATTGAAAAATCACCAATTTTATATACTTTTTTCTATTCCGCTATTCAATATACACCCTTTTGGGGTAAAAAAAATTTAATTGCGGCATAGTCTGTATCGGTACGTGTGAGATACACCTTTCAAATTTCTTTGGCGCATCTTCCACCGCCGAGGATTGCAGGGCGCTTCAGTTTGCCTCCTGTTCCGAACTCCTCCTACTGCTCTTCCTCATCCTCATCCTGCCTTTAGGGTACAAAAAATTGTAATCGGGGGCTAGTCTGTGTTTGTACGTGTGAGGTACACCATTTTATAAAAAATTTTCTATTCCGCTATTCAATATACACCCTTTTGGGGTGAAAAAAATTAAATTGCGGCATACTTTGCATATTTGACTGTGAGATACACCCGTTGTATTTGTATACTGTTTTTCTATTCCGCTATTTAATAAATACCCTTTTGGGGTAAAAAAAATTAAATTGCGGCATAGATTGCATATTTGACTGTGAGATACACCCGTGCGATACTGTTGTTGTTTTGTTCCGCTATTCAATAAACACCTTTCTAAGGCAAGATCATAAATTACAGAAATATGAGGAGAACATCAAATAGGGGCCGTGGCCTGGGTCGTGGTGCTGCTGGTAGAGCTCCTGTTGCAAGGAGAGGACGTGGTCGATCTGTGCCAGCTGCACGCACAAGTGAAACACCTTCCTCAAGTGTGAGTAGGCGACAGAACCTGCAGCAGTATTTGGTAGGGCATCATGAGCCTCGACAAGTGTTGAGGCAAGAACAAATACAGGCGATAGTAGATTGGGTTGCTGACAGTGCCTCCAGTTCCTTCACATTGTCTCCCACCCAGTCTACTGCAGAAAGGTCAGAGTTGGCACCTGCAGCCAATATCCAACCGTCTTTCACCTCACCCTCTTGCAAATCAGACAAGCAGTCTGAGCCCCAAGTCATGCAGCAGTCTCTTCTTCTTTTTGATGACTCTGTCAGCAGGGTTTCCCAGGGCCATCCACCTAGCCCTGCCCCAGAAGTGGAAGAGATTGAGTGCAGCGATGCCAAACCACTTATTTCTCAAGATGAGTACATGGAAGGACCATCGCAGCACGTCTCCGATTATGACGAAACGCAGTTGCCAACTGCTGCGGCACTCAGAATTGTGGAGACTGACAAGGAGGGCAGAGGTGAAGACTGGGTGGAAGATGATGTGGAGGACGATAAGGTCCTCGACCCCACATGGAATGAAGGTCATTCAGGTGACCTGAGTAGTTTGGAGGAAGAGGCGGTGGTCGCACAGAGCCACCAGCACAGCAGAAGAGGAAGCAGGGTGTAGAAGCGGAGCGGCCGTGCCCTAGACACTACGCCTGCTACTGCCCAACGCAGCAAGGGACCGAGCGCACCAAAGCCAGCTCAAAGGAGTTCTCTAGCGTGGAAGTTCTTCAGACAATGTGCTGATGACAGGACATGAGTGGTTTGCACCCTGTGCAATCAGAGCCTGAAGCGAGGCATAAACCTTCTCAACCTGAGCACAACCTGCATGATCAGGAATCTAAGTGCAAAGCACGAGCTGCAGTGGAGGAGACACCTTCAAAACAAAGAAAGGTCTCTGGCTCCTCCTGCTTCCTCTTCTGCTGCAGTCTCGGCCTCTTCATCCACCTCTGTAGTGATACCGGCACCTGCCACCCCGCAAACAGACGATCTGTCAGCAACACCACCACCTGGGTCACCAACCATCTCCACAATGTCCCGTGGAAGCGTTCAGCTTTCCATCTCCCAAACACTTCAGAGGAAGAGGAAGTACCCCCTACCCACCTGCAATCCCTGGCCCTGAATGCCAGCATTTCAAAATTCTTGGCCTTTGAAATGCTGTCATTCTGTCTGGTGGAGACGCACAGTTTTAAAAGCCTTATGTCGTTGGCTGTCCCACAGTACGTCGTGCCCAGCCGCCACTACTTTTCCAGGCAAGCCATCCCTTCCCTGCACAACCAAGTGGGGGAAAAAAAACGCCATCTGTGGCAAGGTCCACCTAACTACCGATACGTGGACCAGTAAGCACAGTCAGGGGCGGCTGGGCCTGAGGCGGATAGCAATTTGGCGCATGTCCTTCCACCACCGAGGATTGCAGTGCGCTTCAGTTTGCCTCCTGTTCCTAACTCCTCCTACTCCGCTTCCTCATCCTCTACCGCCTCCCCATCCGGTCAGCATAACACCTTCACCACCAACTTCAGCACAGCCAGGGGTAAACGACAGCAGGCAGTTTTAAAACTTGCCTGTTTGGGGGAAAAACCACACACCGCACAGGAGTTGTGGAGGAGCATGGAACAGCAGACAAATGAGTGGTTGCTGCCAGCAAACCTCAAGCCCGGCCTGGTGGTGTGTGATAACGGGCGAAATCTCATAGCAGCTCTGGGCCTAGCCGGTTTGACGCACATCCCTTGCCTGGCGCATGTGCTGAATTTGGTGGTGCAGAGGTTCCTTAAAAATTACCCCGATATGTCAGAGCTGCTGCAGAAAGTGCGGGTCGTCTGTGCGCACTTTCGGCTTTCTCACCCTGCTGCTGCTCGCCTGTCAGCGCTGCAGCGTAACTTCGGCCTTCCCGCTCACCGCCTCATATGTGACGTGCCCACAAGGTGGAACTCCACCTTGCACATGCTGGAAAGACTGTGCGAGCAGCAGCAGGCCATAGTGGAGTTTCAGCTGCAGCACGCACGCGTCAGTCGCTCTGCCGAACAGCACCACTTCACCACCAATAACACGGACTCTGACTTTTTTTTCAAGTTCGGCCGAACACGGACATCCAGGTGTCCGATCAACTCTATCCATCTCTAGTAGTCACCCCAAACATGTTATTCAGGGCATCCTACTCGGACAATACTATAGGATTCATAGGAACTGTACAGAATCCAACCTTTTCGAACAGGAAGCACAACTACGTCAGAGATTTCTGAATAGAGGTTATAGTTAGAAATGTGTGAAACATTCTTATAAAAAAAAAAGCTAAGGATATGATCTTCTTCTGTTTCAGGGTGAGAAAAATTTACCCACAAATCGAACTAGATTGAAAAAAAAAAAAAATACAAGTTTTTAAGGATTTTTTTGTACTAATAAATTGGATTTTGTTTTTAGAATTGTATGTATCTGTGTAGCATTGTGTATCTAGGTAACATTCTGTTCTTTGTCGGGCACTTAAAAATCCCCTTTTTCCCCACTATCTCTTCCTTGTAAAGAGATGTGGGGACCCTTTGTCCGATGGTATCAATTCATTCACCCTCCAGGAACTGGCTGCATACTCTCACCTCATGAGGCCAGGCATTGTCTTGCACCAGGAGGAACCCAGGACCCACTGCACCAGCGTTGGGTCTGCCAATGGGTCCAAGGATTTCATCCTGATACATAATGGCAGTTAAGGTGCCATTGTCTAGCCTGTAGAGGTCTGTGTGTCCCTTCATGGATATGCTTTCCCAGGCCATCACTTTCCCACCACCAAACTGGTCATGCTGACGATGTTGCAAGCAGCATAATGTTCTCCACAGCTTCTACAGACTCTTTTACGACTGTCACATATGCTCAGGGTGAACCTGCTCTCATCTGTGAAATGCACAGGGCACCAGTGGCAGACCTGACAATTTCAGTGTTCAATTGTATATGCCAATCGAGCTCCACAGTGCCAGGCAGTGAGCACAGGGCTAAATAGAGGACGTCGGGCCCTCAGGCCACTCTCATGAAGTCGGTTTCTGATTGTTTGGCCAGAGACATTCACACCACTGGCCTGCTTGAGGTCATTTTGTAGGGCTTGGCAGTGCTCATCCTGTTCATCCTTGCACAAAAGGAGCAGATACTGTTCCTGCTGATGGGTTAAAGACCTTCTATGGCCCTGTCCTGCTCTCCTAGAGTAACTACCTATCTCCTGGAATCTCCTCTATGCTCTTGAGACTGTGCATATTGATGTGGCATTCTGGAGGAATTGGACTGCCTGTGCAACCTCTATAGGGTCCATGTATTGCCTCATGCTACCACTAGTGACACTGACTCTAGCCAGCCAAAAGCAAAACTAGTGAAAAACAGTCAGAAAAGATGAGTAGGGAAAAGAAAGGTCAGTGGCCTCCATCTGTAAAACCATTTCTGTTTTGGAGATGGTTTTATTGTTGCCCATCCAGTGCAAATGTTAATTTCATTAACACCAAAGCAGCTGAACCTGATTAACTACCCCCTTTGCTACTTAATTGACCAGCTCAATATCCCAGGAGTTTACTTGACTTGATGTTATACTCTGATTAAAAAGTGTTCCTTTAAATTTTTTGACTTTGAATCTGACCCGGGTTCAGGGAACTGAGACTTAACACTGATGTACTGTCTTTTATGGATGGCTTCTTCTAAGTAACCTTTGTTCTCCTTTTAGACCCCTATGCAACCACATACCTGGATTGATCCTGCTGGAGCAGAGACCTTACCCCTGAACAACCATCATTATCGTTTACAGCTAAGTTGTCATCTCATATGGGCCCAATAGAATTTTTGGCATATACTTTTACAGTATTGGCAGTTTACTCACCCCCCCGCCCCCCATTTTGTTTTGTTTTTTTTTTTGTTTTTTTTGCTATGAGAGGGGGAGGGGGGAATGTTCATGGGATCTGGGTTTGATTTATTTACCTCCTTTATGTGACATCTATGGCTGGGGGCTGCTGAATCTCGGGACATATTTATACACCTATTTGCCTCCAAATGTAATGGTAGTGTTTCTACACTAACAAATGTCCTACAACTGCAATGCCCTGAGACTCGTCACTCCCCCGATCCTATGGCAGTTTAATGTGGCCCTTCACGCCTGATGTTTTTGAGTTATTCATTGTTTCCCATTTCAGCAGTTATGTCTGATTTGAGATTTTTTTGGGGACCTATGAGTCTTTCATGCTCTATTTTATATAGAAAAAAGTATCGAATATTGGGGCATAGGTTGGGATTTTAAGGGTACCGTTCTATAACCAATATAGCACAAAATGTGTATACATAATATGTCTAAAAAGTTGAATTTTATTATTCACATAAATTTCCCAACATAGGGACAAACACAAGTGAACAATACTATTACAAGACAATATGGAACATTAGCATGGTAGCAACATAAATGGATAAAATATCATAATAAGGTCCAATCCTTGAATATGTGGGCGGACTTATCAGAGGCCACAGTCAGCCTGGATGTGCCAAAGCCAGTGTGTATCTCTCTAATCAATCCGAACTCCACTACCCGACATGTTTCGCGGTATGTACCGCTTCCTCAGGGGTGCAAGTGATAGAGCTTAATGATAAGTCACTGAATGGAATGACAAAGATAAATGTAAAATTATTATGCATAGAGTATCAACATTATATTTAGTTACATGCTGTTTTGTTGTTTCGAATATCTGTGTGTGTCAAGTATGGAGCATTCGGCCGCGGCCCCTCCAACTTATGACACATATACGCCATGTATTCGATCACATTTGTAGAAAAAATTACTTACATGAATATACAAGGATACATTTACATTGGCATACAGGCCGAGGCATGTGTAGGTACTCCCAGTGGTAGGACTGATGGCGATCACCGACCGGAGTATGGGTGCTGGATGCCAACTAACGTCCCCCCGGCGGGCATGGACGACTACAAGGCAGAGACGGTGTGGCCTCAATGGTAGAAAATATATCAAGTACTAGAAGAGAGTGTATTTCAATTCTTCAAGAATGCTGTGAAATGTGTCACATCATTATCTATATTATTGTACACCTATATCAGATGATATTTAATTATATCTGAGTATTCAACAAGACCTTCAAAAAGATCTTCAAAAAAGTTGTTCCTAGCTGATGTAATAATTTGAAGTTATGTAGAAGTGGTTACCTACCAAAAACTATGCCAAAACTTGCATACTGGTCAAACGATGGAAAATGACACATAGAACGTAGAAATAGAGAGATGATATCACAGGAGCAGCAAGATACCAGATTCCAATCTCCAAATCTGTTTATAAATCTCTGTAATGTGTATGAAGAAAAAACCATGAGGAGGAGAGGCCCAACAAGCCCCTCCATATCAAAAACACCAAAGTCAAATTATAGTTATAAATGTATATTGGACCCAGCTTCATCCCCCTGGCAGCAGTGCAAGTATCGCATTGCTGTCCGCAGGTTAATCAAACATGGGGGGAGTCCGTAGTTATGTTGGAATGCAAGGGGTCAGGAAACCCTAGATAGTTAAAGTCCATAGTCATATTACCGCTCATGGTCCGTGTGTCGGAGCTCCATCGTCTGCACCAGACTGGCGTTCCGTACCTGTCTTTGTGTCGTCAACTCCGCAGTCATCCGTAGGCGACGCGCGCCCCGGTGACGTCACGGAGTCCGATGTACAACTGCGCATGCACATCGGTAGATGCGATGCGCAGCTGTCAGGGACACAGAAGACCGCCCTTCTTCCGGTTGCCCAGCAACCTGAAACGCCGGAAAGACAACAACAAGGTTGTAGATGGAAACGGCGCTATTGGAAGGGGGTTCATCCGTGTAGACAAAGAGACATGGTGCAATACATACACCATGAATCTCTGTACATCGCGTGCCCTCCTGTGGGACCTCATAGGCTCTCCTAGACACCAAGCCCCCGATTGGTCTCTACTTACAGTGGGAGACCACACATGCCTATATTCGGGATATATGCCAAGGTTTACATCTCTGCAAAAATAATAGAAAAAATTAACATGAGTACAAGCACCATAATGTACATTTATTACAGTATTGTGTAGCCAATCACAATATAATAGTAGAAATAATATAATAATATTAAAAGCCAAGAGACCGCCCGTATATAGAGAATACTCGCAACGGGACCATCGGTCATGGCAGAGGGTCTTTCCCTAAAGAATCCATGTGCATAAAGAAATATGGGAAGGGAAGGAAAAGAGGAGGAAGTTTATGGAAGACACTTTTTTACAGCTACAAGGCGTAGCCATGGGCACATGTGCCCCTTCCTACGCAAATCTTTATTTAGGCCATTGGAAACG
The DNA here is from genome assembly GCF_965119305.1 of Pelophylax lessonae. Taxonomy (NCBI): domain Eukaryota; kingdom Metazoa; phylum Chordata; class Amphibia; order Anura; family Ranidae; genus Pelophylax; species Pelophylax lessonae. The sequence continues at coordinate 87,795,649 of NC_138778.1, forward strand.
ATGTATCTTTGCCAGCGATACATATGCGGAATATCTTCCGCATGTGTCTTGCTGGTTCAGATACATCGACGATTTATTCCTGATCTGGACTGGACCCCAAACATTGCTAAAAGCAATAATTGACCCTGGAGGGTGCGAGTTGCAGAGTGCTCTGACAATCTGATCGCTGGCTGGTGTCTTCCGTGGCTCCTATCTTAATAAGGATTACCCTTTAGGCGTATATTTGATTATTATCTGGTGAGTAGGGGACCGAGAGGGGAGCACTTACTCACAAATATATGAGCACCGGCACCTTGGAGAATATATCCTGAGCAAGCACTTAGCACTTTGTTGTGGATTTGTTGGTTTGCACAAAGATTGTCACTCAGCAGAATATATTGATTGGAGAATGTATGAACTTTTATATGAACGTTTTTTAGAAAGATTTATATATTTTGGATCACTGCAACACATATTTTTATATGCACAATTTTTATATGATATCTTCTATTTAAATTATTACATGTAATTTACTAGCACAATTATGTAATGTTGTATCAGTTATATATTTTGGCACTAGCGCTTTATAATCACACAGCATAAGAAGAGTAATAGTGAATATTCCGTTTGTGCATACATAATTAGTGAGCAGCACTGATACTCTACTTTTCTCATTATTTAAAGGAACCCCCTTTTTTATCAGCAGCAGCTTTTCATATTTTTATATTTTTATATTTCTATACTATTATCTATTTTACAATCCTAAGCGCTGGCCCCATATTAATAATAGTGTTGAGAGTTGCAGAAGCAGTATACAGAGGCTACCTCAGTCAGCAAGGACTGGAGGGAGCAGTGTTCGGGACTTTTGAGCTAAGTCAGAAGGCAAGTTCAAGTACAGTTCAGCAAGTCAGTGTTTTTCAAGCGCCAGCAAGCGTTGGCAGGCATCCAGCCGGCGTCAAGACAGCGCTGAAAGGCATTTTTCTTCAAAGTGTCCCATTTGTACCTAGTTGAACCAGAGGAGCTTCCCACTCATTCCCTTCTCCCACCCCCAATATAAAATAAACAAAACAAACTAAAGATGCCGGACTGGTCTTTGACTCAAATCTCACACTTGGGTATTCAGCTTAAAGGGGCTGCTGGCGTTTCCGGTAACCATGGCAGACCCACATCAGGCCCAATGCCTGGAAATCCTGCTACACTTGCTACTCTCTTCTTTCTCCTTTTCCTTACCTCTATTCTAATCTTCCTATTGATCTGTGCAAATTCCATCACATTAGGAATACCAATACTCAATACGAGTTGCTGACGAGTAGCATACATAATGGCATATAGTGCGTTAGGGATGCACCTCGCTGTACTCTCACATAATGTGCAGGGTCACAATATCCCGAAGAAAAGGTTGACATTACTTAGGGAATTGAAAAGACCTAATTTCGCTTTCCTCCAGGAAACACACTTTAAAACTAACCAGATACCCATGCTACAGTCTTCGTTCTTTCCGGACTCTTACCACGCTACCAACCTCTTGGCCAAAATGAAGGGGATGACCATACTCCTAGGCAAATCTGCTGACTTTAAAGTTGAGCATTGTTTGGCAGACCCAGAAGGCAGATATTTATGCTGGGGTTCCTTCGACTTTAGCCAATGTCTACTTTCCAAACAGATCACAAGTGACCTTTTGTAGAAAGTTGATCCATGTACTATCAGGCTTTGCTTCGGGTCGCATCCTCCTTGGGGCGGTTTTTAATGTGCCTTTAAACCCTTTATTGGACACTTATTTGGGCAAATCGAGCATCAAATATAAGGTCCTTAAAAAAATTAAATCCATGCTTAGATCCCTCCTATTGGTAGACACTTGGAGAGCTCTGAATCCCTCAAGCAAAGACTACACACATTATTCAGCCCCACACAACAGCTACACCCGATTGGCTGTTTGTTCATATCACAAAGGGACCTGATCTGTGTCAGCAAGGCGTCAATCAGCTCACAAACTATATTGGATCATGCACCAATTTCCATGACGCTACATACACAATCTCGACCTAAATCTTTCAACTGGCGTTTAAACGCCTCGCTTCTTACAGATCTGGCCTCACATGAGATTATTGCTACCCAGCTGAAAACTTATTTTCAGCTCAATTCCGCCATAGAAGTGTCCCCATTGACAAGGTAGGAGGCGCACAAAAGTGTCATTTGCGGCGAATTGATAAAATTGGGGGCGCAACGTAAAAGGGAAAGGGAAAAAGAAATATGGGAACTCTCTCACACAATTGCAAAATTAGAACAAACACACAAGGAAACCCTTTCAAGGGAATTGGCCACTTCCCTATTGGAAGCTCGTAAAGACATTCAACCACTTTTAGAAACTAAATCAAAACACCTCCTCTTCTTCTTGCGAAAAGGGATTTACTACGAACATGGGGACAAGAGTGGTAGGTTTCTGGCCAGGGCTCTGAGAGAGGCCCAGGCTTCCTCTAATATTGCAGGGATTAAAACTAAAGAATGTAAACTGGAACAGACCATAGAGGGTATAGCGTCACAATTAGAGATGGACGAACATCGGCTGGGGCAGTTCGCGAACGTCAGCCGCAAATTTTCTCAAAAGTCCGCGAACCGCGAGTTCGCGACGGGCCCCATTGACTTTGATGGGAGGCGAACTTTAAAAACCTTTAGGTCATATTTGCAGCCACAAAATACATACTACTTGTGCACAAATAGTCCCAGCACATGGACAATATCATAACAAAAGTATTGCAATTTTTTTTACAGCAAAAAAAATAATTTTTTTTTTCATAAATCAGCCAGAACTGACAGCAGCCAGTAAATACATGTCTAATATATATAGGGTCCATTCACACATCTGTAAAATGGGTCCACATCCATTCTACAATTTGGGAGAATTCCAGTCTGAAAAATTAGGCATTCACAGGATAAAGAAAAAAGTGTCCGCCATTCCAGGCCCCAAAAATTAGCCCACATGCATTTACCTGACAGCTAAGAATGTAGTATTCTGTGGCTGAAGGTACATTAGGCATTCACAGGATACAGAAGTAAGTGTCGGCCAATATTGGCCCCCAAAATTAGCCCACATGGGTTTACCTGACAGCTAAGAACGTAGAATTCTGTGGCTGAAGGTACATTAGGCATTCACACAGGATACAGAAGTAAGTGTCGGCCTGTATAGGCTCCAAAAATTAGCTCACGTGGGTTTAACTGACAGCAAAGAACGTAGTGTATTTGATGGCTAGAGGTACATTAGGCATTCACAGGATACAAAAGTAAGTGTCGGCCTGTATAGGCCCCAAAAATTAGCTCACATGGGTTTAACTGACAGCAAAGAACGTAGTATTTGATGGCTAGAGGTAAAGTAGGCATTAACACAGGATACAAAAGTAAGTGTCGGCCTGTATAGGCTACAAAAATCGTCTCACATGGGTTTAACTGACAGCAAAGAACGTAGTATTTGATGGCTAGAGGTACATTAGGCAGTCACAGGATACAGAAGTAAGTGTCGGCCTGTATAGGCTGCAAAAATTAGCTCACATGGGTTTAACTGACAGCAAAGAACGTAGTATTTGATGGCTAGAGGTACATTAGGCATTCACATGATACAGAAGTAAGTGTTGGCCATAAAAGGCCCCAAAAAATAGCCCACATGGGTTTACCTGACAGCTAAGAACGTAGTATTCTGTGGCTGAAGGTACATTAGGCATTCACAGGATACAGAAGTAAGTGTCGGCCTGTATAGGCCTCAAAAATTAGCCCACATGGGTTTAACTGACAGCAAAGAACGTAGTGTATGTGTTGGCTAGAGGTACATTAGGCATTCACACAGGATACAGAAGTAAGTGTCGGCCTGTATAGGCTGCAAAAATTAGCTCACATGGGTTTAACTGACAGCAAAGAACGTAGTATTTGATGGCTAGAGGTACATTAGGCATTCACAGGATACAAAAGTAAGTGTCGGCCTGTATAGGCCCCAAAAATTACCTCACATGGGTTTAACTGACAGCAAAGAATGTAGTATTTGATGGCTAGAGGTACATTAGGCATTGACACAGGATACAGAAGTAAGTGTCGGCCTGTATAGGCTACAAAACTCGTCTCACGTGGGTTTAACTGACAGCAAAGAACGTAGTATTTGATGGCTAGAGGTACATTAGGCATTCACATGATACAGAAGTAAGTGTTGGCCATAAAAGGCCCCAAAAATTAGCCCACATGGGTTTACCTGACAGCTAAGAACGTAGTATTCTGTGGCTGAAGGTACATTAGCCATTCACAGGATACAGAAGTAAGTGTCGGCCTGTATAGGCCCCAAAAGTTAGCCCACATGGGTTTACCTGACAGCTAAGAACGTAGTATTCTTTAGCTGAAGGGAAATTAGGCATTCACAGGATACAGAAGTAAGTGTCGGCCTGTATAGGCTCCAAAAGTTAGCTCACATGGGTTTAACTGGCAGCAAAGAACGTAGTGTATTTGATGACTGGAGGTACATTAGGCATTCACACAGGATACAGAAGTAAGTGTCGGCCTGTATAGGCTGCAAAAATTAGCCCACATGGGTTTAAATGACAGCAAAGAACGTAGTGTATTTGATGGCTGGAAGTACATTAGGCATTCACACAGGATACAGAAGTAAGTGTCAGCTTGTATAGGCCCCAAAAATTAGCCCACATGGGTTTAACTGACAGCAAAGAACGTAGTGTATTTGGCTAGAGGTACATTAGGCATTCACACAGGATACAGAAGTAAGTGTCGGCCTGTATAGGCCCCAAAAAATAGCCCACATAGGTTTAACTGACAGCTAGGAACGTAGTTTTGATGGCTAGAGGTACATTAGGCATTCACAGGATACAGAAGTAAGTATTGGCCATAAAAGGCCCCAAAAATGAGCCCACATGGGTTTACCTGACAGCTAAGAACGTAGTATTCTGTGGCTGAAGGTACATCAGGCATTCACAGTATACAGAAGTAGGTGTCGGCCTGTATAGGCTGCAAAAATTAGCTCACATGGGTTTAACTGACAGCAAAGAACGTAGTATTTGATGGCTAGAGGTACATTAGGCATTCACAGGATACAGAAGTAAGTGTTGGCCATAAAAGGCCCCAAAAATGAGCCCACATGGGTTTACCTGACAGCTAAGAACGTAGTATTCTGTGGCTGAAGGTACATCAGGCATTCACAGGATACAGAAGTAAGTGTTGACCATAAAATGCCCCAAAAATTAGCCCACATGGGTTTAAGTGACAGCTAAGAACGTAGTATTCTGTGGCTGAAAGTACATTAGGCATTCACAGGATACAGAAGTAAGTGTCTGCCTTTATAGGCTCCAAAAATTAGCTCACATGGGTTTAACTGACAGCAAAGAACGTAGTGTATTTGATGGCTAGAGGTACATTAGGCATTCCCACAGGATACAGAAGTAAGTGTCGGCCTGTATAGGCCCCAAAAATTAGCCCGCATGGGTTTAACTGACAGCAAAGAACGTAGTGTATTTGATGGCTGGAAGTACATTAGGCATTCACACAGGATACAGAAGTAAGTGTCAGCTTGTATAGGCCCCAAAAATTAGCCCACATGGGTTTAACTGACAGCAAAGAACGTAGTGTATTTGATGGCTAGAGGTACATTAGGCATTCACACAGGATACAGAAGTAAGTGTCGACCTGTATAGGCCCCAAATATTAGCCCACATGGGTTTAACTGACAGCTAAGCACGTAGCATTTGATTGCTAGAGGTACATTAGGCATTCACAGGATACAGAAGTAAGTATTGGCCATAAAAGGCCCCAAAAATTAGCCCACATGGGTTTCCCTGACAGCTAAGAACGTAGTATTCTGTGGCTGAAGGTACATTAGGCATTCACAGTATACAGAAGTAACAGCCAAGAACGTAGTATTCTGTGGCTGAAGGTACATTAGGCATTCACAGTATACAGAAGTAAGTGTCGGCCTCTATAGGCTCCAAAAATTAGCTCACATGGGTTTAACTTACAGCAAAGAACATAGTGTATTTGATGGCTGGAGGTACATTGGGCATTCACACAGGATACAGAAGTAAGTGTCGGCCTGTATATGCTCCAAAAATTAGCTCACATGGGTTTAACTGACAGCAAAAAACGTAGTTTTGATGGCTAGAGGTACATTAGGCGTTCACACAGGATACAAAAGTAAGTGTCGGCCTGTATAGGCCCCAAAGATTAGTCCACATGGGTTTACCTGACAGCTAAGAACGTAGTATTCTATGGCTGAAGGTACATCAGGCATTCACAGTATACAGAAGTACAGTAAGTGTCGGCCTGTATAGGCTCCAAAAAATAGCTCACATGGGTTTAACTGACAGCAAAGAACGTAGTGTATTTGATGGCTAGAGGTACATTAGGCATTCACACAGGATACAGAAGCAAGTGTCGGCCTGTATAGGCCCCAAAAATTAGCCCACATGGCTAGAGGTACATTAGGCATTCACAGAAAAAATAATTTTCGGCCCTGAAAGGCCCCAAAAATTTGCCATTCAATGGACATGAAATGCCTTTTGTATGTAGCGAAGCCAAGGACCAGGAATTGCTGTGGGTGGATTGCGGTCTGGCAGATATTTGTGGCCTGGCATGAGGAATTTCAATGAAACGTGGTCTACTGGTTGAATTCCTCAGAGATCCATTGCTCATTCATTTTTATAAATGTGAGGTAGTCTACACTGTCATGAGCTAGGCGAGTGCGCTTATTGGTCACGATCCCCCCTGCTGCGCTGAACGTTCTTTTCAGACCGGACACTGGACAGGGGGCAAGCCAACATTGCCATTGCAAATTGTGCAAGCTCTGGCCAGAGGTCAAGCCTGCCCACCCAGTAGTCCAGGGGCTCATCACTCCTCAGAGCATCCACATCGGCCGTTAACCAGATGTAGTCAGACACCTGTTGGTCTAGGCGTTCCCTCATGCTGGATCCGGAGTACAGTTGTCGATGGTTCGGCTGAAAGAAGGATCTCATATCTGAAGTGACCAAGACATCTTCTAACCGCCCTCTTCTTGCAGGCGCTTTTGGATTGCTACCCGCAACTGTCTCTCTGTGACTGGAAATTCCTCTGCCAGTGCAAGGAAAAGCAGAATGCAGCATTTCCCGCAGCAAGGCCTGGAAGCCCTGCATTCTGACCGCCCTCTGTGATTGTGGTAACATTTCCATCATTTTGTGTTTTGTAACGGGGGTCTAAGTACGTTGCCACCCAGTACCGCTCCTTGGCCTTTATGCCTTTTTACGGGGGTCCCCCTAAAACACTGGAGCATGAAGGCCCCCATTCGCACTAAATTGGAAGCGGTGTAGTGGCCTGCTTCCAGCTCATCATCCTGGATAATGTCGTCCTCATTCTCCTCCCCCCATCCATGGATAACACCAGGGATCCCAGAAAGGTTTAAAGCATGCTCTTCTTGCTCCTCCTCATCACCCCCAGCACCATCCTTCTCTGACTCCTCTTCAGACTCCTGCTGTTGATTTGTCTCAGATGGAGTAGCACCCACTGGGAATTGATCCAACATTGCGACTTCCTCATCTTCCTGCTCCTGCTCCTCGACAGCTTGATCAATGACACAATGCAATGCACGCTCCAGAAAGAAGGCGTAAGGTATGATGTCACTTATGGCGCCCTGGCCGTGACTGACCAGTTTGGTGATCTCATCGAATGGCCGCAGAAGTCTGCATTGGTCCCGCTTGAGCAGCCACTGGCGAGGTGAAAAAAACCCAAGCTCCCCAGAACCTGTCCTGCCGCAGAGTTCGAACAGGTAGTCCTTAACTGCACGTTTCTGCTCGAGCAGCCTATCATGCATATGCAACGTTGAGTTCCATCACGTCGGGCAGTCAAAAATAAGACGCCTGAGTGGCAGGTTGTGTCGCGGTTGAATCTCAGCAAGGCGAGCCATTGCAGTGTAAGATCTTCGGAAATGGGCCGAGATTTTCCTGGCCTGCCGCAAGATGTCCTGGACCCCAGGGTATTTGCCAACGAATCGCTGCACCACCAAGTTCAGGACGTGTGCCATGCATGGCACGTGTGTTATTTTGCCCTGTTTCAGCAAGCTCAGCAGATTGGCACCGTTGTCGCACACCACGTTACCAACTGTCAAATTCAGCGGTGTCAGCCACTGATCTGCCTGGGAACTCAAATCTGAAAGTAGTGCGGGACCAGTGTGGCTCTTGGCTTCCAGGCACAACAGACGCAGCACAGCATGGCAACGTCTCACATGGCATGTGGAATAGGTTCTAGGGATCTTGTGCGACGCAGTGGAAGAGACGGTAGCAGCAGAGGAGGAGGAGTAAGCCAAGGAGGAGAGGGAGGATGGAGGAGGAGGAGGAGGAGAAGAGGCAGGCTAGCTTGCAATCAGTGGCGGTACAACTAAATCTACACGGGTGCCACGGGTTACATGCTTGACGGCCATCAGAAGGTTCACCCAGTGGGCAGTAAAAGTGATATACCTTCCCTGCCCGTGTTTGCTAGACCATGTGTCTGTGGTCTGATCTTGGCACCAACACTGTGTGCCAGAGATATATCAACTTGCCGCTGAACATGGCCATACAGCTCTGGAATGCCCTTCTGCAAGAAATATTTCCTGCCTGGGACCTTCCATTGTGGTGTTCCAATGGCCACAAATTTACGAAAGGCCTCCGAGTCCACCAGTTGATATGGCAGTAGTTGGTGGGCTATCAGTTCCGACAAGCCAGCAGTCAAATGTTGGGCAAGAGAGTTATCCGGCGTCATCATTTTTTTTCTGCTCCAACATTTGGACCACAGAAGCCTGCCTTTTTCCAGAACAACGTGACAACGGCATCATGGAAGGTGCAGTGGAGGGCAAATGTGAGGAGAGAGGAGAAGGAGGAGAAGGGGCTGGACGGTGAGAGCCTGGAGTGTGACTTTGTGGGTTCTGACGGTGGGCTCCCACTGGGCTATGTGATGGGAGTTCAGGTGCCTTCTTAAGACGGTCGTCCCTAGGTGAGTGTTGGGCTTACCGTGACTTATGCATTGACTGCAAAGGCTGCAGATGGCAACACTGTTGTCAGCAACGGACACATTAAAAAAAGTCCACACTGCTGAGCCATGTGTCGGCGTCCAGGGAGCGCCAGATGTGACTGTACATGGTAGAAGGCTCGCTCCTGATACATTTGTAGTCTGCTTTGTACCTGTTGTGCAATGCAAGTTCTGCCTGCCTCTCCTCCCTATCTGCCGGTCCGTCTCTCCCTCTGAACTCCCTTCCTCTTCCTCTCTTGTGGCCACCCATGTGACGTCCATAGACTTGTCATCATCCACGTCCCCTTCCCCACCACTAACATTCGAGATCTCGGAGTAGGCAGCAACAGCGGGGACCAACCTCCTTGGGCTGATGTGGGTACTGTCGTCAGACTGCTGAGTGGCGGCTGTTGCTACCTCCTCTTCCTGATCCGATTCCAACAATGGCTGCCCATCGCAAATGTCTTGTGATGGATCGGAAAATAATTCCAGTGACTCAATCGGAGGGTATGTGGTGGTGGTGGTGTCTTTGGGGGTGCACACAGCAGAGAGTGAAGAGGGTGCAGATAGAGAGGATGAGGAGGGTGCAGAAGAGGAAGGTTGAGTGAGCCACTCAACCAAGTCTGGTGCGTCATTTGACGTAATTGCATGCGGCTTTTGAAATGTCAGTTTGGCACCGGCCTACTGCTCCTGCCCTACCCCTACCACCCCTGCGTACGTGTCTGCCTCTTCCTCTGCCTGTCATGTTTTTAATTACCCTGTGACAAAAGTCTCTAGAGAATCGCAGTATATCTGGAAAAAGGTAGATAACACCCTGCTTCAATCTGTGGTATTGAGGGGCCACAGATTTATCACACCAGTTCTACAAATAATTGGCCATAATTGTAGCACAGTCAACACAGCAAAAGAGGCCAAATTTTTGCAGGACTAAAATATAATCTTAGAAAAGTATACTGTTAAATAACACCCCACTTCAATATGTGGTATTGGGGGGCCACTGGTTTATCACACCAGTTGTTGAAAAAATTGGCCAGGGAGTTTTTGCATTGTGTGTATCAGACTTAACTCAGCAAAAGAGGCAATATTGTTGCAGGACACAAATACACTTGTAAAAGTATACTCAGATAACACCCCACTTCAATATGTGGTATTGGGGGGGGCACTGGTTTATTACAACAGTTCTACAAATAATTGTCCAGTAACTGTTGTCACTGTGTGTAGCACAGTCAACACAGCAAAAGAGGCCAAATTTTTGCAGGACTAAAATATAATCTTAGAAAAGTATACTGTTAAATAACACCCCACTTCAATATGTGGTATTGGGGGGCCACTGGTTTATCACACCAGTTGTTGAAAAAATTGGCCAGGGAGTTTGGCACTGTGTGTATCAGACTTAACTCAGCAAATGAGGCAATATTGTTGCAGGACACAAATACACTTGTAAAAGTATACTCAGATAACACCCCACTTCAATATGTGGTATTGGGGGGCCACTGGTCTATCACACCAGTTCTTCAAAAAAATGGCCAGGGAGTTTGGCACTGTGTGTATCAGACTTAACTCAGCAAAAGAGGCAATATTGTTGCAGGGCACAAATACACTTGTAAAAGTATACTCCGATAACACCCCACTTCAATATGTGGTATTGGGGGGCCACTGGTTAATTACAACAGTTCTACAAAAAATTGGCCAGGGAGTTTGGCACTGTTTGTAGTTTTGCTGCAGCAACGCTCAGTTACCACACCTGTCACAATGCTGCACAATAATGCTACTAATCCACTATAATATGATTTCTACCTAGTATATTATACTGTGGATTACCCCCCCCCCCCCCTTTTTAGTGCACTGCACAGCAATACCAAAAAATATGCAGCCCTTTAAATGACTTTTGTGGACATTAACAGAGCGATTTTTGTCACTGCAGATGCCGATCTCTAACTGCCCCTAAAGCACACACTGGATACCTGACCCTATACTGAAGAGACTGTAATAGACCTATACCGACATTGCAGCCCTTTAAATGACTTTTGTGGACATTAACAGAGTGATTTGTGTCACTGTATATGCCGATCTCTAACTGCCCCTAAAGCACACACTGGATACCTGACCCTATACTGAAGAGACTGTAATAGACATATACTGACATTGCAGCCCTTTAAATGACTTTTGTGGACATTAACAGAGCGATTTGTGTCACTGCAGATGCCGATCTCTAACTTCCCCTAAAGCACAGACTTGATACCTGACCCTATACTGAAGAGACTGCAATAGACCTATACCGACATTGAAGCCCTTTAAATTACTTTTGTGGACATTAACAGAGCGATTTGTGTCACTGCAGATGTCGATTTCTAACTGCCCCTAAAGCACAGACTTGATACCTGACCCTATACTGAAGAGACTGCAATAGACCTATACCGACATTGAAGCCCTTTAAATTACTTTTGTGGACATTAACAGAGCGATTTGTGTCACTGCAGATGTCGATTTCTAACTGCCCCTAAAGCACAGACTGGATACCTGTCCCTATACTAAAGAGAGAGAGGACCTATACCGAAATACCAGCCCTGAAAAGGACTTTTGTGGACATTAAAAGAGCGATTTGTGTGTGACTGCTGCCGATCTCTAACTGCCCCTAAAGCACTGACTGGATACTTGCCCCTAACCTGAGAAGATACTAGTAGACCTATATCGAAATACCAGCCCTTAAAAGGACTTTTGTGGATCTTCACAGAGCTATTTGTGTCTGGCAATCTCTCCCTCATGAGCACAGCAGACCCCTCCCTACTCTGGCAAAAAGCAGAATGTGAAATGGCCAACAGCTCTGGTCTATTTATAGGGTAGGGGGGCATGTCCATGTGCTAAAATGTTTTAATTGACTGTCCCGTTCCACCTGACGGCTGTGTCATGGGTCAAGTTCTTCAGAATGAAAAAGAAAATTGCGGCGCGGACATATTCACAAACATCGGCAAAAGTCAGACTTTTTGCGAACAAGCAAAATTTGCCGCGAACCGACCGCCGGGCGAACCGCAAGGCCTTCCCTAGTCACAATTCCATGACTTCTATTTCAAACTATACAACTTAACCCCTACAACACAGACCTCACGGACTGACAGGTGACAGGACATCTATAATTAGTGACTATCTATCTAAGAGCCAGGTCCCCACACTTGCTCATTAGCCTTAGATGACCCAATCAGTGAAGAGGAACTGCTATTAGCTATTAAAGCTCTAAAACCAAATAAAAGTCCGGGACCAGATGGTTTTTCTTCACAGTACTAAAAGCTCTACGCTGACATATTGAAGACGCCTTTGGTTCAAGCATTTTACTCCTTAGCTGATAACGAGGAAACCTCTTTGATGTTCCCATAAGCACACATAACAGTAATCCCCAAAACTTGGAAAGATCCGACAGACTGTGCCAGTTAGCAGCTCATCTCCCTTTTAAATCTAGACCTTAAACTTCTAGCTAAGATACTTGCAGAACGCTTAAAATCATACTTGGCAAACTTCAGTGACACTGACCAGGCAGGTTTTATGCCTGGTCGTGAAGCTAAAGATAATGTCATTAAAACTTTGAAACTTATATAGAATGCCCAATCACATAAAGTCGAGGGCCTTCTCCTGTCCACTGACGCGGAGAAGGCCTTTGACCGTGTAGCGTAGGACTATATGGCAGCATCCTGCAAGCATATTGGGTTAGCACCCAAGATGTTGGGATGGATTGCGACATTGTATAAAAACCCTACAGCCAAAATAAAAATAAATGGCTCCCTCTCAGGCCCTGTGCTTATTAAAAATGGCATGCGACAGGTTGTCCACTGTCACCACTATTATTTGTTTTTACTCTGGAGCCATTCTTGCGTGTGCTCAGAGCGGAACCCACTATACAGGACATGACAATAGGTGAAAAAACTTATAAAGTGGCTGTGTACACAGACGATCTGCTGTTTTTTATTACTCAGCCGCATACATCCATTCCCAATTTAGTGAAAGCCCTTGATGTGTATGGTTATATTTCCAATTTTAAAATCAACTATCCTAAATTGGAAAAACTTAAATGTCTCTGTGCCGTGTCATAAGCTTACCTTACTCAAATCAAATTGTCTCTTTAGATGGGCTACAGAAGCTTTGTAATATTTGGGTGTATGGCTTACCCCTTCTGTCACATTATTTAAGAAAAACTTTTTACCTCTTCTGACAACCACTGACCTTACCACCTGGAATAAAAAAAATGTTCTTGGTTCGGAAGAGCGGCTATCATCAAGATGACAGTCCTTCCCAAACTGGTGTATTTATTCCATGCTCTTCCTATTGCAATTCCAAACTAATATTTTCGTAAGTTAAAATCTATACAGACGCAATTTGTTTGGGCGCATAAACGTCCGAGAATCCGTTTCAGGCTCATAACCAGAAGGTAAGAAGCGGGTGGGTTGGGACTACCAGATTTCCAGGCTTACTATCTCGCAATGCTTATAACTAGAATTATTGACTGGCACTGTCATAGCTTCAGCAAGGATTGGGTATGCATAGAATCAGAGATGTTTCCCACCCGGACACAACACTCCCCCTGGATCCCGTTGCCTTCTCTTCTGGCAGAGATAAGGAACCACCCGTTAATAGGTACAACTCTGAAGTTGTTTAACAAAATGCTTAGAACACATAACATTTCTAGTGCACCAGGCCCGCTCACACCGTTATCAGGGAATCCGGAATTTTCCCCGGGTTTAGAAAACAAATGGTTTCAACATAATGACAATACTCTTACTCACAAATTGGCCACCCACTTTTTCTCTGCTACTAAATTGATACTTTTACCTCAGCTCAAATTTCAAGACGTTAACAGGTCCCCACCCTTCTGGACTTACCTACAAATACACCACTACCTCACATCCGGAGAGGAAAAATGTTTGTTCTAGACCTTTCTCTCAACTGGAACAGATCTGCCACACAGGAAAAAGCTTTAAGGGGGCAACCTCCTTCTCCTATGCTCTATTACAGGAGCACACTCCCGGCGAAGTAGACCATTGCAAGAGCAAATGGAAATCCGCATTACATACAGAAATAACGGATAAACAATGGTCCAATGCTTGTATTTTGGCACATAAATGTTCCACGAGTACTAGATACCAGGAAAATGCTTACAAACTTTTTACACAGTGGTACATCACGCCAGTAAGGATAAAGAAATGTTTTACGTCCTCTACTGATGTATGCTGGAGATGTGGCAAAGCGCAAGGTTCGCTCCTACACATCTGGTGATGTCCAAAAATATCTGCCTTCTGGGACCATATAAGAGACATAATTCCTATACTTGTCGACATTTTGATACCTTTGACACCTAAATGTTGTCTATTACATATCACGACTAGGGATGATCGAACGGTTCGGGTCGACGAACGGTTCGGGTTGACCATCGGTTCGACCCGACCATCGGTTCGACCCGAACATTGGCTGTTCGAGGTTCAGCCGAATTCCGAACTTTTTCAAAAGCCTGCAATAACACACCTGGGCCTTTTTTTTAGGTGCAGGCCTTTTTTGGGCATTTTTTTGGGGTCTTTGGAGGCAGGCATGACATCTGAACTTCTGTATAGGGGTATACACACACACACATGTATGTATATATACACCTACACACATATAGGTGTGAAAATAGCAGAACACTATGCTTGCGCTAATGAAATAATTAACACCAATATGTCTCCGCTCCTATCACACCTATATATGTGTATGTGTATTGTGACAGGAAGTCAAGTAAATCTGTGGTTGTAGTCACAGACAGGAGATACATTTCCACCTGGTTTCGAAAATTCACCAATTACTATAGGGTGTCGGCTGCAAAGGCAGCAGGAAGGTGTAAAGAAGTTGAAAGGCCTTCAGCTGTTCAGAATGAGGAAGTTAAGGCCTCTATAATTTTTCCAAAGGAAGTCTAAGGATTGCTGCCTCCTGACGCTGTGTGAGCTGGGGAGAGGAGGACAGTCAGATGTGTGCTTCCCGACGCTGTGTGAAGCCTGGGAGAAGGATTGCTGCCTCCTGACGCTGTGTGAAGCTGGGGAGAGGAGGACAGTCAGATGTGTGCCTCCCGACGCTGTGTGAGCATGGGAGAAGACCTCCTGGAGCGATGTGCGCTGAGGAGGGTAAAAAGTGTAAAGACTTCTCAAGGTGAGAAAATGAACTATTTCTATGTGGAAGAAATAAATGAACTGTTTGCTATGTGAAGAGACAAGCAAAGGGACATGTTCAATGTGAAGAGGAAAAGGGACATGTTCAATGTGAAGAGGTAAAGGGACATGTTCAATGGACATTTGTTGTGTGAAGAAAAAACATGGACTATGGAGTGTCTGCTGTAGGATCAGCAAAGTTTGCCCAGCAGTAGGTTGGAGACAGACTCCGTAGGTAGGTTCCTGTATGTGAGAAGGTAGCCGCCCACCGTGGCAAGGATTTATTTTGTGTTTTATTTTTATTTTGATGTTTTTGAGGCTTGCACTTGTGTGAAGTAAATTGCAAGAATAAACCAAACTGTTGTTTGCAACCACTTCTCGGCTATCTCCCTGTGTAACTAACCCCCCAAAGGGGTCATCCACACCCGCCACCGAGCTAATCCCCACATATGGTGGAGGATGCGGGCAGAAGCAAAGATCCCTGCAAAGAAGTGCATATGTTCTATGAATTTTGTCTGGTGCATGAGATTGCACAATCTATGTGTGCAGGAGAGAAGATCCTGAAAGAGAGGAAAAACTACTTGTTTTAAAGAGACAGTGGTCTCAAAAATTTTGGATGGACTTTGTTGTGTCTGGTGCATGAGATTGCACAAACTGTGTCTGCAGGAGAAGAGATCCTGCAAGAGAGAGAAAAACTACTGGCTTTAAAGAGACAGTGGTCTCAAAATTTTTTCCTGGACTGTGAAAAATTTATTGTGGAGTTATTGAAGATGGGGCGATCAAAACGCCTGAAAGATGCAAAGATAGCTGAAATGAGAGACCGAATTCTATGGATGGAGGGGATGTTACCGCCTGAACGAGCCCCATCCATGCCTGAACAGAATCTGCTAAAGAGAAAGGTTGTTGACCCTAGCAACACTGAGGCAAATGCAGCTCAACAGCAGGCAAATGCGGATTTTCAGCGGAGCTTTGCAGCTCAACAAAAGGCTCACCAAGAGAGCATGGCAGGCTGGAAACAGAGATGCCAGCAGCAAATGGAGGTCATCGGTTTGGAGGAAACCGAGTATGTGTGCAGGGCTGAGCTGGATGCCTTGAAACGGAAAATGGAGGAAAAGGAACACGCCCTGGAGTTGCTTAGGATGGAGCATAGAAACTTGCAGGCTCAGGTGTTACAGTGGGAAGAATCCACTGCTCTTCTTTTTTCCGAGTTACAAAAACGTGGAGAGACTATAATGGAGAAAGATACAATCCTCATGGAAAAGGAAATTGAAATTCAGACTTTGCAGAAGCAAAGTATGGGTGAAATATTGGAGTTGCGTAATCAGCTGGAAAAAAAGTCTTCAGTCTTTGGAAGCTACAAAAATAGACCTGCAGGGGGTGCAGGAACAGAATGTCGCTCTGAAAACGACATTGTCTCTGAGCTACAAGGAGAAAAATGAGAGAGAGGCTAAATTACTGAGTACTGTGTATGAGCTCACCACTTTGAGCAATGTGGTAGACGAATTGCGTACGGACTGTGAAAGTTGGAAAGATGAAGTCCAACGTGTCCAGCAGCAGCTAAAGGAGAAAGAAGCCTGTGTGGCAGAATTACAGTCTCATTCCCAGAAACTAGCCAATGAGGTAAAGGCTCTTATACAGGGAAAAGGAGATTCTGAGCACAAAAGGAAAAAAATAGAGGCACAGCTGCAGGAATCGCAAGTCAAAGTGTCAGAAGGTGACCGATTGTGTGCTAAGCTGTCAGAGAAGGCAAACCAACTGCAGGTTGAGTTGGACAATGTCACAAATCAGCTTTCTCAAGCAGACAGCAAATCTAGAGAAATTGCCAAAGATTTCTCTATCTTGGAATCGCAGCTGCAAGACACTCAGCAACTCTTACAGGAAGAGAGGTGTCAAAGGCTGAGTTTTAGCACAAAGCTCAAACAAATGGAAGATGAGAAAAATGGCTTCCTGGAACAATTAAAAGAGGAGGAGTAAGCAAAGAAAAACCTATCAGAGCAAGTCGCAACATTGCAAGCTCAGATAGCGGATATGAAAAAACGTATGGAAGAAAGCGTTGGTTCATTAGAAAGTGTTGAAGATGTGAAAAAGAAGTTTGATCAGATGCTTGGTGAGGAGAAGACTGTGTCTGCAAAATATGCAGAAGAACGTGACCGTGCAGAAGCGGAGGCACGTGATAAAGAGAGCAAAGCCCTGTTCTTGGCTTGCTCCTTGGAGGAAGCTCTAGAGTGTAAGGTTGAACTAGAAAGAGTTAACAAACAGCTGCGTACAGAAATGGAAGATTTGGTCAGCTCCAAGGATGATGTTGGGAAAAGCGTTCAGGAGCTAGAAAAGTCTAAGCGAGCCTTAGAACAGCAAGTAGAAGAGATGAAGATTCAGTTGGAAAAACTTGAAGAGGAATTACAGGCAACAGAGGATCTGTCCCAAAGAGGGGATAGTGTGCCTGATGCAGTTTTTAACCACTTGCCGACCGCCGCACGACTATCTACGGCGGCGGTCAGCCCCTCACAGGCAAAGTGACGTAGGTCTACGTCGCTCGCCTGTGAGGGTTTAGGGAGCGAGCGCGCGCCGCCGGAGGCGCGCTCCCGCGTGGTCACGGACCCCCCCGCGCGTGTGACCGGCGGACCCGATCGCCGCCGGCCACTCTGCGATCGGCGGGGGAGAGGGAGAAAGTCAGGCAGCTTGTGTAAACAAGCTGCCTGTCATTCTCCTCTCTGTATGAGAGATGATCACATGGATCTACTATGTAGATCCATTGATCACTCTGCATACAGTTGAAGCCACAGCCAATCACAGTTAGAATCACGCCCCTAGGGACACACACAGCCCCTCCCTCTCAAATAAAGTTAACCCCTTCACTACCAGTGTATTTTTACAGTAACAGTGCATATATATAGCACTGATTACTGTAGAAATGTCACTGGTAACCCCAAAAGTGTCAAAAATGTCAGTCAAGGGTCCGATCTGTCCGCCGCAATGTTGCAGTACCGCAAAAAAAATCGCAGATCGCCGCCATTACGCGTTAAAAAAAAAACAACAAAAATGACAAAAATCTTTCCCTTTGTTAGTAAACGCAATAACTTTTGCGCAAACCAATCAAAATACGCTTTTTGCGATTTTTTTTTTTACCAAACATAGGTAGCATAAAACAAATTGGCCGAAAATATTAAAACATTTTGATTTTTACATTTTTTTGGGGGGGAATTTCATATAAAAAAAAGGGAAAAATATTGCTATTTTTGCAAAATTTACGCTCTTTTTTTGTTTATAGCGCGTGATCAAAAAATCGCACAGGTGATCAAATACCGCCAAAAGAAAGCTCTGTTTGTGGGAAAAAAAGGACGCCAAATTCGTTTAGGTACAGCGTCGCACGACCGCGCAATTGTCCGTTAAAGTCACGCAGTGCCGAATTGCAAAATACCCTCTGGTCGTTTAGCAGCCAAATCCTCCGGGGCTTAAGTGGTTAAAAGGATCAGTGTTTTGGGGTCTGTCCTGAGTGAGCATCAGAAATGTGATGACATGTTGCTTGAATCACCCCTTTGGAATAAACAGTTCCTTCAAAAACTTCAAGCATTGGAAAATGTATCATTGGAGTTTCAGCAAACAAAGGAGCTGTGTAAGAAATGTGATGATTTCTCAGTTCAGGCTGAAAACCTAGTGGAGAAAACTAAGGCAAGTGATATAAAGCTTGGAGAAAAAAGCAAACACCACCTAATGGAGAAAACTAAGGCTGTTGGTGAAAACGTGAAGCAAATGAATAAGTGCCTTTCAGGGAATAGTTCTAAAATGGAACTGGTGAAAGACAGGTGGCAGAAGTTTGATCGTGATTTTGAGATACATTCCATGTGGAGTTCAGATAAAGAAAAGGAGCTACAAGGGAAAAGTAATGCAATAGCAGAAAGTGCATTGAAGAAACCTGTAATAGACTGTGTTGCAGTTCCATGCTTCTTCACTGATGCAGAGAGGAGGTCTGTAATGTATACCACCCAGATCGCTGGGTTCAACTGTCTACCACTAATTAATGAAGCTACTGCCTTTGACCCATATGATGGTGGAAGGAAAGTTGATAAAGTACAGACATTTCTTGCAACAAAGCCAAGTGAAGCAGAGGTTCTCAAAGTTGTGTGGAAATCATTTATTGATTGCAGAGAGAGGCGGCTCAAGAATGTTGAAGACTTTAAGACTAGCACAATTGAGTTGACTATGGATCACGGTCCTCCTTGGTGGATAGGACAGACGGTTATGCAGGACAAACATGAGAAGGAGCGAAATTATGCCAAAAATGCAGTTGAAGAATGTGTATATGAGATGAGGGACAAGTTGTCTGACATTTATGAGAAATCTGTCAATGAAGATGACAGAAACAATTTCATCCTGAAGCTTGAAGATACTAGGAGGCTTATCAGTGAGAGTCAAGAGCTGTGCCTGACACATGCGTGCCTAGAAATCTGTGTCCCAACCCTAGGGTTGAAACAAGAGGGGGGGGGGGGGTATGTGACAGGAAGTCAGGTAAATCTGTGGATGTAGTCACAGACAGGAGATACATTTCCACCTGGTTTAGAAAATTCACCAATTACTATAGGGTGTCGGCTGCAAAGGCAGCAGGAAGGTGTAAAGAAGTTAAAAGGCCTTCAGCTGTTCAGAATGAGGAAGTTAAGGCCTCTATAATTTGTCCAAAGGAAGTCTAAGGATTGCTGCCTCCTGACGCTGTGTGAGTGTAATGTTCCGGTACCTTTGGTACCCTAATTACTCTTTTCATAAGTGTATGCGCCCCACCATTCTCTTTTGGAAAGGTGCGCATACACCTTTAAGACTGAAGCTGTCATCACTCAGCGCCGGACTGGATGGCTATTTAGATCGCCGGCTCTCACTCACATGTGTTCGTTCAAACACCCTTGTTACCTAGATGCTAACTTAGCTTGAAACTCTCGTGCTTGCAAGCAGACCTCGCTGACGGAACCACGCTGCGCTGATCCCTGTATCCCGCTACTGGATCATCCGCTCTTCTTGAACCACCCCTTGGCTATATTGCTATTAGTGTTAAGTACCCCGCAGGGGAAACCTCTATAAACTTTATACTAAAGCTTACACTATCTAGCTCTGCATAGTAAGGACTGTTATCACATCTGCATGTCTAGATTGCTAGCTCTTGAGACTACTGCTAACTATTCCTGCACTGGGTTGATCTCTCTTGTATGTCCACCTGCTACTCTGTCATCTGCTACCATACATGATTGCTAAACCTGTCTGCATCCATCTGCTACTATCTTTCCTTCAAGTGTCTGTCCTCTACCACCTCCACCCAACCTGTCTCTTCAGTCTAAACATCACTGTGTTACTATATACATAAAGTCACTCTAGGAACCATCTTGTAGAGTGTGTGTATTTACTGGCTGAATTAAGACCTTCCACACATGATGAGTCATTGAGGGTTGGGAATGGTATCTCAGCGTTTCTCTTACATGACTACTGAAGTGGAATATTTCTGCAGCTGAAAATCCACACCATACATGAAACGCAGGAGCGTTACAGTGAGCTGGGGAGAGGAGGATAGTCAGATGTGTGCCTCCCGACGCTGTGTGAAGCCTGGGAGAAGGATTGCTGCCTCCTGACGCTGTGTGAAGCTGGGGAGAGGACAGTCAGATGTTTGCCTCCCGACGTTGTGTGAGCATGGGAGAAGACCTCCTGGAGCGATGTGCGCTGAGGAGGGTAAAAAGTGTGAAGACTTCTCAAGGTGAGAAAATGAACTATTTCTATGTGGAAGAAATAAATGAACTGTTTGCTATGTGAAGAGACAAGCAAAGGGACATGTTCAATGTGAAGAGGAAAAGGGACATGTTCAATGGACATTTGTTGTGTGAAGAAAAAACATGGACTATGGAGTGTCTGCTGTAGGATCAGCAAAGTTTGCCCAACAGTAGGTTGGAGACAGACTCCGTAGGTAGGTTCCTGTATGTGAGAAGGTAGCCGCCCACCGTGGCAAGGATTTATTTTGTGTTTTATTTTTATTTTGATGTTTTTGAGGCTTGCACTTGTGTGAAGTAAATTGCAAGAATAAACCAAACTGTTGTTTGCAACCACTTCTCGGCTATCTCCCTGTGTAACTAACCCCCCAAAGGGGTCATCCACACCCGCCACCGAGCTAATCCCCACAGTATATATACCTATAAGTGTTTGTGTATATATACCCCTATACAGAAGTTCAGATGTTTTGCCTGCCTCCAAAGACCCCAAAAAAATGCCCCAAAAACCCCCTGCAATAACACACCTGGGCGGTTTTTTTTGGCGCAGGCGTTTTTTTTGGGCATTTTTTTGGGGTCTTTGGAGCCAGGCAAAACATCTGAACTTCTGTGTAGGGGTATATATACACACACACTTATAGGTATATATACACATACATATATATAGGTGGGATAGGAGCGGAGACATATTGGTGTTAATTATTTCATTAGCGCAAGCATAGTGTTCTGCTATTTTCACACCTATATGTGTGTAGGTGTATATATACATACGTGTGTGTGTATATATACCCCTATACAGAAGTTCAGATGTCATGCCTGACTCCAAAGACCCCAAAAAAGCCTGCAATAACACACCTGGGCGTTTTTTTTTGGCGCAGGCGTTTTTTGGGCATTTTTTGGGGGTCTTTGGAGGCAGGCATGACATCTGAACTTCTTTATAGGGGTATATATACACACACGTATGTATATATACACCTACACACATATAGGTGTGAAAATAGCAGAACACTATACTTGCCCTAATTAAATAATTAACACCAATATGTCTCCGCTCCTATCACACCTATATATGTGTATGTGTAAAATACATATAAGTGTGTGTGTATATATACCCCTATACAGAAGTTCAGATGTTTGGCCTGCCACCAAAGACCCACAAAAAATGCCCAAAAAAACGCCTGCGCCAAAAAAAAAATGCCCAGGTGTGTTATTGCAGGCGTTTTTTTGGGGCATTTTTTGGTGGTCTTTGGAGGCAAGCAAAACATCTGAACTTCTGTATAGGGATATATATATATATACACACACACTTATATGTATTTTACACATACACATATATAGGTGTAATAGGAGCGGAGACATATTGGTGTTAATTATTTCATTAGCGCAAGTATAGTGTTCTGCTACTTTCACACCTATATATGTGTAGGTGTATATATACATATAAGTGTGTGTATATATACCCCTATACAGAAGTTCTGATCTTATGCCTGCCTCCAATAACCCCCAAAATATGCCCAAAAAAACGCTCGCTACAAAACCGGCAAGGTGTGAAAATAGCAGAGCCATATCCCTGTTCTACGTATTCTGTATTAGTGACCTAATACAAACAATCTTTTTTTTTTTCTGGTTCTGGACATGCTACAGAGCTGAAACTTCACAGGTACACTTTTTAGACCCCCCCCCCCCCCAGACACTAAATCCAAAGAAATATCTTTTTTTTTTTCAATATTTTTTTGAATAATTGGCTCTCTATCAAAAATGACAATTTTTAAGAACTTTTTTTTGTGTGATTAATAGTCCCTGGGGCATGACCCAGAACCCTAGGCACTTTTTAGGGACATGACCCAGAACCCTAGGCACTTTTTAGGGGCATTTATTGGGTTTTAGGGTTTTAAAATGGTGTTTTTTGATTACCGAAGTTCGGGTCCCATTGATTTCAATGGGGTTCTGAAATCCGGGCCGAACTTTTGGGAAGTTCGGGTGTTCTGGTCGAACCGAACTTTTGAAAAGTTCGATCATCCCTAATCACGACTAGGGTTGAGCGAACCCGGACTGTATTTTTCGTGTTCGTACCGGACTTTTGGGTATTCGGTACCCGGACCCGGACATTTCACTGTATGTTCGGGTACTGTCAGTTGTTCTGTAATGTTATTTGATGTTTTGGCGCGGTGTTAATGGCGCGCTTTCAACAGGTGCAAAGCAGCCAATCAGCAAGCGTTTAACTAGTGTGCCCTAGAAGCCATCACAGCCATGTCTACTAATGGCATGGCTGTGATAGGCCACTGCAGCATGTGACCCAGACTCCATATAAGCAGGAGTCACACAGCGCCGCGCGTCACTCTGCTATAACTACTGTAGGGAGAGGTTCCTGCCTGCGGCTGAGGGAGAGATAGGAGTTTACTATAGGGTGAGGCTGGAGAGATTGCTTGTAGGGAAAGCATTGGAGGAACAATCTGCTTTATCATACAGCGATCTACATTGATTTGATTTTGTGGGGTGCAGTGCACAATGTTTTTGCCCGGAGGGAGAGATAGGAGTTTACTGTAGGGCCAGCCTGGAGAGATTGCTTGTAGGAAAAGCATAGGATAGGAACAATCTGCTTTAATCAGACAGCGATCTACATTGATTGTATTGTGTGGGGGTGCAGTGAACGTTCTTTATGCCCTGACCTGAGCCAAGTGAGGAGGAGAAGGGAGAAACAAAAAAATGTTATCAGTCTGTTAGGCGTGCGGTGCTGAACATTTGATGCAACCTCAGTGCAAATGTGTGTGCTTAATCTGCATTTAAAAAAGAAAAAAAAAAAATTTCCTTCATATTTAACTTTAAAGACTGTATGTCAGATAGACATTGCTTTTCTAACCTGTTCTTCAAAAAGCACCAATGTGAGGGGAAAATAATTATTTTACAGTATTTAGGGTAAAAAAAATATTTTTCAGTTTTTCATTCAAATGTTTTTTTTTTTATGCAATAGCGGAATAGAACAACAGTATCCAACCTGTTAGGCGTGCGGTGCTGCACATTTCATGCAACCTCAGTGCATATGTGTCTGCTTAATCTGCATTTTAATAAGAAAAAAACTTTTTTCCTTCATATTTTACTGTGACTTACAGCGTTTAGATAGACACTGCATTTCAAATCTGCTATTCAACAAGCACCAATTAAGGGGACAATTATTTTTCAGTTTTTCATTCATATATTACAGTGCGATACACCCATTGCATAGTGTTGTATTGCGCCTTGCAATAAAAAAAAACATTTAGGGGCAAAAGTTGATTGTGGCCCTGTCCGCGTATGTTACAGTGAGATACACCCATTGCATACTGTTGTATTGCGCCTTGCAATAAAAAAAACTATTTAGGGGACAAAAGAGTTTATTGCTGCCCTGTCCTCGTATGTTACAGTGAGATACACCCATTAAATACTGTTGTATTGCGCCTTGCAATAAAAAATACTATTTAGGGGCAAAAAAAGTTGATTGCTGCCCTGTCCACGTATGTTACAGTGAGATACACCCATTGCATACTGTTGTATTGCGCCTTGCAATAAAAAAAACTATTTAGGGGACAAAATAGTTTATTGCTGCCCTGTCCGCATATGTTACAGTAAGATGCACCCATTGCATACTGTTGTATTGTGCTTTGCAATAAAAAAAACTATTTAGGGGCAAAAAAAGTTGATTGTGGCCCTGTCCGCGTATGTTACAGTGAGATACACCCATTGCATACTGTTGTATTGCGCCTTGCAATAAAAAAAAACATTTAGGGGCAAAAAAGGTTGATTGCGGCCCTGTCCGCGTATGTTACAGTGAGATACACCCATTGCATACTGTTGTATTGCGCCTTGCAATAAAAAAAAAATATTTAGGGGCAAAAAAAGTTGATTGTGGCCCTGTCCGAGTAGGTTACAGTGAGATACACCCATTACATACTGTTGTATTTGCGCCTTGCAACAAAAAAACTATTTAGGGGACAAAAGAGTTTATTGCTGCCCTGTCCGCATATGTTACAGTGACATACACCCATTGCATACTGTTGTATTGCGCCTTGCAATAAAAAAAACAATTTAGGGGACAAAAGAGTTTATTGCGGCCCTGTCCGCATATGTTACAGTGACATACACCCATTGCATACTGTTGTATTGCGCCTTGCAATAAAAAAAAAACATTTAGGGGCAAAAAAAGTTGATTGCTGCCCTGTCCGCATATGTTACAGTGAGATACACCCATTGCATACTGTTGTATTGCGCCTTGCAATAAAAAAAAACATTTAGGGGCAAAAAAAGTTGATTGCTGCCCTGTCCGCATATGTTACAGTGAGATACACTCATTTCATACTGTTGTATTGCGCCTTGCAATAAAAAAAAAAATCATTTAGGGACAAAAAAGTTGATTGCGGCCCTGTCCGCGTATGTTACAGTGAGATACAACCATTGCATACTGTGTATTGCACCTTGCAATAAAAAAAAACATTTAGGGGCAAAAAAAGTTGATTGCGGCCCTGTCCGCGTATGTTACAGTGAGATACAACCATTGCATACTGTGTATTACGCCTTGCAACAAAAAAAACTATTTAGGGGACAAAAGAGTTTATTGCTGCCCTGTCCACATATGTTACAGTGAGATACACCCATTGCATACTGTTGTATTGCGCCTTGCAATAAAAAAAACGTTTAGGGGCAAACAAAGTGCATTGCGGCCCTGTCCGCGTATATGTTACAGTTAGATACACCCATTGCATACTGTTGCAATAAAAAAAAAAACATTTAGGGGCAAAAAAAGTTGATTGCTGCCCTGTCCGCATATGTTACAGTGAGATACACCCATTGCATACTGTTGTATTGCGCCTTGCAACAAAAAAAAACTATTTAGGGGACAAAAGAGTTTATTGCTGCCCTGTCCGCATATGGTACAGTGAGATACACCCATTGCATACTGTTGTATTGCGCCTTGCAATAAAAAAACATTTATGGGTAAAAAAAGTTTATTGCGGCCCTCTCCGCGTATGTTACAGTGAGATACACCCATTGCATACTGTTGTATTGCGCCTTGCAATAAAAAAAAACATTTAGGGGCAAAAAAAGTTCATTGCGGCCCTGTCCGCATATGTTACAGTGAGATACACCCATTGCATACTGTTGTATTGCATCTTGCAATAAAAAAAAATTTAGGGACAAAAAATAGTTGATTGCGGCCCTGTCCGCGTATGTTACAGTGAGATACACCCATTGCATACTGTTGTATTACGCCTTGCAAGAAAAAAAACTATTTAGGGTACAAAAGAGTTTATTGCTGCCCTGTCCGCATATGTTACAGTGAGATACACCCATTGCATACTGTTGTATTGTGCCTTGCAATAAAAAAAAATAAAGGGGACAAAAGAGTTTATTGCTGCCCTGTCCGCATATGTTACAGTGAGATACACCCATTGCATACTGTTGTATTGCGCCTTGCAATAAAAAAAAAAAATTTAGGGGCAACAAAATTTGATTGCGGCCCTGTCCGCGTATGTTACAGTGAGATACACCGATTTCATTCTGTTGTATTGCGCCTTGCAATAAAAAAAAAAACATTTAGGGGCAAAAAATGTTGATTGCGGCCCTATCCGAGTATGTTACAGTGACATACACCCATTGCATACTGTTGTATTGCGCCTTGCAACAAAAAAAACTATTTAGGGGACAAAAGAGTTTATTGCTGCCCTGTCCGCATATGGTACTGTGAGATACACCCATTGCATACTGTTGTATTGCGCCTTGCAATAAAAAAAAAACATTTATGGGTAAAAAAAGTTTATTGCGGCCCTGTCCGTGTATGTTACAGTGAGATACACCCATTGCATACTGTTGTATTACGCCTTGCAACAAAAAAAACTATTTAGGGGACAAAAGAGTTTATTGCTGCTCTGTCCGCATATGTTACAGTGAGATACAACCATTGCATACTGTTGTATTGCGCCTTGCAATAAAAAACTATTTAGGGGACAGCAAGATATTAAATTGCGGCTTAGTCTGTATCTGTACGTGTGAGATACACTCGTTGGATACTGTTGTTCTAGTCCGCTATTCAATAAACACCCATTTAGGTAAAAAATATTAAATTGCGGCTTAGTCTGTATCTGTACGTGTGAGATACACCCGTTGTATACTGTTGTTCTAGTCCGCTATTCAATAAACACCCATTTAGGGAAAAAATATTACATTGCGGCTTAGTCTGCATATTTTACTGTGAGATACACTCGTTGGATACTCTTGTTCGATTTCGCTATTCAATAAACACCCATTTAGGGAAAAAATATTACATTGCGGCCTAGTCTGCATATGTTACAGTGCAACAAGGTCTCGCATGGAGGCTCAGTTACTGGTGGTGAAGTGGTGCTGTTCCGCAGAGCGACTCACGCGCGCGCTGCAGCTGAAACTCCACCATGGCCTGCTGCTGCTCGCACAGTCTGGCCAGCATGTGCAAGATGGAGTTCCACCTTGTGAGCACATCACATATGAGGCGGTATGCGGGACGGCCGAAGTTACTCTGCAGCGCTGACAGGCGAGCAGCAGCAGGGTGAAAACACCAAAAGTGCACACAGACGGCCTGCACTTTCTGCAGCAGCTCTGACATGTCGGGGTAATTTCTAAGGAACCTCTGCACCACCAAATTCAGCACATGCGCCAGGCAAGGAATGTGTGTCAAACTGACTAGGCCCAGAGCTGCTACGAGATTTCGCCCATTATCGCGCACCACCAGGCCGGGCTTGAGGCTCACTGGCACCAACCACTCATCCGTCTGCTGTTCAATGCCCCTCCACAACTCCTGCGTGGTGTGTGGTTTTTTCCCCCAAAACAGGCAAGTTTTAAAACTGCCTGCTGTCGTTTACCCCTGGCTGTGCTGAAGTTGGTGGTGAAGGTGTTACGCTGACCGGATGACGAGGCGGTAGAGGATGAGGAAGCGGAGTAGGAGGAGTTAGGAACAGGAGGCAAACTGAAGCGCACTGCAATCCTCGGTGGTGGAAGGACATGCGCCAAACTGCCATCCGCCTCAGGCCCAGCCACCACTGCATTTATCCAGGGTGCTGTTAGGGAGATATAACGTCCCTGACTGTGCTTACTGGTCCACGTATCCGTAGTTAGGTGGACCTTGCCACAGATGGCATTGCGCAGTGCACACCTGATTTTGTCACCCACTTGGTTGTGCAGGGAAGGGATGACTTGCCTGGAAAAGTAGTGGCGGCTGGGCACGACGTACTGTGGGACAGCCACCGCCATAAGGCTTTTAAAACTGTGCGTCTCCACCAGATGGAATGACAGCATTTCAAATGCCAGGAATTTTCAAATGCTGGCATTCGGAGCCAGGGATCACGGGTGGGTAGGGGGGCACTTCCTCTTCCGCTCCAGTGCTTGGGAGATAGAAAGCTGAACACTTCCATGGGACATTGTGGAGATGGTTGTTGGTGACCCAGGTGGTGGTGTTGCTGGCAGATCCCCTGTTTGTGGGGTGGCAGGTGCCTCTGTCACTACAGAGGTGGATGAAGAGGCAGAGACTGCAGCAGAAGAAGCAGGAGGAGCCAGAGACCTTTCTTGGTTTTTGAGGTGTCTACTCCACTGCAGCTTGTGCTTTGCACTTAGATGCCTGGTCATGCAGGTTGTGCTCAGGTTGAGAAGGTTTTTGCCTCGCTTCAGGCTCTGATTGCACAGCGGGCAAACCACTCGTGTCCTGTCATCAGCACATTGTCTGAAGAACTGCCACGCTAGGGAACTCCTGTGAGCTGGCTTTGGTGTGCTTGGTCCCTTGCTGTGTTGGGCAGTAGCAGGCGTAGTGTCTAGCGCAAGGCCGCTCTGCTTTTGCACCCAGCTCCCTTTTCTGCTGTGCTGGTGGCTCTGTGCGACCACTGCCTCTTCCTCCAAACTACCCAGGTCACCTGCATGACGTTCAATACATGTGGGGTCGAGGACCTCATCGTCCTCCACATCATCTTCCACGCAGTCTTCACCCCTGCAACCCTTGTTGGTCTCCACAGTTCGGAATTCCGCAGCAGTTGGCCCTTGCGTTTCATCATTTTCTGAGACGTGTTGCGACGGTCCTCCCATGTACTCATCTTGAGACATAAGTGATTGGGCATCGGTGCACTCAATCTCTTCCACTTCTGGGGCAGGGCTAGGTGGATGGCCCTGGAAAACCATGCTAACAGTCATCAAAAAGAATAAGAGACTGCTGCATGACTTTGGGCTCAGACTGCTTGGCTGATTTGCAGGGGGTGAGGTGAAAGATTGATGTATATGGGCTGCAGGTGCCAACTCTGACCTTTCAGCAGAAGACTGGGTGGGAGACAATGTGAAGGTACTGGAGGCACTGTCAGCAACCTAATCTACTATTACCTGTACTTGTTCTGGCCTCAACATTTGTAGAGGTGCATTAGGCCCTGCCAAATACTGCTGTAAGGTTCTGTCGCCTACTCGCAGCTTAGAAAGGTGTTTCACTTGTGCGTGTAGCTGCCACAGATCGACCACGTCCTCTCCTTGCAACAGGAGCTCCACCAGCAGCACCACCACCCAGCACTAACATGGTGGAGCAGTATGTGTGCATACACCTAGACGTACTGAATGACAGGTCTGCCCCCTTAAACTTCTGGGTCTCCAAATTGGACACATGGCCTGAGCTTGCCCTTTACGCCTTGGAGGTGCTGGCCTGCCCTGCAGCCAGTGTATTATCTGAACTTGTATTTAGCATGGCTGGGGGCATTATCACAGACAAGCGCAGCCGCCTGTCCAGAGCCAATGTGGACAAGCTTACGTTCATTAAAATGAACCAGGCATGGATCTCACAGGACTTATCCGTACCTTGTGCAGAATAGACATGTATACCGGCCTTACCCAGCCATTGTTGTATTTGATCTTTCTAACTCTTTTGGGGTGTACCCTAATTTAAAAAGAATTAAAATTAAAAACAAAAACCAGTGTTGGCTACTTCGTCCTCCTCCACCGCCGCTTCCACCTACGCTGCCACATCCACCGCCACCTCAACCTCCTACTCCATATGGGCCTCGTCCTCCTCCTCCGCCACCGCCGCTTCCACCTACACCGCCATATCCTCCGCCACCTCAACCTCCTACTCCATATGTGCCTCGTCCTCCTCCTAGATCATTCAAGATGATTCTTTTTTATTTTTCTGTTTTTTATGTTATTTTAAGTTATTTCCCTATCCACATTTGTTTGCAGAGCCTTTGCCATGCTCTTAAGATGCTTTTGCTGCCATTTGCAGCCCTCTAGCCCTTTCCATCTTTGTTTTAGAGGCATTTTAGTGCTCAAAAAATCGGGTCTCCATTGACTTCAATGGGGTTCGGGATCGGGACAAAGTTCGGGTTAAGTCCGGGTCACAAACCCGGACTTTTTTTTCCAAGTTCGGTTGAACCCGCTGAACTCGAACATCCAGGTGTTCGCTCAACTCTAATCACGACCCTCTCACTTCGTAACTATAAGAAATTTTATTTTGAGACATCTCCTTAACCACTTTACCACTGGAGGATTTTGCTGTCTTACGTCCAGGTCACTTTGTGCGATTCGGCACTGTGCGAATTTAACTGACAATTGCGCAGTCATGCAACGCCATACCCAAACTAAATTTACGTCCTTTTTTTTTCCCGAAAACGGAGCTTTCTTTTGGTGGTATTTGATCACCTCTGCGATTTTTACTTTTTGCGCTATAAACAAAAAAAGAGCAACAATTTTGAATAAATTATATTTTCCACATTTTTTTTTATATGAAATTCCCCCCAAAAAATGTAAAAATCAATTTTTTTTTATCATTTTAGGCCAATTTGTTTTCTGCTACATATTTTTGGTAAAAAAAATTGCAATAAGCGTATTTTGATTGGTTTGCGCAAAAGTTATTGCGTTTACTATTTAAGGGAAAGATTTCTGTCTATTTAAGGGAAAGATTTCTGTCATTTTTGGTGGGTTTTTTTTTAACGAGTAATGGCGGCGATCTGCGATTTTTTTTTTTGCGGGACTGCGACATTGCGGCGGACAGATCGGACCCTTGACCGACATTTTTGACACTTTTGGGGGTACCAGTGACATTACTACAGTAATCAGTGCTATAAATATGCACTGTTACTGTAAAAATGACACTGGCAGGGAAGGGGTTAATTTTTATTGGTGATCAAGGGGTTAATGTATGCCTGGTGCTTACTAACGTGTGTGGGGGGAGGTGACTGAGAGACACAGGGACAGATCGCAGGTTCAGCTATGCTGAACCCTGCAATCTGACCCTGCCTGTTACTTAGGAGATCCGCCCGCTTTGTTTACACAAGTGGGCGGATCTCCACACTCGATTCCCCGACGATCGGGGAAGAGCGGCTGTGATTACCGCCGCTCCTCCCCTGGCCCGACTCCCGCTGTGACTGAATACAGCGGGAGAGAGAGGAATGTCTGGGGACGTAGGTCTATGTCGTTAGACGTTATCGAGCCACTTTGCCGCAGTAGAGGCACAGTGAGCAGTGGTAAAGTGGTTAATGCAGCTAAGTCCCTGATACCATTACACTGGAGTCCTCACGCACACCCACAGTCAGAGGCTAGTTAACAATATCTATAATATGGAGGAATCTATGGCAATAGCTGCTGACAGAACCGAGAAGTTCCATGATCTTTGGATGACCTGGATACAGTTTAGATACTCTTCAGAATACAAACAACTGTACCACAGCTGACCGACCTCCCAACCCTTGCTATATCCCTGGACTTATTATTGTTAACCTGCTCATCCTGTTTTTAGCCACAAACTCATCCCCTGAACATAACCTCGACCTATTACTTATCTTTGCACAGATACTTTATCTTATTCTCAAAGTATTTTTCTAGGGCTATTCTATTCCTCTTTTCTATTTCTAGTCTCTACGACCCTGATTTCCATCTCTACATCATCAAGATATGGATAGGGCCTTTCTCGTTGTTAGCAATATGCATTTGGATTATTTGTTTTCTTTTTTATGTATTATTGGCTCTATAATACTGGTCATGTATAACGTTTCAATCTACATTGGAAATTGTTTTCTTATTGGCTTGATATGACACTATACAAGTTACGTGATACAGCTCTTGTTTATGCATCATATAATATATTTGTCTGTATTTGGTTCCTTTTTTTTCTGTTATCTACACGTTATTTCTGTACATGTTGCATGTGCTGATTCCATGTTAATTTTTCTTATCTTTAAAAAGCTTGATTGTACAAAAAAAATATAAAAACACTCACATTGCCTGGTGCTTAGAGTGCACCAAACTGTAAAAAGCATTCAGTCCTCACAGTGCGGGTATAAGAAAATCAGACAGTATTACCATGGTATGCTCACAAACGCCTCAGCGTGACAACAGATTGGCCCCTTCCCTATGCTGTACATTCTATTCTATTTAAAAATGTATTTGTGAAAATGTCTTTCAATAATTTCAGGTGCAGGTTTAAATAAATAAGTATTTTACATATAAGTTACAGGCCTAGGGGGATACTGAAATTAGCCTGACTGTGGGATCCAGTCAATCTGCTGACATTTAGTTTGAAACAACACAGCACAGAACTCAGAAAGTCAACACTAGATTGTGTGTGGTGTGCATTCTGCTCAGTTTTTTGCTTTGAGCATCAGGGAGTGTTCAATGAATGGTAAGCATGCCGAGTGAACTATTTTTGTTTGGGAACTTTATTTAGAAACCTAGCACAAAATATAACCGCATGCAGCAATCACTCAGAAAGAAAATTTGGTTTCAACATCCTCTAGTGAACTAGTGAAAGCTGAATTTTGATTGGATACCAATTCTGGACTGGGACCTAAAAATAAAGAAGACTTTAGAGCTGGTGTTATCCCAGGGACAAAAAGGGAATTTACTCCAGGTCTACCAAAGAAACCTTTCCAAATTCCACAATTTCAGTTTCAGTTCCTGCCGATAGTAACCTTCCAGGTCCCCATCACTCCAGCAGGTTTGCATAGTCGACACCAACCTTGGCCAGGTCAGAGGACAGCACAGCGCCCCCACTAGGTCACTGATAAGAACACATACAACACTTGATCTTTGCCAATTTCAAATTGGTATGGAATTTTTACCAGCAGGGCCCATTCCTGCGCCCAGCAAGAGTAACTGCGAGGGGTTGCGGTGTTCAGGCACTACCAACACCCAAGGCACAATTTTTCTGCGCCTCTATGACAAGTACATCCAAATTCAAATTTGTATGGAATTCTTACCAGCAGCTCCCGTTCCTGCGCCCAGCAAGAGTAACTGCGAGGGGTTACGTTGTTCAGGCACCACCAAAAACCAAGGCCCAGTTTTTCTGCACCTGTATGACAAGTAAATACGATTTCAAATTTGTATGGAATTTTTACCAGCAGGGACCGTTCCTGCGCCCAGCAGAAGAAACTGTGAGGGGTTACGGTGTTTAGACACCACCAACAACCAAGGCCCAATTTTTCTGCACCTGTATGACGAGTACATGCGATTTCAAATTTGTATGTATATTTGTATATGACATTTTTTCCTTTAGAAATGTCAGTATTGCTGCAGCAGGCTACATACATTGTACAGATGCGCTACTTTACAGGCACATTAAGGGCAGGCAGCCCCTCCTGCGCAAACCGACGTAGCTCTACGTCGGTCACACGTCTGCAGCTAGAGGGTGAGCGCTACTGCCCCCACTTGGCAGCGGGGACTCTGATGCATGGGGCTGGTGGCTCCGATTGCTGCCTGCCACCCACAGTCGCTCCCCACTGAGAGAGAAGACTGGTCAGCTATTGTAAACACAGCTGACTGTTCTTCTCTCTGGAATGATCACAGGGAGCCTGTGATCCGTCTATATAGGATCACAGGTCTTGGTGATCATTTCAAAAGCCCAACCCTAAGAAACACTCCCCTAAGTACACATTTAACCTCCTTGATCACCCACTGTGTTAACCCCTTCCCTGCCAGTGTCATTATTACAGTAACAGTGCATATTTTTGCTGTAGTAATGTCACTGGTCCCCCCAAAAGTGTTAAAAATGTCAGTTAGGGGTCTGATCTGTCAGCCGCAATGTTCCAGTCCCACTAAAAATCACATATTGCCGCCATTACTAGTAAAAAAGAAAAGAAAAACAATAAAAATGACATAAATCTTTCCCGTAGTTAGTAGACACGATAACTTTTGCGCAACCCAATCAAAATACGCTTATTGCATTTTTTTTTTTAACCAAAAATATGTAGCAACAAATTGGCCTAAAATGTTAAAAAAAAATATTATTTTATTTTTTTTGGGAATGTTATATAGCAGAATGGGAAAAATATTGGGTTTTTTTTTCAGAATTGTTGCTCTATTTTTGTTTATAGCGCAACAAATAAAA
Source organism: Pelophylax lessonae (assembly GCF_965119305.1). Lineage (NCBI taxonomy): Eukaryota > Metazoa > Chordata > Amphibia > Anura > Ranidae > Pelophylax > Pelophylax lessonae. The sequence goes on from NC_138778.1 coordinate 87,829,866, forward strand.
ATCGCAGAGGTGATCAAATACCACCAAAAGAAAGCTTGTTTTATGGGGACAAAAAGGACATCAATTTTATTCAGGTACAGCATCGTACAATTGTCCGTTAAAATAACGCAGTGCTGAATCGCAAAATAACGGCCTGGTCATTAGGGGGCAAATCCTTCCGGCCCAGAAGTGGTTATATGAATTTTTCATTTTTATAGTTTCACTTTAAGTCTCATTAAAATCAGTAAATCTCTGCTCCTTTAAAAACAATCCTTTTTAAAAAAAAAATGTTTTGCATTGGTACAGGTCAGTACCCAGACCTCCATACACTTTTTTTGGGCAATAACTTGCATTTAATCCTTCAAAATGAGGACTTTTGATTTTTGATGTTCGAGTCCCATAGACTTCAATGGAGTTTGTCTGTTCAAACAAACTTTCCCCTGTTTGCGGTGTTCTGGTGTGAACCAAACAGAGGGGTGTTCGGGTTATTACTACCGATCACCTTTTGTTTTTGTTTGTTTCATGTGTAGCACCCTCCTAGGTAGGTGCTAGGAAAAAGTATAGTTTGCTCTGCCTGCTTCACAGGGGAGCCTAAACAGTAGTTAGGCCTGTTGCATGTGTCCATGTGTAATTAATTTGGTCTGTAATTCCCCCACTGTATCCAATGGGGGAGCCTATTGGACAGTGGAGGAAACCCAGCCAGTGACACACAGGCTTTTATAACTATCCCAGTGGGTAGGCACAACAGTGGTGCATCCTGGGATAGGTTATAAAAGCCACAGGCACATGTGACAGGGTGTCTTTGGGCGGGAAGCCAGGTCCCAGGAGGAGGGTGATGGCTTTCTCTCCTCCTGTTGCTGAGAAAGGTGGTCCAGTGGATGTTGAACAGGGAGTTGGAGGCAGAGCAAACCATGGAAAAACAGTATCCGTGAGTACCAGGAAGCTTGCCAGGGGTCTGCCAAAGAAGGAGACCAGTCCAGTAGGGTGTCAGTGGACAGAAGGTCAGCGCACACAGTCAGTGAGAAAGGGGGTGCCGAATTAGACCAAATTAGAAGAGGAAACTAAACGAGAGTACATGTTCTCTATCTTCACTTCAGTGGCACGGTGAAGCATCGGCCTTGCTGCATTCTACAGTGTCCTCAGGAATTGTGCATAGTTCAAGCTGGAGTATCCCACTCATCCCTTCTCCCGTCCAAGTTCCAATAAAAACACAAATAAAATAAAAAAAAATCCCCTGGACTGTTCATTATCTCAGCCGAGAACATTTAATACTGTGTATCTGCTGTCAGTTGCTAATGGTAACCCAGGGAAACCCAAGAAGTGTAATTCTCAGCAGCTCCCTAGGGAGCAGTGCTACACATGTAAACTGAAGCTTAACACAGCAGAAGAGTGTTTTTTGTGTGTAAACTCCACCAGAGCACATACAATTAAAGTTTAAATACTCCAGGTGTTTAACTGTTACATTTGCAAAGTTAATGTTCATTTAGTTTAGTGAATATTTACCTCAATCGTTCAGTCGTGTACAAGCAAAAAATTTTTTCCCCTAGATTTACTTGCTCAGGGTTTTGCATTTTTAACCACTTGCCGACTGCCTAACGATGATTTACGTCGGCAGTCAGCCCCTCACAGGCAAAGCGACGTAGGTCGCTCACGGACCCCCCGCGCGTGTGCCCGGGGGACCCGATGTCTGCCGGGCATTCGCGATTGTCATTTACAGCGGGAGAAAGGCAGGCAGCTAATGTAAACACAGCTGCCTGTCATTCTCCCCTGTGTAAGAATTGAGATCATATGGTTCTGCTATGTAGGACCGTTGATCTCTGTTCTTAACACCTCAAGCCACATCCAATCACAGTTAGAAGCACGCCCCTAGGGACACACTTAACCCCTCCTTCTCAAATTTAACTCCTTCCCTGCCAGTGTCATTTTTACAGTAACAGTGCATATGTATAGCACTGATTACTGTAGTAATGTCACTGGTAACCCCAAAAGTGTCAAAAATTTCAGTCAAGGGTCCGATCTGTCCGCCGCTTTTTGCGTTTTTTTTTTTTTTTTTTTTTACCAATCATATGTAGCATAAAACAAATTGGCCTAAAATGTTAAAAAATTTAGATTTTTACATTTTTTTGGGGGGAATTTCATATAAAAAATTTGAAAAATATTGTTATTTTTGCAAAGTTGACGCTCTTTTTTTGTTTATAGCGCATGATCAAAAAATCGCACAGGTGATCAAATACCACCAAAAGAAAGCTCTGTTCGCGGGAAAAAAAGGACATCAAATTAGTTTAGGTACAGCGTTGCACGACCGCGCAATTGTCTGTTAAAGTAACGCAGTGCCGAATCGCAAAATTGGCCCTGGTCAGGAAGGGGGTAAAATCTTCCGGGGCTTAAGTGGTTAACAGCCTCCTATTATTTACAGCTTTATACAAATATTCCTTGTCTGCTTTTCTTTTTAAACTCCCTTAATACAAAGCTTCCTTAATTGGACATTTCCTCTTATTACCCATTTCAGCCTGTCTCTCATCTTTCTCCAGGCAGGGAAGGGGTTAAAGGAGCATAATATATTTAGCTAACTTGCTGTACATAAAATATGAGAATCACTTATTATTTTTATCCTGCCTCTTTGTTGGCTATTAAAAGGGTCTACACTAGTCCTATGATCCGGCTTCTTCAGCCATGTGGAAGGAGGAGAAGGGTTGTGCGTAGGGTGGGGGGAGGGAAGATGCTGGGAATATTTGCTCCATCTCATCCAGCTAAAAGCACATTTTTAGCTGATTGAGACTTGGCGAGCTAACCTCAGTTCATGCAAGTGATTGAGGATTATGGTGCCAGTCAAGGATGTTTGTTATATTAATATTTTCTACATCAGGAGCTCAGTATATTGAAAAGCTTGTGAAAGCATTGCCTGACAGCAAGTATATTTATGCTTGCATATCCCCTTCTGTAGCATCAATTCAAAGATGCTTAAAGTAAATGGAATTTTTATTACCTTACAGACATGCTGATTTTCTCACATTCACATTATATTATCAGTTTTTACAGTATTTTTTATGTAGAGAATCGATTCAAAAAGATTATTGTGCAAATTTTTGCTACTTTACAGTAAATGCTCTTACCTTTTCCAGCTGTTGTCAACAACCGGTTTCTGTGGGGAAGCTTTCCACAAGGAGCTTCAGTAGAGCATCCAAAGTTAAAATAAGGATTTATGAGAAATAGCGACTTTCAATAGTTAAATTTTCATTTATGTCAAAAAATAGTAATTCCATAAATATGCATTTTTTGTGACTTAATTCTTTGATGCAAAAATGTTAATAGGATGAGAGAACAAATATGTTGCATAACTCATGAAGCTATGTGAATTGATGGTTAGGTGCGTTACCTTCCTCACAACTTGTGCTATTAGTTTGTAAGAGCACAATTTATTGTGCATGGCATTAGGGATGGACGAACATCGGCCCAATTGACTTTAATGGGAGGCGAACTTTGAAAACCTTTAGGTCATATTTGCAGCCACAAAAGACGTACTAGCTGTGCACAAATAGTCCCAGCACATGGACAATGTCATAACAGAAGTATTGCAATTGAAAAAGTTGCCCTCATTTTTTTTTTCTTTTTTGTACAGCAAAAAATATTATTTTTTTCATAAATCAGCCAGAACTGACAGCAGCCAGAAACTACATTATCTAATACATATAGGGTCCATTCACACATCTGTAAAACGGGTCCGCATCCATTCCAAAATTTGGCAGAACCTTTACAGACCCATTGTTTTTAATTTCCAGTCTGAAAAATTAGGCATTCACAGGATAAAGGAGTAAGTGTCGGCCATTCCAGGCTCCAAAAATTAGCCCACATGCGTTCACCTGACAGCTAAGAACGTAGTATTCTGTGACTGAAGATACATTAGGCATTCACATGATACAGAAGTATAGAGTATAACTCTGAGATTGCAGAGTACCCGCCTAGGCGGGATATATGAGGGCTAGGGAAGACCTGAGATGGGACTTTAACAGTACCAGTAGACATAAAGTATGCACAAGGAGTTAAAAGTTTAGAAATTTTATTATAGAGAATATAAAAATCATCTGTATAAGGATATGCTCGATGAATAATTGAAACAATACAAAAAACAAAGACTAGACAATCAAAATCAAAAAATACACATAATGGATAGAATATATCATATAGATAAATGCAATAGTGTATACATGACCATGTAACAGAGGATTATAGCTGCTCAGAGTGAACACTCCAAATTGCGTCCACTAGAGTGGCACCCGACATGTTTTGCCGGATGGCTTCTTCAGGGGCTTTGATAGCTAAAATCAATGGTCGTAATACTACATAAATTGTAGAAAGAAAATAAAGTAAATATAACAGACATTCCATGATAACATAGTTTGGATCAAATAAACATAACATCACATCATGCAGGTCCAGGGAGAAAAACCACACCCATAGAATAGATAGCCAACACCATCAAAAAGCACCCCTAAGGCTGCATGCACGAAATAGGAAGCGGCGGGAGTCGCATAGAGACAACTGGGGGGACAGGGGGACGGGTGTGGGAACGATTATTAGGTAATATCACCGAATATGGTAACCATGTGGAAAAAGAGATAGAGTGAGGTATGATGGTATAGTGCATGGAACATGCATAGATATATTATGGATTAAACCCCATACCTCAGCAGATATCTACAAAGGTTGGATTCATCACATAAGGTGTATTTAAAGGAAGTTTTGGACAAATGAGTATCATGGGGGGAGTTGTATGGAGGCACCTCAAGGGGTTAAACTTGATTGAATAGGTAGATGACCTTAGGGGTGCTTTTTGATGGTGTTGGCTATCTATTCTATGGGTGTGGTTTTTCTCCCTGGACCTGCATGATGTGATGTTATGTTTATTTGATCCAAACTATGTTATCATGGAATGTCTGTTATATTTACTTTATTTTCTTTCTACAATTTATGTAGTATTACGACCATTGATTTTAGCTATCAAAGCCCCTGAAGAAGCCATCCGGCGAAACATGTCGGGCGCCACTCTAGTGGACGCAATTTGGAGTGTTCACTCTGAGCAGCTATAATCCTCTTTCTGTTACATGATCATGTATACACTATTGCATTTATCTATATGATATATTCTATCCATTATGTGTATTTTTTTATTTTGATTGTCTAGTCTTTGTTTTTTTTATTGTTTCAATTATTCATCGAGCATATCCTTATGCAGATGATTTTTATATTCTCTATAATAAAATTTCTAAACTTTTAACTCCTTGTGCATACTTTGTCTACTGGTACCATTAAAGTCCCATCTCAGGTCTTCCCTAGCCCTCATATATCCTGCCTAGGCGGGTACTCTGCAATCTCAGAGTTATACTCTATACAAGTAATTTAGGGATGTTGGTACCAATGTGTCAATTTTGTTAATATTGTTATATTATCCCTTGACACACCTTAAAACACTATGATACAGAAGTAAGTGTCGGACATAAAAGGCCCCAAAAATTAGCCCACATGGGTTTAACTGACAGCAAAGAACTTTGTTTTTGATGGCTAGAGGTACAGTAGGCATTCACAGGATACATAAGTAAGTGTCGGCCTGTATAGGCTCCAAAAATTAGCTCACATGGTTTGAACTGACAGCAAAGAACTTAATTTTTGATGGCTACAGGTACAGTAGGCGTTCACATGATACATAAGTAAGTGTCGGCCTGTATAGGCTCCAAAAATTAGCTCACATGGTTTGAACTAACAGAAAATAACTTTGTTTTTGATGGCTAGATGTACAGTAGGCGTTCACAGTATACAGAAGTAAGTGGCGGCCTGTATAGGCTGCAAAAATTAGCTCACATGGGTTGAACTGACAGCAAAGAACTTCGTTTTTGATGGCTAGAGGTACAGTAGGCGTTCACAGTATACAGAAGTAAGTGGCGCCCTGTATAATCGGCAAAAATTAGCCCACATGCGTTCACCTGACAGCTAAGAACGTAGTATTCTGTGACTGAAGGTACATTAGGCATTCACATGATACAGAAGTGTCGGCCATAAAAGGCCCCAAAAATTAGCCCACATAGTTTTAACTGACAGCAAATAACTTTGTTTTTGATGGCTAGAGGTACAGTAGGCATTCACAGTATACAGAAGTAAGTGGTGGCCTGTATAGGCTGCAAAAATTAGCTCACATGGGTTGAATTGACAGCAAAGAACTTTGTTTTTGTGGGCTAGAGGTACAGTAGGCGTTCACAGGATATATAAGTAAGTGTCGGCCTGTATAGGCTCCAAAAATTAGCTCACATGATTTGAACTGACCGCAAAGAACTTCGTTTTTGATGGCTAGAGGTACAGTAGGCGTTCACAGTATACAGAAGTAAGTGGCGGCCTGTATAGGCTGCAAAAATTAGCTCACATGGGTTGAACTGACAGCAAAGAACTTCGTTTTTGATGGCTGGAGGTACAGTAGGCATTCACAGTACACAGAACAGTAAGTGTCGGCCTGTATAGGCTCCAAAAATTAGCTCACATGGGTTGAACTGACAGCAAAGAACATAGTATATGATGGCTAGAGGTACAGTAGGCGTTCACAGTATACACAAGTAAGTGGCGATCTGTATAGGCTCCAAAAATTAGCTCACATGGGTTGAACTGACAGCAAAGAACTTCATTTTTGATGGTTAGAGGTACAGTAGGCGTTCACAGTATACAGAAGTAAGAGGCGGCCTGTATAGGCTGCAAAAATTAGCTCACATGGGTTGAACTGACAGCAAAGAACGTAGTATATGATGGCTAGAGGTACAGTAGGCATTCACAGTACACAGAACAGTAAGTGGCGGCCTGTATAGGCGGCAAAAATTAGCTCCCATGGTTTGAACTGACAGCAAAGAACGTAGTATATGATGGCTAGAGGTACAATAGGCATTCACAGTACACAGAACAGTAAGTGTCAGCCTGTATAGGCCCCAAAATTAGCCATTCAATGGACATGAAATGCCTTTTATGCCGCTGTATTTAGCGAAGACAAGGACCAGGAATTGTTGTGGGTTGATGGCGGTCTGGAAGATATTTGTGGCCTGTGATGAGGAATTGAATGAAACATGGTCTACTGGTGGTCACATATGTTGAATTCCTCAGAGATCCATGCCTCATTCATTTTTATAAATGTGAGGTAGTCTACACTGTCATGAGCTAGGCGAGTGCGCGTATCGGTCACGATCACCCCTGCTGCGCTGAACGTCCTTTCGGACAGGAAACTGGACGGGGGGCAAGCCAACAGTTCCATTGCAAATTGTGCAAGCTCTGGCCAGAGGTCAAGCCTCCCCACCCAGTAAACGGGGGGTTGTGAGAACCAGCGCTATGGATAAGAACTGACAGGCAGTAAAATATAAGGTTGCAGCCACCAACCGAACCCCTAAGAAACTTAGGGGCAGGAATATAGTGTGGGGGTGAATAGTTGGAAAACGGCGCTACCTAACGCATGTGCAAAGATGCGGGTGAGGAGGAAAAAAGTGCTTAGTGCGTGCAAAGTGACATATAGATAGTTGTGTACATAGGTCGATATATATAAAACTTAGGCCAAGACAATAAATAAATAAAATAAAATACAAGAGAAAATGTGAAGTGTGGTAAAAATGTGTGTTAAAGATGTATATAAAATCAATATTATAGTGATTTCCAGTAGGTACTGCTGAGTAAATGATGATTAATACAATTATTAAATAGGTGAATAATGTAGAATAAATACTGTTGAATAAATAATGTTAGGTAAAAAACGCTGGATGTATTGGTTATAAATCGATCTTAAATCAAAGGAGCAGTGAGGATACTAATTGTATACCTTTTGGGATGTAATTCTCCAGTTTAAACACTAGGTGTCACACTTACCCTAAGACCACAGATGTTAAGTATATGAGCCAAAAGACAGGATGTAGGTGAGATCCTCAAACCTGTCTACTGACGGTCCCCTCGGACCCAAAAAGATCCCATCTGGGTACAAAAGGGAGAAAAGAGAAAAGCTACTCAGTGTGATAAGTGTGGATCGGGTATACAATGTGATAGTAGCGACTCACGCTTGGGTAGATGCAGCAGATCCCTTCAGATATTGGCAGTCTGCGCCAAGGAAGCTCCTGCGTTCCAAGCCTAGGCGAGCTGCGGACCGGAAGTGACGTGGGTTTCCGCCCTACGTACGTTTCGTCATAGGACATCTACGGGGAGCGGTACCCGTCAGTCGACCTCATCGTCCATAAATAGCCAGAGTCATCCCATCAGCCAATCATTCGCCCTGATACACACCTGAGGATGATTGTACGATAATGGAAAAATGGTGGAGTGTACAGGCTTATTATGGGATGTCTCTCTAGGCTATAGTGATCATCATAATAGATCATGCTGCCATCTAGTGGATCAATTTTAAATTACAAGGATATAAGAACAAAATTTTATTAGGAACGAATATGTGTAAAAAAATTCCGTAAAAATAATGTGTGTAAGAGGAGGAAATAAAAAATAGAAAATAAAATTAAAAATGGGCATCAGACATTTATTTAAATGTTTTTAATAAGGAAAAAATATAGAAGTGATGGAAAAAGTGTTTTGTGAGACATAAGGGTCCCAAAGAACATTAGTGATAATCTGACCACAAGAAATTATATTGAAAAAAAATAATAATATTTAGTGTTAACGTCGATATATATATGAGTGTGTGAGTATATCCAAATAAAACATTGGTGAAAAGAATAGATGAATAGTATTAGTGGAGTGAAAATGAAAAATGTGTATAGAAATACACCCGTGAGATATTTATGGCTATAATGAAGAGTGGGAAGGGAAGTTTAAAAAAGTCCTCATGAACTGAGGTTAATAAAAACATCCAGCTGTTTGGAAATAACGTGTCCAATTACATTCTGAGATGACAACAGAGGTCCACCCATGGGGGAAATATAATAGTTATTCCTTAGAAAGCTTAAAATGTGGAGTGATGTTGGATGAGAAGGTCAAAAAAAATTCCATAAAAATAAAAATAAAAATAAAAATAGAAGTGGATATCATATGTAAGATAATAAGATAATAAATCAATTGATGCGTTGACTTCCATATCTCTTCAGAGATGGTAATCTTGATAGTAATGAAGAATTGATGTTTAAGCGAAAAAAATTCCAAAAAGGTTAAAAACATTTAGGAGGCGTTAGACAGTCATTTATCAGATAGGAGAAGATCCTCAACATAAAAGATGGTATATTAATATTACCCAGATGTTAAATAAGGAGGCTAAAAGGGGATGTCGGATGAGAAGGCTAGAAAAAATCCGCATCACAAATGTCGTAAAATCCATAAGAAATATCTAAAAAAATCAAAAAGTAGAGATGCGTATCGAAAAAGGAAGAAGGCGTGTGGGAACAGGCTTAAAAAATACATATATAAAACATATGTAAAAACATATGTAAAAAATATATATCAAGTAATATAAAAATATAAAAATCGCACATAAAGGATATCATAAAATGTCAGTAAAAAGGGGAAGTAAAACAAGATGTGAAAACAAAATGTAAGAAACAAAACCAAAAGAGGTTAATTCTTGAGGTAAAATCCAAAGGGAATAAAAATGAGTTATGTGTCTGTGATAAAACAATTTAAATCAATGTCGGCATTTAATCCCTCAGGACGGAGAGAACGCATTAAGAAAATCCATTTAGTTTCATTCTTTGATATCATTCTTCTTTTGTTGCTACCTCTCCAATCGTTTTTTATTTTATCAATTCCATAAAAAATCATTCCTGTTGGATTCTGTGCATGAACCTCTTTAAAGTGTCTTGATAGAGTGTGTTTTTCAAATCCCTTTTTGATGTTCTTTATGTGTTCTCTAATTCTTACGAAGAGGGGTCGTGTGGTTCTTCCGACATATTGTAATTTGCAAGGGCATTCCACCACATATGTGACATGTGTACTCGTACATGTGATGGTGTCTTTAATTTTATACTCTGTACCCGTGACATTGGATTTAAAACTTTTTATTTTTTTCTGTTGTTTCCTGTTGTTTCTACAAGGGAGACATTTCTGACATCGGAAGAAACCATTGATGGCTGTGGGTAATAGGATCTTTTTGGGTGGATTAATTACATTATGCACAATTTTATCTCTTAGGGTAGGAGCTCGGCGGTAGATAAATGATGGTCTTGTGGGCAAAAATTGCTTGAGAGTTTTATCTGCTCTGAGAATAGGCCAGTGTTTTCTGATAATTTTTTCCATATCTTTATGTTGCTTGTTGAAGCCTGTAATAAATGCATACTCAAAGCTGTTACCGTTGTTTTTCTTTCTATTGTTATTTTCTGTGATTAAGTCCTCTCTTTTCATTTTCCTGACCAACTGTTTGGTATGTTCAAGTTCCTTCTTCTTGTAGCCTTTTTCTAAAAATCTGGTTATTAATATATCGGCCTGATTGTCGAAGTCTTGTATGTCACTACAATTCCTCCTAATTCGTAGTAATTGGCCTTTGGGTATATTGCCTAGCCATCGTTGGTGGTGGCAACTTCGTGTAGGTATGTACCCATTCTTATCTGTTTTTTTGAAGAAGGTTTTACTTTGTAACTTACCATCCTTTTTAAAGAGCTCCAAATCTAAATAGGCGATTTTATTGAGGTCCCAGTTTCCCGTGAACGTAATTCCATATCCGTTATCACTAATCTCATCAAAGAAAACTTGTAATGATTCTGGGGTGCCTCGCCATATTAAAATGATATCATCAATATATCTTCGATAAAATTTTAAAAAAGGTCTATCTACACTAAAAACTTGCTCCTCCTCCCACTTTTGCATAAAAATATTGGCCACACTGGGGGCATATCTGGCCCCCATGGCTACTCCCTTTGTTTGTACAAAATATTGTCCCTTGTACCAAAAGTAATTCGAATCCATCGCCATTTCAAGTCCCTCTAAAATAAAGTGCAATTGTGCCTGTTTAAAATCGGTAAAATTACTCAGCGCCCACTCTACAGCATCTAAGCCATCCTTTTGTATTATGTTGGTATACAGAGAATTGACATCAATTGTAACCAGGATGTCATCATCCGTTACCTCGAGATGTTCTAATTCGTGTAACAGCTGTTTGCTGTCTCTGAGGTATGATTTACCCTGGGGTACTAGTGGTTGGATAAATTTATCCAGGTATTCCCCTAATCTGGAGTGGACTGAGTTTATTGCACTTACGATTGGACGTCCCGGTGGCTTTGTTTCATTTTTGTGTATTTTGGGGAGGTAATATATAACCGGGGTTCTTGCTGCTTCCAACTTCAAATATTGGGCCTCCTTTTTGTTTAAAATATGCCCTTCCTTCCCTTTCTTTATATATGTGTCTAAAGCCTTCTCAAATTTTCTCTTTGGATCTCCTTTAAGTTTTTTATATGTGTTTTCTTCCTTGAGGAGCCTTTCCATTTCTTCCTCATATTCCTTTTTATCCAATATAACCAGACCTCCTCCTTTATCCGCTGGTCTTATCACAATTCCCTTCCTCTTTTCCAGTTTTTTGATGGTGTTCCAAGTTTCCTCCTCTTTCCTGTTCCGTATCTTTAAATCTCTTATTTCTTGTTCTACCATTCTTTTGAAAACCTCTAGGTTTTCATTCTGGGGGTTTTTGGGGTTGAATGTTGATTTGTTTCTAAGAGTTGTATGTTTAAATTCCTCATTTTTCGTGTTTGTATTCTTCTCTTTCTTAAGGGCAAAAAATTTTTTTATGTTGAGCTTGCGGATATATTTTTGGAGATCTATGTATGCCTCGAATTTGTCCAAATTTTTGTTAGGCGCATATTTGAGGCCAAGATCCAAGAGTTTCAGTTCATCCTCATCGAAAGTGACTGTGCTGAGATTAAAAATTCCTTTTCCTAAAAACGTCTTCTTCTTTTTCTTTGTCCCCCCTCGTTTTCCTCTTGGTTTGCGTTTCTTTCTTGTTCCCTGAACCCGTTGTTCTGTTCCCTCCTGTATGGGTGGTAGCCTCCTTGTGTTCTGGGTGGATCCCCATCTCTCTCCTGTTGCGATCTGTATGGATGGTATCCTCCTTGTGTTGTGGGTAGTTCCCAGTCTCTCCCCTGGTAGGGTCTCCTTCCATTGTCCCTCCAATTCATGTTGCGTCCCCTCTGTGGTCTGTGTCCTCCATGTGTTCCACCTGGGTGGTCGCGTCTCGGGGGTGGTGGTCTCCAGTTGTTCCTCTGGTTGTCCCAAAAATTTGGATTCCTTTGTGGGCCTCCAAAATTTCTTGGGGGTCTGCCTCTGTTCCCTCTCGGAAAAAAATCCCTTCTGGTGAATGGTTCTCTGTATTCGTATTGTTCCTCATTGTGATAGTCGAGAGGGGAAAACCTATTATAGGTATCAACCCGATATTGATTGTGAGTAGGCGTTCTATCATAATGTACATTCGGTTGTGGGCCATTTCTTGGTGGTCTTGGTTCAGTGGTCTGTTCATAAGGTGGTCTTCCCAAATTTCCCGGTGTTCTGGGAGTCATAGGGGTCACAGGAGTAGTGACCTCCATCCATGTATCATCATCCTCATCCTCAATTTCAGACGGTTCCCTTGATACTAAGTGGACAGGGTCCACAATAGTGCCCAAACCATTGTACAATTCATCGGATTGCCATTTATAGACTGTGTTGTTTCTATAGTCTAGAATGTCCCTCTTATATTTCTTCTGTTTTTTAGCTTGTATGGTTTTATCATATTTTTGTACAGCTTCTTGCAGCGCTTTTTCTTTATTTTTATACTCATTGGTTTCAGAATAAGGTGCCAATTGTTCCTTAATTTGTATAATCGTGTTTTCGATCTTTTTGAGTTTGTATTGCCTCCTCTTGATTATTAAAGTCAGCAGTTCTTTTTCACTTCTATTAAAGAAACCATACCATTGTTCCAGGAGACCAGGGTCTGTGATGTGGTCATTGGGGGATATGTCCCATCTAAGTCTCCTAGGTGCTATACCTTCCTTGGTGTATTTTTCCAATGTGGCAATGTCCCACCAGACCCTCAGTTGTTTTTCCATATTCTGTTTTAACTCTTTAAAAGATCCTTCCATGTCTTGCCTTTGTATGATGGTCTCCTGGTCAAAAATTTCCTCTATATTTACTGCTCTGGAGTTCATATACTTAAAAATATCCATTGCTGCTAGGTTGTAGTGACAAAGTCACTCAATAAGTTATAAACGGGGGGTTGTGAGAACCAGCGCTATGGATAAGAACTGACAGGCAGTAAAATATAAGGTTGCAGCCACCAACCGAACCCCTAAGAAACTTAGGGGCAGGAATATAGTGTGGGGGTGAATAGTTGGAAAACGGCGCTACCTAACGCATGTGCAAAGATGCGGGTGAGGAGGAAAAAAGTGCTTAGTGCGTGCAAAGTGACATATAGATAGTTGTGTACATAGGTCGATATATATAAAACTTAGGCCAAGACAATAAATAAATAAAATAAAATACAAGAGAAAATGTGAAGTGTGGTAAAAATGTGTGTTAAAGATGTATATAAAATCAATATTATAGTGATTTCCAGTAGGTACTGCTGAGTAAATGATGATTAATACAATTATTAAATAGGTGAATAATGTAGAATAAATACTGTTGAATAAATAATGTTAGGTAAAAAACGCTGGATGTATTGGTTATAAATCGATCTTAAATCAAAGGAGCAGTGAGGATACTAATTGTATACCTTTTGGGATGTAATTCTCCAGTTTAAACACTAGGTGTCACACTTACCCTAAGACCACAGATGTTAAGTATATGAGCCAAAAGACAGGATGTAGGTGAGATCCTCAAACCTGTCTACTGACGGTCCCCTCGGACCCAAAAAGATCCCATCTGGGTACAAAAGGGAGAAAAGAGAAAAGCTACTCAGTGTGATAAGTGTGGATCGGGTATACAATGTGATAGTAGCGACTCACGCTTGGGTAGATGCAGCAGATCCCTTCAGATATTGGCAGTCTGCGCCAAGGAAGCTCCTGCGTTCCAAGCCTAGGCGAGCTGCGGACCGGAAGTGACGTGGGTTTCCGCCCTACGTACGTTTCGTCATAGGACGTCTACGGGGAGCGGTACCCGTCAGTCGACCTCATCGTCCATAAATAGCCAGAGTCATCCCATCAGCCAATCATTCGCCCTGATACACACCTGAGGATGATTGTACGATAATGGAAAAATGGTGGAGTGTACAGGCTTATTATGGGATGTCTCTCTAGGCTATAGTGATCATCATAATAGATCATGCTGCCATCTAGTGGATCAATTTTAAATTACAAGGATATAAGAACAAAATTTTATTAGGAACGAATATGTGTAAAAAAATTCCGTAAAAATAATGTGTGTAAGAGGAGGAAATAAAAAATAGAAAATAAAATTAAAAATGGGCATCAGACATTTATTTAAATGTTTTTAATAAGGAAAAAATATAGAAGTGATGGAAAAAGTGTTTTGTGAGACATAAGGGTCCCAAAGAACATTAGTGATAATCTGACCACAGGAAATTATATTGAAAAAAAATAATAATATTTAGTGTTAACGTCGATATATATATGAGTGTGTGAGTATATCCAAATAAAACATTGGTGAAAAGAATAGATGAATAGTATTAGTGGAGTGAAAATGAAAAATGTGTATAGAAATACACCCGTGAGATATTTATGGCTATAATGAAGAGTGGGAAGGGAAGTTTAAAAAAGTCCTCATGAACTGAGGTTAATAAAAACATCCAGCTGTTTGGAAATAACGTGTCCAATTACATTCTGAGATGACAACAGAGGTCCACCCATGGGGGAAATATAATAGTTATTCCTTAGAAAGCTTAAAATGTGGAGTGATGTTGGATGAGAAGGTCAAAAAAAATTCCATAAAAATAAAAATAAAAATAAAAATAGAAGTGGATATCATATGTAAGATAATAAGATAATAAATCAATTGATGCGTTGACTTCCATATCTCTTCAGAGATGGTAATCTTGATAGTAATGAAGAATTGATGTTTAAGCGAAAAAAATTCCAAAAAGGTTAAAAACATTTAGGAGGCGTTAGACAGTCATTTATCAGATAGGAGAAGATCCTCAACATAAAAGATGGTATATTAATATTACCCAGATGTTAAATAAGGAGGCTAAAAGGGGATGTCGGATGAGAAGGCTAGAAAAAATCTGCATCACAAATGTCGTAAAATCCATAAGAAATATCTAAAAAAATCAAAAAGTAGAGATGCGTATCGAAAAAGGAAGAAGGCGTGTGGGAACAGGCTTAAAAAATACATATATAAAACATATGTAAAAACATATGTAAAAAATATATATCAAGTAATATAAAAATATAAAAATCGCACATAAAGGATATCATAAAATGTCAGTAAAAAGGGGAAGTAAAACAAGATGTGAAAACAAAATGTAAGAAACAAAACCAAAAGAGGTTAATTCTTGAGGTAAAATCCAAAGGGAATAAAAATGAGTTATGTGTCTGTGATAAAACAATTTAAATCAATGTCGGCATTTAATCCCTCAGGACGGAGAGAACGCATTAAGAAAATCCATTTAGTTTCATTCTTTGATATCATTCTTCTTTTGTTGCTACCTCTCCAATCGTTTTTTATTTTATCAATTCCATAAAAAATCATTCCTGTTGGATTCTGTGCATGAACCTCTTTAAAGTGTCTTGATAGAGTGTGTTTTTCAAATCCCTTTTTGATGTTCTTTATGTGTTCTCTAATTCTTACGAAGAGGGGTCGTGTGGTTCTTCCGACATATTGTAATTTGCAAGGGCATTCCACCACATATGTGACATGTGTACTCGTACATGTGATGGTGTCTTTAATTTTATACTCTGTACCCGTGACATTGGATTTAAAACTTTTTATTTTTTTCTGTTGTTTCCTGTTGTTTCTACAAGGGAGACATTTCTGACATCGGAAGAAACCATTGATGGCTGTGGGTAATAGGATCTTTTTGGGTGGATTAATTACATTATGCACAATTTTATCTCTTAGGGTAGGAGCTCGGCGGTAGATAAATGATGGTCTTGTGGGCAAAAATTGCTTGAGAGTTTTATCTGCTCTGAGAATAGGCCAGTGTTTTCTGATAATTTTTTCCATATCTTTATGTTGCTTGTTGAAGCCTGTAATAAATGCATACTCAAAGCTGTTACCGTTGTTTTTCTTTCTATTGTTATTTTCTGTGATTAAGTCCTCTCTTTTCATTTTCCTGACCAACTGTTTGGTATGTTCAAGTTCCTTCTTCTTGTAGCCTTTTTCTAAAAATCTGGTTATTAATATATCGGCCTGATTGTCGAAGTCTTGTATGTCACTACAATTCCTCCTAATTCGTAGTAATTGGCCTTTGGGTATATTGCCTAGCCATCGTTGGTGGTGGCAACTTCGTGTAGGTATGTACCCATTCTTATCTGTTTTTTTGAAGAAGGTTTTACTTTGTAACTTACCATCCTTTTTAAAGAGCTCCAAATCTAAATAGGCGATTTTATTGAGGTCCCAGTTTCCCGTGAACGTAATTCCATATCCGTTATCACTAATCTCATCAAAGAAAACTTGTAATGATTCTGGGGTGCCTCGCCATATTAAAATGATATCATCAATATATCTTCGATAAAATTTTAAAAAAGGTCTATCTACACTAAAAACTTGCTCCTCCTCCCACTTTTGCATAAAAATATTGGCCACACTGGGGGCATATCTGGCCCCCATGGCTACTCCCTTTGTTTGTACAAAATATTGTCCCTTGTACCAAAAGTAATTCGAATCCATCGCCATTTCAAGTCCCTCTAAAATAAAGTGCAATTGTGCCTGTTTAAAATCGGTAAAATTACTCAGCGCCCACTCTACAGCATCTAAGCCATCCTTTTGTATTATGTTGGTATACAGAGAATTGACATCAATTGTAACCAGGATGTCATCATCCGTTACCTCGAGATGTTCTAATTCGTGTAACAGCTGTTTGCTGTCTCTGAGGTATGATTTACCCTGGGGTACTAGTGGTTGGATAAATTTATCCAGGTATTCCAGGTCTGGTTATATTGGATAAAAAGGAATATGAGGAAGAAATGGAAAGGCTCCTCAAGGAAGAAAACACATATAAAAAACTTAAAGGAGATCCAAAGAGAAAATTTGAGAAGGCTTTAGACACATATATAAAGAAAGGGAAGGAAGGGCATATTTTAAACAAAAAGGAGGCCCAATATTTGAAGTTGGAAGCAGCAAGAACCCCGGTTATATATTACCTCCCCAAAATACACAAAAATGAAACAAAGCCACCGGGACGTCCAATCGTAAGTGCAATAAACTCAGTCCACTCCAGATTAGGGGAATACCTGGATAAATTTATCCAACCACTAGTACCCCAGGGTAAATCATACCTCAGAGACAGCAAACAGCTGTTACACGAATTAGAACATCTCGAGGTAACGGATGATGACATCCTGGTTACAATTGATGTCAATTCTCTGTATACCAACATAATACAAAAGGATGGCTTAGATGCTGTAGAGTGGGCGCTGAGTAATTTTACCGATTTTAAACAGGCACAATTGCACTTTATTTTAGAGGGACTTGAAATGGCGATGGATTCGAATTACTTTTGGTACAAGGGACAATATTTTGTACAAACAAAGGGAGTAGCCATGGGGGCCAGATATGCCCCCAGTGTGGCCAATATTTTTATGCAAAAGTGGGAGGAGGAGCAAGTTTTTAGTGTAGATAGACCTTTTTTAAAATTTTATCGAAGATATATTGATGATATCATTTTAATATGGCGAGGCACCCCAGAATCATTACAAGTTTTCTTTGATGAGATTAGTGATAACGGATATGGAATTACGTTCACGGGAAACTGGGACCTCAATAAAATCGCCTATTTAGATTTGGAGCTCTTTAAAAAGGATGGTAAGTTACAAAGTAAAACCTTCTTCAAAAAAACAGATAAGAATGGGTACATACCTACACGAAGTTGCCACCACCAACGATGGCTAGGCAATATACCCAAAGGCCAATTACTACGAATTAGGAGGAATTGTAGTGACATACAAGACTTCGACAATCAGGCCGATATATTAATAACCAGATTTTTAGAAAAAGGCTACAAGAAGAAGGAACTTGAACATACCAAACAGTTGGTCAGGAAAATGAAAAGAGAGGACTTAATCACAGAAAATAACAATAGAAAGAAAAACAACGGTAACAGCTTTGAGTATGCATTTATTACAGGCTTCAACAAGCAACATAAAGATATGGAAAAAATTATCAGAAAACACTGGCCTATTCTCAGAGCAGATAAAACTCTCAAGCAATTTTTGCCCACAAGACCATCATTTATCTACCGCCGAGCTCCTACCCTAAGAGATAAAATTGTGCATAATGTAATTAATCCACCCAAAAAGATCCTATTACCCACAGCCATCAATGGTTTCTTCCGATGTCAGAAATGTCTCCCTTGTAGAAACAACAGGAAACAACAGAAAAAAATAAAAAGTTTTAAATCCAATGTCACGGGTACAGAGTATAAAATTAAAGACACCATCACATGTACGAGTACACATGTCACATATGTGGTGGAATGCCCTTGCAAATTACAATATGTCGGAAGAACCACACGACCCCTCTTCGTAAGAATTAGAGAACACATAAAGAACATCAAAAAGGGATTTGAAAAACACACTCTATCAAGACACTTTAAAGAGGTTCATGCACAGAATCCAACAGGAATGATTTTTTATGGAATTGATAAAATAAAAAACGATTGGAGAGGTAGCAACAAAAGAAGAATGATATCAAAGAATGAAACTAAATGGATTTTCTTAATGCGTTCTCTCCGTCCTGAGGGATTAAATGCCGACATTGATTTAAATTGTTTTATCACAGACACATAACTCATTTTTATTCCCTTTGGATTTTACCTCAAGAATTAACCTCTTTTGGTTTTGTTTCTTACATTTTGTTTTCACATCTTGTTTTACTTCCCCTTTTTACTGACATTTTATGATATCCTTTATGTGCGATTTTTATATTTTTATATTACTTGATATATATTTTTTACATATGTTTTTACATATGTTTTATATATGTATTTTTTAAGCCTGTTCCCACACGCCTTCTTCCTTTTTCGATACGCATCTCTACTTTTTGATTTTTTTAGATATTTCTTATGGATTTTACGACATTTGTGATGCGGATTTTTTCTAGCCTTCTCATCCGACATCCCCTTTTAGCCTCCTTATTTAACATCTGGGTAATATTAATATACCATCTTTTATGTTGAGGATCTTCTCCTATCTGATAAATGACTGTCTAACGCCTCCTAAATGTTTTTAACCTTTTTGGAATTTTTTTCGCTTAAACATCAATTCTTCATTACTATCAAGATTACCATCTCTGAAGAGATATGGAAGTCAACGCATCAATTGATTTATTATCTTATTATCTTACATATGATATCCACTTCTATTTTTATTTTTATTTTTATTTTTATGGAATTTTTTTTGACCTTCTCATCCAACATCACTCCACATTTTAAGCTTTCTAAGGAATAACTATTATATTTCCCCCATGGGTGGACCTCTGTTGTCATCTCAGAATGTAATTGGACACGTTATTTCCAAACAGCTGGATGTTTTTATTAACCTCAGTTCATGAGGACTTTTTTAAACTTCCCTTCCCACTCTTCATTATAGCCATAAATATCTCACGGGTGTATTTCTATACACATTTTTCATTTTCACTCCACTAATACTATTCATCTATTCTTTTCACCAATGTTTTATTTGGATATACTCACACACTCATATATATATCGACGTTAACACTAAATATTATTATTTTTTTTTCAATATAATTTCTTGTGGTCAGATTATCACTAATGTTCTTTGGGACCCTTATGTCTCACAAAACACTTTTTCCATCACTTCTATATTTTTTCCTTATTAAAAACATTTAAATAAATGTCTGATGCCCATTTTTAATTTTATTTTCTATTTTTTATTTCCTCCTCTTACACACATTATTTTTACGGAATTTTTTTACACATATTCGTTCCTAATAAAATTTTGTTCTTATATCCTTGTAATTTAAAATTGATCCACTAGATGGCAGCATGATCTATTATGATGATCACTATAGCCTAGAGAGACATCCCATAATAAGCCTGTACACTCCACCATTTTTCCATTATCGTACAATCATCCTCAGGTGTGTATCAGGGCGAATGATTGGCTGATGGGATGACTCTGGCTATTTATGGACGATGAGGTCGACTGACGGGTACCGCTCCCCGTAGACGTCCTATGACGAAACGTACGTAGGGCGGAAACCCACGTCACTTCCGGTCCGCAGCTCGCCTAGGCTTGGAACGCAGGAGCTTCCTTGGCGCAGACTGCCAATATCTGAAGGGATCTGCTGCATCTACCCAAGCGTGAGTCGCTACTATCACATTGTATACCCGATCCACACTTATCACACTGAGTAGCTTTTCTCTTTTCTCCCTTTTGTACCCAGATGGGATCTTTTTGGGTCCGAGGGGACCGTCAGTAGACAGGTTTGAGGATCTCACCTACATCCTGTCTTTTGGCTCATATACTTAACATCTGTGGTCTTAGGGTAAGTGTGACACCTAGTGTTTAAACTGGAGAATTACATCCCAAAAGGTATACAATTAGTATCCTCACTGCTCCTTTGATTTAAGATCGATTTATAACCAATACATCCAGCGTTTTTTACCTAACATTATTTATTCAACAGTATTTATTCTACATTATTCACCTATTTAATAATTGTATTAATCATCATTTACTCAGCAGTACCTACTGGAAATCACTATAATATTGATTTTATATACATCTTTAACACACATTTTTACCACACTTCACATTTTCTCTTGTATTTTATTTTATTTATTTATTGTCTTGGCCTAAGTTTTATATATATCGACCTATGTACACAACTATCTATATGTCACTTTGCACGCACTAAGCACTTTTTTCCTCCTCACCCGCATCTTTGCACATGCGTTAGGTAGCGCCGTTTTCCAACTATTCACCCCCACACTATATTCCTGCCCCTAAGTTTCTTAGGGGTTCGGTTGGTGGCTGCAACCTTATATTTTACTGCCTGTCAGTTCTTATCCATAGCGCTGGTTCTCACAACCCCCCGTTTATAACTTATTGAGTGACTTTGTCACTACAACCTAGCAGCAATGGATATTTTTAAGTATATGAACTCCAGAGCAGTAAATATAGAGGAAATTTTTGACCAGGAGACCATCATACAAAGGCAAGACATGGAAGGATCTTTTAAAGAGTTAAAACAGAATATGGAAAAACAACTGAGGGTCTGGTGGGACATTGCCACATTGGAAAAATACACCAAGGAAGGTATAGCACCTAGGAGACTTAGATGGGACATATCCCCCAATGACCACATCACAGACCCTGGTCTCCTGGAACAATGGTATGGTTTCTTTAATAGAAGTGAAAAAGAACTGCTGACTTTAATAATCAAGAGGAGGCAATACAAACTCAAAAAGATCGAAAACACGATTATACAAATTAAGGAACAATTGGCACCTTATTCTGAAACCAATGAGTATAAAAATAAAGAAAAAGCGCTGCAAGAAGCTGTACAAAAATATGATAAAACCATACAAGCTAAAAAACAGAAGAAATATAAGAGGGACATTCTAGACTATAGAAACAACACAGTCTATAAATGGCAATCCGATGAATTGTACAATGGTTTGGGCACTAGTGTGGACCCTGTCCACTTAGTATCAAGGGAACCGTCTGAAATTGAGGATGAGGATGATGATACATGGATGGAGGTCACTACTCCTGTGACCCCTATGACTCCCAGAACACCGGGAAATTTGGGAAGACCACCTTATGAACAGACCACTGAACCAAGACCACCAAGAAATGGCCCACAACCGAATGTACATTATGATAGAACGCCTACTCACAATCAATATCGGGTTGATACCTATAATAGGTTTTCCCCTCTCGACTATCACAATGAGGAACAATACGAATACAGAGAACCATTCACCAGAAGGGATTTTTTTCCGAGAGGGAACAGAGGCAGACCCCCAAGAAATTTTGGAGGCCCACAAAGGAATCCAAATTTTTGGGACAACCAGAGGAACAACTGGAGACCACCACCCCCGAGACGCGACCACCCAGGTGGAACACATGGAGGACACAGACCACAGAGGGGACGCAACATGAATTGGAGGGACAATGGAAGGAGACCCTACCAGGGGAGAGACTGGGAACTACCCACAACACAAGGAGGATACCATCCATACAGATCGCAACAGGAGAGAGATGGGGATCCACCCAGAACACAAGGAGGCTACCACCCATACAGGAGGGAACAGAACAACGGGTTCAGGGAACAAGAAAGAAACGCAAACCAAGAGGAAAACGAGGGGGGACAAAGAAAAAGAAGAAGACGTTTTTAGGAAAAGGAATTTTTAATCTCAGCACAGTCACTTTCGATGAGGATGAACTGAAACTCTTGGATCTTGGCCTCAAATATGCGCCTAACAAAAATTTGGACAAATTCGAGGCATACATAGATCTCCAAAAATATATCCGCAAGCTCAACATAAAAAAATTTTTTGCCCTTAAGAAAGAGAAGAATACAAACACGAAAAATGAGGAATTTAAACATACAACTCTTAGAAACAAATCAACATTCAACCCCAAAAACCCCCAGAATGAAAACCTAGAGGTTTTCAAAAGAATGGTAGAACAAGAAATAAGAGATTTAAAGATACGGAACAGGAAAGAGGAGGAAACTTGGAACACCATCAAAAAACTGGAAAAGAGGAAGGGAATTGTGATAAGACCAGCGGATAAAGGAGGAGGTCTGGTTATATTGGATAAAAAGGAATATGAGGAAGAAATGGAAAGGCTCCTCAAGGAAGAAAACACATATAAAAAACTTAAAGGAGATCCAAAGAGAAAATTTGAGAAGGCTTTAGACACATATATAAAGAAAGGGAAGGAAGGGCATATTTTAAACAAAAAGGAGGCCCAATATTTGAAGTTGGAAGCAGCAAGAACCCCGGTTATATATTACCTCCCCAAAATACACAAAAATGAAACAAAGCCACCGGGACGTCCAATCGTAAGTGCAATAAACTCAGTCCACTCCAGATTAGGGGAATACCTGGATAAATTTATCCAACCACTAGTACCCCAGGGTAAATCATACCTCAGAGACAGCAAACAGCTGTTACACGAATTAGAACATCTCGAGGTAACGGATGATGACATCCTGGTTACAATTGATGTCAATTCTCTGTATACCAACATAATACAAAAGGATGGCTTAGATGCTGTAGAGTGGGCGCTGAGTAATTTTACCGATTTTAAACAGGCACAATTGCACTTTATTTTAGAGGGACTTGAAATGGCGATGGATTCGAATTACTTTTGGTACAAGGGACAATATTTTGTACAAACAAAGGGAGTAGCCATGGGGGCCAGATATGCCCCCAGTGTGGCCAATATTTTTATGCAAAAGTGGGAGGAGGAGCAAGTTTTTAGTGTAGATAGACCTTTTTTAAAATTTTATCGAAGATATATTGATGATATCATTTTAATATGGCGAGGCACCCCAGAATCATTACAAGTTTTCTTTGATGAGATTAGTGATAACGGATATGGAATTACGTTCACGGGAAACTGGGACCTCAATAAAATCGCCTATTTAGATTTGGAGCTCTTTAAAAAGGATGGTAAGTTACAAAGTAAAACCTTCTTCAAAAAAACAGATAAGAATGGGTACATACCTACACGAAGTTGCCACCACCAACGATGGCTAGGCAATATACCCAAAGGCCAATTACTACGAATTAGGAGGAATTGTAGTGACATACAAGACTTCGACAATCAGGCCGATATATTAATAACCAGATTTTTAGAAAAAGGCTACAAGAAGAAGGAACTTGAACATACCAAACAGTTGGTCAGGAAAATGAAAAGAGAGGACTTAATCACAGAAAATAACAATAGAAAGAAAAACAACGGTAACAGCTTTGAGTATGCATTTATTACAGGCTTCAACAAGCAACATAAAGATATGGAAAAAATTATCAGAAAACACTGGCCTATTCTCAGAGCAGATAAAACTCTCAAGCAATTTTTGCCCACAAGACCATCATTTATCTACCGCCGAGCTCCTACCCTAAGAGATAAAATTGTGCATAATGTAATTAATCCACCCAAAAAGATCCTATTACCCACAGCCATCAATGGTTTCTTCCGATGTCAGAAATGTCTCCCTTGTAGAAACAACAGGAAACAACAGAAAAAAATAAAAAGTTTTAAATCCAATGTCACGGGTACAGAGTATAAAATTAAAGACACCATCACATGTACGAGTACACATGTCACATATGTGGTGGAATGCCCTTGCAAATTACAATATGTCGGAAGAACCACACGACCCCTCTTCGTAAGAATTAGAGAACACATAAAGAACATCAAAAAGGGATTTGAAAAACACACTCTATCAAGACACTTTAAAGAGGTTCATGCACAGAATCCAACAGGAATGATTTTTTATGGAATTGATAAAATAAAAAACGATTGGAGAGGTAGCAACAAAAGAAGAATGATATCAAAGAATGAAACTAAATGGATTTTCTTAATGCGTTCTCTCCGTCCTGAGGGATTAAATGCCGACATTGATTTAAATTGTTTTATCACAGACACATAACTCATTTTTATTCCCTTTGGATTTTACCTCAAGAATTAACCTCTTTTGGTTTTGTTTCTTACATTTTGTTTTCACATCTTGTTTTACTTCCCCTTTTTACTGACATTTTATGATATCCTTTATGTGCGATTTTTATATTTTTATATTACTTGATATATATTTTTTACATATGTTTTTACATATGTTTTATATATGTATTTTTTAAGCCTGTTCCCACACGCCTTCTTCCTTTTTCGATACGCATCTCTACTTTTTGATTTTTTTAGATATTTCTTATGGATTTTACGACATTTGTGATGCAGATTTTTTCTAGCCTTCTCATCCGACATCCCCTTTTAGCCTCCTTATTTAACATCTGGGTAATATTAATATACCATCTTTTATGTTGAGGATCTTCTCCTATCTGATAAATGACTGTCTAACGCCTCCTAAATGTTTTTAACCTTTTTGGAATTTTTTTCGCTTAAACATCAATTCTTCATTACTATCAAGATTACCATCTCTGAAGAGATATGGAAGTCAACGCATCAATTGATTTATTATCTTATTATCTTACATATGATATCCACTTCTATTTTTATTTTTATTTTTATTTTTATGGAATTTTTTTTGACCTTCTCATCCAACATCACTCCACATTTTAAGCTTTCTAAGGAATAACTATTATATTTCCCCCATGGGTGGACCTCTGTTGTCATCTCAGAATGTAATTGGACACGTTATTTCCAAACAGCTGGATGTTTTTATTAACCTCAGTTCATGAGGACTTTTTTAAACTTCCCTTCCCACTCTTCATTATAGCCATAAATATCTCACGGGTGTATTTCTATACACATTTTTCATTTTCACTCCACTAATACTATTCATCTATTCTTTTCACCAATGTTTTATTTGGATATACTCACACACTCATATATATATCGACGTTAACACTAAATATTATTATTTTTTTTCAATATAATTTCCTGTGGTCAGATTATCACTAATGTTCTTTGGGACCCTTATGTCTCACAAAACACTTTTTCCATCACTTCTATATTTTTTCCTTATTAAAAACATTTAAATAAATGTCTGATGCCCATTTTTAATTTTATTTTCTATTTTTTATTTCCTCCTCTTACACACATTATTTTTACGGAATTTTTTTACACATATTCGTTCCTAATAAAATTTTGTTCTTATATCCTTGTAATTTAAAATTGATCCACTAGATGGCAGCATGATCTATTATGATGATCACTATAGCCTAGAGAGACATCCCATAATAAGCCTGTACACTCCACCATTTTTCCATTATCGTACAATCATCCTCAGGTGTGTATCAGGGCGAATGATTGGCTGATGGGATGACTCTGGCTATTTATGGACGATGAGGTCGACTGACGGGTACCGCTCCCCGTAGACGTCCTATGACGAAACGTACGTAGGGCGGAAACCCACGTCACTTCCGGTCCGCAGCTCGCCTAGGCTTGGAACGCAGGAGCTTCCTTGGCGCAGACTGCCAATATCTGAAGGGATCTGCTGCATCTACCCAAGCGTGAGTCGCTACTATCACATTGTATACCCGATCCACACTTATCACACTGAGTAGCTTTTCTCTTTTCTCCCTTTTGTACCCAGATGGGATCTTTTTGGGTCCGAGGGGACCGTCAGTAGACAGGTTTGAGGATCTCACCTACATCCTGTCTTTTGGCTCATATACTTAACATCTGTGGTCTTAGGGTAAGTGTGACACCTAGTGTTTAAACTGGAGAATTACATCCCAAAAGGTATACAATTAGTATCCTCACTGCTCCTTTGATTTAAGATCGATTTATAACCAATACATCCAGCGTTTTTTACCTAACATTATTTATTCAACAGTATTTATTCTACATTATTCACCTATTTAATAATTGTATTAATCATCATTTACTCAGCAGTACCTACTGGAAATCACTATAATATTGATTTTATATACATCTTTAACACACATTTTTACCACACTTCACATTTTCTCTTGTATTTTATTTTATTTATTTATTGTCTTGGCCTAAGTTTTATATATATCGACCTATGTACACAACTATCTATATGTCACTTTGCACGCACTAAGCACTTTTTTCCTCCTCACCCGCATCTTTGCACATGCGTTAGGTAGCGCCGTTTTCCAACTATTCACCCCCACACTATATTCCTGCCCCTAAGTTTCTTAGGGGTTCGGTTGGTGGCTGCAACCTTATATTTTACTGCCTGTCAGTTCTTATCCATAGCGCTGGTTCTCACAACCCCCCGTTTATAACTTATTGAGTGACTTTGTCACTACAACCTAGCAGCAATGGATATTTTTAAGTATATGAACTCCAGAGCAGTAAATATAGAGGAAATTTTTGACCAGGAGACCATCATACAAAGGCAAGACATGGAAGGATCTTTTAAAGAGTTAAAACAGAATATGGAAAAACAACTGAGGGTCTGGTGGGACATTGCCACATTGGAAAAATACACCAAGGAAGGTATAGCACCTAGGAGACTTAGATGGGACATATCCCCCAATGACCACATCACAGACCCTGGTCTCCTGGAACAATGGTATGGTTTCTTTAATAGAAGTGAAAAAGAACTGCTGACTTTAATAATCAAGAGGAGGCAATACAAACTCAAAAAGATCGAAAACACGATTATACAAATTAAGGAACAATTGGCACCTTATTCTGAAACCAATGAGTATAAAAATAAAGAAAAAGCGCTGCAAGAAGCTGTACAAAAATATGATAAAACCATACAAGCTAAAAAACAGAAGAAATATAAGAGGGACATTCTAGACTATAGAAACAACACAGTCTATAAATGGCAATCCGATGAATTGTACAATGGTTTGGGCACTAGTGTGGACCCTGTCCACTTAGTATCAAGGGAACCGTCTGAAATTGAGGATGAGGATGATGATACATGGATGGAGGTCACTACTCCTGTGACCCCTATGACTCCCAGAACACCGGGAAATTTGGGAAGACCACCTTATGAACAGACCACTGAACCAAGACCACCAAGAAATGGCCCACAACCGAATGTACATTATGATAGAACGCCTACTCACAATCAATATCGGGTTGATACCTATAATAGGTTTTCCCCTCTCGACTATCACAATGAGGAACAATACGAATACAGAGAACCATTCACCAGAAGGGATTTTTTTCCGAGAGGGAACAGAGGCAGACCCCCAAGAAATTTTGGAGGCCCACAAAGGAATCCAAATTTTTGGGACAACCAGAGGAACAACTGGAGACCACCACCCCCGAGACGCGACCACCCAGGTGGAACACATGGAGGACACAGACCACAGAGGGGACGCAACATGAATTGGAGGGACAATGGAAGGAGACCCTACCAGGGGAGAGACTGGGAACTACCCACAACACAAGGAGGATACCATCCATACAGATCGCAACAGGAGAGAGATGGGGATCCACCCAGAACACAAGGAGGCTACCACCCATACAGGAGGGAACAGAACAACGGGTTCAGGGAACAAGAAAGAAACGCAAACCAAGAGGAAAACGAGGGGGGACAAAGAAAAAGAAGAAGACGTTTTTAGGAAAAGGAATTTTTAATCTCAGCACAGTCACTTTCGATGAGGATGAACTGAAACTCTTGGATCTTGGCCTCAAATATGCGCCTAACAAAAATTTGGACAAATTCGAGGCATACATAGATCTCCAAAAATATATCCGCAAGCTCAACATAAAAAAATTTTTTGCCCTTAAGAAAGAGAAGAATACAAACACGAAAAATGAGGAATTTAAACATACAACTCTTAGAAACAAATCAACATTCAACCCCAAAAACCCCCAGAATGAAAACCTAGAGGTTTTCAAAAGAATGGTAGAACAAGAAATAAGAGATTTAAAGATACGGAACAGGAAAGAGGAGGAAACTTGGAACACCATCAAAAAACTGGAAAAGAGGAAGGGAATTGTGATAAGACCAGCGGATAAAGGAGGAGGTCTGGTTATATTGGATAAAAAGGAATATGAGGAAGAAATGGAAAGGCTCCTCAAGGAAGAAAACACATATAAAAAACTTAAAGGAGATCCAAAGAGAAAATTTGAGAAGGCTTTAGACACATATATAAAGAAAGGGAAGGAAGGGCATATTTTAAACAAAAAGGAGGCCCAATATTTGAAGTTGGAAGCAGCAAGAACCCCGGTTATATATTACCTCCCCAAAATACACAAAAATGAAACAAAGCCACCGGGACGTCCAATCGTAAGTGCAATAAACTCAGTCCACTCCAGATTAGGGGAATACCTGGATAAATTTATCCAACCACTAGTACCCCAGGGTAAATCATACCTCAGAGACAGCAAACAGCTGTTACACGAATTAGAACATCTCGAGGTAACGGATGATGACATCCTGGTTACAATTGATGTCAATTCTCTGTATACCAACATAATACAAAAGGATGGCTTAGATGCTGTAGAGTGGGCGCTGAGTAATTTTACCGATTTTAAACAGGCACAATTGCACTTTATTTTAGAGGGACTTGAAATGGCGATGGATTCGAATTACTTTTGGTACAAGGGACAATATTTTGTACAAACAAAGGGAGTAGCCATGGGGGCCAGATATGCCCCCAGTGTGGCCAATATTTTTATGCAAAAGTGGGAGGAGGAGCAAGTTTTTAGTGTAGATAGACCTTTTTTAAAATTTTATCGAAGATATATTGATGATATCATTTTAATATGGCGAGGCACCCCAGAATCATTACAAGTTTTCTTTGATGAGATTAGTGATAACGGATATGGAATTACGTTCACGGGAAACTGGGACCTCAATAAAATCGCCTATTTAGATTTGGAGCTCTTTAAAAAGGATGGTAAGTTACAAAGTAAAACCTTCTTCAAAAAAACAGATAAGAATGGGTACATACCTACACGAAGTTGCCACCACCAACGATGGCTAGGCAATATACCCAAAGGCCAATTACTACGAATTAGGAGGAATTGTAGTGACATACAAGACTTCGACAATCAGGCCGATATATTAATAACCAGATTTTTAGAAAAAGGCTACAAGAAGAAGGAACTTGAACATACCAAACAGTTGGTCAGGAAAATGAAAAGAGAGGACTTAATCACAGAAAATAACAATAGAAAGAAAAACAACGGTAACAGCTTTGAGTATGCATTTATTACAGGCTTCAACAAGCAACATAAAGATATGGAAAAAATTATCAGAAAACACTGGCCTATTCTCAGAGCAGATAAAACTCTCAAGCAATTTTTGCCCACAAGACCATCATTTATCTACCGCCGAGCTCCTACCCTAAGAGATAAAATTGTGCATAATGTAATTAATCCACCCAAAAAGATCCTATTACCCACAGCCATCAATGGTTTCTTCCGATGTCAGAAATGTCTCCCTTGTAGAAACAACAGGAAACAACAGAAAAAAATAAAAAGTTTTAAATCCAATGTCACGGGTACAGAGTATAAAATTAAAGACACCATCACATGTACGAGTACACATGTCACATATGTGGTGGAATGCCCTTGCAAATTACAATATGTCGGAAGAACCACACGACCCCTCTTCGTAAGAATTAGAGAACACATAAAGAACATCAAAAAGGGATTTGAAAAACACACTCTATCAAGACACTTTAAAGAGGTTCATGCACAGAATCCAACAGGAATGATTTTTTATGGAATTGATAAAATAAAAAACGATTGGAGAGGTAGCAACAAAAGAAGAATGATATCAAAGAATGAAACTAAATGGATTTTCTTAATGCGTTCTCTCCGTCCTGAGGGATTAAATGCCGACATTGATTTAAATTGTTTTATCACAGACACATAACTCATTTTTATTCCCTTTGGATTTTACCTCAAGAATTAACCTCTTTTGGTTTTGTTTCTTACATTTTGTTTTCACATCTTGTTTTACTTCCCCTTTTTACTGACATTTTATGATATCCTTTATGTGCGATTTTTATATTTTTATATTACTTGATATATATTTTTTACATATGTTTTTACATATGTTTTATATATGTATTTTTTAAGCCTGTTCCCACACGCCTTCTTCCTTTTTCGATACGCATCTCTACTTTTTGATTTTTTTAGATATTTCTTATGGATTTTACGACATTTGTGATGCGGATTTTTTCTAGCCTTCTCATCCGACATCCCCTTTTAGCCTCCTTATTTAACATCTGGGTAATATTAATATACCATCTTTTATGTTGAGGATCTTCTCCTATCTGATAAATGACTGTCTAACGCCTCCTAAATGTTTTTAACCTTTTTGGAATTTTTTTCGCTTAAACATCAATTCTTCATTACTATCAAGATTACCATCTCTGAAGAGATATGGAAGTCAACGCATCAATTGATTTATTATCTTATTATCTTACATATGATATCCACTTCTATTTTTATTTTTATTTTTATTTTTATGGAATTTTTTTTGACCTTCTCATCCAACATCACTCCACATTTTAAGCTTTCTAAGGAATAACTATTATATTTCCCCCATGGGTGGACCTCTGTTGTCATCTCAGAATGTAATTGGACACGTTATTTCCAAACAGCTGGATGTTTTTATTAACCTCAGTTCATGAGGACTTTTTTAAACTTCCCTTCCCACTCTTCATTATAGCCATAAATATCTCACGGGTGTATTTCTATACACATTTTTCATTTTCACTCCACTAATACTATTCATCTATTCTTTTCACCAATGTTTTATTTGGATATACTCACACACTCATATATATATCGACGTTAACACTAAATATTATTATTTTTTTTTCAATATAATTTCTTGTGGTCAGATTATCACTAATGTTCTTTGGGACCCTTATGTCTCACAAAACACTTTTTCCATCACTTCTATATTTTTTCCTTATTAAAAACATTTAAATAAATGTCTGATGCCCATTTTTAATTTTATTTTCTATTTTTTATTTCCTCCTCTTACACACATTATTTTTACGGAATTTTTTTACACATATTCGTTCCTAATAAAATTTTGTTCTTATATCCTTGTAATTTAAAATTGATCCACTAGATGGCAGCATGATCTATTATGATGATCACTATAGCCTAGAGAGACATCCCATAATAAGCCTGTACACTCCACCATTTTTCCATTATCGTACAATCATCCTCAGGTGTGTATCAGGGCGAATGATTGGCTGATGGGATGACTCTGGCTATTTATGGACGATGAGGTCGACTGACGGGTACCGCTCCCCGTAGACGTCCTATGACGAAACGTACGTAGGGCGGAAACCCACGTCACTTCCGGTCCGCAGCTCGCCTAGGCTTGGAACGCAGGAGCTTCCTTGGCGCAGACTGCCAATATCTGAAGGGATCTGCTGCATCTACCCAAGCGTGAGTCGCTACTATCACATTGTATACCCGATCCACACTTATCACACTGAGTAGCTTTTCTCTTTTCTCCCTTTTGTACCCAGATGGGATCTTTTTGGGTCCGAGGGGACCGTCAGTAGACAGGTTTGAGGATCTCACCTACATCCTGTCTTTTGGCTCATATACTTAACATCTGTGGTCTTAGGGTAAGTGTGACACCTAGTGTTTAAACTGGAGAATTACATCCCAAAAGGTATACAATTAGTATCCTCACTGCTCCTTTGATTTAAGATCGATTTATAACCAATACATCCAGCGTTTTTTACCTAACATTATTTATTCAACAGTATTTATTCTACATTATTCACCTATTTAATAATTGTATTAATCATCATTTACTCAGCAGTACCTACTGGAAATCACTATAATATTGATTTTATATACATCTTTAACACACATTTTTACCACACTTCACATTTTCTCTTGTATTTTATTTTATTTATTTATTGTCTTGGCCTAAGTTTTATATATATCGACCTATGTACACAACTATCTATATGTCACTTTGCACGCACTAAGCACTTTTTTCCTCCTCACCCGCATCTTTGCACATGCGTTAGGTAGCGCCGTTTCCCCACCCAGTAGTCCAGGGTTTCATCACTCCTCAGAGCGTCCACATTGGCCGTTATGTAGTCAGACACCTGTCGGACACCTTTTTTTTACGCTCCAACATTTGAGCCACAGAAGCTTGCCTTTTTCCAGAACAACGTGACGACGGCATCATGGAAGGGGGAGTGTTGGACAACTGTGAGGAGACAGGAGAAGAGGCTGGACGGTGAAAGCATGGAGTGTGGCTTTGTGGGTTCTGACGGTGTTGCTCCCACTGGGCTTGGTGATGGCGGATTTCAGGTGCCTTCTTAAGGCGTTGTCCCAAGGTGAGTGTTGGGCTTACCGCGACTTATGCGTTGACTGCAAAGGCTGCAGATGGCAACACTGGTGTCAGCAACGGATACATTAAAAAAAGCCCACACTGCGGAGCCTTGTGCCGGCATCCTGGGAGCGCCAGATGGGACTGTACATGGTTGATGGCTCACTCCTGATACATTTACAGTCTGCTTTGTACCTCTTGTGCAATGCAAGTTCTGCCTGCCTCTCCTCCCTATCTGCCGGTCCGTCAGTCCGCCAGTTCTGCAAATAATTGGCCAGTAACTGTTGTCACTGTGTGTAGCACAGTTAACACAGCAAAAGAGGCCACATTTTTGCAGGACTAAAATACAATCTTAGAAAAGTATACTGTTGAATAACACCTCACTTCAATCTGTGGTATTGGGGGGGGGGGGGGCACAGGTTTATCACACCAGTTCTACAAATAATTGGCCAGTAACTGTTGTCACTGTGTGTAGCACTGTTTACACAGCAAGAGGCCACATTTTTGCAGGACTAAAATACAATCTTAGAAAATTATACTATTAAATAACACCCCACTTCAATATGTGGTATTGGGGGGGCACAGGTTTATTACACCAGTTCTACAAATAATTGGCCAGTAACTGTTGTCACTGTGTGTAGCACTGTTTACACAGCAAGAGGCCAAATTTTTGCAGGACTAAAATACAATCTTAGAAAATTATACTGTTAAATAACCCCCCACCTCAATATGTGGTATCGGGGGGGGGGGGGCATTGGTGTATCACACCCGTTCAAAAAATTGGCCAGTGAGTTTGGCGCTGTGTGTAGCAGACTTAACTCAGCAAACGAGGCAATATTGTTGCATGACACAAATACACTTGTAAAAGTTTACTCAGATAACACCCCACTTCAATATGTGGTATTGGGGGGCCATTGGTGTATAACACCAGTTCAAAAAATTGGCCAGTTAGTTTGGCGCTGTGTGTACCAGACTCACACCAGTTCAAAAAATAACTGGCCAGTAACTGTTGTCACTGTGTGTAGCACTGTTTACACAGCAAGAGGCCACATTTTTGCAGGACTAAAATACACTCTTAGAAAAATATACTGTTAAATAACACCTCACTTCAATCTGTGGTATTCGGGGGCCACAGGTTTATCACACCATTTCTACAAATAATTGGCCAGTAACTGTTGTCACTGTGTGTAGCACTGTTTACACAGCAAGAGGCCAAATTTTTGCAGGACTAAAATACAATCTTAGAAAATTATACTGTTAAATAACACCCCACTTCAATAGGTGGTATTGGGGGGCCATTGGTGTATCACACCAGTTCAAAAAATTATAGTGGTAGGAAGGACTGTCCATGTGCTGGAATGTTTCAATTGGCTGTCCCGTTCCACCTGACGGCTGTGTCATGGGTCAAAGTTCTCCCCAATGTAAACTAATATGGACGCCGCGAACGACACCATGTGTTCGCAAATTTGGCGGGTAGCAAACCAGCAAAATTTGCCGTGAACCGACCACCGGGCGAACCTCAAGGCCATCTCTACATGGCATTACCACATCAATGCAACAAAATCATGCATTATTGCGCAGGTTCTGTATGTGCAATGTTGTGCCATGCAAAATAAATGAAGTTAGGGGGCGTGGTCGGCCGTGGACTGTGATGGCAGCATGAGAGAGGAGTTCCAGGGACATTCAGCGGCACATAGCAGACATCCAGGATCCTTTTCAAACACCCCATCTGGGCGATCCACCCTGCAGTAACACGGGGACCATGTAGAGGAAGTACAAGGACTAGAGGAAACCAAAGAAGCTGACTGCGTTCTTCACTCAGCAGAAGCTTGGAGGTAGGCAAGATGGCGCTGGCTCATCCTCTACCGCTGCACATAGTACCCATCCCCAGCCAGCCAAGCCTAATATTAACAACAGAAATAGTGGCTCCCCTAAAAGCCCAGAATCCTACCCTCCTACACCTCAATCTGCTAGCCCTGCGAAGGCAAATTTCAGGGGGGATGACTCTGGATGAAGCCCAGCAGCTAGCCCTGTCACAGATTCTAGTGGAGGATACAAGGGAGCTTCCTGGCTCTTTTGAAGAATTTCCTACCATGATTTAGCCTGTTATGGACACTGAACTAATAGATATTCTGTTATCTTTGTGGAGCTCACTCCAGGCTGACATGATGTCTTGTACGTGCAAATTCAATAGTGAAATTCAAGCAGTGAAATCTAGAGTGGATCACATTGAATCCAAAATGGGGGAATTTGCATCCACCATTAATGACCTTGTAAATGCCCATGAAGGTAAAGAGGATGAGATGGAATGGCTTGGAGCAAAAATGGCAGATATGGAGGACAGATCCAGGAAGAATATTATAAAGATTAGAGGGATTCCTGAATCTGTCCAGCAGAATGATCTGCGTGTCTATGCTGTTACATTGTTCAAAGAGATCCTGCCTGATCTCACTGAACTAGATGTTATCATAGACAGAATCCATCGCCTACCAAAACCAACATATCTGCATGACCAGATCTCAAGAGATGTTGTTATACTGCGCTTGCATTTTTACCATGCCAAAGAAATACTCATGGCAGCAATGTGTAATAAAGAGAAAATTCCTCCACAGTATCAGAATATCCAATTCTTTGCGGATATCTCCTAGTACACTCTCCAAAAAAAAAAAAAACCCTACCATTATTTCTAATGCCCTCAGAAACCACAGGATTGGCGACAATTGGAAATACTCAACAAAACTCTTTATCACTAAAGTGGGTTCTACATACATAGTGGATTCACTGGTAAAAGGCCTCTCTCTATTAACCAGGTCTCCACCGCTGCATAGTAATACGACGCCGGCAGGAACACTCCTCTGGGTAGGCGGGTGTGATATGATGTTCGCCTGTTCACGCAGCGCAGTGATCGAGGATGAGGCGTGTCGGTCTGACACAGCCCTTCCCCCATCAGGGCCAAGAGCCAATGAAATTGTCTCTTTACCACGTGACCGGCTGTGTCCAATCACAGCCAGTCATAAATGTAGACAAAGAGGGGGTAACAGTCTGTTACCAGGTTCTCCTCCTCACACACCGATCCAGTGTGAGAAGGAAATCATAGAACAGTGAGTTACCATTGACTGTGTGAATTACTGTGCCCTGATTGCCCCACTGAATAAAAAGGACCTGTCACCAGTTCATGTGAGCCCATCAGAGTACCTGTCATCAGGTCATCAGAGTAGCACCTGTCACCAGCTCATCAGAGTACCCAAGTACCTGTCACCAGCTCATCAGAGTACCTGTGTACCTTTTACCAGCTCATCAAGGTACTCGAGTAGCTGTCACCAGCTCAACAGAGTACCCGAATACCTGTCACCAGCTCATAAGGGTACCCGAGTACCTGTCATCTGATCATCAGAGCACCCGAGTACCTGTCACCTGCTTATCAGAGTACCCAAGTACCTGTCACCAGCTCATCAGAGCACCCGAGTACCTGTCACCTGCTCATCAGAGTACCTCTCTCCAGCTCATCAGAGCACCTGAGTATCTGTCACCTGCCCATCAGCATACCTGTCACTAGTCCATCCGAGAACCTGTCTCCAGCACATCAGAGCATGCAAGTACCTGTCACCAACCCATCACAGTACCTGTCTTCAGCTCATCAATGCACCCGAGTACCTGTCACCAGCCCATCAAAGTACCTGTTGTGCAGACCAGCAGTAGGTGACGTGCATCCCATTAGTACCTGACGTGCATCTCATTAGTACCTGACTTCCAGCCTATTAGTACCTGACCTGCAGCCCATCACTACCTGTCATGCAGCCCATCACTACCTAATGTGCAGCCCATCAGTGTCACCCGTCATACAGCCCCCATGTCCAAAAAAGTTTTCCCTACCGAAGAGGCATATCAATTTCTAAGCCTGATGGATGAGAGCAGCGGTGATCTCTCACTGTCTGATTCCAGTTCTGAATCCAGTTCAGAATTCGAGCCCTCTAAAGGCAGTACATTGGCGACTGAATCAGAGGAGGAAGTAGTCCAGCAGCGTCAAACATCCTAATGGCCAATCGGCAAATGCCAACAGCACTAGACCACAGGAGTAAAGGCCCAGTACAAGCACTGGAATTTCACGCCAGACCCAAAGAATTAGAGCCCAAACTCATCCTCTGGATGCCTCAGCAAACCGATTGTGGCTGCCTTCTAGCTCAGGGTCAGCTACAATCCCCCCTTTCACAGCACAGCCAGTTGATTTTTTAAATGTATTTTTCCCTGATGAGTTACTTCAAAGCATCATGGACGAAACAAATCTTTTTGCCCAACAGTACATAGAGAACAGCCCCAGATAATGCTATACCCATCCTTTCCAATGGAGATGTCAAACATAGGAGGAACTTAGATTTTCTTTTGGGACTTGCAATCAATATGGGGCTGACAAAAAAATGAATTGCATCCTTATTGGTCTACCAAACCCCATCCACCACATGCCAATTTTGACATGATGAAATGATAATGCGCTTCCTGCATTTCAGTGATAACTCACAGTGCCCTCCCCAAGATCATCCCAATTTTGATAAACTATAAA
The DNA here is from genome assembly GCF_965119305.1 of Pelophylax lessonae. Lineage (NCBI taxonomy): Eukaryota > Metazoa > Chordata > Amphibia > Anura > Ranidae > Pelophylax > Pelophylax lessonae. The sequence goes on from NC_138778.1 coordinate 87,867,418, forward strand.
AAATGTGCCTACTAATTGATTTGTTTTCTACCGAACTTTATGTCCCTGACCAGAAAATCGACGAATCCCTGGTCCATTTCACTGGCCGGCTAGAGTTTAAGCAGTACATTCTCAGTAAGAGGGCCAGGTATGGATTAAAGCTCAACAAGCTCTGTGGAAGCACGACTGGATATGTGTACGCCTTCCGCATGTACGAAGGCAGAGACTCCCAGCTCCAGCCCCCTGAATGCCCAACAGACATGGGAATAAGCAAAAAAATTGTCTGGGACCTAACGATCCCACTGTTGCAAAAGGGGTATCACATTTTCATGGACAATTGTTATACAAGTTTGCTCTTTTCCTGCCACTTGTACCTTAACAAAATTTTGGCCTGCGGTACAGCAAGAAAAAGCAGGTAGGGCTTCCCACAGCGTCTAGTCACCACTAAGAACTGCGAAGGAGGGAATCCGCAAGCCTGAGGAATGAGGAAGTGTTGACCATGAAGTGGAGGGATAGAAAAAATGTGTACATCCATGATGACACCTCGGATTTAAATGACCAAATGCTACAACCCTATCTACTGTATTAACACGAAAGTCCCTCTTCTGGTATAAAAAATTAGAAATTTACTTTTTTCCATTTGGCCATTTATAACGCATACGTCACCTATCAAGAATCTACAGAAGCACCAAACACCTTCCACAAATTTATTGAAGCTACTGTCACTGCCCTGATTTACCAACAAGGATCCCCCCCAGAAAGCATTTGCTCCGATTGTTTCAGCAGACTGCATGAGCGCCATTTCCCTGACAATATCCCACCATAAGAAACTGTAAAAAGACACAAAAAAAAAAAATGTGGGGTGTGTAGTAAAAGAGGAAATAGGAAAGACAACAGTTTTCATTTTCCCCAATGTCCCCCTCGCAACTTGGCCTATGCATCGGAGAATGCTTCAGACGCTATCACACTGCCCAAAAACCATTAGCCCATATTTCTAACAGACTGCCATTTCCCTATTTTTAATTTCTGTGCTGAATTGCTGAAGATTTCCCTGCTGCCTCAACCAGCCATATCACTGCCTTCCATGTGAACCAACCCTGGCCTGTTTATCGACTATGCCTCTGCCTGCCGTCTGCATTGTTTATCCTCCATGTTTCTGCCTTTCACGTGAACTGACCCTGGACTGTTTATCAACTATGTCTTTGTCTACCATCTATTTCTAAAAAGGGGGACTAAAGAGCCGCGCTAGTTCACAATACAAATAAACAGATGACTGGCCCAAGACTAGCACCTCTCAGTAGAAAATACAAAATTGATTAAAAACAGGGCAGCCAGCACAAAAGTATATGATGGATCCACAGATAAAGACAATATAAAAGTGCAGCCCCTAAAGGATGATAATGATGTGCTATGTAGGTGAAGAAATGGAACACTTTTTTTGAAATTTAAATCTTTTTTTTTTTTTTATTTTATCATTGCTGAAGGTTACAGACACTGTATTACAAAATACCACCAAAAAGAAAAAACACATTCCAGCAACACAGATACAGTTACCAACATCTTCATATTCTTATATGTCTTCAAATAGAAAATCAAAACATGCTATACCATATCTGCCATAAACCCCCCTCCCCCCCTTACCTGTGAAAAAGGAAAAAAAAAAAAAGGAAGAAAAAAGGGGTGGGGGAAAGCCCCCTCAAACCCCGGAGAACCGACTCTGTGATCACCATGGAGAGGACCGATCTCCCAACCATAAACTCTACTAACCACTAAGTAATAAGGCTCCTTCCTCAGATGTCATAAATCCATCCCAACCTCCCCATAGTAAGGTAAATTTCTCATGCTTGTATTTAGATGCCCATACTAACTCCTCCATCTTCCTGATTGCTTCCACTTTGAATATCCAACTCGAAACCGTGGGCGGGGACCTCTGCTTCCATTTTGAGGGTATGCTGGCCCTAGCTGCGCTAAGGAGATGGCCAATAATGCCTTTTTGGAACACTGATACCGGGAGATCCGACATATTTAATAGAAAGAAAGCTGGATCATTTGGGATCATATGTTCAGTAAATTTCTGAATAATCCTACGGACCTCCGGTAGTAGTGTGTTAATCGGGGGCAAGCCCAAAAGATATGGAGCATAGTTCCCTCTGCACCATTGCAGCGCCAGCAACACTCTGAAACTTCCGGGTAACATTTATGCAGTTTGGCTGGTGTATAATACCATCTTGACATAATCTTATAACTTGTTTCCTGCAATTTAGTGCATCTGGAGGAATTTAATGTTAGTGCAAGCATCTTCTTAATTTGGGCTGGTGAGAATGTTCTACTCATCTCAATCTCCCACTTACGGACCCAGGGTAAAACCGGTTGAGTCTGAGGGATAACAAGTAGGCCATACATATATGACAAAGTGCCCTTCTTCTGGCCTTGTCTAGTACAGTAATCCTCAAAATCCGTAAGTGGTCGGCTATAGATACTTGGTGGCGAGAGCGAACCTAGAAAATAACGCAATTGTAAAGCCTGCCATAATGCTAGAGCATAAGGACCCTGTGCCTCTGTCAGCTCTGATAGTGTAGGCCATCTATCCTCTATCAGGAAATGTGTTACCTGGAAAATACTGGTTCTACGCAAATTCACAAAGTGACTAGATGATAGTCCTGGCTCAAATTTAGGGTTACCTAAGATTGGGTAGAGTGGGGAGTCTCTTGAGAATAACCTCTGTTTTAGTCGAATTGCCTCACACGATCTCAGTGTCACACCTATCAGAGGATGTGTCTTCAACGCCGAAGGGCATTCCCTCCACATCCAGGGGGCCCTACTCAAAGCCACAAGGGTCTGTGCTTGCTGTATCTGAACTGATATTTTGGTATTAAAGTGGCAGCCCCAGTCGAAATGGAACACTTTAATACAAACCCAATTCCAAAAAAGTTGGGACACTGTACAAATTGTGGATAAAAACAGAATGCAATGATGTGGAAGTTTCAAATTTCAATATTTTATTCAGAATACAACATAGATGACATATCAAATGTTTAAACTGAGAAAATGTATCATTTTAAGAGAAAACTAAGTTGATTTAAAATTTTATGGTATCAACACATCTCAAAAAAGTTGGGACAAGGCCATGTTTACCACTGTGTGGCATCCCGTCTTCATTTTATAACAGCCTGCAAACGTCTGGGGACTGAGGAGACAAGTCGCTCAAGTTCAGGAATAGGAATGTTTTTCCATTCTTGTCTAATACAGGTTTTTAGTTGCTCAACTGTCTTAGGTCTTCTTTGTTGCATCTTCCTCTTTATGATACGCCAAATTTTTCTATGGGTAAAAGATCTGGACTGCAGGCTGGCCGTTTTAGTACCCGGATCCTTCTTCTACGCAGCCATGATGTTGTAATTGATGCAGTATGTGGTCTGACATTGTCATGTTGGAAAATGCAAGGTCTTCCCTGCAAGAGACAACATCTGGATGGGAGCATATGTTGTTCTAGAACTTCGATAGATCTTTCAGCATTAATGGTGCCTTTCCAGATGTGTAAGCTGCCCATGCCACACGCACTCAGGCAACCCCATACCATCAGGGATGCAGGCTTCTGAACTGAGCGCTGAGAACAACTTGGGTTTTCCTTGTCCTCTTTAGTTCGGATAACATGGTGTCCCAAAAAGAACTTCAAATTTTGATTTGTCTGACCCTAGAACAGTTTTCCACTTTGCAACAGTCCATTTTAAATGAGCCTTGGCCCAGAGAAAATGCCTGTGCTTCTGGATCATGTTTAGATTTGGCTTCTTTTTTGGCCTATAGAGTTTTAGACGGCAATGGCGAATGGCACGGTGGGTTGTGTTCACCGACAATGCTTTCTGGAAGTATTCCTGAGCCCATGTTGGGATTTCCATTACAGTAGCATTCCTGTATGTGATGCAGTGTAAGATTCTGGTACCTCCGGTACCCTTAATCACCACTTTCCTCTGTAATGCGTCCCACCTTTCTCTTCAGGTGGTACGCATATAGCTTTAAGAACGATGATGTCACTGCTGAGCGCCGCAGAGCGGCTATTTCAACCGCCGGCGGTCTCACTCACATTGTTCGTTCAACCTGCCTTGTTACACACATGCTTTCAAGCCTGTCTCTCGATCGGAACCTCCAGCCATTCCCTTTACCTGGAGCAGACCGGAACCTCGCTACAGATCCCTGTATCTCGCTACCGGATCATTCCTCATCTACTGGACCTCTCTAACCTACTAACATTACAAGTGATAAGTACCCCGCAGGGGAACCCTCCATAACCTTATTGCACTATCTACCTATGCACATTAAGGACTGTTACTACCTATCTATACTATCCTATCATCTGCACTGTTACATAGATTGCTAGCTCTTCAGCCTACTACCATCTATCATCTGCACTGCTGCATAGATTGCTGGCTCTCCTGTCTACTACTATCTATCCTTGCACTGGGTTAGTCTATCCTGTATTTGTCATCTGCTGTCCTCACCACCTGTTAGCATACTCGATACTAACCTATCTGCATTCCTAATACCATCTTGAACTCTCCTATACAAACCCTATCAAGTGATTACCATCCTTGTCACTGTTCACACCTGTCCCTTCAGCACATCACCTTCATACTATCATATACATACTATCACTCCAGGAACATCTCATTGAGTGTGTATATATCTGTATGTTGAAGCTGACAGGCCCACGGTGATGAGTTCTGGAGAGTTGGATCTGGTATTCAACACATCTCTACATGACTACTGAGTGGAGATTTTGCAGCTACAAATCCAGCCTATACTAAAAACGCAGGAGCGTTACATGCAGTGCCGTCTAAGGGCCCGAGTATCGCGGGCATCCAGTATGGTTTTACGCACAGAGATTGTTCCAGATTCTAGTTACATAGTTACATAGTTAGTGAGGTTGAAAAAATACATCAGTCCATCCAATTCAACCTATGATGTGTGTGTGTTTGCTTTTAACCGTACATTGTATACCCCTGTATGTTGTGGTCTTTAAGGTGTCCATCTAATAGTTTTTTGAAACTATCAATGCCCCCTGCTGATACGACTGCTTGTGGAAGAGAATTCCACATCTTTACCGCTCTTACCGTGAAAAACCCCTTACGCACTTTAAGGTTAAACCGCCTTTCCTCAAGTTTTAGTGAGTGGCCACGTGGCTTATTGTATCTCCTTTCTCTGAATAGTTTGTTCCTTATGCTAGGGTCACCAGTACAGTATTTGTACATTGATATCATATCCCCCCTCAATCGTCTCTTCTCCAGAGAGAACAGGTTCAGTGCTTGTAGTCTTTCCTCATAGCTGATGTCCTCCATTCCCCTAATTATTTTTGTTGCCCTTCTCTGGACTTTCTCCAGTTCCAGCACATCCTTCCTGAGGACCGGTGCCCAGAACTGGACAGCATACTCCAGATGTGGCCGGACCAGAGTCTTGTAGAGAGGGAGAATAATCTCTTTATTTCTGGAGTGAATCCCCTTTTTTATACATCCCAGTATTCTGTTGGCTTTGCTTGCGGCGGCTTGGCATTGCATGCCACTGCCAAGCCTGTTGTCTACCAGTACCCCCAAGTCCTTTTCCATCCTAGACTCACCCAGAGGTTCCCCCCCTAGTGAGTAGCTTGCTTTCTGGTTTCTGGCCCCCAAGTGCATTACTTTACATTTTTCAACATTAAATCTCATCTGCCATGTAGTTGCCCACCCCGTTATTTTGTTCAGGTCCGCTTGCAAGGTTTCCACATCCTGCATAGAAGATATTGGCATGCCTAATTTAGTATCATCAGCAAATACTGAGATTGTACTCGATATCCCCTCCTCCAGATCATTTATGAATAAATTAAACAGGATTGGTCCCAGGACAGAACCCTGGGGGACCCCACTTTCCACACCCGCCCAATCCGAGTACTCCCCATTAATCACCACCCTCTGTACTCTCCCCTGGTGCCAGTTCTCTATCCAGGTACTCACCTTACGGTCCATACCTACCTTCCTTAGTTTGTACAGTAAGCGTTTGTGGGGAACGGTGTCAAAGGCCTTTGCAAAGTCCAGATACACCACATCCACAGGCTTACCTTTATCTAGGTGGCAGCTCACTTCATCGTAGAAGGTTAATAGATTGGTTTGGCACGAACGATTTTTCATGAATCCATGCTGATTACTAATAATACCGTTTTCATTACTAAAGTCTTGTATGTGGTCCCTTAACATCCCCTCCAAAATTTTGCAGACTACTGATGTTAGGCTGACCGGCCTATAGTTACCCGGGATATATCTCGGCCCCTTTTTAAATATTGGTACCACATTGGCTTTTTTCCAATCAGCTGGCACCATACCCGTCTGTAAACTATCCTTAAAGATCAAGAATAATGGTCTGGCAATCGCCTGGCTGAGCTCATTAAGAACCCTCGGGTGCAAGCCATCCGGTCCCGGGGATTTATTTATGTTAAGTTTCTCTAGTTTAGCTCTAAGTCTATCCTCTGTTAGCCATGGCGGCACTTCCTGAGGTGTATTATTTAGTTCGGCCTTACAAGCAAGGTTCGTGTAGCCCCCCGATTCCTTTGTGAAGACTGAAAAAAATAAATTTATTTAACACTTCCGCCTTTTCTCTGTCCTCAGTGGCCATTTTTCCTTTATCATCTTTTATGGGGCCAATGTGTTCTGACCTCACTTTCTTACTGTTTATATACTTAAAGAACTTCTTGGGGTTCTTTTTACTCTCCTCCGCTATATGTCTCTCGTGTTCTATTTTAGCCGCCCTGATTTTGTCTTTACATTTCTTATTACACTCTTTATAATGCTTAAATGCTGCCAATGACCCCTCAGTCTTGTATTTTTTGAAGGCCTTTTCTTTAGCTCTAATATACATTTTTATGTTGGAGTTTAGCCACCCAGGGTTTAGTTTTGCTCTTTTAAATTTATTTCCCTGTGGAATGCACTGGCCCACCCCATTGTTAAGTATGCTCTTGAAGCACTCCCATTTTTCCTCCGTGTTCATTGCTTCCAGGGTTCTATCCCATTTGATATTTTCTAGCAGCGAGCGCAGTTTAGGGAAATTGGGTCTTTTGAAATTCAGTGTCCTTATAGATTCTCTAAATCTTTGGATGGTATTATGTACTGTGGATGATGATAACTCCAAACTCTTTCAAAGTTTTCTCTGAGAAACTCCTTTCTGATATTGCTACACTATTTTTGCCCCAGCATTGGGGGAATTGGTGATGCTCTGTCCATCTTAACTTCTGAGAGACACTGCCACTCTGAGAGGCTGTTTTTTTACCCAATCATGTTGCCAATTGACCTTCCTCTAGTCTGGGTACTTATGGCTCCTGGGACCTTCCTAGGGGACTCTGTGTGTATACCCGATCCTTGATATACCTCTAGGACTCCTTAATAGGGACTCCTTCTATCGCGGGTTCCTTAATTGTTACCACGACCTCAGGGGCTCCTCTACTGCCACTTCCAGCAATGTCTCCTCTCTACTTCCTAGTAGGTCGTGGTAACAATTAAGGAACCCGCGATAGGAGTCCCTATTAAAGAGTCCTAGAGGTATATCAAGGATCGGGTATACACACAGAGTCCCCTAGGAAGGTCCCAGGAGCCATAAGGAACCAGACTAGAGGAAAAGGCATATAAACACAGGCGGATTATATCTTTATTTGAGGTGAGAATTTAGAGCACCTAGAAGTGACACCTGGTGGAGGAAATCAGTCACAACACCTTATCTGCACGGAAGCACTTTATGGATTATATATATTGAAGACGCACTTTTATTATGATTGGACATTTTTTGATTATTTAAGTTTTATTAATTACATTTTTGTGGCAATAGTTGATTTTATTTCAATTTTTGAAAATATTAGAAGCACCAAGCACTTTCAGATTTTGTTTTTTATCACGTTTTAAATAAGTCAATCACGATTTGCATTGAAGCACCTTCACATTTATTGGGAATTATGAAATTGGTTTAGATAAAGGAATATCCCATCTAATAATTACGACACCAATATTTTAAATTTTATTTTAAATTCATCCTTGAAGCGCACCATCACCCCCCTCTTGATTGTTTGTAGACTGGTTTATAGTGTCAGTATCGTGGTGCAGCATTAAGGAGTGATTTTAATTTCCCAGGATAGCGCAGGAACCATTTATATATACCTATTTGCCTCATAGAATATAAGTTGGGGTGTTTGCTTTCCAAAATGGGATCATTTTGTGGGTGTTTTTATTGTCTTGGTGCTTTAGGGCCTTTAAAAGTGTGATAGGTAGTCATAAAATTATGTGTGCAATTTATGCTCCCAGAACGCCTGAAGGTGCTACTTAGATGTCTCCACATGTGGTATCGCCACACTCAGGAGGAGTAGCAGAATTTATTTTGGGGTGTAATTTTTGCTATGTACATGCTATATGTTAGAAATATCTTTATAAATTGACAACTTTTTCATTTTTTCCCACATTTTCCAAAAACATCCACAGTATAATATACTTTGTAGAAAGCATATTATAGTGGATTAGTAGTATTATTGTGCACTGTGCAGCATTGTGACAGGTGTGGTGGTGAGACTGAGCGTTTCTGCAGCAATACTACACACAGTGAAAAAAGCACTTATATTGTATTATAACTGGTGTGATAGACCAATTGCCCCTCCAATACCACATATTGAAGTGGGGTGTTATCTGAGTATACTTTTACATGTTTATTTGTGTCCTGCAGCTATATTGCCTTTTTTGCTGAGTTAAGTCTGATACACACAGTGCCAAACTCACTGGCCAATTTTTTTGAACTGCTGTGATAGACCAGTGGCCCCCCAATACCACATATTGAAGTGGGGTATTATTTAACAGTATAATTTTCTAAGAGTGTATTTTAGTCCTGCAAAAATTTGGCCTCTTGCTGTGTAAACCGTGGAGAAAAGACAGGCGCCACTCTAAGTGCAGTAAGACACGTTTAATGTTGCAAATCAATAACACCACAAGAGAGTAGGTAAAAGACAGCAGTGGGTAATTTAAAGACTGTTCCGTCCAGGTGGCTGGTGCATCCGGATGCCTCAAAATAGCTCGAACAGTCCGCTACAGTAGTCCGCTGTAGCCGATGGAAGTCAGCGTTTCCTGAACACTGGGGACACGATAAGGGAGCTTCCGGCGGCACACTTCTGGCTGTGACGTACGAACGTGATGACGTAACGAACGTGATGACGTAGGCGACACATTGTCGGAGCATGCGCTCCTTCCTCAGGCCTCTATGGCACCATCTTTAGAGAGGGAAATATATAGAGGGAAGCCCTCTAACGTCCGCTGGGTCCTATACACAGGTAGTTGCTCTACTAGTACACAGATAAAAACAACCTATAGGATTGCAATAACTGGGAACTTAGGACGGATAGGTCCCATTCAAAACACACTTGTGGCATTAAAAAATACACTATAACATTGAACAATACAGAGTAACTACATACTCATGTATTATTAAAAAAAACATTTAATTGTTCCACAGAATTTGTTGTATACTGTCTGACATGCCCATGCGGCCTTTTCTATGTTGGGAGGACCATTCGTACATTGAGGAAAAGGTTCGGAGAGCATCGTCGGTTCGTTGAAGCAGGGGACGGCAAACATAGTGTTTATCTTTGTTACAGAAGTCCACTGTGCTGCAGAAATTAGAGGTGACCAAAAGTGCTACCAGTTGTTTTTGTCACTGTATATTCAGTTTCAGTTGAATTTGTTACCAATACCCACTATTCACCGATATATTCTTAGTGTGGGTCTATTTTAACCCTTTATTAGCAAACCTTGCCATCACACCATTTTTTGGTCATCATTCATTTTTTTTTTTATGGAATTATTGAAGTCAGTTGAGTCATCTAAATATGAAAATCTGGACGTTTTATATGGCTTTTTTCCCTCAGATCTGTTCCTTCCCAGTTTTAGGATTCCATCCCACATTTCCAAAGATTGTAGCCAGTTGTTCAGGAAAATCGAACAACTTATTACATCGGCCAACCACCAATGGTGGGACAAGTTTCTTACCCAATACACCCTCAATATGATCTCCCCCTAGAGGATTTAGAGTCCTTAAAACATGTTCCTTCCTCTCTGCAGCCCTAGAGAAGGAGTGGTGTCAGGTATCAGAGTTCTGCACCCGCAAGTGGATGCAGATAATTATCCAACAGAGATGTCAAATATGCTGAGGATATTGCCCAATTGAAAGAATCTATACTATCACTAGTCACATTATCACCACACCTACCCATCTCATGGTTGCGCACATTAAAGCTACATACAAAGAAAAAAGAAGATGAGGACTTACAGACTAAACTCGGAAAAATACGTTGAGATCTGGATGTTGGGGAAGCAGGAAGGGGAGGGGCAAGGGGGGAGGGAGAGGGATGGAAGGAAAGGAGGAGAGGGAGAAGGAGCAGAACATACCCCATAATAGCTTCTACATATAACCATGCAATAATCCCCCATGGCAACCATGCAGCCCAATAGCTCAGAGGCCGGGCACGGGGCAACTAGTGGGAGGACCCAGCCCCAGCCACCTAAAAGCAGGGCAAGAGGAGCTATGAATTCAGCGCTAATATATGCGCAGCCGAGCCAGGTCCACCCCCCACAGCACCCACGCCGGCAGCCATGAGAGCGTATCCCGGAGCTCCCCGTGAGGCGAAGCCCAGGCTGCTGCGCCGCAGAGACCCGGACACCGGCAGCCCCCCCCCCACACACATCAAAACAGTGCGATATGTAACTACAGCGACAACAGCCCGTCATGCCTCCCCCCCCCACCAAAAACAAAGTCTGGAACAAGGCAGTCCCGAGCATGTCCCCAGCCAGGAACACACACACTCTCATCCCTGGGACAGCGGCGGCACCCAAGGGAAAAGGGAGCCATGTCTGTCACTGGGGAGCACACAAAGTACCGGACGGCAATCCAGAAGGGGGGGGACCAATAAGGCAGGGGCACACCATGTTCATCAAGGGACAACGAGGGATCGCAGGAAGGCTCCCGAGGGGGCGGCCCGCATGTCCAAGCGAGTGCCAAAGTCACCAGGAACCCACATGGGAGGGAGGGGGGACAGCACAGAGCGGGCCGCAACAGCCGGACAAAAAGTCATAGGGGGGACACCGCAGGGAATTCACAGGCGGTTCCGCATCATCAGTCATCAGGGAATACAGGGGTCGGAGTGGAGGGGAGAGTGGAGAACGGGGCCATACTCACAGACCGAGGCTAACATTGGATTAGGTTTCAGGGGCCACGATCTCTGGCCCACAGGAGCCCTCCCTCGAGCGCTGATTCCACTGACGCTGTCTTCTAGGCAAGGGGCGGCTGAATCTTCTGGCTCCCCGGCCAGGGTCACGATCCGGGAGCAGCGCCATCCAGTCCGGGAGGTCCACTGGGGTTACATCCAGGAAGGCAAACAGGTCCGGCAGATCAGCGTGCTTGCGGAGAGTAAATGATGATCCGTTCTTCCTCACTGTGAGCTGCTGGGGGAATCCCCAGCAGTATGTGATCTCCGGGCTCCTGAGCTGTTCCAACAAGGGCTTTAACTGTAAAGTGCCGCAGGCAACGTCCGGGAAGATCTGTACCGTCTCCCCATCAAAGTCCACCGGACCTTTTGCCCATGCCTCCCGAAGTACCTTCTCCTTCACGGTGTACCGGTGGAGGCGGCAGATCACGTCCCGCGGTCTGGAGGGGTCAGATGGTCGGGCTCCCAGGGCTCGATGGACCCTGTCAAAGTCGAAGGGGGCCTGAGGGTCCGGGGTGCACACCAGGGAGAGAATAGCTCGCACTGTCTCAATGAGATCCTCAGAGCCAGTAGCCTCCGGGATGCCCCAGAGCCGCAGGTTATTACGGCGGCTCCGGTTTTCGAAGTCCTCCATCCTGAGCTGGTGGGCGGCGAGGGTCTCGCTATGTGAGGCACGGGCTTGCTCCAGGGCAAGCACCCTGGTCTGAAGGTCACCCACCGCCGCTTCCCCGGCCGAAATGCGCCCGTCCAGCTGAGCTACCTCCCCACTCAGGTGTTGAAAGTCCTTTTTATGTTGCTCCGCTACTTGCGCTACAATGGCTTCCATGTCTGCTCTAGTGGGTAGAGCCCGCAGGAGAGCCCACAGCTCGGTGTTGTCTCCTATCTGTACTGCGGGAGAGGGTTGAGAAGCCTGCAGCGATCCGGCGGTGGCCATAGTGCAGGCGGGATGCAGAGGTGAGGAGCTCTTTCCCGGCAAAGAGGGAGCCGCGGATCCCAGGCCGCCACTGGGAGTCAGGGACAAGGCCGCGGATGATGGGCCCGCTGAGTCCGAGAAAAAGGAGCAGATGGGGGTGGTTGTAGCCTTCCTGGAGCACGATGCGGATGAAGACTTGGTCTTTTTCTTTCTATGGACGCTCATAGCAGCTAGGAGAGAGATGTAAGTGCCGAGAAGGGAGGACAAGGAGCGGGAGCACCATGCAAAAGCGACCTCACACCGCCATGTCCGAGCCACGCCCCCACGTCGAGATCTGGATGATTATAATCTAGACCGCGTATTCAATTAGAAGAAAAATAGATCAGGTATTTCTCCACGTCTAAACATCCAGAATTTATCACAAACCGAGAATGCCAGTACTAATTTGCCATCACTCATGGAGTGTCATCCGTCAGTTTTAAATCTGGCAGTCATCCCCCTTTTTATCCGAGAGATCGCCATGTTCTTTCCACCTTACCCCCAAATAAGCTCAAGCCCAACCACATTAGAAACAATAAAAATAATAATCCATCTGATACACCATTAAGGGGGGCTGCAACTGATGCAACTTCCCACCCTCCAATTTGCACTAGGCCGAAACCGCAGCGAAAACGGAAGCACAGATGTCCACCTACAGTTCCTACCATCAGTCTCTCCCAGACATGCATTAAGACTATTGAGACTGCCCCTTTAGCTGATCCTTCTGTCTCACATTCTTTAGTTAGACCTGAGGTCGAGGACACAAGTTGTCTATCAACCTCTCCCCCTTCCTCTGGCATAGACGCCCCCAACCATAGGGGCGATACTAGTCAGATACCCAATACAGCATATGAGGTTGAGGGAGAGAGACCAACGTCTGCTCCTGGCCATATGCCTTGTCCTGATATGTCCACCGGTCCAGATAATGCTAGTTCCCATAGAGACACTATTACTTATCCTTTGACCAACTGTCCTGATCCTATTCCGGTAGATCAGGATTTTTTAGGCCTTACCCCTCTGCTTACCCACGTCAAGCGAAAACTTGACGTAGAGGTAGGCGGGGGGGGGGGGGGGACTCTCTCATCAGGAAAAGACTAAGACTAGTGGGACAATAAAAATATTTAATCTCTCCTCACACGTCTTGTCTGAGGCAGAAGCCTCCCTGTTTTGCAGAGGTTTAAATTTTGCCCGTCCTCATCCCCGAATCCTTTCACATTATTCAAAGACCTTAACAGTTTTATACGCCTACTAACTTTAAAACGCCATTTTAGCATACAGACCTCCAAATATGGTGATTCCACCCAGCTAGGTCCTCAGACCGAGGAGGTCCAGTTGTGTCCTGAGATGGACGCTATTGGACAACAGCTGTTAGAGGAACTCTACATCAGTGACGATGAGGAGGACCTGGCCTTTTTTACATAACATCTATCTACATCTCCGCCTGTGCAACATACAAGTCTTCATTCAAAATCTAAGTTTAACCCTGTGCAGTCCAAGGGCCCCTATGTGCAGACATTTTATCAGGTTGTGTTCACTGATATCAAAAATATGTGTCATACTAATCCCAAAAACAATAAACAACCCTCCTCATACAAAAATTTCAATTTGACCCAAAATGAAAGTAAAGCACTTACAGATTTGTCCAACAACCACAACTTGATTGTGAGGACAGCAGATAAGGGTGGAGGTATTGTCATCCAAAATAAATAGGACTATCTTAGGGAGGCCCAGCGTTTACTTCAAGATGATACCACCTACAAAAAACTCCCTTGTGATTCACTGCCAGGCTATATATTTGAAGCCAAAACACTCTTAGATGAGGCCAAATAGGAGGGGATTATTAATAAATCTGAGTATGCATTTTTTCATAGAGATTTCTATGCGATGCCCTATTTTTACCACATCCCAAAGGTCCACAAAGACCAAGCAAATCCGCCCGGTAGACCAATAGTAGCGGCTATGGAGAGTATCACTAACTCTTTCTCCCAGTATGTGGATCAGTTTCTCCAGCCCCTGGCACAAGATTTGCCCTCCTATATTCGAGATGGAGTCCATTTACTAGAACTCCTGGCACCTTATAATTGGGAACCCACCTACTTGTGGGCATCCCTAGATGTGAACTCTCTATATATGAGTATCCCCCATTCCGTTGGTCTCCAAGCAGTTACCTCATTTTTAACGACTTCTTGTAGCATAAATCCGGCACAGGCTCAGTTTGTTGTAGATGCAACCTGTTTTTGCCTTACTCATAATTATTTTGAGTTCGAGGGGTCCTTTTATTTACAAACGGCACAGCAATGGGGGAAAATTTTGCCCCCAGCTATGCAAATTTGACTATGGGCATGTGGGAGTCCCAGTATATCTGGAAGAACAATCCCTTTATCTCCCATCTTATTTTTTATGGGAGATATATTGATGATATAGTGGTCATCTGGGACGGTCCAAAATCGACATTTTTGGAATTTGTCCATCATTGTAATTCCAACCCATACAACCTGTCATTTACTTCAGTATCTAGCACAGTGGAACTAGCATTTTTGGATTTGTTGCTTTACCATAGAGGAGAGAAAATTGAGGCATAAAATTATACCAAGCCCACGGCTGGTAACTCCTTTCTCCACTTTCAAAGTTGTCATCACCCCAGGTGGATTCAAAATATCCCTAAAAGTCAGTATTGTAGGTTGCGGAGAAACTGCACTAATGATGAGAACTACTTGGAACAGAGTGTGCTTCTAAAGACTAAATTTGTTGAAAAATCTTTCCCTGAACCTCTGGTGTATACTGCACACAATATGTATTTGAAAGGCCCTGTAGGAAAGAAAACCATTAAATCTGATACACAGTCTAGCACTCCGAGATTCGTTACACAGTTCCATAACAAATTCAGGAAAATGGAACAAGTACTAACCAAACATTGGTCCATCCTTCTGGAGGACCCACACCTTAAAAAAAAAAAGGGACAGTTTACCCCCTAAGCCAAAAATCATGTATAGGAGAGCCAGGAATATAAAAAATATGGTGGCCCCTAGTAAATTAAAAGGTACGCCTTCAACTTTCACATCACAATTAAGTCTTATTCCTCTAGTCGGCATGTATCAATGCCGCAAGAAATTGAGCCTTACCTGTAAGCACGTGACTCACGGTCAAAAAGAGTATACCATCAAAGGTAAAACTTATCCCATTAAAAAATTTTTTTAATTGTTCCACAGAATTTGTTGTATACTGTCTGACATGCCCATGCGGCCTTTTCTATGTTGGCAGGACCATTCGTACCTTGAGGAAAAGGTTCGGAGAGCATCGTTGGTTCGTTGAAGCAGGGGACGACAAACATAATGTCCCCCGCCATTTTCTGACACATCATGATCATTCCTCCCTTGGGCTTAGAGTTTGGATCCTGGAATCTATACCAGCCACCCCCTCAGCAGCCCAACGTTTTAAACACCTATGCCAGAGAGAAGCTTTCTGGATCTATACGTTGGATACTTTGGTGCCAGGTGGGCTCAATGAGGAGGTGGAAACCAATTCTTTAATCAAAGGCATTTTCCAATTCATCCAGATATGTGTGTGTATATATATATATATATATATATATATGTACATTTATAATCTTTTATGAGAAAAAAATTTTCTTTGCCCCCCCCCTTTTATACGTGGTTTGTGTCTTTTTATATAAAAATAAGAATGATTTTTAATGCAGTGTTTTATATATATATATATATATATATATATATATATATATATATATTGATTAATTATTTATGAGTATTTATGTGATCTTTAATGCTAAGGATTTTTTTTAATACATCTATATATACGTCATAATTGGCTTCTTATAATTCCACAATTAATTTATTGTATTATTTATGTATATGTATATATGCATATATGTATGCATGTTTTTATTTCATTTTATAATATTATTTTTATGGATTATATATATTTTTTATTTTTACTTTTTTTTTTTATTCTTAATTTTATTGCATTTTAGTATTTATTCTCATTTCTAATTTTTGTTTTCATTATATTTACAGATTTTCATATTTATTTCACATTTGTCAAGCCACACTAGCTTTTATAAGTTATAAGTGTGCCAAAAATCTGTGTTTTGTTATTTTAATAATACATTAGTATGTATTTACTCTGTATTGTTCAATGTTATAGTGTATTTTTTTATGTCACAAGTGTGTTTTGAATGGGACCTATCTGTCCTATGTTCCCAGTTATGGCAATCCTATAGGTTGTTTTTATCTGTGTACTAGTAGAGCAACTACCTATATATATAGGACCCAGCGTACGTTGGAGGGCTTCCCTCTATATATTTCCCTCTCTAAAGATGGCGCCATAGAGGCCTGAGGACGGAGCGCATGCTCCGACAACGCGTCGCCTACGTCATCGCGTTCGTACATCACAGCCGGAAGTGTGCCGCCGGAAGCTCCCCTTTCGTGTCCCCAGTGTTCAGGAAACGCCGACTTCCATCGGCTACAGAGGACTACTGTAGCGGACTGTTCAACCTATTTTGAGGCATCCGGATGCACCAACCACCTGGACTTCCCTCTATATATTTCCCTCTCTAAAGATGGCGCCATAGAGGCCTGAGGACGGAGCGCATGCTCCGACAACGCGTCGCCTACGTCATCGCGTTCGTACGTCACAGCCGGAAGTGTGCCGCCGGAAGCTCCCCTATCGTGTCCCCAGTGTTCAGGAAACGCCGACTTCCATCGGCTACAGCGGACTACTGTAGCGGACTGTTCGAGCTATTTTGAGGCATCCGGATGCACCAACCACCTGGACGGAACAGTCTTTAAATTACCCACTGCTGTCTTTTACCTACTCTCTTGTGAGTACATGGTGTTATTTCTCCACAGTACTCTGCAAGTTATCTTCTCGCTTGTGACAGAGCAGCCTTCAGTGTTTATAGACTTTTCCATATATACCTATGGACTTTATGGACTCTTTACGTGTACATGCATTATAGACCTCCTATTCACCCTAGATGGTAGTATTTATTGGTATCCCTCAATTTCCTTGCGCCAGTATATCCAATGTGCTGTGTAAACAGTGCTACACACAGTGACAACAGTTACTGGCCATTATTTGTAGAACTGGTGTAATAAACCTGTGGCCCCCCAATACCACATATTGAAGTGGGGTTTTATCTGAGTAAACTTTTACAAGTGTATTTGTGTCCTGCAAAAACATTGCCTCGTTTGCTGAGTGAAGTCTGATACACACAGCGCCAAACTCACTGGCCAATTTTTTGAACTGGTGTGATACACCAATGCCCCCCCAATACCACATATTGAAGTGGGGTGTTATCTGAGTAAACTTTTACAAGTGTATTTGTGTCCTGCAAAAACATTGCCTCGTTTGCTGAGTGAAGTCTGGTATACACAGCGCCAAACTCACTGGCCAATTTTTTGAACTGGTGTGATACACCAATGGCCCCCCAATACCACATATTGAAGTGGGGTGTTATTTAACAGTATAATTTTCTAAGAGTGTATTTTAGTCCTGCAAAAATGTGGCCCCTTTCTGTGTAAACAGTGCTACACACAGTGACAACAGTTAGTGGCCAATTATTTGTAGAACTAGTGTAATAAACCTGTGCCCCCCCCCCCCCCCCCATACCACATATTGAAGTGGGGTGTTATCTGAGTAAACTTTAATGTTAGTGATGTTCCTTGGATGTGGCCTACATTGCCTACTTTTAATTTGTTCAGGGACATTCAGGCACTTCACCTGCCAATCCACCTGCAGCTGATGAAGCAGAGCCTGAACATCCGATAAGAATTTTTCACTTTTCTATGTCTCAAAAAGATTTCTTCAATTACATTCCTGCCAGGCTAGGATTTGCAAAGGCAAACTTGATGTGTGCCTTGGCTTTTTGTGGGGTGGAGCATTGCTTAGGCATGATTTTCTATTAGTTTGGTGCATGTTTCATGTATGTGGTGAAGTAGGCCACTTTGTTAAAATCACAAGAATGACACTAGCAGTCTAGGGCAAGATTTGAACTGTTTGATGTCCAAAGTGTTCAGCCATTGTAATGTTTGAAACACTGATATTAATGGGAAGTCATTATCTGAAGTGTTCCTAGCTTGCCTACATGACTATGAGCAAGTGCTTGTTGGAAGTCCATCCACCTGTCATATTGTATGCTTGTGGTGTTTCTGATGTAAAACTATTTTTGGAGTACCTTCTAATTGTGTTTTTTTGTCTTTTAGCCAGCATTGGATACAGCTGGATTGGCACCTCTCCCTCCTCATAATAACTACCTTCTCAGTCTTGGTGAGAGGCTGGTTGCCCAGATAGCCCTCCTTCCAAACCCAGTTTGCCCAGCCCCAGCCCTCCTTCCAAACCCACCTTGACCAGGCCCATCCTCCCCAGCTCTCCTTCCAATCCCACCTTTCCCAGGCCCCCTCACCACTCCTTCCAAGCCCCTCAATATGCCCTCCCAACACAAGCCCTCCAAACACACCCCCTCATCATAGTCCATCACCCCACTTTGTCAGCCCCCACAACACAACCCTCTCCAGTCCCTACACAATATCCTATACCCTCACACCTTCACCAGCAGCAGCAGCCCCCAATACCTTATTAATGTTTTTGTTTTGTTTTTTTTTGTTTTTTTTTTTCTCCTTATTGTAATTTTTTTTAATTATTAAAATAACTTGTGCTTTTTGTTTTGTTCAAAAATGCTGAGGAAGAAATGTCCCTGGCTTGGAAATGTAGGCCTTTCTACACAAGTGCTTTTCTGATTGCAAACACATGTTTCCATTTATACTTGTTAATCCCAACCCTCACATAATGAAATCCTAAAAGCTGACCCTTCTAATTTCCAAAAAAAGTCCCATAGAGCAGACAACTGATTCAAAGTGGAAGTGGCTGCAATTGCTTTGGTGTTGGATTAGGTTTCCATTTTCTACTGGTGGTCTGCCCTGCAAATAGTTTTGTTGGGGACACTTTTAAGAAAGATCACTAGCATATGTAGCAGTTGAGCATTATCTGAGCAACATTTTACAGTGAAATATCATCAAGGAATTCAGACACTTTTGAGCTGAGCCTTTTTCTTCAAAAAGCTGAATGCTGATACAGGTTTAGTAGTGTTCCCTGGATTTTGCCTTTTCATTGTTCTTTGTATTTGAAATGAGTAGGCCATCTAACACTCTTCTCCCCTAACATCACAATGCTGTCTAAATATGCCCCATGTGCGTCCTCATTTTGCCAACACCAAAGGAGGTGGCTAAATGGCCAGATCACCTTCTTTTCAACAAAGTAGTAATGACAAAAAGGTCAGCCTGGCATAAAACATTGAAGTTTGGATATAAGGCGATGTTTTGGAAGTTGTGTTGTCTTTCTTTGTGTTACTAACTTGCTAAAGGCGAAGGTCATTTTGGCAGCAGGTAACATGTTACCCCATGTCTTGTCTTTTAGAGCATATATTAATAAAAAAACCAAGTCAGCAGCTGCAAATACTGTAGCTGTGGATTTTGACTATTGGGGCATACATCGGTCCATGCATCCCGTGTTATCCTTGGCTGAGGCCATTTTGGGAATGGAGTGTAAATGGAATGGAATGGTGTGTGTTGAAGTGTAAATGTGTGGCCCAAATCTGAATTGTTAACCTGACCTGATGTAAGCAAGCTTGCCCCTCTGCAGCTCGAGCTATCACTGTCCTGCAAATGCTTACAAGGCCAGGCAATCTTGTACAACTATCAAAAACACACAAACTAGTAACTTTTCGTGCAAATGTTTGAATATGTAAGAAAAATAAAAACTTTATTTTACAAAACAATAAAATATAAATAAAAAAAATATAATCATTAAAAAAAAAACTCAAAGAGCAAGGGCTGGTCAGCAGAAGGGTAAAATAACAAAAAAATTATCATCATTGATTGTTATGTGGCCCCATGGAGAGGATGCCCTAAGATTAGAGGTGTTTCACATCTTAAAACTTTTTGGATTTATGAATTATGGTCCCATTTCCCATATCGGTTAAACATAGAATGGGACATTAACGCCTTTATTAACAATGTGTAATTTTAGCACCCTTATGCTTTATATCATTTTATATCTTACAACTCATTTTTGTATTTATCATGTAAGATTTATCTTTACATTATAATATACCATTCATTCATTCTTTATCTAGCTTTTTGTATTCATGTTTATTTGATGTTAAGTACCTTCCGGGTGTTTTCACAATGGACAGTTTTTATATATATATATATAAAAGTATACATATATACTTTTTTTTTACGATCCAATAGTAATAGCTCCTCCCTCATTGAGTCTCGTTTTTATTTATTTTTACACATTTTTAGTTTTTTTATAGATTTATCCTAATTCGTTTAATTGCCAGTCAATGTTTTTCACATTTAAAGGAAAACTCTTGCACTAATAATTATGAGTACACCACAGTGAGAAAAAAAAGTTAGTAAATAAATGGTGCTCAAATATTATAAACACACATGTACAGTGCTGCGGCTTTAAACCTGATCAACAATTAAATAAAGTGAAATGATATTCCCACTACCTGAATTAAATGTTTTTCATGTCCCTTTGTTTTTTATTCCTTATTAAATATTTGTGCCGTTTTAATTCTTAAATGTCTAAACATTAGTGTAGTTTTTGTCCATTGTTTTCATAAGGAGGCTTGGCCCTGTGCCCTCCTCCCCTGACAATTCATCATTGGCACCGATAGAGAGGTGTGGATTGCATGCCTATTTGTAGCTGAGTGTTGAGGCTTCGTCATAACGAGGCTTTAATGTATTTGTATCAGCCACTTCCTATGTTTAACCATTTCCATAATGAGGCTTGGCTTTCGCTTCCTCTCTGTGGTTCCATATCGGGATTCATACCAAGGCTTGGAACGTACGCCCAGACCCAGCATTATTTACCTATGCTCTCCGAGGCCATGTGGGCGTCTTATTGTGTGGCCACCCCCCCCCCCCCCCGAAAGGTATTTATTACAGCAACACCAGTAGCATGACACCCCAGATGATGTCTTGTAAGATGAAACGCGTTGGATCAGCTACAGGTGTTGTGTCTACTTTTTCTACTACTTACAAGCGCTTTTTTCTCATCGATACTGTAGGTGTTCCTACTTTTAAAATAAATGGTTCCTTTATTGGTACACACTATGTGAGCTTTCTATTTTATTGAGCTCTTGTGGAGGATATCTTGGCCGTCGTCTCAAGCAGTTACCCATTGATCTTTCCATATGGTTTTGATGCGTTTGGACGTGGTCCCTGAGTAATGAAGGCATTCCAGCGTCAGCAATACAGTGACAACTATTTCTCCTCAAATGCGTGAGTGTCCTAAAGAGTGTATACTCTATTGGGTCCTATCCATCTGGTAAGTCCCCCTACTTACCTCATTTACTGGTGGTGGTCACATATATCAGAGATCACTATATTTTATTCAAAGGAGATTCTGCACCTTGCACTTTTGGTGGACAATTTTCTATAGACAACATTGTACATATTCACCTCTTTAAACTGAATGGACTATATGCATTCGATCATTATTTATTACTTATATGCACTTTTATGACTATTATTATGGTTTATGTCCCAATGCACTTTAATATATGTTTGCACAATTTTTGCTTCATTTGCACATATTGATCTTTATGTTTTGAATCTTACTTCAGGTATTTATTGTTTAATTATTTTCACATCACCATCGCTGCAATATTTTTTTATCATTGGTTATTAGGAATTGTCATTCGTTTTTTGCTGGCTGCAGGTTAACATTGTTAGCGCGGTATACTTTTTTAAACATTATAGTGTAGTGTGACCTAGTCAAAGCAATATGAATAGGTTTTTACTTGAATGAAATACTATAACTATATAGTTACATAGTTACATAGTAATTGAGGTTGACTAAAGACAATAATCCATCCAGTTCAACCTGTGTAGGTGTGTGTGACCCTAATCATCTCTCATACCCCTTAATGTTCTTATCCTTGAGATGTATGTCCAAGAGTCTATTGAAAGTAGCCATACTTCCCGTAGAAACTACCTCTTGTGGTAGAGAATTCTACAATCTTGTAGCCTTAAGAGTAAAGAACCCACCGGGTTGCCTGAGGTTAAAACGCTTCTCCTGTGATCGCATTGTATGTCCTCGCGTCCTCATGCAATCCTTGCGACTGAATAGATTTTTTTCTATGCTGAGATCACCACTGAGGTATTTGTAAATTGCTATCATGTCCCCTCTCAGGTGTCTCTTCTCCAGGGAGAATAAATTAAGCGATTGTAGACGCTCTTCATAATTAAGGTCTTTCAATCCCCTAATTAGTTTAGTTGCCCTTCTCTGGACTCTCTCCAGCTCCTGAGGACTGGCGACCAGAACTGGACAGAATACTCCAGATGCAGTGGGACCAGAGTTTTATAAAGTGGTAGAATTATAGTTTTATCTCTGGAAAACATCCCCTTCTTTATGCATGTTAATATTTTGCCAGCTTTGGCAGCTGCCACTTGACATTGCATGCTATTGCCTAGTCTATGCTCTACTAAGACTCCCAGATCTTTCTCCATTTTTGATTCCCCCAAAGGTTCCACCCCTAAAGTGTATTGTGCTTTTATGTTTTTAGTCCCCAAGTGCAAAACCTTACACTTCTCCACATTAAACCTAATTTGCCATGTCGTTGCCCACTCTGTTATTTTGTTCAGGTCATTCTGTAAGATATCTGCCTCATGCTGTGCAGTTATTGCCCTGCCCAATTTTGTGTCATCTGCAAAAACTGATATAGAACTAATGATCCCGTCCTCAAAGCACTGGAAAAGCACAGGCAGGGCACTGGAAAAGTCACCAGGTGCAATCCTGTGCTGAAATGGCATGATACAGTGTAATCTGTTAGGATCACAACTTTGTATCATGTCATTTATATATTTACACTTTTGAATTTGCAGCCGGTTCCACCCCCCTGCGTCTGGAAGGCAAGTGCCAGCAATCGGCCGTGCACAGAGCGGGGAGAGAGTGTGAGGACGGCGGGGAGGACGGCGGGGGATCGCTGGGAAGGTGAGTAACATTCTGGGGTAATCCCGAGTGTGGCTCGGGATTACCGCTTTTGGTATTGAAAGTTAACCCTGAGCCACACTCGGAAATACCACCAGGGAGGTTAAATCTGTCAAAACAAGAGTCTAGTAGACATCCCGGGTATGATGAAGTTTGAAACACAAAATCATAAATATAATAATAACACATTTTACTCAATAATATAATCAAACCAAAAACACTGAAATGTGTACAAACAAGGGGTGTGATATTGCTAGTCACTGTAATAAAGGTTTAGTAAACCTTTATAAAATATTTTGAAACATGGGACTGCACAAAGTCCGACGTCACAATAGAATCTGGTTTCTTTTCTTACTTTCCTTCCACTGTCATGTCTCTTCGAGCATCAAACCACACACATCGTTATAGATGCTGACTTTTTCTCAGTTGATGATGGGATGGGATGGGATGTAGTCCATGAAGTGATGACCAGTTAGGCGTTCCGGGTTGACAACGCCAACAGCACGACGTCCAGATCTGTTCACTGCCATTGATGATGTTTGGTGACTCAGAAAGATTTGTTTGGCAACTTTCCAAATTAAGTCTGCATGAATCACAGGTTTGTCACTCTTTTTTTTTTGAGCAGAATGTATGCATTCCACAATCATTGCTCAAGAAGATGCCTGAAGATCTTATAGTATTTCTTTTTGCTGCTTCCTCATAGCTGGGTAGAATGTCATTGCTTGGTTGGCTCTGTCGATACCTCCCATGGTGTTGTTGTAGTCTATCACTACTTGTGGCTTCATTACTTCTCTCCCACCTTTCATGCATATCATAACAGTGGAGGTGTTATGTACTGTACTCATTAGGCACACATCTTTCTTGTCCCTCCATCACAGTGCCATCATTTTGCCTTTCTGCCAGGCAATCATTTCTCCTGTCTTGAGCTTCTTTTTGCCCTTACGGTTCCATAGGCATCGGTTTTGTTGTGCAGTAGAACCTCATAAAGTTCAGGAGATGTATAAAAGTTGTCTGTTGTTACACAATAGCCCTGATTTAGCAATGGCTTAATTAGTAAAAGAACAGAAGTTGCCATTCCATAATTACTGTATTTTTCATCAAATTTTGTTCCTTTTCCAGTGTATATCACTGAATTCCAAATGTAGCCACTTGACGATTCGCATAGCATAGGATTCGCATAGGATTTTACATCAAATCGTGCCCTCTTTTATGCAATGTATTGCACCCAGCTGAGCCTTCCCTTGTAGGCCATTAAACTTTCATCTATGCTGATGTCTCTTTCTGGCACATAGCTCTGTTGGAAATTCTGAAGAATCATTTGATATACTTCCCAATTTTTTATAGTTTTGGTGCAGGATGAGTAGTTTCATCAAATTATTCATTATTTTCAAAGTGGAGATATTTCATTATAAAGGAAAATCTGTATTCTGACATGCCCGTGCCAAAGAATGGAGTGGCAAGTAATGTATTGGTTGTCCAATACCACCTCTGCAGGGGTTTCCCCACCACTCCCTGAAGAATTATTAGGCCCAGAAATTTCCAAAGGTCATCTTTGGTCACTGGTTTCCACTTTCTGCATCTTGCAAACCTCCGATGCGTAGCGCATTGTTGCTCTTTGTACCGGTTGGTCTCAGTAACTATTTTTTCAATAACCTCATCGGTAAAAAATAATTGTAGGTATGCCAAGGGGTTGTCATGGTCAAAGTCAATGTTCATACCAGATGCTCCTGTAAATGGGAATCTTAGGGGGCGCTGTCTGATCCGTACCGCAGTCAATAGAGCACCAAGTCTGCACATCGCTGGGCTCAGTCACAGAATCATCGCTGTCGTCACTTTCCGTACCTGATGACGAATTTTCACAGGAATCGCTATCACTCAGTTCTTCAAGTAACTTAATTTTGCTGTTGCTGTTTTCCAGTTAGCCTAAAAGCGCTTTTGCACAAAAAACGCTTTTTGGACGCCATGGTGGTTCTTAATTTTCCAGGCAAAAAGAACTGGAAAAGCACAGGCAGGGCACTGGAAAAGCCACCAGGTGCAATCCTGAGGTGAAATGGTATGATACATAGGGATGATCAAACGGTTCGGGTTGACCATCAGTTCGACCCGAACATTGACTGTTCGAAATTCAGCCGAATTTCAAACTTTTTGCTGAAAAAGTTCGGAATTTGGCAACCAGAACTGACCAAAATGCAATGGGACAGGAACTGGGCTTTAAAAGCCTGTGATTGGACCAGAACCATCAGTAAAAGCCAATTGAGGGGGCAGGAGGATGCTAGGAATGTGATTGGAGTGACTAGGGGGTCCAGAGGCCAATCAGTAGTGAATACGCCCCCCAGTATATAAGATAGCCCCGCCAAATCTCTAGCATTGTAATACAGGGGCTGTGGAAGAGAGTGGAAGCAGTTCTGTTACTCCTGCTTCAAAGCGTCATTTAGCAATTATTCGTGTGAGGAAAGGGATATCTAGTGTAGTTAGGGTACTATTTTCCACTATAGTTAGATTTAATGATCTAGTTTCTGTAGGGAAAGTGTTAAGTGTCAGGGGACCGTAGTGTTGTGTAGGGTTAACTGACTATGGCAGGGTGACCAAACCCTTCCATGTCAGGGTGACCGCCATAGAAAGCCATAGAAAAAAGATTGTTTCTATTAGAATTGCAATAGAGCAGGATAGTGGCTTCGCCCCTGTGACACCCGGCTTTTTGTTGCAGGCGTTTTATCTGTTTTTTTTGTGGACGTGTTTGGAGGCAGGCATGACATCAGAACTTCTGTGTAGGGGTATATATACACACACATGTATGTATATATACACATATATAGGTGTGAAAGTAGCAGAACCCTATGCCTGCGCTATTGAAATAATTAACAGGCATAAGACTTCGCTCCTATCACACCTATATGTGTGTATGTGTATAAATACATATAAGTGTGTGTGTATACATACCCCTATACAGAAGTTCAGGTGTCATGCCTGCCTCCAAAGACGCCCAAAAAATGCCCAAAAAAATGCCCACTACAACACACCTGGGCGTTTTTGTAGCAGGTGTTTTTTGGGCATTTTTTGGGCGTCTTTGGAGGCAGGCATAACATCAGAACTTCTGTGTAGGGGTATATATATATATATATATATATATATATATACACACACACACACATGTATGTATATATACACATACACATATATAGGTGTGAAAGTAGCAGAACCCTATGCCTGCGCTAATGAAATAATTAACAGGCATAGGACTACGCTCCTATCACACCTATATGTGTGTATGTGTATAAATACATATAAGTGTGTGTGTATATATACCCCTATACAGAAGTTCAGATGTTATGCCTGCCTCCAAAGACGCCCAAAAAATGCCCAAAAAAAAACGCCTGCAACAACACACCTGGGCGTTTTTGTAGCAGGCGTTTTTTTGGGCATTTTTTGGGCGTCTTTGGAGGCAGGCATAACATCAGAACTTCTGTGTAGGGGTATATATACACACACACTTATATGTATTTATACACATACACTCACATAGGTGTGATAGGAGCGTAGTCCTATGCCTGTTAATTATTTCATTAGCGCAGGCATAGTGTTCTGCTACTTTCACACCTATATATGTGTATGTGTATATATATACATACATGTGTGTGTGTGTGTGTGTGTGTGTGTGTGTATATATACCCCTACACAGAAGTTCAGATGTCATGCCTGCCTCCAAACACGTCCACAAAAAAGCCCTATAAACGCCTGCAACAAAAAGCCGGGTGTGAAAATAGCGAAGCCACTATCCTGTTCTATTGCAATTCTAATACAAACAAACTTTTTTTTTTTGGTTCTGGACATGCTACAGAGCTGAAACTTCAATAATTGGCTCTCTATCAAAAATGACAATTTTTAAGAATTTTTTTTGTGTGATTAATAGTCCCTGGGGCATGACCCAGAACCCTAGGCACTTTTTAGGGGCATTTATTGGGTTTTAGGGCTTCAAAATGGTGTTTTTTGATTACCGAAGTTCGGGTCCCATTGATTTCAATGGGGTTCGGAAATCCGGGCCGAACTTTCGGGAAGTTCGGGTGTTCTGGTCTAACCAAACTTTTCTTTTTTTTTTTTTTTTTTTCAAATATATACTTTATTCAGGAATTTCCAAAATACATACATTAACATTCTGAGTGAAATTTACATCTCTAATTAATAATTAATCTAGCCTTCATCTTAAATTTTTTACATCCTATATTTCTTCTCTTTTTTCCCCTTTTTCTTTCCCCTCCCTCTCTTCCCCCTCCCCTTTTCCCTCCCACCCTCAACCCAAATACAAACAAGAAAAAGAAGAAAAAAACAAACAAAAAAAAAAAACCCAAATTACTTACTTATCCACGGCTAGTAGTCGAAGATGTTTATAATCTCTTCAAGGCTACTTTTATCATATTGTAAGTTGCTTCCCTTCTTCAGAGACTATAAACTGATTCCATACATCCCATACTTTCTTATGCTTTCCCTGTCTATTCTGAGAAGTTGCAATTAACTCTTCCATTCTCCTTATTTCCTCTACTCTGTTTATCCATTCCATTATTAGGGGGGGTTGTGTTTTTTTCCAGTTACTCGGGATACATGCCTTAGCTGCATTCACCAGATATGGGACAATCGAGTTTTCATATCTCCTTATCGGGATATCTGATAAATGCAGCAAGAAGAGAGCCGGCTTTTCCTCTATTCTGCATTCGGTAAATTTCTGGATTATATCTTTTACTCTCCCCCAAAATGGTTTTACTTCTGTACAGGTCCAGAGGATATGGATCAACGTGCCTACTTCTTTTTTACATCTCCAACAATTATTAGATTCTCTTGGGTACCAATTATGTAATTTCTCAGGCGTGATGTACCATCTCGTTATAAACTTATAGTTCATCTCTTGAATTTTGGTACATCTAGATGGTTTAAAGGCCAGTCTTACTATCCTCTGTACCTGTTTGTCTGTCAGCAAAGGGAATTCCTTCTTTGTTAATTTACTATATATGTTTGGATGTGTACATATACGTAGTGTGTTTCCTATTATTGGGTGGTGTTTCAGTTCCTTAGGCAACATTTGAAAGCACCATATCGCCCCCACTTTAAGTCTATCTCTGTTTGAGTCTGTTCAATTGGTATCCACAGTTTATTTTCTGAGTGATGCCACCAATCCAATATCCTACTCACATGTGCTGCATGATAGTAAGCTCGAATATCCGGCAGAGCTAGCCCTCCTTTTTTTTTTTGATAGAGTTAGAGTTCTACGTGCTATGCGCGGTCTTTTATGGGCCCATATATATTTCACAAAGAGAGAGTGCATTGCCTTAAAAAAAACGCTCGGTATCTTAACCGGTAGTGCACAAACCAAGTACAAAAATTTTGGCAGCACTATCATTTTCAATAAATTGCATTTACCGAACCAAGAATGTATCCCGCCATGCCATTGTTTAAGAAGCCTCCTAGTCGTTGCCAATAGAGGTAGGAAATTAAGATCATAGACCTGTATTTACTTCGCTGGCCGGCCTGAGGAAGGAGCGCATGCTCCGATAACGCGTCGCCGTAGCATCCCGCATCACCGCCAGGAGTGACTCCAGGATCCCAGGACCCACGAGTGCCAGCGTTCCACCAGTTGACGAGGAGCCCACGGACACCACCGAGGCCATCCCTGTACACACGGAGGAACCCCCTGCCGCTCTCACCGGGATCCACTGCCTCCACCACCAGGATCCGCTCCAGTGATGCTCCTGATGATCAACATTACTTGACTAACTGCATCTTATTCACCGACTAAATGTGAGTGTAATACTGCTGCACATACTTCAATAAATGTCTTGCTGCACTTAGAAGGCGCTGCGCTGTCTTCCCTCTTGTCTCCCCCCAGAGATCTCTTCTGTCTCTTCCGCCGGTAGCCGCTACAGTGGACAGCTACCCCCTGAACTGTTTGGGGGTCCCCCCACCCCTGGTGTTTCCCTTCTCCCTTCTCCCCCTCCCCTGGGTCCCCAGGACCAGACTTTTTTTTTTTTTGAGACCTCTTCTTGCGCAAATTCACCACCAAACCATTGTAAGTAGAATGGTATACATATGGAAAATTTCTATTTTTAAGGAAAGGCAATTTATCTGTCCTGAAATGCATTTCTTGTATCAGCGCTATACTGGTATGTAGCCGTTTCAGGTCAGATAACAACATGTGTCTCTTTTCTGGTACATTTAGTCCCTTAACATTATAAGAGACTATTTTTACATCTTCCATCATTTGCACGTGGATAAGAAAGGAAAAAAAAAAACCCCTCCTGTTCCTACGGGTTCAGAAGGTCGGTCTCTACAAGAAGCCGGCCTTCGCTCCCGTAGCTTCGGATAAGAAGAAACTTATCCTTATTTCACACGGCCACTTTTAGTGCCACTTGTGTGACTTTTTTAAAAAAGTCTAACCGAACTTTTCAAAAGTTTGATCATCCCTAATGATACAGTGTAATCCGTTAGGATCACAGCTTTGTATCATGCCATTTGGTTTATTTACATTTTTGAAATTGCCGCCAGTTCCACCCCCCTGCGTCGCAACGCTCGCAGGGAAGGGAACCAGGAGGCAGTCGCCGGCTTCGACCAAGCACACAGCAGGAGGAGAGCAGGAGGATGGCTGGGAGGAAGGCGGAGGATCGCAGGGGAAGGTGAGTTTTATTGTGGGGTAATCCCGAGTGTGGTTCGGGGTTACCGCATTTGCTACTCTATATTAACCCTAAGCCACACTCGGGAATACCGCTAGGGAGGTTAATATTTAGTGTTTTAGTTTAGCAATACACAAACATTGTACCAAGCAATAACCCTCTTTGGCCTGCTTAAAAAAACTGCCCTACCTCTGGGATAGTGCACTTTATTTATTTTTTTTAGTTCTTTATGCAGTTTTTCACCAAAACGCTTGTCTTGTTTGTGCTTCCACATTTATGCACTGTCCTGCTACTGGCCAATTTCTATCAAACCCTATTTAGGGGCTCTAACTTGATATTTTATTTAATGGATACAGTATATATGAGGATTTGGGGGGGGGGGGGTCTGATAGGTAACTGTTTGGGCACTTTTTATTGTGGGACTTTGCTTGTTTCCCACAAACTTCTACTTGTAAGAAACACTGTCAGATGTTATCCCAATAGAGAGTACAAGCTGCTGTGCCTGAGTGCATTGCCCAGGCATATTCCACTGTTGTCACCATTAGGAAACATAGTCTGTAAAATACTTTGCAGCCATTAATGTACTGCATGTGTGCAGGGAATGGCTGTAATGAGGCTGTAGGAAATTACTAGCACCAATATGCAATAAAAGATGAAAAAGGGTGAAAATGCATATACAGTTATGGTCACATGGGTTAACATTCATGAACAGCTTGCTAAGGTTGTGATCTGTGATTGGCTACAGCTAATGGCATGGTACAGGTAGTCAGGTATCAAGTGATTGCTGTGAGCCAATCACAGATCACAACTGTGAGCAAGCAGGTTGTCAAAAAAGACATGAGATTATCTTTAAAAGTTAGCACCACATCTACAAGATATAGACATAAAAAATAGAAAAAGAGTTGGGACTTTACAAGTGCTGAAACCTCCCCTCAGAATAATTCTCTATACACAATCATAAATGTAAAAAGTACATTTTATTGTACAATTCATTAAAAAT
This sequence comes from Pelophylax lessonae, assembly GCF_965119305.1. NCBI lineage: Eukaryota > Metazoa > Chordata > Amphibia > Anura > Ranidae > Pelophylax > Pelophylax lessonae. Next base: position 87,898,269 of record NC_138778.1, read on the forward strand.
ATTGGTAATAGACTCCCCTTAAAAGCATGAAAATTCATCACGACTCATTATAATACCAACCCCCCCAAAAATAGTGATTCCTCCCCTGGGAAGTGTATAAATTACATTCATATAAAGATAAATTCACGCTGTATTTACACAGAACCCGACACATTTCGCCTTGACGGCCTCTTCGTGGGATGATAGAATGAAGTTGCTGAAAAAGAATAAATAGAAAAAATAGATACACATAACATAACATAACATAACATAACATAACATAATACAGTGGGTACGGAAAGTATTCAGACCCCCTTCAATTTTTCACTCTTTGTTATATTGCAGCCATTTGCTAAAATCATTTAGGTTCATTCTTCTTCCTCATGAATGTACACATAGCACCCCATACTGACAGAAAAACACAGAATTGTTGACATTGTTGCAGATTTATTAAAAAAGAAAAACTGAAATATCACATGGTCCTAAGTATTCAGACCCTTTGCTGTGACACTCATATATTTAACTCAGGTGCTTTCCATTTCTTCTGATCATCCTTGAGATGGTTCTACACCTTCATTTGAGTCCAGCTGTGTTTGATTATACTGATTGGACTTGATTAGGAAAGCCACACACCTGTCTATATAAGACCTTCCAGATCACAATGCATGTCAGAGCAAATGAGAATCATGAGGTCAAAGGAACTTCCTGAAGAGCTCAGAGACAGAATTGTGGCAAGGCACAGATCTGGCCAAGGTTACAAAAATATTTCTGCTGCACTTAAGGTTCCTAAGAGCACAGTGGCCTCCATAATCCTCAAATGGAAGACGTTTGGGACGACCAGAACCCTTCCTAGAGCTGGCCGTCCGGCCAAACTGAGCTATCGGGGAAGAAGAGCCTTGGTGAGAGAGGTAAAGAAGAACCCAAAGATCACTGTGGCTGAGCTCCAGAGATGCAGTCAGGAGATGGGAGAAAGTTGTAGAAAGTCAACCATCACTGCAGCCCTCCACCAGTCGGGGCTTTATGGCAGAGTGGCCTGACGGAAGCCTCTCCTCAGTGTAAGACACATGAAAGCCCGCATGGAGTTTGCTAAAAAACACCTGAAGGACTCCAAGATGGTGAGAAATAAGATTCTCTGGTCTGATGAGACCAAATTAGAACTTTTTGGCCTTAATTCTAAGCGGTATGTGTGGAGAAAACCAGGCACTGCTCATCAGCTGTCCAATACAGTCCCAACAGTGAAGCATGGTGGTGGCAGCATCATGCTGTGGGGGTGTTTTTCAGCTGCAGGGACAGGACGACTGCTTGCAATCGAGGGAAAGACGAATGCGGCCAAGTACAGGGATATCCTGGACAAAAACCTTCTCCAGAGTGCTCTGGACCTCAGACTGGGCCGAAGGTTTACCTTCCAACAAGACAATGACCCTAAGCACACAGCTAAAATAACGAAGGAGTGGCTTCACAACAACTCCGTGACTGTTCTTGAATGGCCCAGCCAGAGCCCTGACTTAAACCCAATTGAGCATCTCTGGAGAGACCTAAAAATGGCTGTCCACCAACGTTTACCATCCAACCTGACAGAACTGGAGAGGATCTGCAAGGAGGAATGGCAGAGGATCCCCAAATCCAGGTGTGAAAGACTTGTTGCATCTTTCCCAAAAAGACTCCTAGCTGTATTAGATCAAAAGGGGGCTTCTACTAAATACTGAGCAAAGGGTCTGAATACTTAGGACCATGTGATATTTCAGTTTTTCTTTTTTAATAAATATGCAACAATGTCAACAATTCTGTGTTTTTCTGTCAGTATGGGGTGCTATGTGTACATTCATGAGGAAGAAGAATGAACTTAAATGATTTTAGCAAATGGCTGCAATATAACAAAGAATGAAAAATTTAAGGGGGTCTGAATACTTTCCGTACCCACTGTATATTTATATATATATATATACAGTGGGTACGGAAAGTATTCAGACCCCCTTGAATTTTTCACTCTTTGTTATATTGCAGCCATTTGCTAAAATCATTTAAGTTCATTCTTCTTCCTCATGAATGTACACATAGCACCCCATACTGACAGAAAAACACAGAATTGTTGACATTGTTGCAGATTTATTAAAAAAGAAAAACTGAAATATCACATGGTCCTAAGTATTCAGACCCTTTGCTGTGACACTCATATATTTAACTCAGGTGCTTTCCATTTCTTCTGATCATCCTTGAGATGGTTCTACACCTTCATTTGAGTCCAGCTGTGTTTGATTATACTGATTGGACTTGATTAGGAAAGCCACACACCTGTCTATATAAGACCTTCCAGATCACAATGCATGTCAGAGCAAATGAGAATCATGAGGTCAAAGGAACTTCCTGAAGAGCTCAGAGACAGAATTGTGGCAAGGCACAGATCTGGCCAAGGTTACAAAAAAAATTCTGCTGCACTTAAGGTTCCTAAGAGCACAGTGGCCTCCATAATCCTCAAATGGAAGTCGTTTGGGACGACCAGAACCCTTCCTAGAGCTGGCCGTCCGGCCAAACTGAGCTAATGGGGGAGAAGAGCCTTGGTGAGAGAGGTAAAGAAGAACCCAAAAATCACTGTGGCTGAGCTCCAGAGATGCAGTCAGGAGATGGGAGAAAGTTGTAGAAAGTCAACCATCACTGCAGCCCTCCACCAGTCGGGGCTTTATGGCAGAGTGGCCCGACGGAAGCCTCTCCTCAGTGTAAGACACATGAAAGCCCGCATGGAGTTTGCTAAAAAACACCTGAAGGACTCCAAAATGGTGAGAAATAAGATTCTCTGGTCTGAGGAGACCAAAATAGAACTTTTTGGCCTTAATTCTAAGCGGTATGTGTGGAGAAAACCAGGCACTGCTCATCACCTGTCCAATACAGTCCCAACAGTGAAGCATGGTGGTGGCAGCATCATGCTGTGGGGGTGTTTTTCAGCTGCAAGGACAGGACGACTGGTTGCAATCGAGGGAAAGATGAATGCGGCCAAGTACAGGGATATCCTGGACAAAAACCTTCTCCAGAGTGCTCTGGACCTCAGACTGGGCCGAAGGTTTACCTTCCAACAAGACAATGACCCTAAGCACACAGCTAAAATAACGAAGGAGTGGCTTCACAACAACTCCATGACTGTTCTTGAATGGCCCAGCCAGAGCCCTGACTTAAACCCAATTGAGCATCTCTGGAGAGACCTAAAAATGGCTGTCCACCAACGTTTACCATCCAACCTGACAGAACTGGAGAGGATCTGCAAGGAGGAATGGCAGAGGATCCCCAAATCCAGGTGTGAAAGACTTGTTGCATCTTTCCCAAAAAGACTCCTGGCTGTATTAGATCAAAAGGGGGCTTCTACTAAATACTGAGCAAAGGGTCTGAATACTTAGGACCATGTGATATTTCAGTTTTTCTTTTTTAATAAATCTGCAACAATGTCAACAATTCTGTGTTTTTCTGTCAGTATGGGGTGCTATGTGTACATTCATGAGGAAGAAGAATGAACTTAAATGATTTTAGCAAATGGCTGCAATATAACAAAGAGTGAAAAATTTAAGGGGGTCTGAATACTTTCCGTACCCACTGTGTATATATATATATATATATATATGTGTGTATATATATATATATATATATATATATATATATATATATATAATATATATATTGTAATTTATATACATGTAGCTGTAGTTACTCAGAGTGAGTTCCCATTAATATTAGGAGGGCCAGAAAGGCGTTTCATGGTTCCCCCAGAGCATTCAGACACAATATGGGCACACAATGGTGCACACCAGATGGACACACAAGCCAAAACGAGCCCCACCCAGGGGGCCACAAACTCGGTCTATAGCATAGGAATAGGCATCTCAGGTTATGGAGTCTGATTGTAGGAATAGAAGGCACTATATGAAGAAGAAAGCAGATTGCTAATAAACTCCCATACCATGGAGCATAAATAGCCAATATCATGTTCAAAGAAATAGCCACATGTGGACATACCTAGATTACTTGTTTGGGGTAAAGAGGTCCTAGTAACAATGGTAGTATGCAGAATGTCTTATACTAGCACATTATGTGACACTTGCCTGCAAACGAAGCCCACGTTATCCCTGCTGGGGGCTGCATCCATGTTTGCCTGTCTTCCTTCCAGGTCTGCGGACTCTGGCTGTATTACTGCCCGGAGCCACGTGACGTCACTCCCGCACATGCCCACGGGAGCCACTTGTCAAGGCACAGGGCTCTGAAGAAACGGCACGAGGACATCGGCTGCATGCAATGTAAATATCTCCAAAATGGTGCAAGTTTTTACAGTACCTATGGGTAAGTGTTATTAAAGGCTTACCTATAGGTAAAAGTTCTCAAGGTGGGTTTACAACCACTTTAAGATGGAAATTCACTCAATACTGCCATCTTATGTATAGATGACAGAATGCAGCCACAAATACAGCAACCCAAAACACTGAAGTATTTAATGGTTATCCTCAGTCATATAACAAAGCCTCATCATAGGTAAAAAAAAAAAGTTGTATACCAACCATTATATATAACTTATGCAAAAATAATTTGATAAACCAAAGTATATCAATAAATGTATCCCGTAACAGGCTATATTCACATCCTATATATTCAAGTATTTGGTAGTAACAATTTCCTCCTGACAGGATAGAATCATTTAAAGGAAGGGTTTGAAACCGATCTGTTCCTTTATACCTATATAACAGGCTTTATTCACATCCTATATATTCAAGTATTTGGTAGTAACAATTTCCTCCTGACAGGATAGAATCATTAAGGGCTCTTTTACACGGTCCGCCTCCGTAGGCAGTGCAGAGAGGGAGGTGTCACAGCCCCCGCTGCTCTCTATGGGCTCTCTACCGCCTGTCCGCTCTCATCCGATCCGATCCAATCCCTGAACGGATGGAAAAATAGGGTTTCCATCCGTCCAGATTTCACGGACAGGATCGGATACGGATGGCAGTGGGTGTCAGCGGAGATGTCACCGCTGACATCCGCTGCCCCATAGAGCTGCATGGAGGATCCGATCAGATCCGCCTAAAAAACTGACAGGCGGATCTGATCGGATCGCCCGTGTGAAAGGGCCCTTAAAGGAAGGGTTTGAAACCGATTTGTTCCTTTATACCTGGTGGTTTTGTCACCTGCAGCTGAAAGATCTTCCAGGTGCAGGCGACAAAACCACCAGGTATAAACAAACAGATACGTTTCAAATGCGATACGCTATAATTACTTACTCCTGATCCAATAGATAACCCCTGAAGCCGTTAACTTACCTTTTCCTGTGCCTGGAGCATGCACGCTGAAAGTAATCTAATAGACATGCTGCGCACGCTGAAAGTAATCTAATAGACATGCCGCAATGCTGTAAAAGTCCTGCAAAACTGCTTCATTGTTCATTTTAGATACTTCAGTAAATCAAAATGGAATAAAAAAAAAAAAAAGAAAGGAATACCAAGAACACATTTTCTTGCATTAAACATATTTACTGATCATTTCTACTGAGAGTGGAGCTCTCCTTTAACATACCAAGGGAATGAGTGAATGTACTTTTTCAGTCACAAAATGATTTAGGAAAACATTAACAAAAAAGGGTAAACACACTTTGATTAAACTGTTTAACAGATTATTTTTAAATAATCTATTGCTGTTTAAGGGTAAAGTAATAATAGCAACAGAGAATATCAAGGAATGTAGGATCTCATAATCTACAACAATAAATCTATTTTATACTGCTGAGGGAGGTGGCCTGATAAGGTAGCAAAAAGTAATGAAGCCTAGTTCACTTTTAGAGGACAAGAAAGCAGGGATAAAGGTACTCAGTGTTACAATAAAATGCAGCAAGGGTTGGATAAAATATGGCATTAAAAGCAGTGCAAACCCTGAGGACAAGACCAAGAAATGGAGCGGAATCAATGTGAGCAACAGAGCAGACTGCGAAAGGAAAAGAATTACAGGGAGATGGGGGGAGAATGAGAAAATAAAATGAGGACAGGAGAGAACAGAGGTGAAGAGGACTATAGGAGTTGAATTGCAAAACAAACGCAAAGTAGGAGGTTAATGCAGGCAGATAGCGATATAGCTAATTGAGTACAGAAAAAAGGCAGGTTAGAAAGAGGATAAATCCTGAACAAATAAACTGGGAGGTTGAAAGGAGAGAATTTAAAGAAGATTTAAATAGTGGTTTAAGTAATGGAAAGGAGGAGGTTAAAACAGTTAGATAAAGCTAATACTAATAATTGAAAAGTGAAGTAGGAAAAATTAGAAAGGGAAAATCCTGAAAAATGAAATAGAAGCAGGACAGAAAAAAAGGTTCAAGTAAAAGTGAAAGAAATAAATGAGATATAATGACCATAAGAGATAAGAGAATCAGAGTAGGGGAAAGGAGCAGGTAATGGGAGGCGTAAATTAGCTGGTCAGAGTATAGGCCAACTAGAGGGGCCAGGGAAGGCACACTTGCAAATGAGGAGGTTTGCGATTTAGATGTGGGAGATCTAGGAGGGGTTCTGTGTCCAGGGCTAATCATTGGCAGGTAACCCCTCCATGAGCGATTACATGTGAGCGGCCATGAAAAGTAGAGGGAACTGTCAGTCTCCCTTTGTTTTTATTGGAGCTTCATGTCTGCAGCTATTCACAGGGAACCCAAGCTGGGTCTCCAGCATCTATTTGCAAACGGCCTCATTCACAAGTGTGAGGGTATTACAGAAGTAAACTGGAGGAGCTAAGATATTGGAGAAGTAATTTGGCTGGGGCCTGGGAATCAGGCTTTTTTCACACCTGAGCGTATTGTTTTCAGGCGTTTTTTCGGGGGGGTTTTAGGCATTTTATTCCAGGCATTTTTTCAGGTGTTTTTTGCAGGTGTATGGAGGCAGGCATTGACATCTGACCAAAAACACTTGTAATCTGCCAAAAAAGGAGCTCATGTACTTTTTTGAGCTTCAGGCGTTTTGCTTCAAGCGACAAAACGCTCATATGTGAACAGGGGTCATTGAAATTAATGCAATATATTATGTGGCGATTGGTATCGGCGCTACCTTACAGTATAAAACGTGACTTCCCCAAAGTGTAGGAGAAAAAATATATAAGGGTGTCAACAGAAAATGTTTTTTGTGAGTAAATTAAATGAGATAAACAATCCGTGTGTTTATTAAATTTCAAATAAAAAACAAATATAGTGATACATGTGCAATATGCATATCGAAAATGGTGGAAAAAAGAAAATTATGGGGGGGGGGAGGGGGGAGGGGGGTGTTCCCACAACCACAAGTGTTATATCAGGTATATACTTTTCTGATATATTTGTGCCACACAAGTATTGAAAAAAACAGGTGCTACTGTGCAGAGTTCGAAATGACCACAACCACAAGTGTTATATCAGGACTTCCCTGATATATGTGCCACACATGTGCTAAAAATAAGCAAAAGCTGCTGTGCAGAGTCCAAAGTGTCCACTAGGTGGCGTCTGCAATACGACCTGTGCAGCTGTATGGGGGGTCTCTTCTCCGTATTTGGGGGAGCACTTCCGAGCCGGTGGACTGGTGCCCTAAATGCTCATAACGAAAGAAGGCCCCAAAGTGAATAGATAATCCATACAATAGCGGCAAAAAAGCGCAGTACACTCACTGTTAAGATGATCTGGATCAGAGTAGACAAAAACAGTCCGCGCCGGGATGCTTCCGCGTTCCACGGCCATGGAACGCGGAAGCATCCCGGCGCGGACTGTTTTTGTCTACTCTGATCCAGATCATCTTAACCACTTAAGGACCGAGCCTATTTTTGACACATTTTGTTCACAAGTTAAAATCAGTATTTTTTCCTAGAAAACAACTTAGAACCCCCAAACATTATATATATTATTTTAGAAAAGACTCTGGAGAATAAAATGTCGGTCATTGCAATCATTTTTGTCACGCGGTATTTGCGCAGCGGTCTATAAAGCGCCATTTTTTTGGAAAAATTTTGAAAAATCACATTTCACTGCATTTAAAAAATACTAAACAGTAAAGTTAGCCCATTTTTTTTGTATATTGTGAAAGAACATGTCACGCCGAGTAAATAGATACCCAACATGTTACGGTTTAAAATTGCGCCCCCCCGTGGGATGTCGACAAACTACGGTCAATAGAGATCTCAATCTGCGACGCTTTAAATTTATTTAACGGTTACCAGTTTAGAGGTAGAGTGTAGCTCTTTTTTTTAAATTATTGCTCACACTCTGGCGATCGCGGCGATACCTCACATGTGTGGTTTGAACAGCGATTTCATTTGCGGCTCGACTTGCGTATACGTTTTTTTTTGTGCGCGAGCTAACGGTGACGGGGGCGGCTAAATTTTTTTTTTTTTTCCCATTTATTTTATTTATTTTTTTAACTTTATTACAGTTTTAAAAAAAAAAAAAAAATCTGATCACTTTTATTGCTGTCACAAGCAATGTAAACATCCCTTGTGACAGCAATATGTCGTGACAGGTACACTTTATGGAGGGATCGAGGGTCTAAAAGACCCTAGACCCCTCCACTACACTTCCCTGTATGCAAAATGCCAAAAACGGCGTTTTTGCATACAGCCGATTTTCAAATTTGCCGCCTTTTGCGGCACAGTAACCCGGAAGTGACGTCATGGACGCCGCCTCCGGGTTACGTCAACGGAGCCCCGATCGATGCTGTTTCCGGCATTCATCGGGACTCCATCCAGCCGGCGGACGCGCCGGCTGGGTGCTCGGGGCTCCCGGTGGGACGGGAGCCCCGAGCAAAGCCACGGAAGGCGGCGGGAGGGGGGGGGACGTCCCCTCCCGCCCCCCGGGTACCGATCGAGCGGCTCCCGAGCCGCATCGGTCAGTACCGACGGAAAGCCAACCGTCGGCTTCAAACCACGGTACCGGAATGATGCCTCTAGCTAGAGGCATCATCCCGGTACACTACCGCAAAGTTTACTGACGTAGACCTACGTTAGTATGCGGTAAGTGGTTAACAGTGAGTGTACTGCGCTTTTTTGCCGCTATTGTATGGATTATCTATTCACTTTGGGGCCTTCTTTCGTTATGAGCATTTAGGGCACCAGTCCACCGGCTCGGAAGTGCTCCCCCAAATACGGAGAAGAGACCCCCCATACAGCTGCACAGGTCGTATTGCAGACGCCACCTAGTGGACACTTTGGACTCTGCACAGCAGCTTTTGCTTATTTTTAGCACATGTGTGGCACATATATCAGGGAAGTCCTGATATAACACTTGTGGTTGTGGTCATTTCGAACTCTGCACAGTAGCACCTGTTTTTTTCAATACTTGTGTGGCACAAATATATCAGAAAAGTATATACCTGATATAACACTTGTGGTTGTGGGAACACCCCCCTCCCCCCTCCCCCCCCCCATAATTTTCTTTTTTCCACCATTTTCGATATGCATATTGCACATGTATCACTATATTTGTTTTTTATTTGAAATTTAATAAACACACGGATTGTTTATCTCATTTAATTTACTCACAAAAAACATTTTCTGTTGACACCCTTATATATTTTTTCACCTACACTTTGGGGAAGTCACGTTTTATACTGTAAGGTAGCGCCGATACCAATCGCCACATAATATATTTCACTTTCACCCTTGCACTTAAGGGTTGATTGGTGGCAGCTCACACCTTCTATTTATTTATCTATTTGTCCCCTCATATATCTTTAATCCATAGCGCTGGTCATCCTCCCTTTACTATTGAAATGAATGCGATTTTGCTTGTTGGGCGTTTTGGAACTTCAGAGATGAGCGTTTTAAAATCTGAAAATGCCCAGGTGTGAACAGGGCCTCAGAGAAGTAAACAGGAGAGGCAAGGAAATTAGAGAAGTAAACAGCATACAACCAATAATGGACAAACACCGGCCGGGGCGGTTCACGAACGCCAGCCGCAAATTTTCTCAAAAGTTTACGAACCGCGAGTTCGCGGCGGGCCCCATTGACTTTATTGGGAGGCAAACTTTAAAAACCTTTAGGTCATATTTGCAGCCACAAAAGATGTACTAGCTGTGCACAAATAGTCCCAGCACATGGGCAATGTCATAACAGAAGTATTGCAATTGAAAAAGTTGCCCTATATTTTTTTATTTTTTTTTTACAGCAAAATATATATATTTTTTTTTCATAAATCAGCCAGAACTGAGAGCAGCCGGTAAATACATGTCTAATACATATAGGGTCCATTCACACATCTGTAAAATGGGTCCGCATCCATTCCTCAATGGGAACCTTTACAGACCCATTGTTTTTCATTTCCAGTCTGAAATTAGGCATTCACAGGATAAAGAAGTAAGTATCGGCCATTCCAGGCCCCAAAATTTAACCCACATGTGTTTACCTGACAGCCAAGAACATTGTATTCTGTGGCTGAAGGTACATTAGACATTCACAGGAAACAGAAGTAAGTGTCGGCCATAAAAGGCACCAAAAACATAGAAACATAGAAACATAGAATGTGTCGGCAGATAAGAACCATTTGGCCCATCTAGTCTGCCCAATATATCTGAATCCTATGAATAGTCCCTGGCCCTATCTTATATGAAGGATAGCCTTATGCCTATCCCATGCATGCTTAAACTCCTTCACTGTATTTGCAGCTACCACTTCTGAAGGAAGGTTATTCCATGCATCCACTACTCTCTCAATAAAGTAATACTTCCTCATATTACTTTTAAACCTTTGCCCCTCTAATTTAAAACTGTGTCCTCTTGTGGTAGTTTTTCTTCTTTTAAATATGCTCTCCTCCTTTACCGAGTTGATTCCCTTTATGTTTTTTAAAGTTTCTATCATATCCCCTCTGTCTCTTCTTTCTTCCAAGCTATACATGTTAAGGTCCTTTAACCTTTCCTGGTAAGTTTTTTCCTGCAATCCATGTACTAGTTTAGTAGCTCTTCTCTGAACTCTCTCTAGAGTATCTATATCCTTCTGGAGATATGGCCTCCAGTACTGCATACAATACTCCAAGTGAGGTCTCACCAGTGTTCTGTACAGCGGCATAAGCACTTCTCTCTTTCTACTGCTTATACCTCTCCCTATACATCCAAGCATTCTGCTGGCATTTCGTGCAGCTCTATTACATTGTCTTCCCACCTTTTGAGTCTTCTGAAATAATTACTCCTAAATCCCTTTCCTCAGATACTGAGGTCAGGACTGTGTCAAATATTCTATATTCTGCCCTTGGGTTTTTACGCCCCAGGTGCATTATCTTGCACTTATCCACATTAAATTTCAGTTGCCAGAGTTCTGACCATTCTTCTAGTTTTCCTAAATCCTTTTCCATTTGGCGTTTCCCTCCAGGAACATCAACCCTGTTACATATCTTTGTGTCATCAGCAAAAAGACAAACCTTACCATCGAGGCAATTTGCAATATAACTTATGAAGATATTAAACAAAATTGGTCCCAGTACAGATCCCTGAGGTACCCCACTGGTAACATGACCTTGTTCTGAATGTTCTCCATTGACTACAACCCTCTGTTGTCTGTCACTCAGCCACTGCCTAATCCACTCAACAATATGGGAGTCCATGCTCAATGACTGCAGTTTATTGATAAGTCTTCTATGTGGGACAGTGTCAAAAGCCTTACTAAAATCTAGATATGCAATGTCTACTGCACCTCCACCGTCTATTATTTTAGTCACCCAGTCAAAAAAATCTATAAGTTTCTTTTGACATGATCTCCCTGAAGTAAACCCATGTTGTTTTTAATCTTGCAATCCACGGGATTTAAGATGTTCCACAATCCTATCCTTTAATAGGGTTTCCATTAATTTGCCTACTATTGATGTCAGACTCACTGGTCTATAGTTGCTCGATTCCTCCCTACTACCTTTCTTGTGCCAATTTCCAATCTTCCGGGACGACTCCTGTTACTAATGATTGGTTAAATAAATCTGTTAATGGTTTTGCCAGCTCACCACTTAGCTCTTTTAATAATTTTGGGTGTATCTCATCAGGACCCTGTGACTTATTTGTCTTCACTTTAGACAGCAATCTTAGAACGTCTTCCTCTGTAAAGACACATGCATCAAATGATTCATTAGTCATCCTTTCAAGTGGAGGTCCGTCTCCTTCTTTTTCTTCTGTAAAAACTGAACAGAAGTATTCATTAAGGCAGTCGGCTAGCCCTTTATTCTCTTCTTGTTTTTAATTTAGTTATTCCTTGTTTTAATTTCCTTTTTTCATTTATATATCTGAAGAATGTCTTATCCCCCTTTTTCATACACTGAGCTAGTTTTTCTTCTGCCTGCGCTTTAGAAGTTCTTATAACTTGCTTGGCCTCTTTCTGCCTAATTGTAACGCTCCGGCGTTTGTTTAGTGAAATGGATATGCAGCTGCAGAATTTCCACTCAGTAGTCGTGCAGAGATGTGTTGAATCACCATATCCAACTCTCCAGACTCATCATTGTGGCCCAGCCTGCCTCAGCATGCAAATATACAGGCACTCAGTTAAGATGTTCCTGGAGTGATAGGTTGTATACGATAGTATAGAGGTGATGTGCTGAAAGGACAGGCGTGAGTAGTGATAGCAATGATAGGCACTCAATAGTAATGTTCAGGAGTGTTAGCAGATGGTGATAGATAGTATGCAGATAGGTTAGCAATCATGTACAATTAACAGGTGGTAGGGGACAGCAGATGAAGTGTACAGGAATTGCTAACTCAGTGCAAGGATATAGATGGTAGTAGACTCAAGAGCTAGCAATCTATGTAACAGTGCAGATGATAGAAATAGTAATGCATAGATAGCAACAGTCTTTAGTATACAAGAGTAGATAGTGCAAGTTGATAGGAAGGAATCCCCTGCGGGGTACTTATCACTAGTTGGTTTTAGAGAGACGAGGGGTCCGGTAATGAGGAGAAGGATCGGTAGTGAGATACAGGATCCGTAGCGAGATACAGGAAATAGCTGGAGGCTTCGGCAGCGTCAGACAAGGCTGTGTAACAAGCGGTTTATACGAACACCTTGTGAGTGAAAACCGGCGATTGAAATAGCCGCTCAGAGCGGCGCCTAGTGATGACGTCACGAGATTTAAAGGGACAGGTAGCTATATGCGGAAGAATTGGGCTGGAAGGGTACCGAAGGTACCAGAATCTTACACTAATCTTGTAGATTTCCTTATCTTCATTGCTCTGGGTTTTTTTATAATTACAAAATGCTAGCTTTTTATTTTTAATGATTTGGGCCACTGTGGTCTCTTCCTTTTTTTGCTTTTACTGACAAGTCTAATGCAATTTTCTGTTGCCTTCAATAATGCACCTTTTAAGTAGTCCCATTTCTCCTGGACTCCATGTAATCCGTTCCAAAGGGACAGGTAGCTATATGCGGAAGAATTGGGCTGGAAGGGTACCGAAGGTACCAGAATCTTACAGTACCCCCCCCTTAAGGCCGGCTCCAGAAGGCCTATAGCACTGGTCTCTCCGGGTATTTGGAGTGGAACCTTCGTATAAGCCTGGGAGCGTAAACGTCAGAAGTATCCAACCAGGTGTCGTCTTGGGGTCCATAGTTTTTCCATCTTATGAGATATTGGAGTTTCCCTCTGTGGATACGAGAATCCAAAATCTCCTTAATCTCAAATTCTTCTCCGCCTTCAACTTGTACTGGAGGTGGAGGTGAAATGGTAGGTCTTATTCCTTGGTTGGGAACATGTGGTTTCAGTAGCGACACGTGAAAGATGGGGTGTATTTTAAGATCTGCCGGTAAGGTGAGTTGAACTGCAGCTCTCCCAATGAGCTTCTCAATTGGGAAAGGTCCTAGAAACAAAGGCCCAAGCTTTTTACTGGGGATCTTTAACCTTAAGTTTTTTGTAGATAGCCAAACGAGATCCCCAATAGCATATTGAGGAGAAGGTCTTCTACGGAGGTCGTAGTACCTTTTTTGTTGGCTATGGGCATGTGAGAAGGTGGTGTTAGGTAAACCCAGAGAGTCTTTTATTTGGGTAAGATAGTCAGAGGCTACTGGGTTACTTGATGGCAGGATGCGTGGTGGAAGAAGTGTGGGATGAAACCCATAGTTTAGGTAGAATGGACTTTGCTTAGTAGTACTGTGGGTTGCGTTATTGTAAGCAAATTCTGCCAGAGGGAGGAGGTCCACCCAATCATCCTGTAGGTATGAGGTGTAGCAACGCAAATATTGTTCAATGCACTGGTTGACTCTTTCAGTTTGTCCATTGGTCTGAGGGTGGTAGGGAGAAGTAAGTTTTCGCTCAATTCATAGTATATGACATAGAGCTTGGCAAAACTTGGAGATGAACTGTGAACCTCGGTCAGATAAAAGAGTCTTTGGAATTCCATGTAGCTTGAACACATGTTTCACTAGTAATTCCGCTGTTTCCTTAGATGAAGGTAGTCTGCGAATAGAAATGAAATGTGCCATCTTTGTCAGATGGTCCACTGACACTAGAATGGTAGTAAATCCTTTGGAAGGTGGTAATTCTACTATAAAGTCTAAGGACACAACTTCCCATGGAACTTTGGGTATTGGTAGACTGCAAAGTAGACCAGATGGTTTTGTAGTGTCAATTTTGGACCTTGCACAGATGTCACATGAGGAAACAAATTTTTGTACAGACGTCTTCATATCAGGCCACCAAAATTGCCTGGTGAGCAAATTGAATGTCTTAGTCATACCCATATGTCCTGCCATAGGTACCTCATGTGATAATTCCAAGATCTTGGTACGCATACCAGGAGGTATGTAGAGTTTGTCGTTAAAGTAGAGGAAGCCTTCTGCATCAGCACTTAGTTGTGGTGGTGGTGAATCCAGTCCTATACTGTGCAGAATCTCTTCCTTCAAGGAACGAACAACACCAATAATACGGTCATGGGGTATTATAGGAAGTGAAGGGATTTCGGCGCAGTTATCTTCGGTTAGCCGTGATAGCGCATCCGCTTTTTTGTTTTTGTCTGCAGGCGTGTAAGTCAGTAGGAAGTTGAATCTTAGGAAGAATAATGACCAACGTACCTGCCGGTGGGAAAGAGTCTTGTTGGTCTGAAGGTATTGGAGATTCTTATGATCTGTATATATGAGTATTGGCAATCGAGTACCTTCAAGTAAATGTCGCCAATTTTCTAGTGCCAATTTTATGGCAAGCAACTCTTTTTCACCCACTGGGTAATTCACCTCTGGGCTCCTTAGTGATTTAGAGAAAAAAGCAACTGGGTGGAGTGGTGAAGTATTCGTTGGTCGTTGGGAAAGAACTGCTCCTACAGCCATATTTGACGCATCTACCTCCAGGATGTATTGAAGGGATGGGTCTGGATGGCGTAGTATGGGAGAAGAAGTGAAGCTTGATTTTAACAAGCAGAAAGCTTTATTTGCTTCTTCAGACCATTTGAATGGTTTCTTTACACTTGTAAGTTGTGTGAGTGGTCTCACAATAGAAGAAAAGTTCTTGATGAACTTCCTATAGAAGTTTGAAAATCCAAGGAATCGTTGTAATGCCTTACGAGTTGTTGGTACAGGCCAATCCAGTATACATGATATCTTGCTCATATCCATCTTGATACCGTTCTTAGATATGATGTATCCTAGGAATAGTACTTCTTCCTTGTGAAATAGGCATTTTTTTAATTTTACGTATAAGTTGTGTGCGAGTAATCTGGATAGCACAAGTCTTACATGTCTTACATGTTCGGACAAGGACTGAGAATAAATGAGTATATCATCCAGATATACCACAACACAAACATCAAGTAAGTCTCTGAAGATGTCATTTATGAATCGTTGAAATGCTGCGGGAGCATTACACAACCCAAAAGGCATCACTAGATATTCGAATAATCCGTATCTGGTTCTGAATGCCGTCTTCCACTCATCCCCATTACGGATTCGGATAAGGTTGTATGCCCCTTTTAGGTCCAATTTTGAAAAGTAGGTAGCTCCGCGCACTTGTTCAATAAGTTCGGGAATGAGAGGTAAAGGATAGCGATCCTTTATCGTAATGGTATTTAATTGCCTATAGTCAATAATAGGCCTGAGACTTAAATCCTTATTGCGGACAAAGAAAAGTCCTGCAGCTGTGGAAGAAGTAGAGGGTCTAATAAACCCTTTCGCTAAATTCTCATCCAAGTATTCCTTGAGATGAGAAAGTTCATCCTGAGAAAGAGGATAAACATGACCGAAAGGTGGTTTACTATTAGGGAGTAGATCAATAGAACAATCGTAGTCCCTATGGGGAGGCAATACATGAGCATTTTTCTCAAGGAAGACTTCTGATAGATCCTGATAACATGGTGGTGGTGAAATTTCATCTGACACCATGGACAGGATTTTTTTATATGATTGAAGGTTACACGTGGTCTCGCAGTAGTGAGAGGGGAAGGTTAAAGTCCGTGTTTTCCAATCAATGATTGGTTGATGTATGTGTAACCAGGGAAGTCCCAAAATAATGGGAAAATGGGGTGAAGGTAATACATCAAAAGTGGTGGTCTCAGCATGAGACTCGTTAGCAGTAGCAAGGAGTGCTTGTGTCTGATTGGTAATTGGACCAGAAGATAACGGAATACCGTTAATAAAACTAACAGAGACAGGTTTAGATTTTGAAATAATAGGTATTTTATTTAAAGCAACAAAACTAGTGTCAATGTAGTTCCCACAAGATCCTGTGTCGATCATAGCCTTGGTGGTAATCCTATTATGGTCCCACTGTAAGGTCAAATGAATAAAAAGATAGGGATTAGAAAAAGAAGTCGTTAATCCCCCCAGCAAGACATGTGAACACTCACCCTCTTTTTTGCGGACAAGGGGACAGACGCTTATCAAATGATCCGGGGAGGCGCAGTACATGCAGAGATTTTCAAATCTTCTCCTGGCTCGTTCAGTAGACGATAATGGTGGGCGTATGGTTCCTACCTCCATAGGAGTAGGGTCAACGGGCGAAACCCGAGAAGAAATGGATAATGGTATTCCCATTTTCTCAGCCTTTCTTTCTCGCAGTCGCCTGTCAATATTGATGCTGAGTTGTATTAAGGTATCCAAAGTGCCAGGTAAATCCGCTCGGGCGAGCTCGTCTTTAACGGCTTCTGATAACCCGAGTCTGAACTGGGTTCGCAAAGATGCATCATTCCACCCTGAATCAAGGGTCCATCTTTTGAACTCTGCTACGAAGTCTTCAACAGGTCTCCTTCCTTGTTTTAAAGCCCTCAATTGGCTGTCAGCAGTACTCTGCCTATTTGGGTCTTCATATAGGCTAGCGAGTTCTGCTAAAAATAAAGGATAGGAGTTAAGAAGAGGGTCATTTTTCTCAAAGAGAGAGTCTGCCCAAGCCCGTGGATCACCCGACAAATATGAGATAGTGGTGCAGACTTTAATTTGGTCTGTAGTGTAAGTACGAGGTTTTAGATTAAAAAGCAATTGACATGCGTTTTTAAATTCACGAAATTTTTTTCGATCACCTGTAAACACTAGAGGAGGGTTTATTTTGGGCTCACGAGGTTGAGCAGCAGTAAGCTGTGAAATACGAGCTACCTGCTGTCTCAAAGTCTGATTTTCATTTTTCACTTCGGTAAGGGAAAGGATTAGTGCGTCTACTTTTTGTGTTAGTTGTAACACATGAGTGGCTAATTCTGCTGAATCCATTTTTTTTTTCTGGTTCGTACAATCTGTAACGCTCCGGCGTTTGTTTAGTGAAATGGATATGCAGCTGCAGAATTTCCACTCAGTAGTCGTGCAGAGATGTGTTGAATCACCATATCCAACTCTCCAGACTCATCATTGTGGCCCAGCCTGCCTCAGCATGCAAATATACAGGCACTCAGTTAAGATGTTCCTGGAGTGATAGGTTGTATACGATAGTATAGAGGTGATGTGCTGAAAGGACAGGCGTGAGTAGTGATAGCAATGATAGGCACTCAATAGTAATGTTCAGGAGTGTTAGCAGATGGTGATAGATAGTATGCAGATAGGTTAGCAATCATGTACAATTAACAGGTGGTAGGGGACAGCAGATGAAGTGTACAGGAATTGCTAACTCAGTGCAAGGATATAGATGGTAGTAGACTCAAGAGCTAGCAATCTATGTAACAGTGCAGATGATAGAAATAGTAATGCATAGAGATAGCAACAGTCTTTAGTATACAAGAGTAGATAGTGCAAGTTGATAGGAAGGAATCCCCTGCGGGGTACTTATCACTAGTTGGTTTTAGAGAGATGAGGGGTCCGGTAATGAGGAGAAGGATCGGTAGCAAGATACAGGATCCGTAGCGAGATACAGGAAATAGCTGGAGGCTTCGGCAGCGTCAGACAAGGCTGTGTAACAAGCGGTTTGTACGAACACCTTGTGAGTGAAAACCGGCGATTGAAATAGCCGCTCAGAGCGGCGCCTAGTGATGACGTCACGAGATTTAAAGGGACAGGTAGCTATATGCGGAAGAATTGGGCTGGAAGGGTACCGAAGGTACCAGAATCTTACACTAATCTTGTAGATTTCCTTATCTTCATTGCTCTGGGTTTTTTTATAATTACAAAATGCTAGCTTTTTATTTTTAATGATTTGGGCCACTTCTGCTGAGTACCACAGTGGTCTCTTCCTTTTTTTGCTTTTACTGACAAGTCTAATGCAATTTTCTGTTGCCTTCAATAATGCACCTTTTAAGTAGTCCCATTTCTCCTGGACTCCATGTAATCCGTTCCAGTCTGATAAGGACTCATTTATGACTAATTTCATTTTTGAAAAGTCTGTTTTTCTAAAATCTAAAACTTTTGTTTTTGTGTGGTGTGACTCTTTCACAGTTCTTATATTAAACCACACTGACTGGTGATCACTAGATCCCAAGGTTTCGCCTACAATGACATCATATACCAAATCCCAATTTGTGAATACCAAATCCAAAATGGCCTCCCTCCGGGTTGGCTCCTCAACCACTTGTTGCAGAGACAACCCCAGTAGGGAATTTAGAATATCTGTACTCCTGGTAGAACTTGCTATTTTGGTTTTCCAGTTTATATCTGGAAGATTGAAATCTCCCATAATGATAACTTCTCCTTTCATTGTCATTTTAGCTATTTCTTCAACTAGTAGATCATCTAGTTCTTTAACTTGACCAGGTGGTCTATATATCACACCTACACGAGTTGCTGCATGATTAGCAAACTGCAACGTAACCCAAACTGACTCTATGTTGGCCTCACCAACTTGTATTAGGTTAGATTTAATGCTATCTTTCACATACAGGGCCACTCCTCCTCCTTTCTTGTCTTCCCTGTCTCATCTGTATAAAGAGTAAGCTGGTATGGTTATGTCCCAGTCATTTCTTTCATTAAACCATGTCTCCGTAACAGCCACTAAATCTACATTCTCAGATGCCATTATTGACCCAAGTTCATTGATTTTTTTACCTAAACTGCGAGCATTTGTAGACAGGACTCTGAGCTTATCATTTCATTAACCTCTGTGCTTCTGACCTGTTCTGGCATTGTTTCGGGGGGCAATTGGACTCTTGTATTTTCACTCTTTTGCCCCCCCTTCCTAGTTTAAATACTCTTTCGCAAATTCTTGGAGTTGTTCACTAAGTACATTTGTTCCTTTGAGAGAAAGATGCAAACCATCTTTTTTGTACAGTTCCTTTCTATTCCAAGTAGAGCTATCATGAGAAACAAAGCCAAATCCTTGCTCTTGACACCATTTACTAAGCCATATGTTGAACTCCTTTATGCGCCTCTGCCTATCATTCTGAACATTATGCACAGGCAGAACTTCTGAAAATGAAATGGTGGATGCAAAATCCTGTACGTCATTACCAAGTGTGATAAAAGATTTTTTCACCTCTGACACTTCATTGCAAGCCAGGTCATTTTTCCCTAGATGGACAAGAACATCCACGTCCCCTTCCTGCTTTGCTTGCTTAACAATATTAATAATACGTCTTCTATCTCGTCTAGCAGTAGCACCAGGGAGACATCTCACAAAACCATTTTCTTTAAGCTCCACACTTCTTATGATTGAATCACCCAGCAACAGCTGCTTCCTTTGAGACTTCACTTTATCTTTTTTGTCCTTGGCTGCAGTCTTGCATACATTAGACATAGGAGTCAATGGTTTCTCACCCTCTGTGCGTGAGTCCATATCCATGTTGTCCTTACATTCTGAGAGTGTTGCAAATGAATTATGGAGAACCACCGACTGTGGGACATGTCTTCTATCCACCACTTTAAGTCTTCCAGAACCTACAGTAACCCATCTGCCATTTCTGGGGGTCCTCTGTGGCAGTGGCATTGCAGCAGTCCCAGCTGGAGTTTGTTTAACATCATAATTTAAATATCTCTGATTTCAAAAATGCAATTTCCTGCTGCAGTAAGGAGAATTGTCTACAGATCTGACAGCATCCGAATCTCCAAAGAGTGGAACATGAAATAAATGCACAACAATTCCTGCACTGAACCAAGTCTGCCATTTTAAAAAAAAAAATCTGTAATTTAAGTCAAACAAATCTTACCTTTTTTTTTTTTTTCTTTTTTCCACCTTCCAGCCTACCTCCTGACTATCTCCTGCAATATCTCTTCACTGTACTTAAAATGTTGTACTTGAATGGAGTACTTGCAGCTAATGAATTAGGCCAGCTAATGAGTATGTCTCTATATATACACTCACTCCTTCACAGCTCCTCCCCCAGCAAAAAATGTAACACCTTAATGAGCTGGTCTCATTAGCAAATGCACAATAGCAAACACCTGACCAAATTCCTTTCCTCTTCTCAAGCAATGGTCAGCAAAAAATACAGATGAGTCACTTGCAAACTCCAAGCCAATCTCTTTCAGTATCTCTTCAATCTCTTCAGTCTCCTGCAATATCTCTTCACTTTCCTTAAAATGTTGTACTTGAATGGAGTACTTGCAGCTAATGAATTAGGCCAGCTAATGAGTATGTCTCTATATATACACTCACTCCTTCACAGCTCCTCCCCCAGCAAAAAATGTAACACCTTAATGAGCTGGTCTCATTAGCAAATGCACAATAGCAAACACCTGACCAAATTCCTTTCCTCTTCTCAAGCAATGGTCAGCAAAAAATACAGATGAGTCACTTGCAAACTCCAAACCAATCTCTTTCAGTATCTCTTCAATCTCCTGCAATATCTCTTCACTGTACTTAAAATGTTGTACTTGAATGGAGTACTTGCAGCCAATGAATTAGGCCAGCTAATGAGTATGTCTCTATATATACACTCACTCCTTCACAGCTCCTCCCCCAGCCAAAAATGTAACACCTTAATGAGCTGGTCTCATTAGCAAATGCACAATAGCAAACACCTGAACAAATTCCTTTCCTCTTCTCAAGCAATGGTCAGCAAAAAATACAGATGAGTCACTTGCAAACTCCAAGCCAATCTCTTTCAGTATCTCTTCAATCTCTTCAGTCTCCTGCAATATCTCTTCACTGTACTTAAAATGTTGTACTTGAATGTACTTGCAGCTAATGGGTGCACATGGGTTTACCTGACAGCTAAGAATGTAGTATTCTGTGGCTGAAGGTACATTAGGCATTCACGGGATACAGAAGTAAGTGTCGCGCATTCCAGGCCCCAAACTTTAGCCCACATGGGTTTACCTGACAGCTAAGTACGTAGTATTCTGTAGGGATGATTGAACGGTTCGGGTCGACCATCGGTTCGACCCGAACATTGGGTGTTCGAAATTCGACTGAATTCCGAACTTTTCGCGGTAAAAGTTCGGAATTCGGCCACCAGAACCGCCCAAAATGCAATGGGAAAGGAACTGGGCTTTAAAAGCCCGTGATTGGCCCAGAAACGTCAGCAAAAGCCAATGAGGGGGCAGGAGTCTGCTAGGAACGTGATTGGAGTGACTAAGTGGACCAGAGGCCAATCAGGAGTGAATGCGCCGCACAGTATATAACATAGCCCCGCCTAACCCCTAGGGCAGTGATACAGAGTCTGTTGAAGAGAGTGGAAGCATTTCTCTTACTCCTGCTTTGTTACACAACGTTTGGTGCATAGCCAAGTGATTTTCTATAGCTCCATATCAGCAGAAGAGCATTCAGCTTACAGACAGTCAGTGTAGTTAGAAATACAGTGATTGTGCTGTTTGTTTGAGTTAGGAAAGAAAAAATTTAAAGGGACAGTGTCAGTTAGAAATTGTCTTCTGCTGTATGAAGCTGTTCTTTTGGTGTGAGGAAAGGGATATGCAGTGTAGTTAGGGTACTATATACCACTGTAGTTAGATTCAACAGTCTAGATTCTGTAGGGACAGTTAAAAGTGTCAGGGTTCCGTCTAGTGAGCACGTTGCACTGCTGATATATCTACAGCAGATATACGTGCTTGCTAGTCAGAAAAATACATTGCCTCAGTGACAACTTAACGCCTGTTCTTGTAAGCGTTAAGTGCACTGTGCAAAAGGCTTTGCTACTGTGCGTGACACACATCTGCTGTGCTGTATTCAGCAACAACTTTGGGTCGCATAGCAGTGTGCGTTTTTCACCGCACAGAGTTGCCAAAGCCTCAGTGACAACTTAACGCCTGTTCTTGTAAGCATTAAGTGCACTGTGCAAAAGGCTTTGCTACTGTGCGTGACACACATCTGCTGTATTCAGCGACAACTTTGGGTCGCATAGCAGTGTGCGTTTTCACCGCACACAGTTGCCAAAGCCTCAGTGACAACTTAACAGTACATTTCTGTCACTGCTCATTGGGTGACACTGCTTGCCAGCGGAAGGGATTGTAGCCAGAGCTCGGTGCTGCAGCCAGTATTGCCCCCACGTCTGCAAACAGCTGGTGGTGTCGCTGATCCGGGTAGATCGATCACTTCTACTCCCTCCTGCTCCTCCTCCTCATCCTCCTCCATGCCCTCCTCTGCAGCATGGTTCTTTGAATATGATGAGGTACCACGTAAGCGTTCAAAGGGCTATTCTATGTCTCAGGCCAAAAGGTGTCACGCAGTGCTGCAGCTTGTGTGTCTAGGGGACAGGCAGCACACTGCCCCTGAGATTCTTGGGACTCTGCAGGCACAGCCCCAGAGGTGGTTGACACCATGCCAGCTGCAGCCAGGAATGGTGGTTACCGATAATGGGTCAAACCTCCTGGCTGCCCTTCGGCAGGGAAAGTTGACCTATGTGCCATGCCTGGCGCATGTCCTGAATCTCGTGGTACAGCGGTTTTTGAACTTGTGCACGGGAATGCAGGATGTGCTAAGGATGGCAAGGAGAAGGCGTGCGTTTGAATGATGCCTTTCGGTCTTTTTTTAGTCCTCACCGCCCAGGCCTCTCAGCTGCCACATCGCATCGACAGCGTCTGCATCACATGGTGGACGATTACATCAGGGCAAAAGTGACACAGAGGGCTTTTCATGTGAGGAATCTGATCCACTGGCATACTGGTTCTTAAGATTAGACCACTGGCCAGAACTGGCCCAGTATGCTATGGAGTTGTTGGCCTGCCTGCCCTGCTTCCAGTGTCCTATCGGAACGGGCATTCAGCATAGCAGGAGGATTCGTCACAGACCATCGAACGAGACTCTCCACCTACTCAGTCGACCGTTTGACATTCATTAAAATGAATCAGTCGTGGATATCAAGCTTTGATGCACCTGATGCAGACCTTGTAGTCTAGTCTATCGTTGCGATGTGGCTGCTGAGCCTCAGTTTAAGCCTGGACCAGGGTGCCACCCTCCAACCCTCCTCTCATTCTGTTTAGGTTCACAGAACCTCACTTTAGTTATACCAAAAATACCATGTTTGCGCACCTGTTCCACAGGTGCACACCTTCATAATTTTTTGGCCTTCTGCAACACCAGCTCTTTGGGCTTATGGTGGGGAGGCTTTGCTAAACAAAAAATACCATGTTTGCGCACCTGTTCCACAGGTGCACACCTTCATAATTTTTTGGCCTTCTGCAACACCAGCTCTTTGGGCTTACGATGGGGAGGCTCCGCCAAACAAAAAATACCATGTTTGCACACCTGTTCCACAGGTGCACACCTTCATAATTTTTTGGCCTCCTTCATCACCAGCTCTTTGGGCTTATGGTGGGGAGGCTCCACCAACACCAAAAATACCATGTTTGCGCACCTGTTCCACACATAGGCGTGCGCAGCCTATTGCATTAGGGTGTGCACCCCAAAGCTCAAACACACATGCGTGTGTATATATATATATATATATATATATATATATACACACACATACACACACTATATATATATATATATATATATATATATATATATATATATATATATATATACACACACACACACACACATAAACACTTGTCAAAAGTATTGGGACACTAAAAGGTTTTTGCACTTAAGTTAAATTGTATGGCAAATATCTGTAGAGGGGTTCCACCATCACTGCTAAGTTTTAAAAAAGATGTATGCCTTATTTTCCTTTTGATGAGTATTACAGGTGAAATTACATGTGAGGCACTGATATGGACTGATAGGCAGCACTAATAGGCGCTTGTTCTCAGCACTGACTGGCACTGATGAGGCTGCACTGATGGGTACTGATAGGTGGCACTGATAGGCAGCACTTATTGGCAGCACTGATGGGCACTAATAGGCATCACTGATAGGCGGCATTGGTGGGCACTGATTGGTGGCACTGATAGGAAGCACTGATAGGCACTGTTAGATGTGTCTGATGGGCACTGATGAGGCGGCACTGGTGGGCACTGATAGGTGGCACTGATGAGGCGGCACTGCTGGGCACTGATAGGCACTATTAGGTGACACTGATGGGCACTGATGAAGTGGCACTGGTGGGCACTGATAGGTGGCACTGGTGGGCACTGATAGGTGGCACTACTGGGCACTGATAGGTGGCACTACTGGGCACCACTTATGGACACTAACAGGGGAGAGGGGGAGTTTCACATTCAGCAGACAGTGAGACTTGCAAGAGCTGCTCAGTGTGTGTGCAGTGGCGTACCTAGAGAATTTGGCACCCGGGGCGGATCCTATATCTGGCACCCCCCCCCCCCCAACTTTAAAATGTAAGCACCCACAAAAATTTGTAATGTTTTCAGGAATATTTATTGCACAAAATTCACAGCCCCCCCCTCCCAATCACAGTGCCCCTTGCAGTCTGCCCCCTGTCTCTCTAATCACAGTTCCCCCTTTTGCACTCTCTGCCTCCCCTGCACAGTCCTACCTTCAGCATAAATAGATAGCTAATATTATTAGCAATGTGTTTACAGGAGATGGTCAGAGACTACAGACATGATAAAGGAGATGGTCAGAGACTGCAAACGTGATACAGGAGATGGTCAGAGACTACAGACATGATAAAGGAGATGGTCAGAGACTGCAGACAGGATACAGTAGATGGTCAGAGACTGCAGACATGATACAGTAGATGGTCAGAGACTGCAGACGTGATACAGGAGATGGTCAGAGACTACAGACATGATAAAGGAGATGGTCAGAGACTGCAGACGTGATACAGGAGATGGTCAGAGACTGCAAACATGATACATGAGATGGTCAGAGACTGTAGACATGGTACAGGAGATGGTCAGAGACTGCAGACGTGATACATGAGATGGTCAGAGACTGTAGACATGATACAGGAGATGGTCAGAGACTGCAGACCTGATACAGGAGATGGTCAGAGACTGTAGACATGGTACAGGAGATGGTCAGAGACTGCAGATGTGATACAGGAGATGGTCAGAGACTGTAGACATGGTACAGGAGATGGTCAGAGACTGCAGACATGATACAGGAGATGGTCAGAGACTGAGGACATGATACAGGAGATGCTCGGAGACTGAGGACATGATAGAAGATAGAAGAGCACTAGGGGGGCCGGAGAGCACAGGGCAAGCAGAGAGCACTGGAGGAGCTGAAGGGCACGGTGGGGGGGGGCTGGAGAGAATAAAGAGGGGATTTGGAATGCATTGTAGGGGGGTTGGAAGGCGCGGGGGGGAGCACTGGGGGGGGGGCGAGCATGGAAAACCAGGAGGGTGGAGATCACT
The DNA here is from genome assembly GCF_965119305.1 of Pelophylax lessonae. Lineage (NCBI taxonomy): Eukaryota > Metazoa > Chordata > Amphibia > Anura > Ranidae > Pelophylax > Pelophylax lessonae. The sequence continues at coordinate 87,924,204 of NC_138778.1, forward strand.
GGGAGGGACAGCGAGCACTTGGGGGGCGGGCAGGGAAAACCAGGGGGGTGGAGAGCACTTGGGGGGCGGCAGGGAAAACCAGGGGGGTAGAGAGCACTTGGGGGGCGGCAGGGAAAACCAGGGGGGTGGAGAGCACTGGGTGGGGGACAGGGAGCACTTAGGGGGCGGGCAAGGAAAACCAGGGGGTGGAGAGCACTGGGGGGGACAGGGAGCACTTGGGGGGCGGGCAGGGAAAACCAGGGGGGTGGAGAGCACTTGGGGGGCGGCAGGGAAAACCAGGGGGGTGGAGAGCACTTGGGGGCCGGCAGGGAAAACCAGGGGGGTGGAGAGCACTGGGTGGGGGACAGGGAGCACTTAGGGGGCGGGCAAGGAAAACCAGGGGGTGGAGAGCACTGGGGGGGACAGGGAGCACTTGGGGGGAGGGAGATGAAAAGCACTGTGGGGGGCTGAAGAGCATGGGGGGTGCTAAAGAACAGGGGGGTCTAGTGCCTTTGGGGGGGGCTAAGAGCAGAGGGGGGGATTACGAGCACCGGGGGGCTAGCAAAAGAAGTTGTATAGGAGGGGGATGGGGCAGCTGCATATAGATGAATTGATCTTTCCCTATTCTTCCTGCAGGAGGGAGAGGAGGAGAATCAGTTATTCAGCAGCTGCAGAAAGAATAGGGAAAGATGAATCCCTCTATATGCAGCTTCCCCACCCCCCTCCTATCCAGCACACACACTTGAGCAATGGGAACGCACTCACCTTCTTCCCGCCGAGGCTCCGCCCCCTTCTTCCCGCCGAGGCTCCGCCCCCTTCTTCCCATCCCGGCTCCGCCCCCCGCTAGCAGCATGGACTGAAGGAGCTGCCACTGCAGCTGCCTTCACCCTGCGATGTGGGATCTCAGAGAACGCCGGCTGACACCCCACATTGGTACCCCACTGTGTGTATGACACTGTCATGTAATGTAGCTGCTTTCAGGGAGAAAGCCCAGCTGTAAAAAAAAGCGGTGATGTCGGGGGTGGGCGGGATCAAGCAGCTGTCAAACACCAGCCAATGATTGGGCTGCTTAAGAAAGGGGCGGAGCCACATAAACGAAGCGGCCGCCCAGACCCCATCCTATTGGCTGGTGTTTGATAGCTGTTCGGTCCCGCCCACCCCCGACATCACCCCTGAGTTTTGACAGCTCGTCTTTCTCCCTGCAAGCATTAACATTACCTAACAGTGTCACACACACACTGAGCGGCTCTGACAAGCCTCACTATCTGCTGGAGCCAACAGCACAGCCGCCTCTCCACCAAGTATCTCACTACCCTCAGTGGCAGAGATGGAGAAGCCGGCCCAACACTAACAGACACAGGGTGATTAGGGTGTGCCCAGGCACACCCGGCACACCCCGTGCGCACGCCTATGGTTCCACAGGTGCACACCTTCATAATTTTTACACCTTCTTCAACACCAGCTCTTTGGGCTTACAGTGGGGAGGCTCCGCCAACACCAAAAATACCATGTTTGCGCACCTGTTCCACAGGTGCACACCTTCATAATTTTTACGCCTTCTTCAACACCAGCTCTTTGGGCTTACAGTGGTATGGCTCCGCCAACACCCAAACAACAATTTTTGCGCACCTGTTTCACAGATGCACTTTCATAGGGTTATGGTGTCAAGTCATCATCGGCACCACAAAAGGCCCAATTTTTAAGCATCCTTTACTTCTATTCAAAGTCAAGAGACAACAATATTCATCCAAAACATCTCTAATCTTGTTCACTGTGCACTACATTGTGGCCCCTAACCCTAACCCTCAATGTATCCGTGCATATGTCTGTTTCTTGTGAGAATTCAAGTTAAAGTGCACCAAACACCATTTTACATGAAATAAAGTGCATCTACATAAATCTTTTGACGTCTTGAAAACATTTGTTAATAATAGCCCCATTGTGAAAATACACCGTTAATTATATCCACATTTAAAGAGAGAGCACCTTTTTCCAAAAAAAAAAAAAATAATCTTGTTCCCAGTGCACTGCATTATGTCCCCATCATACACATTGGCTGTGCAGTTGATTAGGAGCAAAAGAAAGGCGCGGTTAAGCAAAAAGGTCATTTTTGAAGGTTTGGCATGCTATAATTCTGGTTCTGGACATGCAACAGAGCTGAAACTTCACAGGTACACTTGTTTAGACCCCACAGACTCTAAATCCAAAGAAATCTAATTTTTTTTTTATTTCCAATAATTTTTTCAATAATTGGCTCTCTATCAAAAACGACAATTTTTAAGAACTTTTTTTTGCCTGATTCATAGTCCCTGGGGCATGACCCAGAACCCTAGGCACTTTTTAGGGGCATTTATTGGGTTTTAGGGCTTCAAAATGGTGTTATTCGATTCCAGAAGTTCGGGTCCCATTAATTTCAATGGGGTTCTGGATTCTGAACCGAACTTTCGGGAAATTCGGGTGTTCTGGTCGAACCAAACTTTTCAAAAGTTCGATCATCCCTATTTGTAACATCTGCTGATGGAGATCTGCGTGGAAGAAGGACCCGAGAGTGCAAACCATGCCTGTGAGGCAGAAGTACAGGTGAAAAGGAGGTAAGAACGGCATCACAGGGTTTGCCACTTCTGGAAGTCATGTTGCAAAGCTCTTCCAGTAGTAGATGAAAATCAAGGGGAGATGGGGTTTATGATCACCGGATGATCAGAAGGAGGTGGGAATGTAGAGAATCCTAATCTCTGCAGTCCTCCTGATGGTCATGTGGGGTTTTATCGGCCTACGTGTCTCTTAATTGAATTGTAATTGCTAAATACTACTGTGTGATTAATTATTAGTAAACCAAAGATTTGAGCCTTCCTTTGGTACATTGGTGTGAGGAATGAGATGTATGATCAGTAATGATCAAAGGAGGGAATTAATGTAGAAGGATAATGTGATCTTTACTGATTCCTAAATCATAGTACATGATAAAAACACATTTATACATTAATTATGAAGAAAAAGGAAGTTTTGAGGTGCTGTACCTGAAAGTGCTAGGTGCTAAATAAATATATCCTTGAATGATGTAAATAAATAAATGAATTTGATAAATGCATATAAATATAAATGTAGAAAAAGTTAATCAATTCATAAAGTGCACAAATACATCCAATGTGCAGATAAAGGTGCTTAGTGCTGAAATAGATATGAACCTAAATAATAAAAACAAATAATAAATTAAAAACAGAAAATACATAAATATAGATATAGAAAAAGTCCGTCAATTCATTTAGTGCACAAATTTATCTAGTGTGAAGGAAATTTCACCACTATAGTGATAAGGTGCTTTAACAAATCTTCTTGCTTAAAAGTGCTCGCGTCTGTGTTGTCTTCCATCCATTAATGTGAGGGTAACTCACCAGAAAAATGGCCTCCAGGACCCAACTTGCTCTATAATTGACAGGTAGTCTCCTAGGATGGATAGTGTGTTTTTGATAGGTGGCTCCCTGGCTCTCAGAATGTTGTATTAAACTTGTCCACCAGTCAGGAGGATAGTACCGTTTCCCAAAAAATATAGAGGACATGCAATTGTGCAATATCATTTGGTGTTTATTAAATAATAACTGTATAACCAATAGTTTATTCACTCACATTTAAAAGTGCCCCCATCGGCACATATGAACAGTCAAAAGAATGAACGTCTCTCGGTTCCGGCGTGTGTTCTACGATGCTTTCCAGACAAAGAGCAGAAGTGACGAACCGGAAGTTGTAGCCTCTGGAGCAGCCTCATTACATTTGGCATTGACGCGTCATCAGGAAGTTGAGGTTAAAATTTCCACAACAGCCCCTCATCTTTATCATATGCTCCCATGTGTCTCTCGATGAATCTTGATCTTCTTCTTCCAAATAAACAGAACAGCTCTTCTCATATCTAAAAACAATCCATTTCAAAAAGTTAAAAGGAAAGATAATGGGTCAAAAAGAAACGAATGTTGACACATAGATTCAGTTCTTCGGGAGGTGACATTGGAGGGAGGGCAGGAGATGATTGGACGTGTAGATCGTCGGTCGGGCTGGGATCCTTGACATCTGATGCACACAGGGGTAGGATTTCGGGGCGTCTTGTCTCGGGGATCAGGACGAGGTCATCTGCTCGGGCTTGGGTGACTCGGTCGAGCAGACAACAGGATAATTTCACCCCAGCATACAGGAGGAATAGAAACAAGAACAATATAAGTATATACTGTATACTTTTTCCTTCAACCAAGATCCAGTGAAGAACAATAAATCCCCAAACCTCCCAAAGCCTTAAAAAGATTCCAACCATCGCTAGCTATAGCTCTAGCTCTGCCTTGCAGTGAAGTTACTTTATTCATATGGGCCTGGACCTTATCACTGGTGTCTGTTATCCAGGTACAACAGTCTTCTCCTATGAATTCACAGAAACCCACATTGGAAGCTAAAAGATAATCTAGTGCCATTTTCACCAGCAGTACTAAAGTTTTTATTTGTCTGTGCTCTTGAGTAATCCCTCTTACAGCTTCAACAGTTTCATTGAACATCTCATCCACAATGGACAAGAAATTATTCAACCATTTCATCAGCTCGATCCTCCACCCAGTCCAAGCCGGGAACCATGCCAATGCCTGATTGTGAGAAGAAAACAGTTCTCATCCACCCTGCTGTCTACAGATGCGGAGAAGGCTTTTGATAGAGTCAATTGGCAGTTTATCCAGGCCACCCTATCTCATATTGGGCTGGGGTCCTCAATGTTGACTTGGATCCTTTCTCTCTACTCCAAACCCTCTGCAGCTGTTAAGGTCAATGAGTGGCGTTCTGATTTTTTCGTGATCTCCAATGGCACCCGCCAGGGTTGTCCGCTTTCGCCCTTGGTCTTTGTGCTCTCACTGGAGCCACTTCTCTGTGTGATCCGGGGGGAGCCGAGGATCACAGGCTTTCGGAAGCCTTCTGGATTGCATAAAGTTGCAGCATTTGCAGATGACCTGCTTTTTTTCATTTTGGATCCTCTGTCCTCCCTGCCTCACTTGCTATGGGCTCTTCATACCTACGACTCCATCGTACTTTCAGATCAACCTCTCCAAGTCTCAGGCCTATCCTGTCGCGTTGGATAGTGACACTCTGGAACGACTGCGTCCCCTCTGCTCAGTCAGGTTAGCTCTGGACTCCATATGCTATTTGGGAGTGAATATCACTGCCGACCCAGCCAAGCTCTACAGCTCAAACCTTGACCCATTATTTCAACAATTACCTAGTGACTTGTCCCGCTGGCACTCATTCACCCTCACTTGGTTTGGTGGGTGTAGCGCCCTGAAGGTGACCATTCTGCCCAGGATTCTGTATCTGATGCAGGCCTTATCCATTTGCCTTCCCTCCCCCTTTTTCCGGCGCATCGATGCATTCCGGGAATTTATTTGGGCACATCGGCGACCGCACATACAACTCTGGCTACTACATCTAACGAAGTCGGGGGGGGGGGGGTTGGTTTGCCATGTATCAAGACCTATTATAGAGCTGCTCATCTCACCAGACTGGTTGATTGGCATTGTCATGCTGAGGCCAAGAGTTGGGTGGCCATGGAGTTGGAGGACTCTGGCAACACGGCTAAAAGCTGGCCTTGGATCACCCTTCCTCTGCCTGAGGACCTTAGCAAACACCCCACCCTGGGGAGCACACTTACTATTGTTCGTGAAGCAGTCCATCACACCACGATCTCCCCTATGCCCTCTCCGATGTTGCCCATTTTGGACAACCCAGACTTTGACCCGGGCCTTGGGGGTGGGCGGTTCCAGAGCCTGAGGCTCGGTGGCCGCCTGCACCTCTGGGATTTCCTTGGGCCGCATAGAAGGCTTTCAGCGGCTTCCTTGTCTGCTCTTGAGACCTGGACTTTTGGAGTTGTCTCCAACTCAGGCATTTTCTCTGCAATCCCATGTATTTCTCTGTATCCCAGGTATTTATAGACCGCTTACGGATTTGGAGCGGGCCTGCCACAAACGCGAGCTGCTTAGGCACTGCTTGTCTATTATGTATGCTTCCCTGATGGCTCCCCCCCCTGACTATTTCCCTCCGTTCCTGATGAAGTGGGAGACTGACTTATCTGTTAAATTTAAAGATTCCCAAAAAGATAAAATTCTTTACTTTGCTCAAAAATCCTCCATGGCTACGAAAATACAGGAAACAAATTACAAGATTCTTACAAGGCGGTTTAGGGGTCCCTCATTTCTTCATTGTTTCTTTTCATTGGACCGTTGCTTGCACTGTGCCACGGGTTCTGGGACCGTTCTCCACATCTTTTGAGATTATTCCAAAATTAAGCCTTTCTAGCATGCTGTTACTGGTATCATCTGTCAGCTCACCAATGTGGACCTCTCAGACTACCCTGCAGCTTACCTGCCCCATCTCTCCTGGAGGCCCATTAAAAAATATAAGGCGTCTCTCACTATTCATCTATTGAATGCAGCAAAAGCCTGTCTCCCGCTCTGTTGGAAGTCACTTTCTGCGCCCCCCAAAGTCCCTCTGGTTTTCTAGGATCAATGACCTGAGAAATATGGAAGACCTCACAGCCACGCTCTATGACAAGGAGGGGTCCTTCTGGGACAAATGGACACCCTGGCAGCATTTTTCCTAGCTGATGCCTATCTGCAGGAATTCCCGCAGCCAGTTTGAGGCTGAGGGGCCGGAGCTTGTGGGGGCGCACCATGCCCTCTCCCCTTTCTCTTTCCTCTGATTTTTTATTTTCGATTACTTCTCGCTATCTGAGCATGCAGCCTAGCTGGCCAGAATAGGGGGGAGGACGAGCGAGCATCCCCCCCCCCCTACTGAACCATACAAAGCTGCTTGTTCTCAGAATGGGGAGGGTGCTTTGGGGTGCCCCCCAAATCACCTTGTCCCCATGTTGTTGGGGACAAGGGCTTCTTCCTGACAACCCTGGGCTGTGGTTGTGGGGGTCTGCGGGTGGAGGGCTTATTGGAATCTGGAAGCCCCCAGATCCTGGCCCCCTCCTATGTGAATGGGTATCCAGTACATCCTACCCCTACCATATACCAAAAAAGTGTACAAGAAAAATATAAACACAAAAGACAGTTTTTGACAAATCCTTTATTCAAAAATAAAAATAAAAAAATAATTTCCCTCGATGTAAATCCATCGTCAATCACAACGTCCACCGCACCCGAAAAATAGAAAAAAATTCAAAGACGCTTCCGCCTCCTCTGAGGCGTCCCGCCGTATGCTGCTCTTGAGCTTTGACAGCTGTTTTGTAGGCAAGGGGCAGGTCCAGCCGGTTACGTCACATGGTGGCACCGTCCCTTCTAAAATCACATGATGTCACGTAACGTAACGTCAGATTCTGATAAGCCCCCCACATGTAGACTCCCACAACCACAGCCCAGGGTTGTTGGGAAGAGGCACTTGTCGCCATCAACATGGGGAGGAGGTGCTTTGGGGGACATGGTTCAGGAGGGGTTCAGATGAGCGAGTCCCCCCCCCCCCACATCCTGGCCTGCCAGGTTTCATGCTAGGATAAGGGTCTGGTATGGAATTGGGGGGGGACCCCTCGCTTTTTTTTTTTATTTTGGTATAGACTGGGATGGGGGACAATACACCATTTTTTTCATTTTTTTTTATCTGTATTGCCAGGGGCCGACAATACATTACAGCCACGAGCAAGTTTAATTTACATTTTTTCCTCTAGAAATGTCAGTATTGCTGCAACAGGCTACGCACTTAGTACAGATGCACCACTTTGCAGGCACATTAAGGGGACCCCCAGGCACTATGTTTAAAGGAATTTTTCATTTTTATTGTTTCACTTTAAGCATTATTAAAATCACTGCTCCTGTAAAAACGATTGCATTGATACATGTCCCCCAGGGCAATACCCGGGTCCCCATACACTTTTTTATGGCAATAACTTGCATATAAGCCTTTAAAATTAGGACTTTTGATTTTTCATGTTCGTGTCCCACAGACTTTAATAGAGTTCACATGTTGGCTAGAACTTTTTCCCTGTTTAAGATGTTCTGGTGTGAACTGAACAGGGAGATGTTTGGCCCATCACTAGTCCCAGAGGTTTTTTATTGGATTTAGGTCAGGCAAGCGTGGGGGCCATTCAATGGTATCAATTCCTTTATCCTCCAGGAACTGGCTGAATACTATTGCCACATGAGGCCAGGCATTGTCGTGCACCAGGAACTCAGGACCCACTGCACCAGCGCAGGGTCTGACAATAGTTCCAAGGATTTCATTCCGATACCTAATGGCATTTAGGGTGCCATCGCCTAGCCTGTAGAGGTCTGTGTGTCCCTCCATGGATATGCCTCCCAAGATCATCACTGACCCACCACCAAACCAGTTGTGCAGAATGATGTTACAGGCAGCAAAACATTTTTCACAGCTTCTACAGACCCTTTCACATCTGTCACATGTGCTCAGGGAGAACCTGCTCTCATCTATGAAAAACGCAGGGCGCCAGTGGCAGACCTGCCAATTCTGGTGTTCAATGCAAATGCCAATCAAGCTCCATAAAGCTGGGCAGAGTTCACAGGGCCCACTAGAGGACATTGGGCCCTCAGGCCACCTTGATGAAGTCTGTTTCTGATTGTTTGGTCAGAGACATTCACACCAGTGTCTTGCTGGAGATTATTTTGTGGCAGTGCTCATCCCGTTCCTGCTTGCACAAAGGAGCAGATACCGGTCCTGCTGATGGGTTAGGGACCTTCTACGGCCCTGTCCAGCTCTCTTAACTGCCTGTCTCCTAGAATCTCTTCCATGCTCTTGAGACTGTGCTGGGAGACACAGCAAACCTTCTGGCACTGTCACGTATTGATGTGGCATCCTGGAGGAGTTGGACTGCCTGTACAACCTCTATAGGGTCCATCTATCGCCTCATGCTACCAGTAGTGACACTGACTGACTGACCAAATGCAAAACTAGTGAATAACAGTCAGAGAAGATGAGTAGGGGAAAGAATGTCAGTGGCCCCCACCTGTAAATCCATTCCTTTTTTGGAGGTTGTCTCATTGTTGACCATCTAGTGCACCTGCTGTTAATTTACCAACAATGCAGCTGATTAACAACCCCCCTCTGCTACTTAACTGACCAGATCAATATCCCAGGAGTTGATTTGACTTGATGCTATACTCTGATTAACAAGTGTTCCTTTTGAGCAGTGTAAGTATGTGAAATGGACATGTTGTGTAGAAGACGGAAACCTTGAAATGCATTAGCCGATGTGACTACAAATGTTGTGAATTTTCGCATATAGATTTAAATGGATGATTTTATGATAATGCTATGACACAAGTACTGGTTTGTGAGTATGTTCACCTATATTTTGTTAAATAAAATCATGTATTGAGGATAATTCGCTAGGCCTTTGCGCCCTCTGTATTCTTCTGTGCTTACTGATACTAGAATACTGATCTAAACCACAGTGTATGTTAATGAAATACGTACTTGTCATTTCTCATTTCTCATGGGGTTTATTTTACTTTACAAGGACCTAAAAGTCCAAATGCCGGTCGGTAAACCCATAAGACTGTCGTGTCCGAGATGTCCAGAGCAGGGACGGTGTGGAGGATCCAGGGATATCCCTGATTGACTGATACACCAGGACCTTATAGAGAGCAGCACTCTGATTGAGAATTGAGGTCGCCCTGGTAACAGTCCGGCACCTGTATGGATCTGTCAATGAAGGAGAACCTACAAATGCCTGTTTAATCAAAATTCTACATCTATAATTCTGGAATCCAAATGATTACAGCATTTAACTATGAAGGAGGGATATGTTAGAATTTCTGTCAAGGGAAAAATTATATATTATCATAGTTCTCTCATTTAATACTATAGAAAATTGAAAGACTAGGTTTACGTGGACTCCTCTCTTAGTGAATTATACAATACCTTAGAAGGACTGTTTGTTGAGATAAAGAGACGCTATTGACCCCCAGTAAATACACCTGGATGACAGCAAAATCTCAAAGAGGTAGAGAGTTTCAACCAAAGTAGACAGTTTCTTTTCAAATAAACAGGACGAAAGTTGAATAAAACTATACCTCTGTGTTTACGAAAACTTCACAAACCTAGGATTGTGGACAGGACAAACTTAATTTGTCCAGGTGAAGAAAAGTCAATATTCTTGAACAGGTTAAACAATGACATTTAGCTCTATCCAAGTATGCGGTAAGATACTGCACAGCGTTTTTTTTAAAGTTTTTTGACATTGACTAAAATAGGCTACTAAAATACAGCACTGACACCCTTAACAACCAGTAACTGTCATATTTATTGAAAAAATATGCCTTTAAACAGCAGCAATCTGGGCACATATACTGTATTTTGGGTGGTGCCCCTATCCTTAATTGATTATTCAGTGTGGAAGGATTGGGAAGACAAGGATTTCGGGCACACTAGATCTATAAAATCAATTTTTATTTAAGATTCAATTAAAATCAAAAAATCATACATACAGACATGTGTTGGATAAGAAAAAGGACCTATAAAGGGTCCATAAGGTAATGTATATACGGTTCACAGTAGATGAGATCACAATTTTCATGCAGAGTGATATGTAGAATATGTTGACAGTTTGAACACTCAAAAAATACTTCACATCAGGAGATTCCTGCTGACGGATACCCGAAGACATGAGGTGCCGGCCAACCGGGTCAACTGATGTCGTATTCAAATATTCACCATAATATGTTTAGTATTTTGCTCAACATGTTTCGCTTTGCTTTAGAAAGCTTCGTCTGGAGCTATTACTAGACTTTTCTGCATGATAGATAAATATGTTTTAGAGAACATATAAATAATATATAAAGAATAGATATTGTGCATACAGATTATTAGCATGTTCAAAAAATTGTATATTACATTACACATTTTCTCCACTGTACATCAACACATGAAACCTCTACCATTAAATATCTGATCATATCTGGGACTATGAGAGGCTATAGGACGCACGGTAGAGCGACCAGCCTGTGATTATATGTGGGGATCCATACAGTACATTAACTTGTTTAATAGTACATATGTATAGTCCATTTATTTAATATACCTGTATATTGTATGATGAGACACAGGTCTCAACATCCTTGATACGTAGATGTTTCATGTGTTGATGTACAGTGGAGAAAATGTGTAATGTAATATACAATTTTTTGAACATGCTAATAATCTGTATGCACAATATCTATTCTTTATATATTATATGTTCTCTAAAACATATTTATCTATTATGCAGAAAAGTGCATGAAAATTGTGATCTCATCTACTGTGAACCGTATATACATTACCTTATGGACCCTTTATAGGTCCTTTTTCTTATCCAACACATGTCTGTATGTATGTTTTTTTTATTTTAATTGAATCATAAATAAAAATTGATTTTATAGATATAGTGTGCCCGAAATCCTTGTCTTCCCAATCCTTCCACTCTGAACTGTCATATTTGTTAAGGAGTGGGTGGTCTCTGTGTCCTTAATAACCAATGAGTTCCTCGCTGACAGCTGAATGGAAAAAAAGAATAGCCAACAATAAAAATAAGAACAAAAACAGTATGGGGTCCTCCCAATCCATACCAGGCCTTTTGGGTCTGGTATAGATTTTGAGGGCAACCCCCATGCCAAAATAAAAAAAAATGTCATGGGGCCCCTCCAAAATCCACACCAGACCCTTAGCCAAGCATGAAGCATGCAGAGGCGTAACTAGGGCCTCCAGCGCCCTTGGAGAGGAGCTGTATCTGCACCCCCCCCCCCTGAGAAAGAGAGAGCGTTTGACAGAGAGACAGAGGGGGGGTTTGACAGAAAGATGGGGTGACAGAGAGAGAGAGAGATGGGGTGACAGAGAGAGAGATAGGGTGACAGAGAGAGAGGGGGGTGACAGGGAGAGAGAGGAGTGTGACAGGGAGAGAGAGGGGGGTGACAGGGAGAGAGAGGGGGTGGCACATAGAGAGGGGTGTCAGGGAGAGAGAGAGGGGAGAAAGGGAGAGAATGAGGGGTGACAGGGAGAGAGAGAGGGGTGACAGGGAGAAAGAGGGGGTGACACGGAGAGAGAGAGAGGGGTGACATGGAGAGAGAGGGGTGACAGGGATAGAAAGGGGGTGGCACAGAGAGAGAGAGAGGGGTGACAGGGAGAGAGAGGGGGTTGGCACAGAGACAGAGGGGTGACAGGGAGAGAGAGGGGGGTGACAGGGTGAGAGAGGGGGTGACAAGGTGAGAGAGGGGGTGACAGGGAGAGATAGGGGTGACAGGGAGAAAGGGGTGACAGGGAGAGAGAGGGGGTGACAGGGTGAGAGAGGGGGTGACAAGGTGAGAGAGGGGGTGACAGGGAGAGATAGGGGGTGACAGGGAGAAAGGGGTGACAGGGAGAGAGAGAGGGTGGCACAGAGAGAGAGGGGTGACAGGGAGAGAGAGGGGGTGACACGGGGAGAGAGGGGGGTGGCACAGAGAGAGAGAGGGGTGACAGGGAGAGAGAGGGGGGTGGCACAGAGAGTGGGGGGTGACAGAGAGAGAGAGGGGTGACAGGGAGAGAGAGGGGTGACAGGGAGAGAGAGGGGGGTGGCACAGAGAGAGAGGGGTGACAGAGAGAGAGAGGGGGGGCTGGCACAGAGAGAGAGAGGGGTGACAGGGAGAGAGAGAGGGAGGTGGCACAGAGAGAGAGGGGTGACAGAGAGGCTGTGACACAGAGAAAGAGGGGTGAATGGGAGAGAGAGAGGGGTGACAGGGAGAGAGAGGGGTGAAAGGAAGAGAGAGGGGGTGACAGGGAGAGAGAGGGGGTGACAGGGATGGAGAGAGGGGTGGCACAGAGAGAGGGGTGACAGGGAGAGAGAGGGAGGTGGCACAGAGATAGGGGGTGGCACAGAAAGAGAGGGGTGACAGGGAAAGAGAGGGGGTGGCACAGGGAGAGAGGGGTGAAAGGGAGAGAGGGGGGTGACGCAGAGAGAGAGGGGTGACAGAGGGAGAGGGAGAGGGGGGTGACACAGAGAGAGAGGGGGGTGACACAGAGAGAGAGGTGACAGGGAGAGAGGGGGTGACACAGATAGAAGGGGGTGACAGAGAAAGAGAGGGGTGAAAGGGAGAGAGAGGAGGTTGACAGAGAGAGAGGGGTGACAGGGAGAGAGAGGGGGGTGACACAAAGAGAGAGGGTGACAGAGAGAGAAAGAGGGAGGTGACAGAGAGAGAGAGGGGGGTGACAGAGAGAGAGAGAGGGGTGACATGGAGAGAGAGGGAGTGACACAGAGAGAGAGGGGTGACAGGGAGAGAGAGGGGGTGGCACAGAGAGAGAGGGGTGACAGGGAGAGAGAGGGGGTTGGCACAGAGAGAGGGGGGTGACAGGGTGAGAGAGGGGGTGACAGGGAGAGATAGGGGGTGACAGGGAGAGAGAGAGGGTGGCACAGAGAGAGAGGGGTGACAGGGAGAGAGAGGGGGTGACATGGGGAGAGAGGGGGGTGGCACAGAGAGAGAGGGGTGACAGGGAGAGAGAGGGGGTGGCACAGAGAGTGGGGGGTGACAGAGAGAGAGAGGGGTGACAGGGAGAGAGAGGGTGCTGGCAAAGAGAGAGAGGGGTGACAGGGAGAGAGAGGGGGGTGGCACAGAGAGAGAGGGGTGACAGAGAGAGAGAGGGGGGTGGCACAGAGAGAGAGGGGTGACAGGGAGAGAGAGGGGGTGGCACAGAGAGTGGGGGTGACAGGGAGAGAGAGGGTGCTGGCACAGAGAGAGAGGGGTGACAGGGAGAGAGAGGGGGGTGGCACAGAAAGAGAGGGGTGACAGAGAGAGAGAGAGGGGGCTGGCACAGAGAGAGAGGGGTGACAGGGAGAGAGAGAGGGAGGTGGCACAGAGAGAGAGGGGTGACAGAGAGGCTGTGGCACAGAGAAAGAGGGGTGAATGGGAGAGAGAGAGGGGTGACAGGGAGAGAGAGAGAGGGGGGGGTGACAGGGAGAGAGAGGGGGGTGACAGGGAGAGAGAGGGGGGTGACAAGGAGAGAGAGAGGGTGACAGGGATGGAGAGAGGGGTGGCACAGAGAGAGGGGTGACAGGGAGAGAGAGGGAGGTGGCACAGAGAGAGAGGGGTGACAGGGAAAGAGAGGGGGTGGCACAGGGAGAGAGGGGTGAAAGGGAGAGAAAAAGGGGTGACGGGAAGAGAGAGAGGGGGTGAGAGGGAGAGAGAGAGAGAGAGGGGTGACAGGGAGAGAGGGGGGTGACACAGAGAAAGAGGGAGTGACACAGAGAGAGAGGGGTGACAGGCAGAGAGAGGGGGTGGCACAGAGAGAGAGGGGTGACAGGGAGAGAGAGGGGGGTGACAGGGTGAGAGAGGGGGTGACAGGGAGAGAGAGGGGGGTGACAGGGTGAGAGAGGGGGTGACAAGGAGAGAGAGGGGGTGACAGGGAGAGATAGGGGGGTGACAGGGAGAAAGGGGTGACAGGGAGAGAGAGAGGGTGGCACAGAGAGAGAGGGGTGACAGGGAGAGAGAGGGGGTGACACGGGGAGAGAGGGGGTGGCACAGAGAGAGAGGGGTGACAGGGAGAGAGAGGGGGGTGGCACAGAGAGTGGGGGGGTGACAGAGAGAGAGAGGGGTGACAGGGAGAGAGAGGGTGCTGGCACAGAGAGAGAGAGGGGTGACAGGGAGAGAGAGAGGGAGGTGGCACAGAGAGAGAGGGGTGACAGAGAGGCTGTGGCACAGAGAAAGAGGGGTGAATGGGAGAGAGAGAGGGGTGACAGGGAGAGATAGAGAGAGGGGTGACAGGGAGAGAGAGGGGGGACAGAGAAAGAGGGGGGGTGACAGGGAGAGAGAGGGGTGAAAGGAAGAGAGAGCGGGTGACAGGGAGAGAGAGGGGTTGACAGGGATGGAGAGAGGGGTGGCACAGAGAGAGGGGTGACAGGGAGAGAGAGGAAGGTGGCACAGAGATAGGGGGTGGCACAGAGAGAGAGGGGTGACAGGGAAAGAGAGGGGGTGGCACAGGGAGAGAGGGGTGAAAGGGAGAGAGAGAGGGGTGAAAGGGAGAGAAAAAGGGGTGACAGGAAGAGAGAGAGGGGGTGACAGAGAGAGAGGGGTGACAGGGAGAGGGGGGGGGGTGAATGGGAGAGAGAGGGGGGGTGAAAGGGAGAGAGAGGGGGTGACACAGAGAGAGAGGGGGGTGACACAGAGAGAGAGGGGTGACAGGGAGAGAGAGGGGTGACAGGGAGAGAGAGGGGTGACAGGGAGAGAGGGGGTGACAGGGAGAGAGAGGGGGATGACCGAGAGAGAGAGGGGGTGACAGGGAGAGAGAGGGGTGACAGGGAGAGAGGGGGGGGTGACACAGCGAGAGAGAGAGAGGGGTAACAGGGAGAGAGAGGGGATGACAGGGAGAGAGAGGGGGTGACAGAGAGAGAGAGGGGGGTGACACAGAGAGAGAGGGGGGTGACAGAGAGAGAGAGAGGGGGTGACACAAAGAGAGAGAGGGGTGACAGGGAGAGAGAGGGGGTGACAGAGAGAGAGAGGGGGGTGACACAGAGAGAGAGGGGGGTGACAGAGAGAGAGAGAGGGGGTGACACAAAGAGAGAGAGGGGTGACAGGGAGAGAGAGGGGGTGGCACAGAGAGTGGGGGTGACAGAGAGAGAGAGGGGTGACAGGGAGAGAGAGGGTGCTGGCACAGAGAGAGAGGGGTGACAGGGAGAGAGAGGGGGGTGGCACAGAGAGAGAGGGGTGACAGAGAGAGAGAGGGGGCTGGCACAGAGAGAGAGGGGTGACAGGGAGAGAGAGAGGGAGGTGGCACAGAGAGAGAGGGGTGACAGAGAGGCTGTGGCACAGAGAAAGAGGGGTGAATGGGAGAGAGAGAGGGGTGACAGGGAGAGAGAGAGAGAGGGGGGTGACAGGGAGAGAGAGGGGGGTGACAGGGAGAGAGAGGGGGGTGACAGGGAGAGAGAGGGGTGACAGGGAGAGAGAGAGGGGTGGCACAGAGAGAGGGGTGACAGGGAGAGAGAGGGAGGTGGCACAGAGATAGGGGGTGGCACAGAGAGAGAGGGGTGACAGGGAAAGAGAGGGGGTGGCACAGGGAGAGAGGGGTGAAAGGGAGAGAAAAAGGGGTGACAGGAAGAGAGAGAGGGGGTGAGAGAGAGAGAGAGAGGGGTGACAGGGAGAGAGGGGGGGGTGACACAGAGAAAGAGGGAGTGACACACAGAGAGAGGGGTGACAGGCAGAGAGAGGGGGTGGCACAGAGAGAGAGGGGTGACAGGGAGAGAGAGGGGGTTGGCACAGAGACAGAGGGGTGACAGGGAGAGAGAGGGGGGTGACAGGGTGAGAGAGGGGGTGACGAGGAGAGAGAGGGGGTGACAGGGAGAGATAGGGGGGTGACAGGGAGAAAGGGGTGACAGGGAGAGAGAGAGGGTGGCACAGAGAGAGAGAGGGGTGACAGGGAGAGAGAGGGGGTGACACGGGGAGAGAGGGGGGTGGCACAGAGAGAGAGAGGGGTGACAGGGAGAGAGAGGGGGTGGCACAGAGAGTGGGGGGTGACAGAGAGAGAGAGGGGTGACAGGGAGAGAGAGGGTGCTGGCACAGAGAAAGAGGGGTGACAGGGAGAGAGAGGGGGGCGGCACAGAGAGAGAGGGGTGACAGAGAGAGAGTGGGGGCTGGCACAGAGAGAGAGAGGGGTGACAGGGAGAGAGAGAGGGAGGTGGCACAGAGAGAGAGGGGTGACAGAGAGGCTGTGGCACAGAGAAAGAGGGGTGAATGGGAGAGAGAGAGGGGTGACAGGGAGAGATAGAGAGAGGGGTGACAGGGAGAGAGAGGGGGGGACAGAGAAAGAGGGGGGGGTGACAGGGAGAGAGAGGGGTGAAAGGAAGAGAGAGCGGGTGACAGGGAGAGAGAGGGGGTGACAGGGATGGAGAGAGGGGTGGCACAGAGAGAGGGGTGACAGGGAGAGAGAGGAAGGTGGCACAGAGATAGGGGGTGGCACAGAGAGAGAGAGGGGTGACAGGGAAAGAGAGGGGGTGGCACAGGGAGAGAGGGGTGAAAGGGAGAGAGAGAGGGGTGAAAGGGAGAGAAAAAGGGGTGACAGGAAGAGAGAGAGGGGGTGACAGAGAGAGAGGGGTGACAGGGAGAGGGGGGGTGAATGGGAGAGAGAGGGGGGGTGAAAGGGAGAGAGAGGGGGTGACACAGAGAGAGAGGGGGGTGACAGGGAGAGAGAGGGGTGACAGGGAGAGAGAGGGGTGACAGGGAGAGAGAGGGGTGACAGGGAGAGAGGGGGTGACAGGGAGAGAGAGGGGGATGACAGAGAGAGAGAGGGGGTGACAGGGAGAGAGAGGGGTGACAGGGAGAGAGGGGGGGGGTGACACAGCGAGAGAGAGAGAGGGGTAACAGGGAGAGAGAGGGGATGACAGGGAGAGAGAGGGGATGACAGGGAGAAAGAGGGGGTGACAGAGAGAGAGAGGGGGGTGACACAGAGAGAGAGGGGGTGACAGAGAGAGAGAGAGGGGGTGACACAAAGAGAGAGAGGGGTGACAGGGAGAGAGTGGGGGTGACAGAGAGAGAGAGGGGTGACAGGGAGAGAGAGGGTGCTGGCACAGAGAGAGAGGGGTGACAGGGAGAGAGAGGGGGGTGGCACAGAGAGAGAGGGGTGACAGAGAGAGAGAGAGGGGGCTGGCACAGAGAGAGAGGGGTGACAGGGAGAGAGAGAGGGAGGTGGCACAGAGAGAGAGGGGTGACAGAGAGGCTGTGGCACAGAGAAAGAGGGGTGAATGGGAGAGAGAGAGGGGTGACAGGGAGAGAGAGAGAGAGGGGGGTGACAGAGAGAGAGGGGGGTGACAGGGAGAGAGAGGGGTGACAGGGAGAGAGAGAGGGTGACAGGGATGGAGAGAGGGGTGGCACAGAGAGAGGGGTGACAGGGAGAGAGAGGGAGGTGGCACAGAGATAGGGGGTGGCACAGAGAGAGAGGGGTGACAGGGAAAGAGAGGGGGTGGCACAGGGAGAGAGGGGTGAAAGGGAGAGAAAAAGGGGTGACAGGAAGAGAGAGAGGGGGTGAGAGAGAGAGAGAGGGGTGACAGGGAGAGAGGGGGGGGGGATGACACAGAGAAAGAGGGAGTGACAGAGAGAGAGAGGGGTGACAGGCAGAGAGAGGGGGTGGCACAGAGAGAGAGGGGTGACAGGGAGAGAGAGGGGGTTGGCACAGAGACAGAGGGGTGACAGGGAGAGAGAGGGGGGTGACAGGGTGAGAGAGGGGGTGACAAGGAGAGAGAGGGGGTGACAGGGAGAGAAAGGGGTGACAGGGAGAGAGAGAGGGTGGCACAGAGAGAGAGGTGTGACAGGGAGAGAGAGGGGGTGACACGGGGAGAGAGGGGGGTGGCACAGAGAGAGAGGGGTGACAGGGAGAGAGAGGGGGGTGGCACAGAGAGTGGGGGGTGACAGAGAGAGAGAGGGGTGACAGGGAGAGAGAGGGTGCTGGCACAGAGAGAGAGGGGTGACAGGGAGAGAGAGGGGGGCGGCACAGAGAGAGAGGGGTGACAGAGAGAGAGAGGGGGCTGGCACAGAGAGAGAGAGGGGTGACAGGGAGAGAGAGAGGGAGGTGGCACAGAGAGAGAGGGGTGACAGAGAGGCTGTGGCACAAGGCTGTGGCACAGAGAAAGAGGGGTGAATGGGAGAGAGAGAGGGGTGACAGGGAGAGATAGAGAGAGGGGTGACAGGGAGAGAGAGGGGGGACAGAGAAAGAGGGGGGGTGACAGGGAGAGAGAGGGGTGAAAGGAAGAGAGAGCGGGTGACAGGGAGAGAGAGGGGGTGACAGGGATGGAGAGAGGGGTGGCACAGAGAGAGGGGTGACAGGGAGAGAGAGGAAGGTGGCACAGAGATAGGGGGTGGCACAGAGAGAGAGGGGTGACAGGGAAAGAGAGGGGGTGGCACAGGGAGAGAGGGGTGAAAGGGAGAGAGAGAGGGGTGAAAGGGAGAGAAAAAGGGGTGACAGGAAGAGAGAGAGGGGGTGACAGAGAGAGAGGGGTGACAGGGAGAGGGGGGGTGAATGGGAGAGAGAGGGGGGGTGAAAGGGAGAGAGAGGGGGTGACACAGAGAGAGAGGGGGTGACACAGAGAGAGAGGGGTGACAGGGAGAGAGAGGGGTGACAGGGAGAGAGGGGTGACAGGGAGAGAGGGGGTGACAGGGAGAGAGAGGGGGATGACAGAGAGAGAGAGGGGGTGACAGGGAGAGAGAGGGGTGACACAACGAGAGAGAGAGAGGGGTAACAGGGAGAGAGAGGGGATGACAGGGAGAGAGAGGGGGTGACAGAGAGAGAGAGGGGGGTGACACAGAGAGAGAGGGGGTGACAGAGAGAGAGAGAGGGGGTGACACAAAGAGAGAGGGGGATGACACAGAGAGAGGGGGGTGACAGAGAGAGAGAGGGGTGACAGAGAGAGAGAGAGGGGGGGTGACACAGAGAGAGAGAGGGGGGGGTGACACAGAGAGAGAGAGGGGGGTGACACAGAGAGAGAGAGAGGGGGTGACAGGGAGAGAAAGGGGGTGACAGAGAGAGAGGGGGTGACAGAGAGAGAGGGGGTGACACAGAGAGAGAAAGGGGTGACAGGGAGAGAGGGGGGTGACGCAGAGAGAGAGGGGTGACAGAGGGAGAGGGAGAGGGGGGTGACACAGAGAGAGAGGGGGGTGACACAGAGAGAGAGGTGACAGGGAGAGAGGGGGGTGACACAGATAGAAGGGGGGTGACAGAGAAAGAGAGGGGTGAAAGGGAGAGAGAGGAGGTTGACAGAGAGGGGTGACAGGGAGAGAGAGGGGGGTGACACAGAGAGAGAGAGGGGGTGACACAAAGAGAGGGGGTGACACAGAGAGAGAGAGGGGGGTGACAGAGAGAGGGGGGTGACATGGAGAGAGAGGGGGTGACACAGAGAGAGAGGGAGTGACACAGAGAGAGAGGGGGGTGACACAAAGAATGAGGGTGACAGAGAGAGAAAGAGGGGGGTGACACAGAGAGAGAGGGGGTCGACAGAGAGAGAGAGAGGGGTGACATGGAGAGAGAGAGGGGGGTGACACAGAGAGAGGGGGTGACAGGGAGAGAGAGGGGTGAAAGGGAGAGAGAGGAGGTTGACAGAGAGAGGGGGGTGACACAGAGAGGGAGAGAGAGGGGGTGACAGGGAGAGAGAGGGGTGAAAGGGAGAGAGAGGAGGTTGACAGAGAGAGAGGGGTGACAGGGAGAGAGAGGGGGGTGACACAGAGAGAGAGAGAGAGGGGGTGACACAAAGAAAGAGGGGGGGGACAAAGAGAGAGAGAGGGGTGACATGGAGAGAGAGGGGGGGTGACACAGAGAGAGAGGGAGTGACACAGAGAGAGAGGGGTGACAGGGAGAGAGGGGGTGACAGGGAGAGAGAGGGGTGACAGGGAGAGAGGGGGTGACAGGGAGAGAGAGGGGTGACAGAGAGAGAGGGGGTGAAACAGAGAGAGAGAGAGCGGTGACAGGGAGAGAGGGGGTGACACAGAGAGAGAGGGGGTGACAGAGAGAGAGAAGAGTGACAGGGAAAAAGAGGGGGGGGTGACACAGAGAGAAAGGGGTGACAGGGAGAGAGAGGGGGTTGGCACAGAGACAGAGGGGTGACAGGGTGAGAGAGGGGGTGACAAGGAGAGAGAGGGGGTGACAGGGAGAGATGGGGGGTGACAGGGAGAGAGGGGGTGGCACAGAGAGAAAGGGGGTGGCACAGAGAGAGAGAGAGAGGGGTGACAGGGAGAGAGAGGGGGGCGGCACAGAGAGTGAGGGGTGACAGGGAGAGAGAGGGGGGTGGCACAGAGAGTGAGGGGTGACAGGGAGAGAGAGGGGGTGACAGGGAGAGAGAGGGTGGCACAGAGAGAGGGGTGACAGGGAGAGAGAGGGGGTGACACGGGGAAAGAGGGGGGTGGCACAGAGAGAGAGGGGGGTGGCACAGAGAGAGAGAGAGGTGACAGGGAGAGAGAGGGTGGTGGCACAGAGAGAAAGGGGTGACAGGGAGAGAGAGAGGGGTGACAGGGAGAGAGAGGGGGAGGTGGCACAGAGAGAGAGTGGGGTGACAGAAAGAGAGAGAGGGGGGGGTGGCACAGAGAAAGAGGGGTGAATGGGAGAGAGAGGGTGACAGAGAGACAGGGGGGTGACACAGAGAGAGAGGGGTGACAGGGAGAGAGGGGGTGACAGGGAGAGAGACGGGGTGACAGAGAGAGAGGGGGGTGATACAGAGAGGGGGGTGACAGGGAGAGAGAGGGGGTGACAGAGAGAGAGGGGGGTGATACAGAGAGAGGGGTGACAGGGAGAGAGGGGGTGACAGAGAGAGAGGGGGGGTGATACAGAGAGAGGGGTGACAGGGAGAGAGAGGGGGGATGACACAGAGAGAGAGGGGGTGACACAGAGAGAGGGGGTGACACAGAGAGAGAGGGGTGACAGGGAGAGAGGGGGGTGACAAAGAGAGAGAGAGGGGGTGACATAGAAAGAGAGGGGGTGACAGAGAGAGAGGGGGTGACACAGAGAGAAAGGGGTGACAGGGAGAGAGGGGGTGACAGGGAGAGAGGGGGTTGACACAGAGAGAGAGGTGACAGGGAGAGAGAGGGGGTGGCACAGAGAGAGAGAGAGGGGTGACAGGGAGAGAGAGAGGGAGGTGGCACAGAGAGCGAGGGGTGACAGAGAGAGAGAGAGAGAGAGAGAGGGGGGTGACACAGAGAAAGAGGGGTGAATGGGAGAGAGAGAGGGGTGACAGGGAGAGAGAGAGGGGTGACAGGGAGAGAGGGGGGGTGACAGGGAGAGAGAGGGGAGTGACAGAGAGAGAGAGAGGGGTGACAGGGAGAGAGGGGTGACAGGGAGAGAGAGGGGGGGGTGACAGAGAGAGAGAGAGGGGTGACAGGGAGAGAGGGGGTGACACAGATAGAGAGGGGTGACAGGGAGAGAGAGGGGTGAAAGGAATAGAGAGGGGGTGACCGGGAGAGAGAGGGGGTGACAGGGATGGAGAGAGGGGTGGCACAGAGAGAGGGGTGACAGGGAGAGAGAGGGAGGTGGCACAGAGAGAGAGAGGGGTGACAGGGAGAGAGAGGGGATGACAGGGAGATAAAGGGGTGACAGGGAGAGAGGGGGGTGACAAAGAGAGAGGGGGTTGACACAGAGAGAGAGGGGGGTGACACAGAGAGAGAGGGGTGACAGGGAGAGAGGGGGGTGACACAGAGAGAGAGGGGTGACAGGAAAAGGGAGGAGGTGACACAGAGAGAGAGGGGGTGACACAGAGAGGGGGTGACACAGAGAGGGGGTTGACACGGAGAGAGAGGGGGTGACACAGAGAGAGAGGGTTGACAGGGAGAGAGAGGGGGTGACACGCAGAGAGAGGGGTGACACGCAGAGAGAGGAGTGACAGGGAGAGAGGGAGGTGACACAGAGAGAGAGGGGTGACAGGGAGAGAGAGGGGGGATGACACAGAGAGAGAGGGCTGACAGGGAGAGAGAGAGAGGGGTGACAGGGAGAGAGAGAGGGGTGACAGGGAGAGAGAGAGGGTGACAGGGGGAGAGAGAGGGGTGACAGGGAGAGAGAGAGGGGGTGGCACAGAGAGAGAGGGGTGACAGGGAGAGAGAGGGGTGACACAGAGAGAGAGGGGTGACAGGGAGAGAGAGGGGGACACACAGCAGCTCTCTGTACCTGAGAGGCCATCCAGGCCTTCCGTGACTGCAGAGTGCATTCACCCACCGCTGAACTGCCTGGAGCTGACTAGAGGAGCCGACTGATGGTCATGTGAGCGGAGCCCTGTGACGAGGGGAGCCGCCCATCCACGGAGCTCCGACACTGACTGACACCTCCTGGCCCTGGACACAGGCAGAGAGCTGCGGCTTCCGGGATTGGAGAGAGAGGCGCGCCGGTGTGCCGGGGGCGCAGGCTGAAAGAAGGAGCGGTAATTCACTGCGTCTGCTACACTACGCTGCCAGTGTTTTTGCGCTCCCCTTTGGCCTGCGCCCCTGGCGGGCGCCGTTTTAGCCAGCCCCACGGTACGCCCCTGCCAGCATGGCAGGTCAGGAAAGGGAGGGGGCGAGCAATCACCCCCCCTTGAACCATACCAGGCCACATGCCCTCAACATGGGGGGGTACTTTGGGGCAGAGGGAGCTTTGTCCTTAAAAAGCACCTTGTCCACATATTGATGGGGGCAAGGGCTTCTTCCCTACAACCTTGGCTGGTGGTTGTGGGGGTCTGCAGGCAGGGGGCTTATCGGAATCTAAAAAGTCCCCTTTTAAAAGTGGGAACTGGGATCTGGGGGCCCCCTTGTAAAAGAGCTTCCAGATTCTGATAAGGCTCCTGCCCACAGACCCCCACAACCACCGGCCAGGGTTGCGGAAAGAGGCTTTGTCCCCATTGACATTGGTATTAGTGTTCCCCTCAAAATCCATACCAGACCCAAAGGGCCTGGTATGAGTTGAGGGGGGCCCACGTGGTTTCTCTTTTTCTTTATTTATTTTTTTTGTTTTTTACATTCGGCTGTCAGCGGGAACCCTGCTGACAGCTGATGACTCATTGGTTAAGGACACGGCTGCCTTAACCAAGCCGGTGGCTGCCAGTCCCTAAACATTGCATGCCAGCTGCTGCCGGTTCCTTAAAGATCGCATGCTGGTGTTTTGACAAAATGTCAAACCTGGTAGAAATTCAAACCCAAACAGTCAGAAATGCCCCAAATGTTATCATGGGTGAGCAAGCCCGATCCCTAGAGTTAGCGAAAATTTGGGGTGGCTGGCACCTTTGGTTCGGGAGCTGTAGTCCAAAAATAGGTACTGACTGGGGTCTCCCATAGACCTTAACGGGGAAAGGTGCCCTCTAAGTCTGTCAGTTTTGGAGCACTGGTACGCTCAAACCATAGGTGGCAGCGGTCCCTACCAAAGGTGGTCCTGATTCCCCGTAACGTGCTCCCCAAATTTGGTGCCCCTGTCACCTTTTGGGAGCAGTGGCATGTCAAGCTGACTAATCCCATTGACTTGTATGCAATGTCAATTTTGCAGTAGCTAGTGTATTTACCTGTGCATGCGCTGTATCATCAGTCAAGGAATTTAAGTGACAGAGACACCAAACTTGAGGAGCACGGAGAGGGGACCCTGAACCAGAGGTGATCCTGGGTCTCCTTAATGTGCTCCCCAAGTTTGGTGTCCCTGTCACTTATGGTTCAGGACCAGTGCCTTGTCAAGCTGACCAATCCCATTGACTTGTGTACAACATCAATTTTGCACTAGCTAGTGTATTTACGTGCACATGCGCTGTATCGTCAATCGAGGAATTTGACATGTAAATTCCTGAGTGCACTGACGTCAGCGCTAAAGTAATCGATGATGCATGCGCAGTGTGCACAGATTTGCAGAACAGCTGACGCTATATCACATGAACTAACGTGGGATCGACTTTATGCCAGGTTCAACATTTCATCATATTAATGTGAGCAATTTCTGGTGAATCATGGAAATATTAGTTATTATTGTCTATATAATATGTTATTGATGTTTTTATATTCTCTCTTTAAACGTGTACATTGTTGCTCTATTGCTACTGTATATTGGGTCCTGAAGAAGCCTAGAATTGGTGAAACATTGACCTGACAACCAGAAGCATGCAGATTCTACAATTATATCCATATCTTATCAGATATACTATATATGAATAGAATTACGGTATTAATAGTAGAATGTCTTCTTTGTTAATGTATGGATCTTTTGGAAGCACTCTGCCCGTGTTTTAACTTCTATTTGAATATTTACCAATAAATATATTGTGCTTTTATATTTTTGTGTGGTCTCCCATATTGAGCCTATAAAGTCCATTTATTTTTATTTTTTGCTAGGTGGGATCTGACACTCTTTATATTCTACTTCGGATGTGGCTTAAGATTTTACCCCCTTCCTGACCAGGGCCTATTTTGCGATTCGGCACTGCATGACTTTAATGGACAATTCCGTGGTCGTGCGACGCTGTACCTAAACGAATTTGACGTCCTTTTTTTCCCACAAACAGAGCTTTCTTTTGGTGGTATTTGATCACCTGTGCGATTTTTACTTTTTGTGCTATAAACAAAAAAAGAGCGTCAATTTTGCAAAAATAACAATATTTTTCACATTTTTTATATGAAATTCCCCCCAAAAAAATGTAAAAATCTAAATTTCTCTGTCGCTCATTGACAAACGCAGTCCTCTTTGATTAATATCAAATTGGGTTATACTGCCCTCTACAGGAGTAGGACACTAGGCAGAAGAAAACGTTCTGGCCACACCTTAGGGGCAGTCCCAGAGGGTATATCCTCTCTCTCTCTGCTACAGGATGTCAGTTTTTTTCTGTCTAGTCAGGAGTAAGGACCTAAGTTCCTTGCTGGGATCTTTTGGTCCTGGCAAGATTTTTTTAGATAAATACTTTTTAGTTAGCTTTTTTTTTCTCCAGTTGTTCCTGTGAGATCTTCAAGCAATTATGCCGGATCTGGGCGACGGGCTGGATGTTGAGGTCCAGTGGTCACCCCAGCCGGCCTACTAGCGCGTGCAGACTCCAGCTCCGCGCTGGGTCGGCCGCGACACATGCAAGCAATTATGCTGGAGTTGGGCGACGGGCTGGATGTTGAAATCCAGTGGTCACCCCAGCAGGCTTGCGTACGCGTGCAAACCCTAGCTTATCGCTGGGTCGGCCTGCGACATAGTCCCGCTGGAGGGACTGGCCCTGCGAGTTAAAATGTCTGGCCAGGACGCCTACGACCAGTCGGAAACTGAGTCATGCCGTCCGTATTGGTCGACAGCCCCCCCACCTCGGTGGAGAGGGGTTCTGTTAGGAGTGGGGGCCCGCTGGTTCCGGTATGGTGAGTAGAATGTTCCCCCTCCCCCCCTGTCGGGTTTTGGGATGGATACGGGCCCCTCTGTGGATGGTCGGACCCTCTTGATCCTAGGGTTCCCCTTCTATCCTATGACATGTTTCACAGATCTCCCTCTTGATAGTGTGATTTGGTGAATAAGAGATACACTCCAGGAGGCTTGGTTTGGGAGCTGACTATCTAATAGTCACTGTAAAGAACTGGCGCTGTAAGAGGCCATGACTGGGGTCAAGGATGGAGACAGGGGCTGGCGTTACTAGTAGTCATGTAAAAGGGTGATATGAGACAAGCACCTACCCAATGCATAAGGGATGCAGCTACAGGGACTACCGCCATCCTCCCGCAGGTCGCACGGCACAAGCCGCTGCTATCCTCCTGCAGGCCGCACTATTCAGGCCGCCGCCATCCTTCCACAGGCCGTCCGCAGGCCGCCGCTTTTCTCCCACAGGCTGCATGAGATCCACAGGCCGCCGCTCTCCTGCCGCAGACCGCATGGATCCCGCAGGCCGCCGCCATCCTCCCGCAAGACCACACGAGATCCGCAGGCCGCCGCCCTCCTGCCGCAGGCCGCACGGATCCCGCAGGCCCACAGGCCGCATGATTTAGCCGCCATTTTTTTTCCACAGGCCGTCCGCAGGTCCCTCGTCTGGGGCTTGTGTCTCGGGTACGGTCTCCTCAGACAATGAGGAGGACGTTTCTGCATCCGCCATAGCACAAGAAGAAGCATTGGTGGATGCACTAATTTTGTCTGTCCGGGAAACCTTAAGACTTGAGGTTACACCGGCAGAGGTAGCTGATATTGAAATTCCTTTTGGTACTAATAAACCTACCAAAATGGCGAGGGTGTTTCCCTTGCCCAAATATTTTGATAATATAATTAAAGAGGAATGGGGTCGACCAAAACGAACCCCTGGCATTTCCAAACGCATTACTAGGCGTTATCCGTTTGAGGAATCCCTCCTTAAAAAATGGACAGTACCACCATTGGTGGATTCACCGATTTCCAGACTAAATAAAGCTACTGTTATCCCATTGGAGGACGCTCCGTCCTTTAGGGATCTGGTGGATCGTAAGGTGGAAGCCGTGTCCCGCTCCATCTTTTCCCTGATTGGGTCAGCTTTTAGGCCAGTGATTGCAATTGGTTTGGTTTCACAAACATTGACAGAATGGACCAAGTTGTTACGCCGGGACTTAGAGGGGAGAAGCATCCCCCAGGCAGTATCAGACTTGCTGGAGCAGATGATACAAGGGCTACAGTTTGTCTGTGACGCCGCTCTGGACGCCACTCTATTGTTGGGGCGTGCATCGATTTCAGCAGTGGTCCTCAGGCGTGTGCTGTGGTTAAAGTGCTGGTCGGCGGATCAAGGTTCCAAAAAAGCTTTGGCTAATCTCCCCTTTCAGGGGAATTGCCTGTTTGGGGCCACCTTGGATGAGATTATCAAGGATCTCACTGGGGGCAAGAGCACTTTTTTGCCACAGAATACTAAGGGTAAAGGACCTCGTCATAGACGGGGGCCTTCCTTTTCCGCTCATAAAAAGTTTTTTCGCTTCGCTGGGGCGGGCGATAAGGCAAAGCCCTCCAAAGCCCCTCCAGGAGGATTCAAGGGGCGCTGGTTGGGTAAACAAAAGTCCGGCTCTTCCAGAGCTGAGGATAAGACTACTAAAGCCTGAAGGTGCGCCCCCACCCATAGCTGGGGTGGGGGGACGTCTTCACCGTTTTCCGGATGCATGACTTTCCAGAATCCCGGACAAATGGGTTCGCAAAGTCATACGGTCGGGATACAAGATCGAGTTTCGATCACTTCCACCGGTGCGATTCTTCCCTTCCAATATCCGACTATCCCCGGATTGCTTAGAAGCTTTGCGGGGGGCAGTAACGGATTTGATGCAACAAGGAGTGGTGGTTCACATTCCTTGGACAGAGCGTTTTCAGGGGTTCTATTCGAACCTATTCACAATACCCAGAAAAGAAGGCAAGGTGCGTTCAATTCTGGACTTAAGAGCACTCAATCTTTTTGTCAGGGTACAAAAATTCAAAATGGAGTCCATTCACACAGTAGCGGCCTCCCTGCATCAGGGGGATTTTCTGGCGTCCATAGACATCAAGGATGCCTATCTTCACATTCCCATTTACGCAGGACATCAGCGTTTCCTGCGTTTTTTCGTAGAAGAGAACCATTATCAGTTTGCGGCGTTACCCTTTGGTCTCGCCTCGGCTCCCCGGGTCTTCACAATGGTGTTGGCCCCAGTTTTAGGTTACCTAGACGATCTTCTGCTTCGTGCAGAGTCTCCGCAGACTCTGTTGCTAAACTTGGAGGTCACCATGATCTCTTTGCAAGAGTTCAGGTGGCTGGTGAACCTGCAGAAGTCATCTCTGGTTCCCACCAGGAGGCTGGAATATCTGGGTCTAATTTTAGACACATCCAGGGCAAAAGTATTTCTCCCTGCGGAGAAACTCCGAAAGATTCAATCAACGATTCAGTTGTTACTATCCGTCAACTGGCCTTCCCTTCGGACTTGCATGAGGGTCCTGGGTCTGATGGTGGCTTCCTTTGAGGCAGTACCATTTGCCCAGTCCCATACCCGAATCCTTCAAAAGGAGATTCTTCTCAAATGGAACCGGAATCCGGATTCCCTGGACAATCGGATCCGACTGAGCGAGCGGACCAGGGAGTCTCTGGTCTGGTGGCTTCGGTCTCCGATGCTCAGCCAGGGGAAGTCATTTCTTCCAATTTACTGGACGATTGTCACCACGAATGCCAGTCTATCCGGGTGGGGAGGAATTCTCGGCAAATTATCTGCTCAGGGGCTTTGGTCCCTGGAAGAGTCCAGGTTACCGATAAATGTATTGGAACTGAGAGCGATCAGACTTTGTCTGATTCACTGGACCGAGCAGCTCCGGGGCAGCCCGGTGCGAATCCAGTCGGACAATGCCACAGCAGTGGCTTACGCCAATCACCAGGGGGGCACCAAGAGTGTCCTGGCGGCCATAGAAGTGGCCAGCATTCTTCGTTTGGCGGAACGGTTTGTTCCAGCTCTCTCCACGGTATTCATTCCGGGGGTGAAGAATCGGCAGGCAGATTATCTCAGCCATCAGATTCTGGATCAAGGGGAATGGTCTCTTCATCCAGAGGTATTCCACCAACTGTGCCTTCATTGGGGCACCCCGAATGTGGACCTGTTGGCATCTCGGCTCAACAGGAAAGTGCGGAGGTTTGTAGCTCGCTCCTGTGATCCTCTAGCAGACGCGCTGGTCGCCCCGTGGGGGCAGTATCAGCTATTGTATGCCTTCCCTCCTCTCAAGATGCTGCCGAAACTTCTTCGCAGGATAGAGGTGGAGGGAATTCCAGTTATCTTGGTAGCTCCGGACTGGCCTCGTCGGGCTTGGTACGCCGACCTGGTCAGGCTGGTCGCAGACGTTCCTTGGCGACTTCCTCTCAGGGAGGATCTGCTGTCGCAGGGACCGATCTTCCATCCTGCTTTACGATCGCTGGCTTTAACGGCCTGGCTATTGAGACCCAGGTGCTGAAGGACAAAGGGTTGTCAGCTTCAGTTATTCCTACTCTAATTAAAGCAAGGAAAGCGACTTCCAGAAAAGTCTATCATCGCACATGGAAGTCTTATATCGCGTGGTGTGAATCCCTTGGGTTCCCTCCACGTTCTTACTCGGTGGCCCGAATATTGGCCTTTCTACAAAAGGGGGTTGAGCAAAAACTGTCCTTGAGCACTATCAAGGGTCAGGTTTCAGCGTTAGCAATCTTCTTTCAGAAGCCTCTGGCTACTCATTCCTTGATGCGGAGTTTCATCCAGGGAGTGCGGCACCTGGCTCCACCGGTGCGTGCACCCTTGCCGCCCTGAGATCTTAATTTGGTGCTGTCGGTTCTTCAGAAACCTCCCTTTGAAAATATCAGGGAGATTCCCTTGCTTACTTTTTTCCCAGAAGGTGGCCTTTTTGGTGGCTATTACTTCTGCACGCAGGGTGTCAGAACTGGCCGCATTATCCTGTCGTTCCCCATATCTGGTGGTTCATAGGGATAAGGTTGTTCTTCGTCCGAATCCATCCTTCCTTCCTAAGGTGGTTTCAGAGTTTCATTTGAATGAGGACATTGTTTTGCCTTCCCTGTGTCCTAAGCCCACTCATCCTCGGGAATTCGCGTTGCATTCCTTGGATGTGGTTCGGGCGATCAGAGTATACTTGAATACTACGGATTCATTTCGTGAGACGGATTCACTCTTTGTGATCACGGATGGCCCTAAAAAGGGGTTGCCTGCATCTGCCGCCACTATCTCCAAATGGATCAGGCAGACGGTGGTACAGGCTTATTCTATTAAGGGTCGGGAGCCTCCGTTCCCTGTTAAGGCGCACTCCACTCGGGCGCTTAGTGCTTCATGGGCATTTCGCCATCAGGCGTCAGTGCTTCAGGTTTGCAAGGCGGCTACATGGTCGACGGTGCATACCTTTGCAAAATTCTATAAAATTGATGTGATGGCATCAGCGGATGCCTCTTTTGGCCGCAAGGTTCTGCAGGCCGCTATTTGAGGAGACCGGTGGTCTACCTCGAGGGTTTTTTTCTGTTGGGTTTTCAGTTGAGTCTCATCCTTTGGTCTGATGAGCCTTTAAAACTTCTAGTTGGCACCGGTTGGGCCTTCTGTATTGGATTTTGATTTCCGTTAATCCCACCCCTCATTTGTGGCACTGCTTTGGGACGTCCCAATTTGATATTAATCAAAGAGGACTGCGTCTGTCAATGAGCGACAGAGAAAAATGGATTTTTGTAAGAACCTACCGTAAAATCCTTTTCTCTTAGCTCATTGACAGACGCAGTACCCGCCCCTCTATTTTTTGAGTTGGGTTGGGTAAAATTCTGTGACACTGCTTTGTGACATAACTGACATCCTGTAGCAGAGAGAG
Source organism: Pelophylax lessonae (assembly GCF_965119305.1). Lineage (NCBI taxonomy): Eukaryota > Metazoa > Chordata > Amphibia > Anura > Ranidae > Pelophylax > Pelophylax lessonae. The sequence goes on from NC_138778.1 coordinate 87,954,879, forward strand.
AGAAGATATACCCTCTGGGACTGCCCCTAAGGTGTGGCCAGAACGTTTTCTTCTGCCTAGTGTCCTACTCCTGTAGAGGGCAGTATAACCCAATTTGATATTAATCAAAGAGGACTGCGTCTGTCAATGAGCTAAGAGAAAAGGATTTTACGGTAAGTTCTTACAAAAATCCATTTTTTTTAACATTTTAGGCCAATTTGTTTTCTGCTACATATGTTTGGTAAAAAAAATTGCAAAAAGCGTATTTTGATTGGTTTGCACAAAAGTTATTGCGTTTACTAACTAAGGGAAAGATTTCTGTCATTTTTTGGTGGTTTTTTTTAACGCGTAATGGCGGCGATCTGCGATTTTATTTGCGGTACTGCGACATTGCGGCGGACAGATCGGACCCTTGACTGACATTTTTGACACTTTTGGGGTTACCAGTGACATTACTACAGTAATCAGTGCTATACATATGCACTGTTACTGTAAAAATGACACTGGCAGGGAAGGGGTTAACTTTATTGGGGAAGGAGGGGTTAAGTGTGTCCCTAGGCGCGTGCTTCTAACTGTGATTGGACATGGCTACTGGTGTAGAAACAGTGAACAACGGTCCTACATAGTAGAACCGTATGATCACTATTCATACACAGGGGAGAATGACAGGCGGCTTGTTTACATTAGCCGCCTGCCTTTCTCCCTTCACGGCGGACGATCGCGAGTGACCGGCAGACATCGGGTCACATGCACGGACTTCCCAGGGAAAGAGCCGGGGCGGGCGCGCGCTCGCCCACTATTGGCTCACAAGCAAGTGACAGGCTAGTGACGTACCCATACGTCACTTTGCCTGGCCGGGGCTGACCGCCGCAGTATATGTACTTGCGGCGGTCGGCAACCAGTTAAGTCAAACAATATTTTGTCTATAAATGTGGACACTTTACAATGTATATTGATACACCCAAGACTCAGTTATGAATATTAGTATGTTTATATATGAGTGCAACCTCTACAATTCATCATCTGCCAAAATGGAACCATTAACAATGTTGAGGCTTATTTAGTTTTGGAGAAAATATACCAAAAAGAACCTCACTTTTTCCATCACAATATTTAAAATGGGTTCAACCATAATATTATTGTGTGCTTGTTTATTTGTAATCCCTCTATATACATATGTGTTGGATTCTTTATTATTATTGTTATGAATCCAGGTGTGTAATGCCATAGCCATATTCAAATAAGTTGTTAAGTGTGCAAAGTATTGTTTGTGTGTGTGTGTGTGTGTGTATTTACAGTATATATTGTATATGGTTGTAACACCCTTTCAGTTTCTCATGTGTTGTATATATGAAGTTATTTGGACCTGAACATTCATTCTACTTATTTTCACTGCATGGGGCAGGTTGGTAACTATAAATAGCAGGAATGCCTGAAATTTCTAATTTACTGGATATAAGTGTAAGCTCGCTGTTCTGTAACCCCTATGTATTATAGATAGATTTTGGTGGTTATTTTTGGGATCCACCTGGTTATTTGCATAGATAACGAGCTCTACCTGTTGATGCAGTCCACCCTCTTAAACTTTGTATTTTTTCCCATTGTGGATGTGCATGGCTTTTCTCTGGTCCTGAGCTCTTTCCACTTCCAGCTGTGTTTGCCCCATATTGACACCATATGTCCACATTCTCAAGAGTAGCTATTTTAACAAATAAGAGTTGGCAATTCTGCAAGAAAGAGTTAGGACTGGCCAGAGAGGGCTCACTTTAACCACTTGCCTACCGGGCACTTTCACCCCCTTCCTGCCCAGGCCAATTTTCAGCTTTCAGCGCTCTCATGCTTTGAATGACAATTGCACGGTCATGCTACACTGTACCCATATGACATTTTTATCATTTTTTTTCACACAAATAGAGCTTTCTTTTGGTGGTATTTAATCACCTCTGGGTTTTTTATTTCTTACAAAAAGAATTTTGAAAATAAATACATTTTTCTCCTTCACTGATGTGCGCTGATGAGGCGGCACTGATAGGCTGCACTGATGGGCACTGATGAGGTGGCACTGATGAGGAGGTACTAATATGCCGCACTGATGAGTGGCACTGATAGGCGGCACTGATGAGCACTGATAGGTGGCACTGCTGGGCACTAAGAGGTGGCCCTGCTGGGCACTGAGAGGTGGCACTGCTGGGCACTGAGAGGCGGCACTGATGGGCGGCACTGATGGGCACTGTGAGGTGGCACTGATGGACACTGATGGATGGCACTGATGGACACTGACGGGTGGCACTGATGAGCACTGATGGGTGGCACTGATGAGCACTGATGGGCAGCACCATCAGTGCCCACTCAGTGCCCATAGTGCTGCTAGTCAGTGCCTAGATGAGCAGGCACTGATTGTGGGCACTGAGAGGCAGCACTGACAGGCGGCACTGATGGGCACTGAGAGGCGGCACTGATGGACACTGATGGGTGGCACTGATGGACACTGACGGGTGGCACTGATGAGCACTGATGGGTGGCACTGATGAGCACTGATGGGCAGCACCATCAGTGCCCACACTCAGTGCCCATGGTGCTGCTAGTCAGTGCCTAGATGAGCAGGCACTGATGGGCACTGACTGGCAGCACTATGGGCACTGATTGTGGGCACTGATGGGGGGCACTGGCGGGCACTGTGGGCACTGATAGTGGGCAGTTATGGCATTTTATTTCCCTCTTGTGTAATCAGGGCACTGGTGATCAGTGCCCTGATTACATTTCTCTGTTTCCCCTAACCGCGGATCGGCTCTCCTCTTCCTCACATGCAGTTTCTGTGTGAGGAAGGAGAGCTGGCAATGAGAGATGATCCCATATGTTTACATTTGAGATCATCTCTCATTGGACGTTCTGATCACGTGGCAAATGGCCGCTGTGATTGGCCATTCACCACAATCTGTGATTGGCTGTGTCCAAGGGACACGGCCAACACAGATTTTCCCCGATGTGCGCTCGTGGGAGCACACGGGGAGCCTGTTACTGGGAGGCCGTTTAAAGACGGCCTCCCGGAAATTAGAGCCCGCGCTGTAGTCGTCTTTCGGCTATAGCGCGGGCGGGAGGTGGTTAATGCATTTGGCCAGCTTGAAAATGTATCGCAATATATGGCAACTAAGAATCCCAATTTTATAGGCAACAGTTTGCTATAGGAAAGGGTTAACAAGTGGTAACATTTATTTCGTTTCTCATGTGTTGTATAGGCAAGGTAGGCGCCGGCCTAGAGTGCACACTAGTCGGGGGTGCTGCAGGGCCGAAACTAGGGGGGCAGGTGGTCACCCGCCCGTTCTGCCACTGTGGGATGGGAGGGCGGCCGCAGCCTGCTCGTTCGTCGCTGAGGGGAGGCTCTCAAGAGCACTGGTAGAGGAAGAAACTGAAAAACAAAGTCAGCTGACTAGCTGATGACCAATAGAGGTATACAGAGGCATAACGAGAACCTTCAGGGCCCCGGTTCAGAAAACCATGAAGGGCCCCCCCCCGGACCCCTGGCCGGGGCCCTTCCCTTCAAGTCTGGGGCTCTTCCCACTGAACCTGGGGCCCTTTACTCTCATTGTGGGGCCTTTTATTATGATCCCGCAGCGAAACCCTTTCACATGTTCTGCAGTGGGCCCCTTTCCTGCCATCTTGGGGCCTCCCCACGGTGGCGGAATGCCAGGGCCCGGTTGCAAGTGTAACCTTTGCGATCCTGGAAGTTCACCCACTGGTGTCAGTAGTTTTTATTTTTTGGTATTTTAATTGTATTATTTTTTATTATTTTATAATATTTTTTTACAATGTCACTGACTATGACTCTGTCCATTCAGAAAAGCAAGGAGATGGTAAATTACATATTTACTGACCCCTTCCTGGTTCTCTATTGTGAGACATCCCCTCCAGCAGCCAGCAGGAGAGGGGAGGGAGGAAGCCGGCAGCACAGTGGGGGGGGGGGAATCACACAGGGGCCCAGAGACAGCAGAACACAAGTGAAATGGATAGGAGGAGCGGCAGGAGCAGCATACAGAGGAGCCAATCGACTCCATTCTATCCCATCCCTGCTGCCACTTATCCCATCCCTTCTGCCACTCATCCCATCCCACCCTATCCCTGCTGCCACTCATCCCATCCCATCCCTGCTGCCACTTATCCCATCCCTGCTGCCACTCATCCCATCCCACATCATCCCTACTGCCACTCATTCTATCCCATCCCTGCTGCCCAATCCTCCCATCCATCCTGCCACTCATCCCATCCCATTGCCGCTTACACTTATCCCATCCCACCACTGCTGACACTCATTCCATCTCATCCAACCACCTCTGACACTCATCCCATCCCTGCTGACACGCATCCCATCCCAGCTGAAACTCATTCCACCCCATCCCTGAGCCACTCATCCCATCCCATCCCTGCTGCCACTCATCTCATCCCATCCCGTCCCATCCCTGCTGCCACTCATCCCATCCCATCCCTGCTGCCACTCATCCCATTCCCATCCCAACCCTATTTCCTCTCAATACATCCCATCCCTGCTGCCTACTCATCCCATACTATTACCACTTACACTCACCCCATCCCAAACTGCTGACACTCATCCCATTTCATTCCACCACCGCAAACACTCATCCCATCCCTGCTGACACTCATCGAATCCCATCCCTGCTGACACTCAACCCATCCCATCCCATCACTGCTGACACTTATCCCATCCAACCACCGCTGATACTCGTCCCATCCCATCACCGCTGATACTCATCCCATCCCACCATCGCTGACACTTGTCCCGTCCCATGACCACTGACACCTGTCCCATCTTATCCCTGCTGACACTCATCCCATTCCATCGCCGCTGACACTCGTCCCATCCAATCCCTGCTGCCACCCATCCCTGCTTCCACCCAGCCCTTCTGCCACCCATTCAATCCTATCCCATCCCTGCTGTCACTCATTCCATCCTATCCCTGTTGCTACTCATCCCATCCCTGCTGCCAACCATCCCATCCCTGTTGCCATTCATCCCATCCCTGCTGCCACTCATCCCATCCTATCCAGGCTTCCACCCATCCCATCCCATCCCTGCTTACACCCATCCCATCCCATCCAATCCCAGCTGAAATCAACCCACCCCATTACTGCTGTCACTCATCCCATCCCATCACTGCTGCCACTCATCCCATCCCATCCCTGCTGCCACTTATCCCATCCCATCCCTGCTGCCACTCATCCCATCCCATCCCTATTTCCACTCATCACATCCTATCTCTGCTGCCTACTCATCCCACGCCTGCTGCCACTCATACCATTCCATTCCACTTACACTCATCCCATCCCAAACTGCTGACACTAATCCCATCCCATCCCACCACTGCTGACACTTATCCCATCCCTGCTGACACTCATCCAATCCCTTCCCACCACCGCTGACACTCGTCCCATCCCATCACCGCTGACACTCGTCCCATCCCATCACCACTGACACTGATCCCATCCAATATCTGCTGCCACTCACCCCATCCCATTCCATCCCTGCTGCCACTCATTCCATCCAATTACTGCTTACACTCATCCCATCCCATCACTGCTGTCACTCATCCCATCCCACCACTGCTGACCCTCAGTCCATCCCTGCTGACACTCCACCCACCTCATCCCATCACTACTGACACTAATCCCATCCCATCTGACCTCGGTGGACACTCTTCTCATCCCACCACTGCAGACATTCTTCTCATCCCACCACCGCAGACATTCTTCTCATCCCACCACCGCAGACACACTTCCCATCCCACCACCGCTGACACTCGTCCCATCCCACCACCGCTTACATTTGTCCCATCCCACCACCGCTAACATTTATCCCATCCCATCATCGCTGACACTCATCCCATCCCATCCTCTCACCGCTGCCACTCATCTCATCCCATCCCTGCTGCCCACTCATCTCATCCCATTACCACTTACACTCATCCCATCCCATCCCACACTGCTGACACTCATCCCACCACCACTGACACTAAACGCATCCCATCACTGCTAACACTCGTCCCATCCCACCACAGCAGACACTCGTCCCATCCCACCACCGCAGACACTCGTCCCATCCCACCACCGCAGACACTCGTCCCATCCCACCACCGCAGACACTCGTCCCATCCCACCACCACTGACACTCATCCCATCCCATCACCGCTGACACTCGTCCCATCCCATCACCACTGACACTGATCCCATCCAATATCTGCTGCCACTCACCCCATCCCATTCCATCCCTGCTGCCACTCATTCCATCCAATTACTGCTTACACTCATCCCATCCCATCACTGCTGACACTCATCCCATCCCACCACTGCTGACCCTCAGTCCATCCCTGCTGACACTCCACCCACCTCATCCCATCACTACTGACACTAATCCCATCCCATCTGACCTCGGTGGACACTCTTCTCATCCCACCACTGCAGACATTCTTCTCATCCCACCACCGCAGACATTCTTCTCATCCCACCACCGCAGACACACTTCCCATCCCACCACCGCTGACACTCGTCCCATCCCACCACCGCTTACATTTGTCCCATCCCACCACCGCTAACATTTATCCCATCCCATCATCGCTGACACTCATCCCATCCCATCCTCTCACCGCTGCCACTCATCTCATCCCATCCCTGCTGCCCACTCATCTCATCCCATTACCACTTACACTCATCCCATCCCATCCCACACTGCTGACACTCATCCCACCACCACTGACACTAAACGCATCCCATCACTGCTAACACTCGTCCCATCCCACCACAGCAGACACTCGTCCCATCCCACCACCGCAGACACTCGTCCCATCCCACCACCGCAGACACTCGTCCCATCCCACCACCACTGACACTCATCCCATCCCATCACCGCTGACACTCGTCCCATACCATCACCACCACTGACACTCATCCCATACCATCACCATTGACACTTGTCCCATCCAATCTCTGATGCCACTCATCCCATCCCTGCTGCCACTCATCCCATCACATCCCATCTCTGCTGCCACTCATCCCATCCCATCCCTGCTGCCACTCATCCCATCCCTGCTGCCAGTGCCAACTATCCCATCCCATCCCTGCTGCTACTCATACTCCCTACTGCCACTCATCCCATTCTATCCCCACTGCCACCCATCCCATCCCTGCTGGCACTCATTGCATCCCATCCCATCCCAGCTGACACTCCTCCCATCTCATCACTGCTGATACTCATCCCATCCCATCCATTCTGACACACAACCCATCCCTTTCCATCATTGCTTACACTCATCCTATCCCACCCCTGCTGACACTCGTACCATCCCACCACCGCTGACACTCGTCCTATCCCCTCACCACTGACACTTATCTCATCCAATCACCATTGCCATTCATCCCAACCCATCCCTGCTGCCACTCATCCCATCCCTGCTGCCAACCATCCCATCCCATTACCTCTTACACTCATCCCATCCCACACTGCTGACACTCATTCCATCCCATCCCACCACTGCTTACACTCATCCAATCCCTGCTGACCCTCATCCAATCCCTTCCCTGCTGACACTCATCCCATCCCATCCCTGCTGACACTCATTGCATCCCATCCCTGCTGTCACTCATCCCATCCCATCCAATCCCTGCTGCCACCCATCCCATCCCACCCCTATCCCATCCTATCCCTTCCCTGCTGCCACTCATCCCATCACATCCCATCTCTGCTGCCACTCATCCCATCCCATCCCTGCTGCCACTCATCCCATCCCTGCTGCCACTCATCCCATCCAATCCCTGCTGCCGTCCACCCATACCTGCTGCCACCCATCCCATCCCTTGTGCCACCCATCCAATCCTTTCCCTGCTGCCGCTCTTTCCATCCCACCCCTGCTGCCAATCATCCCATACTATTCCTGCTGCCACTCATCCCATCCTATCCCTGCTGCCACTCATCCCATCCTATCCCTGCTGCCATCTATCCTATACCTGCTGACATTCATCCCATCCCATCCCAGCTGAAACTCATTCCATCTCATCACTGCTGATACTCAACCTATCCCATCACTGCTGACACTCATCCTATCCCACCACCGCTGACACTCATCCCATTCCATTACTGCTTACACTCATCCCATCACTGCTGACACTCATCCCATCCCTGCTGACACTCATCCAATTCCATCCCCGCTGACACTCAACCCATCCCATCCCATCACTGCTGACACTCATCCCATCCCACCACCCCTGACACTCGTCCCATCCCATCCCATCTCATCTCATCTCATCACTTTACACTCATTCCATCACTGCTGACACTCATCCCATCCCACCACCTCTGACACTCGTCCCATCCCACCACACCTGACACTCGTCCCATCCCATCTCATCTCATCCTATCACTTTACACTCATCCCATCCCATCCCATCCCTGTTGCCACTCATCCTGTCCCATCCCTGCTGCCACTCATCCCTTGCCGTCCCATCCCTGCTGCCACTCATCAATCCCGTCCCTGCTGCCACCCATCCCATCCCATCCCATCCCTACTTCCACTCATCACATCCCATCCCTGCTGCCACTCATCCCATCCCATCCCACCCCATCCATGCTGTCACTCATCCCATCCTATCCCTGCTGCCACTCTTCCAATTCCTACTTCCACCCATCACATCCCATCCCATCCCTGCCACTCATCCCATACCCTCTTTGCTGCCACTCATCCCATCCTATCCCTGCTCCCACCCATCCCATCCCTGCTGACACTCATCCCATCCCAACTGAAACTCATCCCATCTCATCACTGCTGATACTCATCTCATCCCATCACTGCTGACACTCATTCCATCCCACCACCGCAGACACTCATCCCATCCCACCACCACTGACACTCGTCCCATCCCATCACCGCTGACACTTATATCATCCCATTACTGCTGATACTCATCCCATCCCATTCCATCTCATCCTATCACTGCTGCCACTCATCCCATCCCACCACCGCTGCCACTCATCCCATCCCACCACCGCTGCCACTCACCCCATCCCACCACCGCTGCCACTCACCACATCCCACCACTGCTGCCACTCATCCCATCCCATCCCTGCTGCCACCTATCTCATCCCATTCCATCCCTGCTGCCACTTATCCCATTCCTGTTGCCACTGATCCTATCCCATCCCATCCTTGCTGTCACTCATCCCATCCCATCTCATCCTATCACCACTGCCACTCACCCCATCCCACCACCGCTGCCACTCACCCCAACCCACCACATCTGCCACTCATCCCAACCCACCACCATTGCCACTCATCTCATCTCATCCCTGCTGCCACCTATCTCATCCCATTCCATCCCTGCTGCCACTTATCCCATCCCATCCTCAATGCCACTTATCCCATCCCTGTTGCCACTCATCCTATCCCATCCCATCCCTGCTGTCACTCATCCCATCTCATACCGTCCTTGCTGCCACTCATCCCATCTCATCCCGCCCCTTCTGCCACCTGTCCCATTCCATCCCACTACCGCTGCTACTCATTCCATCCCATCCCACCACCGCTGCTACTCATTCTATCCCATCCCACCACCTCTGACACTCATTCCATCCCATCCCACCACCGCTGACACTCATTCCATCCCATCCCAACACCGCTGACACTCATCCTATCCTATCCCATCCCACCCCCCCCTGACACTCATCCTATCCAATCCAACCACAGCTGATCCCATTCCCTCCTCCCCCACAACTGCTGCCACTCATCCCATCTCATCAACTCTGGCACTCTTTCCATCCCCCCACCACAGCTGCCACTGATCCCATCCCACCACTGTTGCCATCCATCCCACCACCACCGCTGCCACTCAGCCAAATAGGGTGGGCAGGAAAATGAGGTATTGCCTGGGTGTCAAAAATCCTTATACCAGCACTGCCTGTATGAAGATATTTGCATCTGAGCATTCATTCTACCTATTTTCACTGCCAAGTGTAGGTTGGAAACTGTTAAGGGCAGGGATTCCTGAATATTCTAATTTACTCTATATAAGTGGATGCTCACTGTGCTATAACCCCTTTGTTTTATATATATATATATATATATATATATAAAATTATATATATACAGTATCTCCCAAAAGTGAGTACACCCCTCACATTTATTGTGAATATTTTATTATATTTTTTCATGTGACAACACTGTGTACTGTGACATACTGAAGCAGTACATGGTCCCCTCTGGGCCACAGGGCAGTATTCCAACATGATAATGACCCCAAACACACCTCCAAGATGACCACTGCCTTGCTAAAGAAGCTGAGGGTAAAGGTGGTAGACGGGCAAAGCATGTCTCCAGACCTAAACCCTATTGAGCATCTGTGGGGCATCCTCAAATGGAAGTTGGAGGAGCACAAGGTCTCTAACATCCACATCCAGCGGCAACCTGTAAAGCTCTGGTGACCTCCATGTCCGAGAGGGTTAAGGCATTGCTGGAAAATAATGGTGGACACACAAACTATTGACACTTTGGGCCCAATTTGAAAAAATTTCACTTTGGGGTGTACTCACTTTTGTTGCAAGCAGTTTAGACATTAATGGCTGTGTGTTGAGTTATTTTAAGGGGACAGAAAATTTACACTGTTATACAAGCTGTACACTCACTACTTTACATTGTAGCAAAGTGTAATTTCTTCAGTGTAGTCACAATGAAAAGATATAATAAAATATTTACATGAATGTGAGAGGTGTACCCACTTTGTGAGCTACTGTATATATATATTGTGAGGGATTAGCACGGTGGCGGGTGTGGATGACCCCTTGGGGGGGTTCTTTACACAGGGAGATAGCCGAGAAGTGGTTGAAAACAACAGTTTGGTTTATTCTTGCAATTTTCTTCACACAAATGCAAGCATCAAAAACATCAAAAATAAAACACAAAATAAATCCTTGCCACTGTGGGCGGCTACCTTCACACACACAGGAACCTACCTAAGGAGTCTGTCCCCAACCAACTGTTGGGCAGACTTGCTGATCCTACAGCAGACCATCAATAGTCCATTTATTTTCTCTTCACACAGAAAATGTCCCTTTTCTCTTCACATAGAAAACATCCATTGGTTTTTCTCTTCACATAGAAAATGTCCCTTTTCTCTTCACATAGAAAATATCCATTGGTTTTTCTCTTCACATAGAAAATGTCCCTTTTCTCTTCACATAGAAAACATCCATTTGTATTTCTCTTCACATAGAAAACAATCCAAGACCTCACCTTGAGAAGTCTTCACTCTTTTTACCCTCCTCAGTGCACATCGCTTCAGGAGGCATTCCTCTCCTATGCTCACACAGCTTCAGGAGGCATACATCTGACTGTCCTCCTCTACTCACACAGCGTCAGGAGGCAGCAATCAATAGACTTCCTCTGGACAAATTATAGAGGCCTTAATTTCCTCATTCTGAATAGCTGAAGGTTTTTCAACTTCCTTAAACCTTCCTGCTGGCTAGCTCTGCAGCCGACACCCTATAGTATTTGGTGAATTGTCTAAACAAAGCAGACATGTATCTCCTGTCTGTGACAACATCCACAGATTTACCTGACTTCCTGTCACATACCCCCCCTCTTGTTTCTACCCTAGGGTTGGGACACAGATTTCCAGGCACGCATGTGTCAGGCACTGCTCTTGACTCTCACTGATAAGCCTCCTAGTATCTTCCCAAGTAATGTTCAGTCCATTCGACTCTCGGTCTGCTTCAGCTGCCAGAGATACATCCTTCTGAGCAATCTGCTTTGCTTTTTCATTCAGCCACTGTCTTTCATGCTGATATGAATTTATTTCCCTCCCCAGTTCATTAACAACTGCTAACCTTTGTTGAAATGCTTGTAGGGGTGGCTCTTTCTTTAAGTCCGTTAGCTTGTCTATATACACTTGTTTTGGCTAATCCTCTCCATCTTCATATAGCCAATTCTCTGTATCTTCAAGCTTCAGGATGAAACTGTTTCTGTCATCTTCATTGACAGATTTCTCATAAATGTCAGACAGCTTGTCCCTCATCTCATATACACTTTCCTCAACTGCATTTTTGGCATCATTTCGCTCCTTCTCAAGTTTGTCCTGCATAACCGTCTGTCCTATCCGCCATGGAGGACCGTGATCCATAGGCAACTCAATTGTGCTAGTCTTAATGTCTTCAACATTCTTGAGCTTAGCTTGCTCTAAGATGCTGTGCAGAGGGCCTTCCATTTGCGACAACAGGCGGTCACACATTTCTTCAAAGTGACCCCTGTTCCTTTTTCCAGAGACATCATCAACTTTCCTTCCACCAACATATGGGTCAAAGGCAACAACACAGTCTATTACAGGTTTCTTCAATGCACTTTCTGCTATTGCACTACTTTTCCCTTGTAGCTCCTTTTCTCTATCTGAACTCCACATGGAATGTATCTCAAGATCACGATCAAACTTCTGCCACCTGTCTTTCACCAGTTCCATTTTGGAAATATTCCCGGAAAGGCACTTATTAATTTGCTTCACGTTTTCACCAACAGCCTTAGTTTTCTCCACTAGGTGTTGTTTGCTTTTTTCTCCAAGCTTTATATCACTTGCCTTCTTCACCAGACTTTCAGCCTGAACTGAGAAATCATCACATTTCTTATACAGCTCCTTTGCTTGCTGAAGTTCTAAAGATACATTTTCCAGTGCTGGAAGTTTTTGAAGGAACTGTTTAATTCAGAGGGGTGATTCAAGCAACATGTCATCAAATTTCTGATGCTCACTCAGGACAGACCCCAAAACACTGATCCTTTTATAAACTGCATCAGACCCACTATCCCCGCTTTGGGACAGATCCTCTGTTGCCTGTAATTCCTCTTCAAGTTCTTCCAACTGAATCTTCATCTCTTCTACTTGCTGTTCTAAGGCTCGCTTAGACTTTTCTAGCTCCTGAACGCTTTTCCAAACATCATCCTTGGAGCTGACCAAATCAACCATTTCTGTACACAGCTGTTTGTTAACTCCTTCTAGTTCAACCTTACACTCTAGAGCTTCCTCCAAGGAGCGAGCCAAGAACAGGGCTTTGCTCTCTTTATCACGCGCCTCCGCTTCTGCACGGTCGCGTTCTTCTGCATATTTTGCAGACACAGTCTTCTCACCAAGCATCTGATCAAACTTCTTTTTCACATCTTCAACATTTTCTAATGAACCAACGCTTTCTTCCATTCGTTTTTTTCATATCTCCTATCTGAGCTTGCAGTGTTGCGACTTGCTCTGATAGGTTTTTCTTTGCTTCCTCCTCCTCTTTTAATTGTTCCAGGACGCCATTTTTCTCATCTTCCATTTGTTTGAGTTTTGTGCTAAAACTCAGCCTTTGACATCTCTCTTCCTGTAAGAGTTCCTGAGTGTCTTGCAGCTTCGATTCCAAGATAGAGAAATCTTTGGCAATTTCTCTAGATTTGCTGTCTGCTTGAGAAAGCTGATTTGTGACATTGTCCAACTCAACCTGCAGTTGGTTTGCCTTCTCTGACAGCTTAGCATGCAATCGGTCACCTTCTGATACTTTGACTTGCAATTCCTGCAGCTGTGCCTCTACTTTTTTTCTCTTGTGTTCGGAATCTCCTTTTCCCTGCATAAGAGCCTTCACCTCATTGGCTAGTTTCTGGGAATGAGAATGTAATTCTGCCACACAGGCTTCTTTCTTCTTTAACTGCTGCTGGACACATTGGGCTTCATCTTTCCAACTTTCACAGTCAGTACGTAATTCATCTACCACATTGCTCAAAGTGGTGAGCTCATACACAGTACTCAGTAATTTAGCCTCTCTCTCATTTTTCTCCTTGTAGCTGAGACAAGGTAGTTTTCAGAGAGACATTCTGTTCCTGCACATCCTGCAGGTCTATTTTTGTAGCTTCTAAAGACTGAAGACTTTGTGCCAGCTGATTACGCAACTCCAACATATCACCCAAAATCCTGCAAAGTCTGAACTTCAATTTCCTTTTCCATAAGAATGGTATCTTTCTCCATTATAGTCTCTCTACGTTTTTGTAACTCGGAAAAAAGAAGAGCAGTGGATTCTTCCCACTGTAACACCTGAGCCTGCAAGTTCCTATGCTCCATCCTAAGCAACTCCAGGGCTTGTTCCTTTTCTTCCATTTTCCTTTTCAAGGCATCCAGCTCAGCCCTGCACACATACTCGGTTTCCTCCAAACCGATGGCCTCCATTTGCTGCTGGCGTCTCTGTTTCCAGCCTGTCATGCTCTCTTGGTGAGCCTGTTGTTGAGCTGCAAAGCTCCGCTGAAAATCCGCATTTGCCTGCTGTTGAGCTGCATTTGCCTGCAGTTGAGCTTAATTGGCCTGCTGTTGTTTTGCATTCGATATAATCAGTTGTTTCAGCATCTCCTCCATTTTGGGTTTACTTTCCATCTGAGAACACTGCATCTCCATAACTGGTTCATTTGTACCAGTGTTGCTAGGGACAACAACCTTTCTCTTTAGCAGACTCTGTTCAGGCATGGATGGGGCTTGTTCAGGCGGTAACATCCCCTCCATCCATAGAATTCGGTCTCTCATTTCAGCTATCTTTGCTTCTATCAGGCGTTTTGACCGCCCCATCTTCAATAACTCCACAATAAATTTTTCAAAGTCCAGCAAAAATTTTGAGACCACTGTCTCTTTAAAACTAGTTGTTTTTCTCTCTCTTGCAGGATCTCCTCTCCTGCACACACAGTTTGTGCAGTCTCATGCACCAGACAAAACAAAGTCCATCAAAAATTTTGAGACCACTGTCTCTTTAAAACAAGTCGTTTTTCTCTCTTTCAGGATCTTCTCTCCTGCACACACAGATTGTGCAGTCTCATGCACCAGACAAAGTTCATAGAACAGATGCACTTCTTTGCAGGGATCTCTGCTTCTGCCCAATGCATACCTCCACCATATGTGAGGGATTAGCTCGGTGACGGGAGTGGATGACCCCTTGGGGGGGGGGGGGGGGTTCGTTACACAGGGAGATAGCCGAGAAGTTGTTGAAAACAACAGTTTGGTTTATTCTTGCAATTTTCTTCACACAAGTGCAAGCATCAAAAACATCAAAAATAAAAATAAAACACAAAATAAATCCTTGCCACTGTGGGCGGCTACCTTCACACACACAGGAACCTACCTAAGGAGTCTGTCCCCAACCTACTGTTGGGCAGACTTGCTGATCCTACAGCAGACCATCAATAGTCAATTTATTTTCTCTTCACACAGAAAATGTCCCTTTTCTCTTCACATAGAAAACATCCATTGGTTTTTCTCTTCACATAGAAGATGTCCCTTTTCTCTTCACATAGAAAATATCCATTGGTTTTTCTCTTCACATAGAAAATGTCCCTTTTCTCTTCACATAGAAAACATCCATTTGTGGTTCTCTTCACATAGAAAACAATCCAAGACCTCACCTTGAGAAGTCTTCAGTCTTTTTACCCTCCTCAGCGCACATCGCTTCAGGAGGCATTCCTCTCCTATGCTCACACAGCTTCAGGAGGCATACATCTGACTGTCCTCCTCTACTCACACAGTCTCAAGAGGCAGCAATCAATAGACTTCCTCTGGACAAATTATAGAGGCCTTAATTTCCTCATTCTGAATAGCTGAAGGTTTTTCAACTTCCTTAAAACTCCCTGCTGGCTACCTCTGCAGCCGACACCCTATAGTAATTGGTGAATTGTCTAAACCAAGCAGACATGTATCTCCTGTCTGTGACAACATCCACAGATTTACCTGACTTCCTGTCACAATATATATATATATATATATATATATATATATAATTTGTTTTATTTTTTGTATGTTTTTGTTTTTTTTTTAAATCCTGTATATGTACAATTATTATTTTAATCATAATATGTAAAATTCTATATTAAAATTTTTCATTTAATGGCTGTTAACCCAGATTCTCCAACGTGTTCCACATATTTCAGGGTAATGGATATACAGTGCCTTGCGAAAGTATTCGGCCCCCTTGAACTTTGCGACCTTTTACCACATTTCAGGCTTCAAACATAAAGATATAAACATGTTATTTTTTGTGAAGAATCAACAACAAGTGGGACACAATCATGAAGTGAAATTAAATTTATTGGATATTTCAAACTTTTTTAACAAATAAAAAACTGAAAAATTGGGCGTGCAAAATTATTCAGCCCCCTTAAGTTAATACTTTGTAGCGCCACCTTTTGCTGCGATTACAGCTGTAAATCGCTTGGGGTATGTCTCTATCAGTTTTGCACATCGAGAGACTGAAATTTTTGCCCATTCCTCCTTGCAAAACAGCTCGAGCTCAGTGAGGTTGGATGGAGAGCGTTTGTGAACTGCAGTTTTCAGTTCTTTTCACAGATTCTGGATTGGATTCAGGTCTGGACTTTGACTTGGCCTTTTTAACACCTGGATATGTTTATTTGTGAACCATTCCATTGTAGATTTTGCTTTATGTTTTGGATCATTGTCTTGTTGGAAGACAAATCTCCGTCCCAGTCTCAGGTCTTTTGCAGACTCCATCAGGTATTCTTCCAGAATGGTCCTGTATTTGGCTCCATCCATCTTCCCATCAATTTTAACCATCTTCCCTGTCCCTGCTGAAGAAAAGCAGGCCCAAACCATGATGCTGCCACCACCATGTTTGACAGTGGGGATGGTGTGTTCAGGGTGATGAGCTATGTTGCTTTTACACCAAACTATCAGAATAGAGGTACTCACCGAGGCCGAGATGCCGAGAGCGGTTCGCTGTTGCGACTAAGCGCACTCCGCCCCTCTGGAGGTGATACAGAGGGTGGATGGCACAAAGAGGCACAAGCTACCAGCAGGCAGGTAGAGCTTGTGTGGAGGTCCTGTAGAACTGAAGCAGAGACTGATCAGGATCCAGCAGAAGAAGTCCGGAGTAGGCTGAGGGTCAAACACAGGTAGGCAGACAATACAGGTCAAAGGCTGAGGGTCAAGGCACTGGAGATAGGAGACAAGACTAGGTCACAAGCAGAAGGTCAAGGCACAGGAGACTGAAGGTAAATCCGGGTCACAGGCAGAGGGTCAAACACAGGTAAGCAAAAGCAAAGTCCGTAAAACAAAGTCCATAAAACAAGCCAAGGTCGGGTCCAGGAGAAGAGCAGAGTAGGTCAGGGTCAATACGGGTCACAGCATGTAAATGATCACACAGGAAACAGGAACTCAGGTACAGGAAGCTGAAAGACAAGCCAGCAATTCCTCTGAGCCCTTGCTCAGCTTTTATAGGCAGCCAGGAATTCATGTGGAAGTCATGTGGTGCTTGTCATGTGATGACCAGTCTGTAGCTGAAGGTTTCTCTGACAGTGTCCCCCCCCCCCGAGGGGCGGCCTCTGGACGCCCAAACTGGACATCAACTCTTGGTGATTCACATGAAAAACTCGGATCAAGCAAGGGGCGTGTATGTTTCTTGAGGGTTTCCAAGAGTTGTTTTCAGGTGGGTACCCCTTCCACTTGATTAGGTATTGGAGAAGTCTACCCCTCTTCCTGCAGTTCAGTATGGCTTCAACCTCAAATTCATTTTCTTCATCCACCCTGAACGGTGGAGGAGGCGGCTCCTCTCTTCCCGGGAAGGGGCTAGGAATCACTGGTTTTAGTAAGAATGCATGAAAAACAGAATGAATCCTGTAAGAGCTGGGTAAGGCCAATTCAAACGCCACAGGGTTAACCATCCTCTTGATTTTGAACGGCCCTATGAACTTTGGGCCCAACTTCCATGAGGGAAAAGGTAATCTGAGGTTAGCTGAAGATAACCAAACTTCCTCACTGACCTTGAAAACCGGGTTCTCCTTTCTTCCCCTGTTGTAGTACTTCTTATAGTCATCCTGGGCCTTTTGCATGGTTTCCTGAATCCTTTGCACGTTCTGTTGGATGGAGGCTATGCGATCTTGGACAGCAGGAACATATAATTCAGGGGTAGCGTTTGGAAGGAAAGAAGGGTGAAACCCAAAGTTAGACCAGAAGGGCGTTTGGTTGGTGGCTGAATGAGCTGAATTATTATACGCGAACTCCGCGTAGGGTATCAGAGAGGACCAGTCATCCTGGGAGCCAGAAGAGAAACAGCGGAGATACTGCTCCAGAGTTTGGTTCGTTCTCTCTGTCTGGCCATTGCTTTGAGGGTGATACACAGAGGAGAGACAGACCTTTATTTGTAGTGCTTTACAAAGTTCTTTCCAAAATTTGGAGGTGAATTGAACCCCTCTGTCAGAAACAACACTGTCGGGTACTCCATGTAGCCTTATTATTTCTTTGATAAAAATGTTAGCTGTCTCCAAAGCAGAGGGGGTACCCACCATGGGCAAGAAGTGTGCCATTTTGGAAAGGCGGTCGAAAACAACCAGAATGGAGGTGAAACCTTCCGAGGGAGGAAGATCAACAATGAAGTCCATAGAAACTTCAGCCCATGGGCGTTCTGGAATGGGTAAAGGTCTAAGTAATCCCCAAGATTTGGTGTTAGCCACTTTACTGCGCTGGCAAGAAATACAAGAGAGGACATACTTTTTACAGTCCTGCCTCCAACCAGGCCACCAAAAAGAACGGGCAACCAATTCTAAAGTCTTTTGAGTCCCAAAGTGACCAGCCAGTTTATGGTCATGAAGCAACTTTAACGTCATGGGTCTAGCCTCCGGTGGGACAAAAATTCTTCCTTGGGACCAGAACATCTCGTTTCTCCAAGGAGGATATTTCTGGGTCAGTACAATGGCTGGATGCCAACTTGATGGTGGTCATAAGATCAGTGTGTGTGTGAGCAGAAGGAAGTTTTGTGGAGATAAGATGGTGCTAGGTTCCGTTGACTGGGGAGATTCAGTGAACATCCGGGAGAGTGCGTCTGCTTTCCCATTCTTGAGGCCAGGTCTATAAGAGATATGAAAGTTGAACCTAGAAAAGAAAAGGGCCCACCGGTCTTAAGCGTTTGGCTGTCCGGAGGTATTCTAGGTTTTTATGATCGGTGAAGATCATGATGGAATGGGAAGCACCCTCCAACAGATATCTCCACTCCTCCAGAGCGAACTTGATGGCCAACAGCTCTCGGTCTCCCACATCATAATTCCTTTCCGGGGAACTTAGTTTCCGAGATGCGAAAGCTACAGGATGGAGGAGAGCCTTGGGGCCCTGTCTCTGGGAGAGGATGGCTCCAGTGGCAGTTTCCGAGGCGTCTACCTCCAACACAAATGGCAGGGCTGGATCCGGATGCCGTAGGATTGGTGCAGAGGTGAACAGGGCTTTGAGCTTGGTAAAAGCTTCCTGGGCCTCTTGGGACCACTGAAAATGACTGTGTTGGCGGGTTAGTTGGGTGATGGGTGCAACAATGGATGAGAAGCCAACGATAAACCTCCGGTAAAAATTAGCGAATCCGATAAACCGCTGTACCCCCTTCTTGTCTACTGGAGCCGGCCACTCCTGAATTGCCTTGACCTTCTGTGGATCCATTGCGACCCCGTTGGTAGAAATAATAAAGCCTAGGAATTGCACAACAGATTTTTCGAATTCACATTTTTCTATCGCTCATTGACAGACGTAGTCCTCGGTGATACAGCACCTTCGGGTTATGTTGCCTCCACAGGAGTAGGACTAGACAGGAAATAAAATGCTCTGGCCACACCCTAGGGGCAGTCCCCGAGGGTATATCCTCTCTCTCTCTGCCACAGCAAATCAGTTTTTTTCTGTCTAGTCAGGAGTAAGGACCTAGATACCTTGCTGGGATCTTCGGTCCTGGCAGGATTTTTTTTTCTTAAAAAGATTTTTTTTAGACAGCTTTTTTCTCCAGTGTTCCTGTGAGATCTTCAAGCAAGAAAGCTGAACTGGGCGACGGGCTGAATGTTGAGATCCGGTGGTCACCCCAGTTCAGCCTACGAGCGCGTGCAGGCCATAGCTCCGCACTGGGTCGGCCGCGACATAGTCCCACTGGAGGGACTGACCCCGCGAGTTAAACGTCTCGCTGAAACGCCAAGGACCATGAGTCACGGCGTCCGTATTGGTCGACAGCCCTCCCGCCCCGGTGGAGAGGGGTACTGTCAGGAGTTGGTGCCCGCCTGGTTCCGGTATGGTGAGTAGCATGTTCCCCCTTTTCCCCTGACGGGTCTTGTGGTGAATGCGGGCCCCTCTCTGTATGGTAAGGATGAGTTCCCCTCTATCCTATAACATGGCACAGATCCCCCTACTTTGAGTGTGATTGTATGTGCAAAAAGCCAGGAGGCTTGGTTTGGGAGCTGACAATCTAATTGTAAACATGTTAAAAAAGATTGTAATTAGTGGCAGTAGGGGTATCTTACTATGATAATATAAGTATCCTACCAGTCAGTAGCCACGGACATGTAGACTGCTTTCCTAGTCAAGTCTCCAGCGATAGCAGGCCTTCCGAACGGCCATGCGGTCCGCCAGGGCCGGTACCGCCGACCAGGCTAAATCCCCATGTAGAGAAGGTGTTGTGATGCTCTGCAGTCACGCCGCTATTCGGTACTAACCGCCGCCATTGTTTGCTAGATCGCACGAGGCCGCCATTTTGGCGTAGCCTCGTGTCTCCAGCATGGGGGCGGCCATGTTTGAGGTGATCCAAACACCTCGTGGAGCTAGGGGAGGCGCCGGAAGGCGTGCAGAGGGGCGGAGCCTCCTCCTTTCTTCCTGGGCAGCCAGCCAAAAGACTTCCTGTTTGTGAACACAGCGCTGTAATCTGTTGCAGTGAACTCTGAGCATCAAGTGGTGAGCCTGGGGGTCTATCTCTCTCTCTCTTTTGATCGATAGGGATCCCTAGCAGGTAACACTGAGGGGCTTTTGTGGCGCTGGGGGTCTGGAAAAAAAAAAAAGTTTTTTATTTAAATTTGAATTGTATTTTCCGGGAAATTACTGGAATAATCATGGACCCTGCCACACAAATACCCCCACCTGTTTCCCTCGAGGGGGCCACGGGACCCGCCGGTGCACAGAGTATGGATGCATTTACAGCAGTTTTGGAGTCTTTGGTGGCTCGGGTGGAGGCAGCCTGTCAGGGACGGGGGTCAAGAAAGCGACCCCCGCCTACCCCTATATTATCTGACACCTCTGACTCAGATTCAGAGATGGTCACTGCAGCTGCAGGTCCCTCTGCAAGGGCTGTTATCTCAGGTAAAGCTCCCTCAGACAGTAAGGAGGACGTTCATTCTTCCGCCATAATTCAGGAAGAAGCATTGGTGGACGCACTAGTTGTGGCGGTGCGGGAAACCTTAAGACTTGAGGTTTTACCGGCAGAGGCAACTGAAACAGAGATTCCCTTTGGTACTAACAAGCCCATCAAAACAGTGAAGGTTTTTCCTGTACCCAAGTGTTTTGGTAATAAAATTAAAGGAGAATGGGAGCATTCTAAGCGTACCTTTACTATTTCCAAGCGTATTGCTAGACGCTATCCGTTTGAGGAATCCCTCATTAAGAAATGGACGGTACCACCAGTGGTGGATCCACCTATTTCCAGGCTGAATAAAGCCACGGTTATCCCAGTGGAGGACACTTCGTCCTTTAAGGATCCGGTGGATCGAAAGATGGAAGCGGAGTCCCGCACCTTCTCCCTGATAGGGTCAGCATTTAGACCAGTAATTGTTATTGGTCTAGTTTCCCAGACACTAACGGAATGGGCGAGATTGGTACGCCAAGACCTAAGGGAAAAAGATATCCCCCAGGGAACATCTGATTTGATGGAACAGATTATACAAGGGCTACAGTTTGTCTGTGACGCAGCCTTGGATGCTACCCCCCTATTAGGGCATGCATCTATGTCAGCGGTAATCCTCAGACGTGTGCTGTGGTTAAAATGCTGGTCAGCTGACCTAGGTTCCAAAAAGACCTTGACGAATCTCCCTTTTCAGGGGAATCGCCTATTTGGGGCCACCCTAGATGAAATCATTAAGGATGCCACTGGGGGCAAGAGCACTTTCTTGCCACAGGCTGCTAAAGCTAAGGGACCTCGCAACAAGCGAGGACCTTTCTTTACCGCCCATAAAGGGTTCGTACGCCCGGCTAGAACAAGCGGGAAAGGCAAGACTCCTCCAGGAGGGTTCAAGAAAGGCTGGTCGGACAAACAGAGGACCGACTCAGCCAAACCCGAAGCAAAGGATTACACAGCCTGAAGGTGCGCCCCCACCCGGGTTGAGGGTAGGGGGACGTTTTCACCGGTATTCAGGACATTAGGTCGAGCATCGACTACTACTACCGGTGCGATTCTTCCCTTCCAACATTTAAGTACTACAGGGAGCGGTAGTCACCGTTCCCTGAATAGATCTTTTCCTTTACCTTTTCCTAAGATTAGTCTCTATTCCCCACAGGAATCGGATCTGGTTGACCAGACAGACCAAGAAGCCTCTAGCCGGGTGACTTCGGTCCCTGAGGTTCAACCAGAAAAGATCACCGTTCCTGATAGGAATCAGGTATCTGATAAATGTGTGGGAACAGAAAACGACCAGACTTTCTCGGATGGTCGGGGCCAGATAGCTCTAGGGACGCCTGGTTCAGATCCAGTCAGCGCCAGTGGTCCTAGAAATTCTAGGCTGTCCTCGTCAAGCCGGCCTGGCCGACCTGGACATGCTAGTCGCAGACGTTCCGTGGGAACTTCGTCTCAGGGAGTGTCTGTGCTCTCAAGGACCAATCTACCATCGTGCTTTACAGTCGCTGGTTTTAATGGCCTGGCCATTGAGACCCAAGTACTGAAGGACAGAGGGTTGTCAGCTTCAGTCATTCCTACCCTTATTAAAGCAAGGAAAGCGACTTCCAGCAAGGTCTATTATCACACATGGAAGACTTATATTGCGTGGTGCGAATCTTTAGGATTTCCTCCACGTACCTATTCGGTGACTGGAATATTGGCCTTTTTGCAAAAAGGGGTTGAGCAGAAACTAGCCTTGAGCACCATCAAGGGTCAAGTTTCAGCATTAGCAATCTTCTTTCAGAAACCTTTAGCTACCAAGTCCTTGGTGCGGAATTTCATCCAGGGGGTGCGGCACCTGGCTCCACCAGTCCGCGCGCCCTTACCGCCCTGGGATCTTAATTTAGTTTTGTCGGTTCTACAGAAACCTCCCTTTGAAAACATCAGGGAGATTCCCTTGCTTACTTTATCCCAGAAGGTGGCCTTCTTGGTGGCTATCACTTCTGCTCGCAGGGTGTCAGAACTGGCTGCATTATCATGCCAGTCCCCATACCTAGTGATTCATAGGGATAAGGTAGTACTTCACCCTAAGCCATCCTTTCTTCCTAAGGTGGTTTCAGATTTTCATCTGAATGAAGATATTGTACTACCTTCCTTGTGTCCTCAGCCCAATCATCATCGGGAACATGCGTTGCATTCCTTGGATGTGGTTCGGGCAATCAGGGTATACCTGAAATCTACGGAATCATTCCGTAAGACGGATTCACTTTTTGTGATCACGGATGGCCCCAGAAAGGGGTTGCCTGCATCTGCCGCGACTATTGCCAAATGGATTAGACAGACGGTAGTACAGGCTTATTCTATTAAGGGTCAGAGTCCTCCGTTCCCTGTTAGGGCGCACTCCACTCGAGCGCTCAGTACTTCCTGGGCCTTTCGCCATCAGGCGTCAGTGGTCCAGGTATGTAAGGCGGCCACCTGGTCGTCGGTACATACCTTTACAAAATTTTATAAAATTGATGTGATGGCATCGGCGGATGCCTCTTTTGGCCGCAAAGTGCTGCAGGCCGCAATTTGAGGAGACCGGTGGTCTACCTCGAGGGTTTTTTTCTGTTGAAAAATTTTTTTGTTGAGTCTCATCATTAAGGATGAGCATTGTAAACTTCTAGTTGGCACCGGTTGGGCCTTCTAGATTTGGATTTGATTTCCATTTTCCCACCCCTCATTTGTGATACTGCTCTGGGACTTCCCGAAGGTGTTGTATCACCGAGGACTACGTCTGTCAATGAGCGATAGAGAAAAATGGATTTTTGTAAAATCTTACCGTAAAATCCTTTTCTCTTAGCTCATTGACAGACGTAGTACCTGCCCCTCTGTTTTTTGAGTTGGGTTGGGTTAAATTCTCTAAACACTGCTTTTGTGACATAACTGATTTGCTGTGGCAGAGAGAGAAAGGATATACCCTTGGGGACTGCCCCTAGGGTGTGGCCAGAGCATTTTATTTCCTGTCTAGTCCTACTCCTGTGGAGGCAACATAACCCGAAGGTGCTGTATCACAGAGGACTACGTCTGTCAATGAGCTAAGAGAAAAGGATTTTACGGTAAGATTTTACAAAAATCCATTTTTTTCTGCTTTAAAGTACAATTTGTGTCTCCTGAGAATTGCAAGGACTGTCTTTACATGAACCCGGTGTAGCTCAATGGTGGCAGAAAAAATAAGAATGTCGTCCAGGTAAACAACTAGGAAATTGTCCAGATATTCTCGAAAAATTTCGTTTACCAGGTGCTGAAATGTGGCCGGGGCGTTACACAACCCAAAGGGCATTACCAAATATTCATAATGTCCAAACCTGGACCTGAAGGCAGTCTTCCATTCGTCTCCAGGCCTGATTCGGATGAGGTTATAGGCACCTCGCAGATCCAACTTAGAGAAAATTTGTGCAGACCGGAAACGCTGAAACAACTCTGGGATAAGTGGAAGAGGATAGCGATTTTTTTATCGTTATTTTGTTCAGTTCTCTATAGTCTATGCATGGTCTTAGGGAACCATCTTTCTTTTCCACAAAGAAGATGCCGGCTCCGGCCGGTGAAGATGAAGGACGAATGAAACCCTTATCCAAGTTCTCATCAATATACGTCTTAAGAGCCGCTAGTTCAGTCTCTGATAGTGGAAAGATGCGGCCAAAGGGTATTTCGGAACCAGGTAGCAAATCAATGGGGCAGTCGTAAGACCGATGAGGTGGTAGGCAATCAGCTTCTTGTTTATCGAAGACATCTCTAAATTCAAGATATACCGGAGGGACGTGCTGGAGATTGTCAGGTGTAGGTGCTACGGTTAAACAGGCGGCTGGAGCTGGAGGAAGGCAATGCTGGGAATAGTAGGGAGAGGAGAAGGAGACTTTCTTCTTGTTCCAATTGATGTCAGGTTCATGTGCCTGTAGCCAGGGGAGCCCCAAAATGATGGGGAACATGGGTGATGTCAAAGCTTAGAAGCTCCTGGTGGCCGGAGTCCGTGGTGACAAGGATGGGCCTTGTCTGTTGTGTGACAAATCCAGAGCGAGGGAGAGACCCATCAGCCAGGTAGACTTGGAGGCCTTGTTCTTTGGTTTGCAGTGGAATGTGTAGTTTTTGGGCCAGTGAAGTGTCTAGAAAACAACTAAAGGCTCCGGAATCAATAATTGCTGGTAGATGAACTTCCTTTTCCATTAGCTGTAAGGAGACAGAGAGGGTGACATAAGTCTGGGATAAACCATGGTTTTGAAAGTTCATGAAAAACTGCGAGCGTGACTTACTGGGTCTCACGGGGCAGGTACGCAGAAAATGTCCAGTTCCCCCACAGTACAGACAGAGATTGGCCTGTTGCCGTTGTTGCTTCTCTTCAGGGGTAAGAGGAGCACGGACCAATCCAAGCTGCATGGGCTCAGCCTCTGGAGCAGAGGTGACAGGAGTCACTGGAAAGGATGGGTGAACGGGAGAAGGCTTAGGGAGCATCCAACTAGGTCGGGGACCCTGGGAGCGCTCAGAGCGCCGCTCGCGCATGCGCCTGTCTAGCTTGGTAGCGGATTGGATTAAATCCTCCAAAGTGGCAGGGGTTTCAATCCTGGCCAACTCATCTTTCAAAGCTTCTGACAGCCCCTGGCGGTACTGGTATTTAAGAGCGGGTTCGTTCCACCCTGTGTCAGCTGACCATTTTCGAAATTCAGCAGTGTAGTCCTCCACTGGTCTCTTTCCTTGAGACAGGGAGTGTAGCACAGCTTCTGCAGTAGCGGTGTGTTGAGGGTCGTCATATAGTTGAGACATACTTTCAAAGAAAAGGTCCAAAGAATTCAGAAGAGAGCTCCTCTGTTCCATCAGGCTGTGGGCCCAGGCCTGCGGCTCGTCGGTCAACAGGGAGATGACAAATCCCACCTTAACTACTTCGGACGAAAAAGTCCTGGGCTGAAGGGCTAAGTACAAGGAGCAGGCATTTTTGAAGGCCCGGAACTTTTTGCGATCGCCTGAAAAACGCTCCAGTGTGGCAACCCTGGGCTCAGGGGTAGCCATGATCACTGTGGGGCTTGATGCAGCTTGAGAAGAGGAGGCTCCGCTGGTGGGCGCAGGGGCTGCGGCTGTTGATGCAGGTGACCCTGAAAGTTGCTGGAGACGACCATCAATCTGGGCATAGCCTTCCTGCAGTTTCTGGACTGCATCAGTGAGGGTTGTGACCTGCTGGCACAGGATCTCAAGAGGAGAACGCGCTCTGTCGGCCTCTGACATGGCTGGTTTGTACTATCAGAATAGAGGTACTCACCGAGGCCGAGATGCCGAGAGCTGTTCGCTGTTGCGACTAAGCGCACTCCGCCCCTCTGGAGGTGATACAGAGGGTGGATGGCACAAAGAGGCACAAGCTACCAGCAGGCAGGAGATGTGTGGAGGTCCTGTAGAACTGAAGCAGAGACTGATCAGGATCCAGCAGAAGAAGTCCGGAGCAGGCTGAGGGTCAAACACAGGTAAGCAGACAATCCAGGTCACAGGCTGAGGGTCAAGGCACTGGAGAAAGGAGACAAGACTAGGTCACAAGCAGAAGGTCAAGGCACAGGAGACTGAAGGTAAATCCGGGTCGCAGGCAGAGGGTCAAACACAGGTAAGCAAAAGCAAAGTCCGTAAAACAAGCCAAGGTCGGGTCCAGGAGAAGAGCAGAGTAGGTCAGGGTCAATCCGGGTCACAGCACGTAAATGATCACACAGGAAACAGGAACTCAGGTACAGGAAGCTGAAAGACAAACCAGCAATTCCTCTGGGCACTTGCTCAGCTTTTATAGGCAGCCAGGAAGTCATGTGGAAGTCATGTGGTGCTTGCCATGTGATGACCAGTCTGCAGCTGAAGGTTTCTCTGACACAAACATAACGTTTTGCATTGTTGCCAAAAAGTTTGATTTTGGTTTCATCTGACCAGAGCACCTTCTTCCACATGTTTGGTGTGTCTCCCAGGTGGCTTGTGGCAAACTTAAACGACACTTTTTATGGATATCTTTAAGAAATGGCTTTCTTCTTGCCATAAAGGCCAGATTTGTGCAGTATACGACTGATTGTTGTCCTATGGACAGAGTCTCCCACCTCAGCTGTAGATCTCTGCAGTTCATCCAGAGTGATCATGGGCCTCTTGGCTGCATCTCTGATCAGTCTTCTCCTTGTATGAGCTGAAAGTTTAGAGGGACGGCCAGGTCTTCGTAGATTTACAGTGGTCTGATACTCCTTCCATTTCAATATTATCGCTTGCACAGTGCTCCTTGGGATGTTTAAAGCGTGGGAAATCTTTTTGTTTCCAAATCCAGCTTTAAACTTCTCCACAACAGTATCTCGGACCTGCCTGGTGTGTTCCTTGTTCTTCATGATGCTCTCTGCGCTTGAAACGGACCTCTGAGACTATCACAGTGCAGGTGCATTTATACAGAGACTTGATTACACACAGGTGGATTCTATATATCATCATTAGTCATTTAGGTCAACATTGGATCATTCAGAGATCCTCACTGAACTTCTGGAGAGAGTATGCTGCACTGAAAGTAAAGGGGCTGAATAATTTTGCACGCCCAATTTTTCAGTTTTTTATTTGTGAAATATCCAATAAATTTCGTTCCACTTAATGATTGTGTCCCACTTGTTGTTGATTCTTCACAAAAAATTATAGTTTTATATCTTTATGTTTGAAGCCAAAAAGGTGGCAAAAGGTCGCAAAGTTCAAGGGGGCCGAATACTTTCGCAAGGCACTGTAGTTATAACTATGCATGAATTTATCATATAAGGATTAATCACCTGGAAATCTCCAAATAAACTCAATATACAATGCATCTGGAAAGTATTCACAGTGCTTCACTTTTTCCACATTTTGTTATGTTACAGCCTTATTCCAAAATAGCTTAAATTCATTATTTTCCTCAAAATTCTACAAACAATACCCCATAATCACAACGTGAAAGAGGTATGTCTGAAATCTTTGCAAATTTATTAAAACTATAAAAAATGAAAAAATCCACACGTACATAAGTATTCACAGCCTTTGCCATGACACTCAAAATTTAGCTCAGGTACATCCTGTTTCCACTGATCATCCTTGAGATGTTTTTGCCTGTGGTAAATTCAGTTGTGTGGATATGATTTGGAAAAGCACACACTTGTCTATATAAGGTCCCACAGATAACAGGGCATGTCAGAGCACAAACAAAGCCATGAAGTCCAAGGAATTGTCTGTAGACCTCTGAGACAGTATGGTATTGAGGTACAGATCTGGGGAAGGGTAAAGAAAAATTTCTGCAACATTGAAGATCCCAATGAGCACAGTGGCCTCCATCATCCGTAAATGGTAGATGTTTAGAACCGCCAGGATTCTTCCTATAGAGGGCCGCCCTGCCAAACTGAGCGACCAGGGGAGAAGGACCTTAGTCAGGGAGGTCCTCAAGAACCCAATGCTCACTGTGACAGAGCTCCAGTGTTTCTGTGTAGAGAGGAAAACCTTCCAAAAGAACAACCAGGCCTGAATGGTAGAGTGGCCAGACGGAAACCACTCCTCAGTAAAAGGCACATGACAGCCCACCTGGAGTTTGCCAAAAGACACCTGAAGGACTTTCAGACCATGAGAAACAAAATTCTCTGGTCTGATGAAATAAAGATTGAACTTTTTGACCTGACTGGCAAGCGCCATGTCTGGAGGAAACCAGGCACTGCTTATCACTTGGCCAATACCATCCTTACAGTGAAGCATCCTGGTGGCAGCATAATGCTGTGGGGATGTTTTTCAGTGGCAGTAACTGGGAGACTAGTCAGGATCGAAGGAAAGATGAATGCAGCAATGTACAGAGACATCTTTGATTAAAACCTGCTCCAGAGCACTCTGGCCCTCAGACTGGGACGAAGGTTCATCTTCCAACAAGGCAACAGGGCTAAGCACACAGCCAAGATAAGAAAGGAGTTGCTACGGGACAACTCTGTGAATGTCCTTGAGTGGCCCAGCCAGAGCCCAGACTTGAACTTGATTGAACCTCTCTGGAGAGATCTAAAAGTGGCTGTGTGCCGATGCTCCCTATCCAACCTGATGAAGCTTGAGAAGTCCTGCAAAGAAACTGCCTAAAAATAGGTGTTCCAAGCTAATAGCATCATACTCAAAAAGACTTGAGGCTGTAATTGGTGCCAAAGGTGATTAAAAAAAAGTATTGAGCAAAGGCTGTGAATACTTTTTTTCCTTTTTTATTTTTAATAAATTTGCAAAGATTTCAAATAAACCTCTTTCACATTGTCATTATGGGTTATTGTTTGTATAATCTTGAGGAAAATAATGAATTTAATCCATTTTGGAGAAAGGCTGTAACATAACAAAATGTGGAAAAAGTGAAGCCCTGTGAAAACTTTCCGGATGCACTGTAGTAAATTCTTATCTGAGGATGCCACCTGGTAATCAAGGGAGGTAATACAAAAGTAAACACATAATTAGTTATTAAACAAATTCATAAATAAGGAGAAGGTTCCACCTTCTGGGTCAGGTTTAGTCAAATTTTATGAGCATATTGTTTTGCCACTCAATAAGTTGGCAAGAGGGCACATTCATAGGGAGAGGACAGAGCGGCTGAACACACCATCTGAGACATTCCATCTTCTCACACTTCAGTAACACCAGGACACGGATTCAACTGAGCTAGAAACCATTTGGGGAAGGCAAACTACAACCAGTAATCGGCAGCCAATTTAGATCTAGTCTACCAAATAGTTATTTAAGGGTAACCATTTTCCAAATTTCTTATTGATTTTTTTTATGTATGCAAGTATTTCATGATAGTTGATTTGCTAACCTATTAGGTCTCCTCCTAATCTCACAATATGGTCATTTTAGGTTGCCTGATTGGCAAAACTGTAGATGAACTTCACCCGGTAATTTGACTGCAGCGGGTTCATGGGTCAAGTTAGTCCAACGCAGATTATTATCTGCCTTATTTTATCCAATTAGTTAGGAGATCTAAAGGAGGGGAAATCATTATTGTATCAGCGGTGTCTGTGTCCACCTATCAATCGGGGGCGGATCCAGGGGGAGGGCAACAGGGAAATTGCTCCCCCCGAGAAAATATTACTCACTCTTCCTTCTGCTCTGGGATGACGGGTCGGCAAGCTCAGGTTGCGGGTTCCCAACCTGCCATCCCCGAGCATCACTGTAAATAACGGAGCCGGCACTAGAGGAAGCAGAGCCGATGCTTCCTGTATAGCGCCGGCTCCGGTCACAGAAGGAGTGATATCAAATGCACTCCGCCTGTGACCATACAGGAATCATTGGCTCTGCTCTCTACTGCAGCCGCATGCTTCCTCCCGCGCTGGCTCCTGTCACACTAAAGCTCAGGAATGATGGGTCAGGAACCAACCAACAGTACCCGCCAGCAATACCAGCCAGCAATACCCACCAATGATACCTGCCAGCAGTACCCACCAGCACCAGCCAGCAGTACCCGCCAGCAGTATCAGCCAGAAGTACCCACCAGCAGTACCAGCCAGCAGTAACCACCAGTACTAGTCAGCAGTACTCACCAGCAGTACCAGCCAGCAGAACCCACCAGCAGTCAACACCAGCAGTACCAGCCACCAGTACCCACCAGCAGTACCAGCCAGCAGAACTTACCATCAGTACCAGCCAGCAGAACTTACCATCAGTACCAGCCAGCAGTACCCACCAGCACCAGCCAGCAGTACCAGCCAGCAGAACCCACTAGCAGTACCAAAAGTAAAAAAAATAGAGCTTACTCTTTCTTAAAGGACCGACATTTGGAATAGTGGGAACATGTAGGATAGCTTGGACAAGGCAGCCTGTTCCCTACATTCCCTATGTTCACATATGGGCTATCTATGGTCCGTTGACCAAATTACTAAGTCAATACAAAAAGAAAAGAGAAAAAAAAAAGAATCTTCCTCAAAGAGTTCAACTATGGACACTGAAAAATAGATGAATTATACTTTAGTGAAAAAAGGACATAACCTACATGAAGTAGACTCCCAATATAGACCACAACCTTATATTAAAAAACATAGTTAAAAACAAGGGACTGCTGCAGCAACCAAGCATATAAGGGTATTGTGCACAACATTATATTATCTTCATTGGGGAAAACATACAATCCCTAGTATGTATTGCACTTCATAAATCACTTGGTTTTGGAACAAACAGGATCATTATTGTAACCAATGTTAGTCCAGAATCGAAGAACACAGTTCAAATAAACTATATGTGGGGATTCTCGCTTGGACTGACCAATGGTGGCATCCTAAGACGGGCAGTCCAAGGATGTAGATAAATAGGCAGTCCGATAAATAGGAGGCTGTGTTAAACAAAGTTGTAGATAGCACAGAGTTTCTGTATACTTGAAAGAGAGTGTAAGATTCTGGTACCTTCAGTACCCTTCCAGCCCAATTCTTCCGCATATAGCTACCTGTCCCTTTAAATCTCGTGACGTCATCACTAGGCGCCGCTCTGAGCGGCTATTTCAATCACCGGTTTTCACTCACAAGATGTTCGTACAAACCGCTTGTTACACAGCCTTGTCTGACGCTGCCGAAGCCTCCTGCTATTTCCTGTATCTCGCTACGGATCCTGTATCTCGCTACCGATCCTTCTCCTCATTACCGGACCCCTCATCTCTCTAAAACCAACTAGTGATAAGTACCCCGCAGGGGATTCCTTCCTATCAACTTGCACTATCTACTCTTGTATACTAGTATATCAGTATACTCTTATATACTCTACTCTTGTATACTTGTATACCAACATTACTATTGAGTGCCTATCATTGCTATCACTACTCACGCCTGTCCTTTCAGCACATCACCTCTATACTATCGTATACAACCTATCACTCCAGGAACATCTTAACTGAGTGCCTGTATATTTGCATGCTGAGGCAGGCTGGGCCACAATGATGAGTCTGGAGAGTTGGATATGGTGATTCAACACATCTCTGCACGACTACTGAGTGGAAATTCTGCAGCTGCATATCCATTTCACTAAAGAAACGCCGGAGCGTTACAGAGAGATACGATACCTCCAAGAAAGTTAGGGCTATCCCATCTGGTACCGCACTCTTAGGGATCCGAGTGTCCAGTCTGCAGTGTATCAGTGAAAATTGCCCGGCCAGAAACTTCCTCGCTGCCTCCTAAGCTCCACTGAGCGTGTAGGGGAGGGGGCGGGTTTGCGGCAAGTCGTCACTCCAGCGTGACTCTGTACTTGCGGTCTCCACAGCCGTTTGGGCGTATTCCACCAATGTCCCGGGTTGGTGCCGTCGGAATGACGTGATGCTGACGCGTTTCACCAGCCAATGAGCGCTGGTTTCATCAGAGCTAGGGGAGTGCTCTGTCCTGTCTCTCTTTAAAGGCCCCTTATTAGCAACACCTTTGAGAATTTTGAAACCGTTAATCTAGCAATGCCTTTCCATGACCACAAGGTGCCCCCAGAGAGTCGAGACAGATCACTACTCAGCATACCAATCAATGCACCCGGAGGGAACAATACTATGTATGTTAACCTCCACTTAAAATTAAAAATAATAAATACAGGATATACGTGAATCTGCGACCACATCCCAAATCTAGTCTCAAAAAAAGACTTCAAAGAAATACCCCTCCATTACACCGGGAATTTGATCACTGGGATATTAAACAACACCAAAATATAGAAAATACTGAAGATAATACAGAAATGGAAAAAAATTAATGAAATAAATGAAAAAAAAAATAAAAAATGAAAAAAATAGAAAGATGGATGAAAAACCAAGAAAACACAATAAAAATCCAAAAGATTAATGAAGACCTTGGTAATTAGATCAATAAAGGCACTCACTGTGGAGCAAGACATGAATCCCATTTTTAATTGATTCATTGCTCCCAATTAGTCAGCCTGTCTGTGTATAAGGATATATATCATAATACAAAAACTTGATGATCGCAAAGGATGAAACTCACCCAGTGGGTTTTACAGAATACTAGTTCATTACAGTCTATATTAACCACTGCAATAAGCAGTGGAGGGATAGATCTGCATATAATCCATCGCATGTAGTGACATCATTCCCCCTAGGTATCTTTACTGTTCAAGGAACGGTTGCAAGCTGAACTCAGTATTCAGGCCTCTTGGAGCAAGGGAACACATTTTATAGATCCAAAGTTTTTCTTTTTGTAGAAGAATTGTATCAAAGTCCCCTCTACGCAGGGGAAGTTTGAGTGCAAAAATGCCCCTCACCTTTAAGCCCTTAGGATCCGCATTGTGGTGCTCAAGAAAATGTAAGGGTACAGTTTTTTTATCATCCTTTTTTCTTGATACTTGTTATGTGTTCACTTATTCTAACCTTCAGTTGGCGTTTTGTCTTACCAATGTAGGTTTTACCGCATGGGCATATAAGTTGATAAATTACTCTCGTAGAGAGACAGTTTAATAAAACTGTCGATTTGAAAAGATTTCGTGCCATCGCAGCTAACAAAAGAATCCGATTTGCAAACATACCTGCAGATTGAGCATCTACCACAAGCGAACATGCCCTTTAGGGGAGGTAACGAGGTTAGCCAGTCTCTTCCATCCTGTGTTCTTTGAAATTCAGAATGGATCAGAGTGTCTTTTAGATTTGTGGCCCTTCTTGCTGTAATTAAGGGTCTTGGTCCCACAATTTTTTCAATCATTGGAGACACTTAAAGTGTCTCTCAAGGATATCTTTGACTTGACCCCACTGGGCCCCAAATTTCGTAATTATACGTGGATGTGTAGTTGTTATTTCATAGGGACTGGAAGATGTTGGTTTGTCATTTTTATCTACCAAGAGGCTCGGTCTGTCTCTCATGGCAACTTTTTTGCAAGCTTTTATGATGACACTATTTGAGTAGCCCCTTTCCCTAAATCTCCGGTGTAGGTCCCTGTCCTCAGTTTGGTAATCTGTTGGATTTGTACAATTTCTTTTTATACGCAAAAACTGGCCTACCGGTATCCCCTTCACCAGAGATCTAGGGTGGTGGCTATCAGCCGCTAGCAACGTGTTTGCTGCTGTTTTTTCCCCGAAACGTTTTGGTACTCAATCTATGGTTGTCCTGAACAATTAGCAGGTCAAGGAAGGGGAGACTGTCTTTGTAAATGTTAGCCTAATATTTCTTTCATTTGTATTGAGTTCATTTATTAAGGTTTCTAATTGAGATGGAGTCCCCGCCCAGAGGAGCAGGACATCATCAATGTACCTCAGCCACATGTGACAGTGGCTGAGGTACATCGGGGATGGATAGACCACCTGCTCCTCCCAAAGTCCCAAATGGAGACATGCATATGCGGGGGCCCATGGTGCCCCCATACAGGTACCCCTGACTTGTTGAAAGAAAATATTTAGAAATTGAAAAAAGTTGTTATTAAGCATAAAGTCTATTAACTCAACTACAAATTAATTGTGTGCTCCCAGCCTACGGTATTCATGTTCCAAAAAATGTGATACCGCCCTCTGGCCCCATTCATGTAGGATAGATGTGTATAACGTTTCCACATCAACACCTACTAATAGCCAACCGTCTCCTGTTTTTATATTGGCAATTTTTTGCAATACGTCTCTGGTATCTTTAACAAAGAAGGGCAACTTACATACCATTTCCTTAATCAGTGAATCTACATACCTGCCAACCTTCTCCAAGGGACCTTTTATGGCCGAAACAATCAGTCTCCCTGGGGGGGGATTTTTTAAAGATTTATGTAATTTAGGTATCGTATAGAAGGTTGGCAGGTTGTATATATCCACCTTCAGGTAATCTGCCTCTTTTTTAGAAAGTAGTTCAGCTTCCCTTGCCAGACCAATTTTTTTAATTCAGAGCAGCGACAAGGGAGGGAAAGGGATTAGATGATAATTTTTTATATGTGGAAGTGTCATTAAGTTGTCTGAGGGTCTCTTTCTCATAGAGATCCTCATTCATCAATACCACATTCCCTCCCTTGTTGCTGCCCCTAATGACCAAGCCTGGTGCTTCCTCCAATTCCTTAAGAGCCTTACGCTCGTCCCTGGATAGATTATCACTGCCTCTGTTCTCCCATTTAACCTTTTTGAGGTCCTCCTGAACCAAGTCTAGGAAGGTTTTAAGACTCCTATGTTTGGACAGTGGGGGCATTTTTAAAGATTTTATTTTTAGGTTGGCATCTCTTCGGATGGAATTCTCCAGGTCACTTTCGTCTCCAGAAGGGTCATTTTCATCTAAAAGGGACACCAGTGTTTCTAAAGTTTCCTTGTCCATTTCGGAGGTAGTCAATTCCTGAGGATTGACATCTATTGCGACTCAGAGTTCTATTGTCTCTATATGGGCGCCTAGATCTACTTCTAGTTCTTATTTTAGTGGGGTCAAAAAAGTCTTCCCTCTCACTATCCAAGATGTTATGTCTAAATGTATTTTGCTTAGTGGTTTTCAGTGTCTTTTGAATTCTCTCCACTTCCTTTTTCAAGTTTTCATTCAGTCTTGCAAATTCCTGGTCATCCCTAAAGGGTTCCAAAGCCTGGGTACTCACATCAAGTTCAGCTTGTATATCTTTAAGCTGTAATTGCTCCTCTTCAATAATCAAGTTCATTAAGTGTATACCCCTTGCAATGCACTCTTTTTTCCACACCTCCAGAAATCTGGGGGTATGTAGATGCTGAGCTGGAACTACCCTTTCTCTCAAACCCCTGGGGTTGACTTTCTAGGCCACATGTGATTGAAGTGAGCCAGCAGTACCCACCAGCAGTATCAGCCATTAGAACCCACCAGCAGCACCAGCTAGCAGTACCCGGCAGCAGTACCGGCCAGCAGTACCGGCCAGCAGTAACCACCAGCACCAGCTAGCAGTACCAGCCAGCAGAACCAACCAGCAGTTCCAGCCGGCAGTAGCCACCAGCAGTACCCACCAGCAGTACCAGCTAGCAGGAAAGCCAGCAGCAGCCACCATACATACCCACCTGGGGGACAGCAGCAGCCAGCTATATCTGCAGTAATCCTGAGGATTAACTGAAGGTTGGTGCAGGTAAACGACAGTGTATCCATGTGAAAGCAGCCTTAGGCCCCTTTCACACAATCGGTCTAATTGGGTCCGCCTGTCTGTTTTTCGGGTGGACCCAAATGGACCCTCCATTCATCTCTATAGAGCGGCAGATGTAAACAGACTTGTGTCCTTTTATACCCGCCTATCTCCAATCTGATCCACTTAAAAAAACAGAAGAGGATCCATCCCCTTCTGTCTGGGTGGATCTGAGGGCCCATAGAGTAGATAGGGCTTTGTCCGTGTTTGCTCTGCATATGCTGAGTAGACATGGACCTGTCATCTGCCCGCTCTGCACATTGTGGCCCGCGACTGGTTACCAAGGTGCTAAAGTGTCCCTCTCTCCTCAAAAGGTTGGGCACCCCTGCTGTAGGGCATGATCCCTGATAAAGAGGTGCGCAGTAGCTGCCTTCCCCCTTAACTTTGCCACGGTGTGTGGCAGAGCGAAGGAGTCCCAGATGGAGAGGTGCACTGAAGGACACCCTCCAGGAATTGGAAGCCCATGCTGTAGCGGTCTTTCGGCTATAGTGTGGCCAGCAAGTAGTTCTGTTTGGCTATAAATTAAAGCGGAGTTCCACCCTGAATTTTTTTTTTTTAGATAAAAATACCCCCGGGACAGTCTGGGCTAGTGTATTTAAGCAACGATAGCCTCTGAACTGTCCCTTTTTTCACTTACCTTTTAGAAGAAATACTTACCTTGAAAATGTTTTGTCCTGCGCTGCCATCTCAGGTGTGGGAAGGCTGAAGCCGGAGCGTCCTCTTCGTTGTCCTCTTCGGTGATGTCGGAGTCCAAGAATGCCCTGCACCGGTCCTGCTCGTAATTTCCAGTGCAGGCGCATCATCCCTGCACAGCTTCTGGGCATGCCCAGAAGCTGTTCAGCAGGGAATGATGCGCCTGCACCGGAAGTGACGGGCAGGGCCGGTGCAGGCGCATTGACTCCTGGGATCGATGACGCTCATCTTCCAGGAGTCAATGCAAGGAGGAAGTGACGTCGGCGGCCGTGTCCGCAGAGGGAGGAAGAGGAAGGAAGGTAAGTATATTTTCTTTAAAAACAAGGTAAGTGATTTTAAATAAAATGAATTGTCCAATTGTTTTTCAGGTAATTTAGAGTAAGGGGGAAGGGAAAAGTTCATTTTGAGGGTGGAACTCCGCTTTAAACTCAAAATGATTAAGTCAGTCAAATTATTCTTATATTGGAGGCATTGTGATTCGTTTAGTTTAGCTGACTAAATTTATCGTTCAGACATTCCCTGACATAACAACATTTTTTTCTCAGTGTCCACACTACCCTTCTCCTACTCAATCTTTGAGGAAGAGGTGGTTTTTGCAGAGCAGTTCAACAGGACAAATTTACTTAAATTCAAACACAATTACTAAGCAAACATAGTTGGCTGTCTTCAAACTCCTGCGGTTTTAAAACTACTGCTGTTCAAAACTATGCACTTTTGTCCTGCTGAACTTCTGTACTCCTGCACTTTGAAAGAGCAAAGTCTACAGAGTTGCTACTCTTCTTAAGTACAACACTAATTCGGCACCTATTAGGTTGAATTAATAAATTCACACATTTTTCATTATATTGAATTTCCAAATTAACAAAACCAATAGTTAGCAGCTAAAATTAAGGTTTATTATAGTATAACACTTTTGGAAGGTAAATATATATATATATATTTTCATATAGACCTATGCATCAAGATAAAAAGCGGGACAACTAAGGAGAAAAGAGGGACAGATGAATTTGGTGGCAATAGAGAGACAGTCCCTCCAAATTATGGAAACTAGGGAGCTATATGTATTTATTGGGGCTAATATATAGGTACAGTGTACAGTATTCATGATTTCATAGATATGAGTTTTCATTTTTTGTTCTGCTAGCTTATTTGTATTGTGTCACCTCATATCTTTTTTGGTATTTCAATTCTAAGGCTGGCCATACATGTCCTTGTACAATTTTTCTTTAGGTTTACCAAAACCATATATTATGAGGTCAAACCTAAACACTTTCAGTTTGTATGCAAGCAGGCAGGCCTTTGCACTAATGCCTCGTACACACGCAACGATTGTTGGCTGTGAATTTTCGGCCAACGTCCGATCGGCCGATTCTCGGCTTGTTAGTATGATCCTTCCGACAACCGACTCTGACTTTTCGGCCGAACAAAATCTGGTGTGCATGCTATAAAATTTTTGTTGGCCGTCAACAGAACGGCCGATTTTCCGTCAGTCAGTACAGATTTCGGCAGACAAAATTCAGATGAGCAAGACTGGGCATGCTCAGAGAAGAAAAAACACACGGAAAGTTAACCAGCACATGACATCACTTCTGAAGGTGGTTGTTGTTGGCCGAGAAAATTTGTGTGCAGTCTAGAGCACATTTTAACCAACACAACAACACTGGACAAAAGACGGCCGATCGGTCGGCCAACAATCGTTGCGTGTGTACGAGGCTTAAGTAGTTAAAGGTAAATCTAAAGGAAATTGAACAAGAAAATTGTATAATGTATGGTAAGCTTAAAAGTATACAAGTCACATTATGTACAGAACAATATTCCAGATGTAAAACATTTGATAATTTTCTAAATAATAAATCATTTAATACCTAAAAATGAAGTTAACGTGACAAAAATTGAATGATGCCACATAATGAGGGCTTTCCATTTTTTTCCTTTACGAATTTCTTTGAATCAGATTTATTTTACATTAAGCACATTCAGGGTAACATGTATGATGAAACAGATGCTAATCTTTTGCAAAGGAATCTTGTGTTTGCATGCCTGTAAAGTAACCTGTGTTATAGCCAGTAGAAGTTAATCACATTCCACTGAACTTGTCTTGTAATATGGAAGACATTTCCTTACTTTTTATTTTTTTTCAACAATACAATTTTATTGAGTTTTCACATTTCCTTACTTTTTTAACAGAAAACTAAATTTCCTTACTTCAGTTCATAAAATTGTCATGTGTTGACGTGTGGGGAATAACAGGAGCAACAAAAAAATAGGCCTTTCCAAGAAATAGGAGAGAACAGTCAAACAATGGAATAAGGAAAGAAAAGGAACTGAGAGCAACAGGAAGGTGAACATGCAGCAAGTGAATCAAAGAGTTGAAGATCTGAAGGTGACTGATAGAGCAAATGAAGAATAATGGCAGGAGAATGAATTATTTATCAGGCACAAAGAGCTGACAGAGCAAAATGGAAGAAAAAAGAGAAGGCTACAAAATGAATGGATAATTGTAAAGCTGGTATGTTGGAGAAACTACACCTGGCACACACTGATTTTTTCACAACTTTTACATACACATAAATACAAGGATATATTTACCCCCTTACTGGAAGCTATGTTCATCACTGAGAAGCTAACAATGGGATGATGTAAATGAATTATACAACTGCTGTAGCTGCCAGGAGCCCTAGTAATGGTTTTCTCTATGCAGGGTCGGTAGACAGCACAATATGCAATACACCAGAGGCCGGGTGTAGGGTTGGACATATACACAGATATAATGAAAGAAAGAGTAGTGGCAAAAGAGAACTGATAAGCTGGTGGGCATGTGTATACTTCATCACTACTCTCAGCACAAGCTCATCTCTACTCTCTCTGATAAAAGTTAAAATACATATGTGTAAACCCTTACCTTGTAAAACTACCAATTCAGTTTAAATAGAAGTGAAAGGCAAAACATTTGTGCATATAGATATGAAAAGCATTTTAAATACCCCCCCCCCCCCATTACATACCCTCTGTTCTTAGCTGCAGTGCACTAATCTTCCCAGTGAATGGCTGTCAGCACATGTCTAATCATTGGAGGAGTGCAGGCTGAGTTCTCAGCACAGCCAGAAAACTGATCATGCTTTGCTCTCATGCATTAGTTCTTAATAGGAAAGCAGAGAGACTAGCAGGAACAAAAGACCTTTCACACAAAGGAAAAAAAAAAATGAAAATAATAATTTTCCCTGCAAGGACATAGTGCCAGTGGCGTAGCGTGGGTTGTCAGCACCCGGGGCAAGGCAAGTAATTTGCGCCCTCTAACCTGACTTTGAGGTCACAAAAGTGTGAAAGGGGCCTTCAGTAATCAAGGTATAGTGTGCCCCCTTTCAATGCAGAGTGACCAGCGTGCCCCCTTTCAATGCAGAGTGACCAGCGTGCCCCCTTTCAATGCAGAGCGACCAGCGTGCCTTCTTTCAATGCAGAGAGACCAGCATGCCCCCTTTCCATGCAGAGAGACCAGCGTGCCCCCCTTCAATGCAGAGAGGTCACCGTGCCCCCTTTAAATGCAGAATAACCAGCGTGCCCCCTTTCAATGCAGAAAGACCAGCGTGCCCCCTTTCAATGCAGAATGACCAGCGTGAGATGGCATAGGCGAGGCTTGGCTTGCAACGCCACCCCACCCTACACCAATGGACAGGTGAGGCACAGTCCAGCCCCGCCCCGACCTGCCATTTTCAGCCATAGGACGGCCTCGCTGGACTTATCCCAGCCTAAAGATGGAGGCAGCCGCAGACAGTGTGTGAACTGTGCATGTCAGAGTCAGACAGACAGAGTGACACTGCGGATGCGCCCCCCCCAGATGTTGCGCCCAGTGCGGCCGCCCCCCCCCCTGCACCCCCCACGCTACGCCACTGCATAGTGCAGCAGGTACATATCAGGAATATAAAATGTTGGATTTGCATATTCTTAAGGTGCTTATCTCTCCTAATAACCATTGGGCTGATGCTTTTCTGCACTTGAAATCTGCTAGATCTCTGCAAGGGCACCCAGAAAATCATTGATTTCTATGTGTCCTGTTCACGCTGCAATTGGCAACCAATCAGACATAATGTTTTAATTTGTAATGCAATAAATAGAAAGCTAATAAATGACAGGTTTCTGTATTTTACAATTATTTCTTCCTTGTGCTGGGTATCAAAGAACTTCTGATTAACCACTTAAGCCCCGGAAGATTTTACCCCCTTCCTGACCAGGGCCCATTTTGCGATTCGACACTGTGTGACTTTAACGGACAATTGCGCGGTCGTGCGACGCTGTACCTAAACTAATTTGACGTTCTTTTTTTGCCACAAACAGAGCTTTCTTTTGGTGGTATTTGATCACCTGTGCGATTTTTTGATCATGCGCTATAAACAAAAAAAGAGCGTCAATTTTGCAAAAATAACAATATTTTTCAAATTTTTTTATATGAAATTCCCCAAAAAAAAATTTAAAAATCAAAATTTTTTGACATTTTAGGCCAATTTGTTTTATGCTACATATTTTTGGTAAAAAAAAATCGCAAAAAGCGTATTTTGATTGGTTTGCGCAAAAGTTATTGCGTTTACTAAGGGAAAGATTTTTGTCATTTTTGTTGTTTTTTTTTTTAACGCGTAATGGCGGTGATCTGCGATTTTTTTTTTGCGGGACTGCGACATTGCGGCGGACAGATCGGACCCTTGACTGACATTTTTGACACTTTTGGGGTTACCAGTGACATTACTACAGTAATCAGTGCTATACATATGCACTGTTACTGTTAAAATGACACTGGCAGTGAAGGGGTTAACTTTTTTTGAGAGGGAGGGGTTAAGTGTGTCCCTAGGGGCGTGATTCTTACTGTGATTGGCTGTGGCTAGTTGTGTAAGAACAGTGATCAACGGTCCTACATAGTAGAACCATACGATCACCATTTTTATACAGGGGAGAATGACAGGCGGCTTTGTTTACATTAGCTGCCTGCCTTTTTCCCGGTGTCACGGACGATCGCGAGTGCCCGGCGGGCATCGGGTCCACCGGGCACACGCGCGTGAGTGGGTGTGCGCCGAGCGTGAGTGGGTGTGCGCATTCGGCGGCGCGCGCTCGCTCCCCAGAGCCTCACAGGCTAGTGACGTAGACCTACGTCGCTTTGCCTGTGAGGGGCTGACTGCCGCAGGAAATCTACTGACGGCAGTCGGCAAGTGGTTAAACAACGATGTCCTACCCCTATTTTAAAAAGTTACGTTATGCTATCACCATATGCTTTGTTATATTTTTTCATTATAAAATGCCAACTTTGAGCTATTCTCTCTTTAACCACTTAAGCACCGCCCGCCGCAGTTATACTGCGGCAGGCAGCCCCTCCTGCGCGAACCGACGTCGATCGTGCGCCTGCAGCTAGGGGGTGACCTAGAACACACTTTACCAACTTGCAGGTAAAAAAAACATAGAAAAAAAGTATTTGAAATGCCTAAATGTAGTTATTTCCTTTTCCTTAAAGTATGTTTTTATTGACGTGCAATCTGCCTTTGAACTTTCTAGAAAAATTGAATAGTCGATTCCCAAGCACAGCCTCCTCCCTCCTTCTGTTTCATAGCCTTCTTCTCACCTGCCAGTGCCCAGTTATTGTCTGTGCTGACCTAGCTTCTTCACCCCCCCTCCCTACATAACCTTTTATGTACCTGCCAGGGGAGAAGCCTAAGCCTGTGAAACACTATAGTTGAGTGATAGCTCTGTCTACTGGGACTGCTTACATCACGCCTAAGATGGCAGCACCCAGCAGCTGTCTGAGGCCTTTTGAATGCCTATACAAGGAAGGCCTTTAAGATAAATAACATGCATAAATACATTAAATATCATCTTATTGGAAGGTTGATGTTGTAATCAATAGTCTGGTGACAGGGTTTCTTTAAGCAGCTGTTTTCTTTAAAAAAAAAAAACAAACATAAACGTGTTCACTATGTTAATGCTCTTTTCAGAAAACCAAACAGTGCTTCTGGTGCAAATTCACTGTTTTCCATGTAACACATTGCTATTACATGTTGCAATCTAATTAGGCTAATTTGTTTCTATACTGGATGCTGCACTTCCAATACTACTGCTCCCAGCTTAGGCCCCATTCGCATCTCGTGTAGTAGGAACGTGCATTCCTGTTTGTGATTTTTTTTTTTTTTTTGTGCAATTGGGCTGCCCTGTGCTCATTTGACATGGCAAAGAAGCTCAAGAACCAAATTTTGGTCTAGAGCA
This sequence comes from Pelophylax lessonae, assembly GCF_965119305.1. NCBI lineage: Eukaryota > Metazoa > Chordata > Amphibia > Anura > Ranidae > Pelophylax > Pelophylax lessonae. Next base: position 87,998,008 of record NC_138778.1, read on the forward strand.
AGGCATTTTTTCCTTTGAGTTTTGCTGCATATCAATCGCAGCAAAATTGCATTATGTTTGGGTGCCAACAGTGGTGGAGCCAGAGGACTAGCTGTGGTGGCAATTGCCACCCCAGACGAAGTCCTTGCCACCCCTGTTGCCACACCGCTGAAATTATTACATTATTACATCTCATAGGCGTGCGCACGGGGTGTGCCGGGTGTGCCTAGGCACACCCTAATCCCCCTCGTGCAGTGCTTCTGCCATGGCCGCTGTTGCTGTGTCTGCTGCTCTCTGCCCCTGGCCGCTCAGCTCCCGAACCCAATCCTGTCGGCGCCGCTCACTGTAGACTGGTGGGGGAGGCGTGGGAGACCGAGAGGGACTGTCTGGGGGAGGGACTAGCCTGTGCAGCGGCCGCCCAGCGCAGCGCGGGAGAGAACCAGGCAGTGAGCAATCGAAGAAGCCGGCGCGGCGAGGAGTGGAGGAGGAGTCGGACGACAGGAGTCCAGTCAGGACTCAGCATCAGCATCATCGCCAATCGCCATCAATTATTCAGGCTCAGCAAAGAAGGCGGCGGGGGAGAGGCCAGAGAGCTGGTGTCTGTCTGTGATGCTGCAGGAAAAACCTTGCCTGGGGAGTCGGGACAAGTGAAAAAAAGGTAGGTAAGAGACTACTACTGTAGTACTGTCTGACTGTACTAGTGACTAACTGAGTAGTGAGAAGTGTGTAAAGGAAAGGGGATCTATCTTATGGAGAACCTGCCCTATATAGATCCCCCCTTACAGCAGGCCAGGGTGAGGTGAGGTCCCATATAGATCCCCCCTTACAGCAGGCCAGGGTGAGGTGAGGTCCCCCATTAAGTTCCCCCCTTAAAGCAGGCCAGGGTGAGGTGAGGTTCCGTCCCCCATATAGATCTCCCCCCTTACAGCAGGCCAGGGTGAGGTGAGGTCCCCCATATAGATCCCCCCTTACAGTAGACCAGGGTGAGGTGATGTCCTGTCCCCCATATAGACCTCCCCCCATACAGTAGACCAGGGTGAGGTGAGGTCCTGTCCCCCATATAGATCTCCCCGCATACAGTAGGCCAGGGTGAGGTGAGGGGACCGGACCTCACCTCACCCTGGCATGCTGTAAGGGGGATCTATAGGGATCTATATGGGGGACGGGACCTCACCTTACCCTGGCCTACTGTACGGGGGGGAGGTCTATATGGGGGACAGGACCTCGCCTCACCCTGGTCTACTGTAAGGGGGGGATCTATATGGGGGACCTCACCTCACCCTGGCCTGCTGTAAATTTTGGGAAAAAAAACAATTTTAATTTAATCTATATACATTTTGTGGAAAATAACTAATTTTTAGTGTAATTGAACACTTTGTATATTGACCCCCCAAAATAATACCTTGCCACCCCTTTGCCACCCCTGTTTTAAAAGTCTAGCTCCCCCACTGGGTGCAAATAAGTGTGAATGGCAATCAAATATCCGTTTTGCCGCAATTTCAGCAAGATTTGGAAAGGTGGACAGAATTGCGCAGATTCTGCCTGTGATTCCAAAATCCTAGATGTGAACAGGGCCTAAGTAAAAAAGAGAGAGGCAACTCTGCTAATATTTTTTAAGTCTGCAACCTTCCAGCGACTGTAAATAATACACTGCTCAAAAAAATTGTGTATATACAACCTGCTGATTTTGCAAGTGTCCCACCCAACTTCTCCTTGAGGACAATGTCCCTTTTTCCCCTTAGATCATAGAGGATAACTGTTCTCATTTATATAGTGACTGCTGAACCTCTAGAATATTAGGGTGGCTATACACGGTTAGATTTTCGTTCAAACATCCATATGTACATTCTGAAAAATTGTTTGTCAGATCACTCTTTCTTGCTATCATTGAGTCAACTAATTTGGTTTAAAAGCCCTTAAATTTTTGTCCAGACCTGCTATTTGAATGGAATACCAGACATATTAAACAAGTAACATTACAAAATGTACAATTTTTTCCTAATGAAAGCTACATGCACAGTTAGAATTTTGTTAGATCCAAAACATTTTTCCATCCTGTGTCTTTTGAATTTTCTCATCACTGTGGTCAAAAATGAATGCCAATTTGACCATACTAACTATTAGAAAATCAAACACAAATTCTGAAAATCAGACATTTCAAACAATATTCTACTGGTGTATAGCCAGATTTACATTCAAGTGGAACTTTAACCCGAAAAAAAAAAACTATTGGCAAACAGGCAGCGTTTTTAATGCAAAAGAGACGCAATGGGGTGGATTTACTAAAGGCAAATAGACTGTGCACTTTGCAGCTTAGTATACAAATTTGGGCAACGCTAAGATGAATAAAATAAAATAAAGTCCTGCCTTAAATATCCCTGACAGATGGATTTACTAAAGTCAAATAGACTGTGCACTTTGAAGCTCAGTATACAAATTTCGGCAACGCTAAGATGTATAAAATAAGATAAAGTCCCGCCTTAAATATCCAGGACAGAGTTGGATTTACTAAAGGCAAATAGACTGTGCACTTTGGAAGTGTAGTTGAACTCCTTTTCTTTAGCAAATGTAAATGTGGTAAAGCTTAAAGCGGAGTTCCACCCTAAAATTAAACTTACCTCCATCTTCATGCCCAGGGTCACCTGAAAAACAAATGGATAATAGCAAATTTATTTATTTTTTTTACTTACCTGGTTTAGAAGAAAATATACTTACCTTACTTCCTCTTCCTCCCCTCGGTGGCCACGGCGATTCGTCACTTCCTGGCTTGCAATGATTCCTGGGAGCTGAATGTCATTGCTCCTAGGAATCAATGCGCCTGCTCCGGCCCTGACGTCAGTTCCGGTGCAGCCGCCGTCATACCTTGCTAAACAGCTCCAGAAGCTGTGCAGGGATGACGCTGAGGCACCGGAAGTGACGTCGGGGCCGGTGCAGTGCATTGTGGGACCGAAAGAAGAAGGAAGAGGACGCAGAAGAGGATCGCGCTGGCTTCAAGCTGCGCTGGACAATACTTTTTCAAGGTAAGTATTTCTTCTAAAAGGTAAGTGCAACCCGGGACAGATCAGAGGCTATCCATTGTGGAATGCACTAGCCCTGACTGTCCCGGGGGTATTTTTATTAAAAAAAGTATTCCCAGGGTGGAACTCCGCTTTAACTTTGTAAAGAATACCCAATCAGGTGCAATTAAAATAAAATAAAAAAAAAAACAGCATTTTTTGCTAGCACATGATTGGATGATGGAAATAGGCATAACTTAACCACATTTACTAAGCTCTGGGAAAAATGAGTACAACTGCCCATGTAAAGTGTATAGTCTATTTTCCTGTATTGAATCCAACCCTAAATGTTCCCCACAAGCCTTCCACACATATCTGTTTAGTTAGTCCTCTGCACTATCCCCTGTCATCTTTCCAATTTAAAAATCATAACTGACATAATAGGGACATGGGGGACATAATACTTGGCATTGTCAACATCAACCTATGCTGCATCACCCTGTGCTTTCCTTGGTTTACACGTTGCTCTCTGCTTGTTTATCTTCTGAAGGTATGAGATCACAGGTTTAGTGAAAGACATGTCAAAATTAATATTTCATATCTGTTCCATTAAAAATGTACTCAGTGTGCATCAAAAGCCCTACTAGCAACACATCTAATGTTGAATCTGCACCCTAAATTTACTTTACTTGTGACTCCTCATTTAAAGAAGTATACAAATATTAATATATTTATCGTGTTTAATTCTAAAAAGAGGAGATGACAGAGCCAAAGGTGATTGTGACTGAACCCTAGTCGCCTTGTGCTGAGGGGTACTGCTCAGCAGCAAGCTGCACATAGGCAGGGTTAGGCTAATTGAGGTCCATGATTGAATACATCAAAGCCCTGCCATAGGGTCACTGAGTGACTTTCCCTGAAGAGATGGCCCTGATTAGTGATGTCCCAGACACCTAGTGTGGACATATTGCAAAGTACGCATTTATATACTTCATCTATATACACCGTGGAAGAGGCTCGATGCAGCATGTAAAGGTTCTGTCAGTGTTGCCAAGGCAGAAGGTGGGTTATCCCATTGTTATCATCCCACACAGTTTTATTAGAGCGCCCTGAATGTCTTATTGCTTTTTACACGGAGTTTGTGAGCTCAGTCAGGGAGCAGCAATTTCTGTGCTACAGGAAGAACGCCCACTCAGATCTCGACCAGACAGTCCTGAGGCACCAAGCCTCTTTTCTTTCCACTGGACACTCTAATGAGGCCTTCGGAATCTGGCTTTTCAACTCCCACACAGACCTGAGGATAAAGAAGATTAGAAGTTGTTAAGGAGGTTTAGTGACACAGTCTTTATTCATATTGTAGGTGAAGAAGAGCATAAGGAGACGTTTGAGAAGAAACTGATTGTCACTTAAAGTATGATGCTCGGTATTATTTGAAAGACAAATTCACATTAAATGACACTGCACTTTTTACCAGTTTAATTGCTTTTATTACTTTTCAATGTTTTCCTTCTGTCGGTAAAAATCAAAAATGAATTATAGTTTAAATTGAACTTCTAACAGTCTTCACCAATTGTGAATATTTGTGGTGTATAAACTACAGCCAAAAGTTTAAGAATAACACAAATATTACTTTTTCACAAAGCCTGCTGCTTCAGTGCTTTTAGATCTTTTTGTCAAATCTTACGATGGTATACTGAAGTATAATTACGAGCATTTCATAAGTGTCAAAGGCTTTTATTGACAATGACATAAAGTTTATGCAAAGAGTCAATCTTTGCAGTTTTGACCCTTCTTTTTCAAGACCTCTGCAATTCACCCTGGCATGCTGTCAATCAACTTCTCAGCTACATTCTGACTGATGGATAATCAATGCTTGGAGTTTGTCAGAATTTGTGGGGGGCTTTTTGTTCACCTCCCTCTTGAGGATTGATCACAAGTTCTCAATGGGATTAAGGTCTGTGGTGTTTCCTGGCCATGGACCCAAAATTTTGATGTTTAGTTCCCCAAGCCACTTAGCTATCATTTTTGCCTTATGGCAAGGTACTCCATCATGCTTGAAAAGGCATTGTTCCTCACCAAACTGTTCTTGGATGGTTGGGAGAAGTTGCTCTCAGGGGATGATTTTGTACCATTCTTTATTCATGGTTGGGTTCTCAGGCAAAATTGTGAGTGAGCCCACTCCCTTGGCTGAGAAGCAACCCCATACATGAATGGTTTTAGGATGCTTTACTGTTGGCGTGACACAGGACTGATGGGAGCGCTCACCTTTTCTTCTCCGGACAAGGTTTTTAACGGATGCCCCAAACAAATGGAAAGGGGATTTATCAGCGAAAATTACTTTACCCCAGTCTTCAGCAGTCCAATCCCTGTACCTTTTGCAGAAAATCAGTCTGTCCCTGATGTTTTTCCTGGAGAGAAGTGGCTTCTTTGCTGCCCTTCCTAAAACCAAGCCATCCTCGAAAAGAGCCTGCATTCCTGAGCAAGCTCTGCACTAGTGGTGCCCCGATCCCGCAACTGTGGGAGGTGGTCCCACAGTTGATTCAGCTGCGGGATTGGGGCACCACTAGTGCAGAGCTTGCTCAGGAATGCAGGCTCACCGCAAACTCTGCACTAGTGGTGCCCAGATCCTGCAGCTGAATCAACTGTGGGAGGTAGTCCTGGCGCTTGCTGGACTTTCTTGGGAGCCCTGAAGCCTTCTTCACAAATGCAGTGGAAATATTTTATTTTGGATTAAGTTCAATTTCATGGAAAAGTGGGAGTTTGTGGCTGAATAAACTGTGGGAGGTAGTCCTGGTGCTTGCTGGACTTTCTTGGGAGCCCTGAAGCCTTCTTCACAAATGCAGTGGAAATATTTTTTATCGGATTAAGTTCAATTTCATGAAAAAGAGGAAGTTTGCAATTAATTGCAATTCGTCTGATCACTCTTCATAACATTCTGGAGTATATGCAAATTGCCATCAAAAAAACTGAGGCAGCAGACTTTGTGAAAATTAATATTTGTGTCACTCTCAAAACTTTTGGCCATGGTTGTACATAACTAGATTTTTCTGTTGTGTTTTCTGGCATAGCACAGACTAGACTGAATTAACATAATTGACAAAAGCATAACTTTGGTAGGGACCTCAGGTATGAAGAACGACAACAAAAATGAAACTATTCTCCCAGAAAAAGAGGCAGTTAAAGGGGATATTATCGCAATATACAAATATTTAAATGGTAACTGTATCACTGGGAGACCTGCAGCCACACAATAAAGTTGGATGAGAAGCCATTTAATCTGCATAGGGTAAGTATGTGGGACTCCTTTCCAAGGTTGGTGGTGTAAAAACCTTTACAGCCCATTCAGACTGGCACGATCCGACTTCGAGGGGCGTGTCCCGCGTTTTCGGCGCGACTTGCAGGGACTTCACATAATGGAAGTCTATGCAAGTCGCTCCCAGGTCGCCCCAAAGTAGTACAGGACCCTTTTTCTAAGTCGGAGCGACTTGTGTCGCTCCTATTAGAACGGGTCCTGTGCTAATCAATGGCGAGCGACCGAGCGCGACTTGTCAGGCTGACAAGTCGCGCTAGTCTGAATGGGGTCTTAGATGTGTTTCTCAGTGAACACAAGGATATGGAAGTTAGCAACATAAACACACCCACACATATTGTATACTTTGTATTTGTTAAACTGGATGGACCAGTGTTTTTTTTTTCAACCTTACCAACTATGTGCCTCTATGTATCTATTAATGACAGCAAAATATTTGCGATATTGGTGATAGAGATAACAAACAATTAATGAAAAAATACTGTAGGGCTTTTCACATTCTTGGGCCATTTAAAACATCAACAGGGATATTAAACAAACATTTACTGGTGGTAAATAAATCACTGTCACATGGACCTGGAAGAATAGCCTAAATTGAATGTTTGGTGAATATCAGATTCACTGCTTTATATGTAGCATCCTCCTAGATAGGTGCTAGGTAGGTGCTAGGTAGGAAGAGCAGGGAGCAGGATTTCTTAGTTAGACCTGCTCCAATTGTCCAGTGTGTGATTTAACTGGGCTGAGGGAGTGTCCCCACTGTGTCCAATGGGGAGGCACATTGGACAGTGGAGGAAACCCACCCAGTGACACACAGGCTTTGTTACTGCAACAGAGATTGGCACAGACTGGCTGTCTCGGTGCATTATGGGGCAGAATATATAAAGCCAAGGACACATGTGCTCGGGGTCTTTGGGCGGGAAGCCAGGTCCCAGAAGGAGGGTGACGGCTGTCTCCTCCTCTGCAGCACTGGATGGTGGTCACAGGCGGTCGGCCTGGTGAACCAGAGTGTGTGGCTGAATCCGGCGGTCCAAGAGAAGCTGACTGGTGTAGTTGGGGGCATCGGTGACTCCGGAAAAACAGTGTCCGTGAGTACAGAGGAACTTGCAGGGGATCTGCGTAGGAAGGGGACCA